>NC_089250.1:250823866-251480949 GCF_963930625.1 Muntiacus reevesi | reverse complement strand
CTCCACCAGTGTAAATCTTTGCTGGTGGCCCTTTCTGGATAGCTACTCTCCCCAGGTTCCACTTCTTCGTCTTGCCCATTCAGGCCTAGATGTATATATGGTTCTGGGGCAATTCATTATCCTTTGTTCTTTTCTTTAAACATTACCCATACCTTAGTAAGTAGTATCTTTATTGAATTCTCCTCACTTTAACCAGGTGTGGATACTATGTGTTTCTAGCTGGTACCCTAATTCTTAGACTCCTTCAAAGGGGCCTTATGATTTTACTTTTGTAAATCTGAGAAAGGTTATTCCTGAATCATAAGATTAGTAATTTAGGTTTATTTTTATCTACTTTCTGTAGTAGGTTTACAGTAGGGTTATGTGGGGAGAGAAAGTCTCTCCTTACATTCCCAGCCAAAAGAGTCACTGTGAAATATAGACACCTTCTTGGTATTTTCAACTTCCTTCACAATGTTGGATTTATATTTGTAGCATAAAACATTCAGTTCCTCTTTCAGAGAATTTTAGCACCTAAGTCCCTATTCGTGTGATTGGTTGGGTTCCTTTTGTTCCCAAGCTGTTTGAGCATGGTCCCATACTAACATTTGTGGATGTTGACCCATCTTTGATAAATATGTGAAGTAAAGGTGTCCTTATACCCTCCAGAGTTTCTCCATGTTACAAAAGCTACCCTTTATTACCTGTCTCTTTGTGTGGTGTCTTTCAGTGTCTAGCCACTTTAGATACCTGTTCTGATAATGTTTACTGAGGAGTTAACATTTTACTTTTCTAAGGAGGCAAATGAATTTATTTATATTACATGTCTTTTGATAGAAATTCCAAATTACATCTTTCTGAGGTAGATTTGGTTTTAGTGTTAGTCCAAATTCCTTAGATTTGAAAAGAGTTTACATATAGGTGTTGACTAAAAAATATGCACAACTTGAGAGTTGCCCGTTAAGTTTTGTTTGGGATAAAATGAGAACTGCAGTCCAGGAGACAGCACCTCAGTTCTGAGGCGGCAGGAGGGGAAATGAGGCTATGAACAAGTTTGTAACAAAGGGAACAGGCAGTTTGAACATCAAAGATGAGGTTATCAAGTTGAGTTTTGCATTCTATGTATGGGAAGAGGCAAGCCTCTGGATGCACTGAAGTCATTCCTTCCATATGCACCTCATCTATCCAGGGCCAAATTCTGTTTTCCTTGTTCACTTGAAGGAGTGGCAGATGGCTGCTTTTTTGCATCAACATCCCCCATCCCCTGCTTAGCAGTCACCATGGGGGTTGGCAGCATCTGTTGGATGGCAGTTTTGGGAGCCCTCATTCACATCTGGAGGCCAGAAATCGCTGATGGCCGTGACATTTCTTGTTTATTGATACGGCAGGAGGTATTTTCATTTCCTAGCACCTCCCCATGGTAATAGTTCTTCTCTATATTCTTGCCACCTCTCCTTAATCTCTTCAGCTTCTGTTATGTCCACACCGTTTCTGTCCTTTATTTTGCCCATTTTTGCATGAAACTATACCAAAAAAACTGTACAAAAAAGATCTTCACGACCCAGATAATCATGATGGTGTGGTCACTCACCTAGAGCCAGACATCCTGGAATGTGAAGTCCTGGGCCTTAGGAAGCATCACTCTGAACAAAGCTAGTGGAGGTGAAGGAATTCCAGTTGAGCTATTTCAGATCCTAAAAGATGATGCTGTGAAAATGCTGCACTCGATATGTCAGCAAATTTGGAAAACTCAGCAGTGGCCACAGGACTGGAAAAGGCCAGTTTTCATTCCAATCTCAAAGAAAAGCAGTGCCAAACAAAGAAACTCAAAACTGCCACACAATTGCACTCATCTCACACGCTACTAAAGTAATGCTCAAGATTGTTCAGGCCAGGCTTACAATAGTACATGAACCGTGAACTTCCAGATGTTCAAGCTGGATTTAGAAAAGGCAGAGGAACCAGAGATCAAATTGCCAGCATCTGTTGAATCATCGAAAAATGAAGAGAGTTCTAGAAAAACATCTGCTTTATTGACTGTGCCAAAGCCTTTGACTGTGTGGACCACAACAAACTCTGGGAAATTCTGAAAGAGATGGTAATACTAGACCGCCTGACCTGCCTCTTGAGAAATCTGTATGCAGGTCAGGAAACAACAGTTAGAATTGGACATGGAACAACAAACTGGTTCCAAATCGGGAAAGGAGTATATCAAGGGTGTGCATTGTCACTCTGCTTATTTAACTTATATGCAGAGTACATCATGAGAAACGCTGGGCTGGATGAAGCACAAGCTGGAATCAAGATTGCCGGGAGAGATTATCAGTAACCTCAGATATGCAGATGACACCACCCTTATGGCAGAAAGTGAGGCAGAACTAAGGAGCCTCTTGATGAAAGTGAAAGAGGAGAGTGAAAAAGTTGGCTAAAAGCTCAGCATTCAGAAAACTAAGATCATGGCGTCTGGTCCCATCACTTCATGGGAAATAAATGGGAAAACAATGAAAACAGTGAGAGACTTTATTTTGGGGGGCTCCAAAATCACTGCAGATGGTGATTGCAGCCATAAAATTAAAAGACGCTTACTCCTTGGAAGGAAAGTTATGACCAACCTAGATAGCATATTAAAAAGCAGAGACATTACTTTGCCAACAAAGGTCCGTCTGGTCAAGGGTATGGTTTTTCCAGTGGTCATGTGTGGATGTGAGAGTTGGACTGTGAAGAAAGCGCCGAAGAATTGATGCTTTTGAACTGTGGTGTTGGAGAAGACTCTTGAGAGTCCCTTGGACTGCAAGGAGAGCCAACCAGTTCATCTTAAAGGAGATCAGTCCTGGGTGTTCATTGGAAGGACTGAAACTCCAATACTTTGGCCACCTGATGCGAAGAGTCGACTCATTGGAAAAGACCTTGATTGCTGGGAGGGATTGGGAGCAGGAGGAGAAGGGGACGACAGAGGATGAAATGGCTGAATGGCATCACTGACTCGATGGACATGAGTTTGAGTAAATTCCGGGAGTTGGTGAGGGACAGGGAGGCCTGGCGTGCTGCGATTCATGGGATTGCAAAGAGTTGGACATGACTGAGCGACTGAGGGACTTCTACAACTACTTGTATAACTATCGTCTATCCCTATCATGATTGTTTATTTAGATTTTGAATTCAGATGCACTTAGATTTTATTCTGAACTCTTACCACTTAGTTCCTGGCTGATCTTGGGCAAGTGCCTGGTAGAGTAAATGACAGCCCTAGTTGCTCTTTTTTCTGCCTGTCTTTCTGCTTCCCATCTATCTCTGGTTATGAATGCCTTCAGAACAAGGATACCGTATGGATCTAGGCAGCACAGAACCTACTGTAGCAGCTGACATCTTCTAATTTTTGAATTGGCATTTTCAGTTTAGGATTATGAGACAGGTGGCATAAAATGTAATTAATGTCATACTTCAACTGTGTTGAACTTGTGTTTCTCATAAAACTTCTTGTTCTCTCTGGTACCTGGATTTTAGATGCATCACTCCCTCTGCACAAGATAGTCACACCGTGTTTTTACTTTATGAATTTTGTTTGTCCTTCAGGACTTGGCTTGGGGTTTTCCTTCCTTCCCTTAGAAAGAATTCTGTAACATCCCTGAGTAGATTACATGTCTTTTCAGTAGAGTAGGTTTCTTAATCTTGACACTTGACATTTTGGGCTAGATTTGTTTTTGTTTGGGGCAGAGGCATGATCATATTCATTGTAGGATGTTAGCATCTCTGGATGCCTACTATATATGCTAGTAACATCTTCTCCAATCATAACAACCCAAAAGTCTTCAGTCATTGCGAAATGACTGTGGGCAAAATAATTTTCAGTTGACACCTTGTCTAGAGGTATGGTTCTTAGCAAATAGTATTGTAGTTGCCAGATTTTCTTAGCTGTTTTTTCAAGTAGAATGTAAGTTTCTCTAATCACAAGGACTGTGCCTTTTTCCTTTTTTTAATCTCCAGCATCTAGCCATTGTCTGTCTTAATCAGCAATATTTGTTAAATGGATTGAACATAATTTAGTATAATGGATCCCAGATATTTACCATTGTAAACTGGAGCTTGGATTAATTATTAAATGAAGGATGAAGGATTCTGAAGGGCAGTTTCACAAAAGGAAGATAGTGGTTATTGGTTTATACACAGGCAGACATACTATTCCTAATGTTCGTCCTTACATTGGGTATCTTTTTTGGTTTGTCTATCCTTTGGTTACTATGTTAGACCTAGCTTTTTTCCCCCCATCTTTAAATATGTATATTTTATTGAAGTATAGTTGTTACAATGTTTCAGGTACACAGCAAGGTGATTTGGTTATACAAATATACGCATATTATTTTTGAAATTGTTTTCTATCATAGGTTTTTATAAGATACTGACTAGTTCCTTATGCTGTACAGTAAACCTTTGTTGCTTGTCGCATAGCATAACTTTTTAAATTAGAAATCTAGTATTCTATTCATACTAACTCAAATGGGGAATCAGAACGTCATAATTTTTAGTTAGGCAGAATTAATAACTATTCTAATACATATATATATTATACATATGTATAGGTATACGAAAGCTTTTCTATTCTTTTCTGTTGTTTAGTGCTTGTAGGTCTTTGGTATACATTTCTTACCAAGCTTCACATGATAAAGCCTTGAGAAAATTAAAAAAAAAAAAAGAGAGAGAGATGGAGTTATTGGAGAACATACACTAAATGAAATGGAAGCACTGAATATGAAGTAGAAAAAGTGAAACCAACTAGCTAAAAGTAAAATATAATCATATACCAGTTGTTTTAAAACATGACTGCTCATTAGAGACATATCTGAAGCTCTGAAGGAAAAAGGCAATATCTGAGCATTTGTGTATTTTTCAAAAATTTCAAGATAATTCTGGTACGCATCTGAATTTTAAAAAGTGATTACAGATTTTTCTGTTAGATCCTAGTTTTGGTGATATGACTTCCCTGATGGCTCAGATGGCAAAGTGTCTGCCTACAGTGCAGAGACCTGGGTTTGATCCCTGGGTCAGGAAGATCCCCTGGAGAAGGAAATGGCAACCCACTCCAGTATTCTTGCCTGGAGAATCCCATGGACAGAGGAGCCTGGTGGGCTACACTCCATGGGCTTGCAAAGAGTCAGGCACGACTGAGTGACTTCACTTTTCACTTTGGTGATATAGTTGTATTATTTTTCTGTTGACCAATCATGATAAAGTAGTATTAAGTGAGTAATAGTTACATAATCACAATAGTAAAAGATGTTTATCAGTTTTCACAATCAATAGCCAGACCCCCCCCCAAAAAAAGGATAATTACAGTTGCAAGCCATAATGGGAACATGATTACAGTATAAGATAATTACATACAATTTGGGTGGGGGAATCAGGCAGAGTGATGTACGTGGTAAGTGGAAGTGCATACATGCACGTTTTCATTCACCCAGCCAGCCTCTATCTTTTGGTTGGTGCATTTAACCCATTTACATTTGAGGTGATTGTCTACATTTAAAGTGGTTATCAATATGCATGGTCTTAGTTCTTAATTGTTTTGGGTTTATTTTCTGTAGCTCTTTTCATTTTCTTGTGTTTCCTGCCTAGAGAAGTTTCTTTAACATTTGTTGTAAAGCTAGTGGTGCTGGATTCTCTTAACTTTTGCTTGTCTGGAAAGCTTTTGATTTCTCCATCAAATATGGAGAGACTTGCTGGGTAGAGTATTCTTGGTTGTAGGTTCTTCCCTTTCATCACTTTAAATATATCACCCAGTTCCCTCTGGTTTGTAGAGTTTGTTGAGAAATCAACTTGATAGTCTGATGCGAGTTCCCGTATATGTTGTCATTTTTCCCTTGTTGCTTTTAATATTTTATCTCTGTCTTTAATTTTTGTCAGTTTGAATACTCTGTGTCTTGGTGTGTTCGTTAGGTTTACCCTTTCTGGGACTCTGTGTGTTTCCTGGACTTGATTGACTATTTCCTTTCCAATATTAGGGAAGTTTTCAGCTGTTATCTCTTCTAATATTGTCTCAGGTCCTTTTCTCCCTCTCGTCTCCTTCTGGGACCCATTTAATGTGAATGCTGGTGTGTTTAGTGTTGTCCCAGAGGCCTCTTAGGCTGTCTTCATTTCTTTTTATTCTTTTTTCTGTATTTTTCTATGGCAGTGATTTCCATCATTCTGTCCTCCAGGTCATTTATTCATTCTTCTGACTCAGTTATTCTGCTATTGATTCCTTCTAGTGTATTATTCATCTGTTTGTTCTTTAGTTCTTGTAGGTCTTTGATAAACATTTCTTACATCTTCTCAATTTTTGCCTCTGTTCTTTTCCCGAAATCCTGGATCATCTTCACTATCATTATTCTGAATTATTTTTCTGGAAGGGTGCCACTTCATTTAGTGGTTTTTCTGGGATTTTATCTTGTCCCTTCATCTGGGACATACCTTTCTGCTTTTTCATCGTGATTAACATTCTGTAATATGGTTTTTGTTTTAGCCACTGTGAGACTGTGCTTATTCTTGCTTCTTCTGTCTGCCCTCTGATTGATGAGGCTAAGAGGAAGGGACTGGCAATGGGAAAAAGTAGGTCTTGCTCACTAAAGCTTTAATACAGTTATCTGCTGATGGGTAGGGTTCCTTCCCTCCCTTGTAGTTGTTTGGATTGTGGGTCAGTGGGTTCTCTTGTTGTTCAGTTATTGTTGTCCGACTCTTTGTGACTCCATGGACTGCGTCACGCCAGGCTTCCCTGTCCTTCACCGTCTCCCAGAGCTTGTGCAGACTCATGTGCATTGAGTCAGTGATGCCATCCAACCATCTCATCCTCTGTCATCGCCTTTGGCCTTCAATCTTTACCAGCATCAGGGTCCAAGGAGTGGACCCTTCACATCACGTGTCCAAAGTATTGGAACTTCAGTTTTTTACAGTGTCAATTTGTGCTGTACAGCAATGTGATTCTTGTACATATATACACTTTCTTTTTAAAATTCTTTTCCATTATGGTTTATCATAGGACATTGAATTTAGTTCTTTGTGCTATACAGTAGGATCCTTGTTGTTGAATTTTATATTAATAAAGTTTTTTTTTTTTAGCTTTTTACCCCTTTGTATATTTCTTTATGAGTAGATATTAATGATATTTCTGTTATCTTGGGCTGTAGCTTTTTCTAAAGGTTGAGACTTAGGAGGAGGATTTGATGAGGACTTAAGGTGGTAATATTTTTGAATTTGGGTATAAATTTGATAATCTCTTCTTATCACTACCTTTGTGTTTTATGGGAGAAGTAGGAGGCCTTCCTGCTTCTGTTTTCATCACCGTACTCCTATGCCAGTACATAGATTAGATAACTCATTTCATCCATCACCAAGTTCTTTCATCTCTGTGTTCAAAATAGATCTCAATACAATCACTTCTGCGATTACTGCTGACTATCCCCATCCTAAGCTGTTTTCATCTTTTGTTTGGACTGCTCTAATAGCCTTGTCCTTGGTCCTCTTACTTCCATTATTATCCTACCCCAATCAGTTCTCCACACTATAGCCAAATGACCTTTAAAAAATGTGAGTCACGAGGGCGGGGAAAAAAAAAAAAAAAAAAAAAATGTGAGTCACATCATGTTATTTATCTGAATTTAAAAATTACTCTGGTTTATAATGTGAAATAATTCACTATCTTACTGGTCTTAATTCCTGAACTAATTTTGACTTGAAAGTCACTGTGCTTCTTATCTTTTCCCAGGAGTAACAACACAGCATGCTGGGCTCTGGATTTAAAGCTGAGCGTTTACGAGTCAATTTGAGATTAGTCATAAACCGTCTTAAACTGTTGGAGAAAAAAAAAAGTGAGTAGTGTTTGCCTTCCATTTTTTTTCCCCAGAATACATCGTTGATTCCTAGCACCCTATTATTAGCTCCTTCAGGCTAGCAGTCTGAAGTCTTAGGGACCCTATATCCTCTAAGTGTTAGATACATTTCTGCTGTCTTTTGTGACTAGTTAGACTGAATCACTTTGTAACAGGGAAAGGGACATACTCTTTCTATGGAATAGATAAAATGACTACACAAACACTGTTCTCACTTAGACAAGGCAGCAAATTCTAGAATAGATGAGACTACCTACGTTTGCTAAGGAAGGGTGAGCTAGGATATAGTAGAAACACCGACTTTTCTCTTTTGGGGCGGATGTCTGCCTGCAGGCCAGGGCCCATGTACTACAGCTGTGTGACTGGAGTGGGATTTATGCTTTAGCGGAATTGGCCCAGAAAGCAAGGAAAGAGATTGCGGACTACCTGGCTGCTGGGAAGGATGAACGAGCTCGAATCCGAGTGGAGCACATCATTCGAGAAGACTACCTTGTGGAGGCCATGGAGATCCTGGAACTGTACTGTGACCTGCTGCTGGCTCGATTTGGCCTCATCCAGTCTATGAAGTAAGCTGTTTTGTCCTCTTTCTCCCTTCATTGAGGTGTAGTTGATTTCAGAAGAAATTTCATGTATTTAGTGTGTGCAGGTGTACAATTTGATGAATTTGGGCATAGGAATGTATATACCTATACACTTCATCATATGTTAAAAAAGCAGTCGTCATCTCCAAAAATTTCCTTATATTCCTTTTTTTGATAAGAACACTTAACATAAGATCTGCCTTAAACAGTTTAAAAACTTTTTTTTATAAAAAAATTTATTTTTGGCTGCTCTGGGTCTTTGTTGCTATGCATGGGCTTTGTCTAGTTGTGGCAAGTGAGGGCTGCTCTCTAGTTGCAGTGCTCCGGCTTCTCTTTGTGGTGGCTTCTCTTGTTGCAGAGCATGGCCTCTAGAGCTTGTGTGCTTAGTAGCTGTGGCACACGGGCTTGGTTGCTCCGTGGCCTGTGAAATATTCCGGGACCAGGGATCAAACCTGTATCCCCTGCATTGGCAGGTAGATTCTCAACCACTGGACCACCAGGGAAGTCAGTTCTTAAACATTTTTGAGCACTCAGTACAGTACTGTTTAACTGTAGGCACAGTGTTACTCAGTAGACCTCTAGATCTTTTTCATTTTGTAGAACTATGATGAAGTAAGGTATTTTGATTTGAAGATTAAATCACATCACCTCTGGAATTTGATAAAGGAGTGATACTGGCCTCTTCCTGTGTGTGGGGAGCTAGCACTAGGGGACTATCACTTCATGTACCCAACGACATTTTTCCTACTGTTCACTTGAAGGCCTGACCTCAGTGTAGACAGCTGTTGAAAATGTGGAATCTGAAATCAAGAGGCTTGAGTTTGAGCCTTGGCTCAGCCATTTGCTGACTTCGTGACCTTGGGTTGGTTTCTTAGTTTGAGATTTTCCCCCAAAATTGGATGACAGAAATGGCTATAAGCCTAGAGTTATTGTGAGGTTCCAGTGAGATTTGTGGCTCAGACGGTAAAGCATCTGCCTACAATGCGGGAGACCCGGGTTCAGTCCCTGGGTCGGGAAGATCTGGAGAAGGAAATGGCAACCCACTCCAGCATTCTTGCCTGGAAAATCCCATGGATGGAGAAACCTGGTAGGCTACAAGTCCGTGGGGTCGCAAAGAGTCGAACACGACTAAGCGACTTCGCTTTCACTTTTCACTTTCAGTGAGATTTGTGAAATTGCCTTAGAGGAAGCTATCAAGTGTATGATACAGATGAAGGGGTTTTGTTTGTTTGAAAGAATATTAAATTTTACTGATTTCCACCCCCCCCTCCCCCCGCCCCACCTTAATAGGGAGTTAGATTCTGGTCTGGCTGAATCTGTGTCTACATTGATTTGGGCTGCTCCTCGACTCCAGTCAGAAGTGGCAGAGCTGAAAATTGTGAGTACAACCAGTTTCAGTGATGTGTGTAGTTTTTCCTGTTGTTAGAAAGGTTGGTTTATATATGTCAACGTCTGCTTACTTGACCAGGTTATTTTGTACCCTTCTCATGCTGCCTTTGAAAAAGGCTTTGTGAAATTGTTCATAGAATGGAACTGTTCATAGAGTAGAACAGTATTTTCTAAACTTGAATAGTTTTTCTAAGGGGCAAAGTTACATATAATCCATGTTTTGTCTTAAATTACTTTTATTATAATGTTATTTAAGTATGTTTTTAAACAGATGTAAATCAGTAAAGTTACAGTAATATTAAGGGAACAGATGTTTTGTTTCATTCATTTGTTCCAGAAGTATTTATTGAGTCAATGTTGTGCATTACATGGCTGCTGAGAGTGCAGTGGTGAGTAAACTGTGACACCAGTCTTACTCTTGTAGCTTAGAGTCTGGTGGAAGAGACAGACATTAGCTGAAAAATTACCTGCAACAACATGGATTTGGTACTGACTGCTCAGGTACAAATTCAGTCGAGTTGTAGTCTTTCCTATTTTCTACGTCTTTGCCAGTTATTCACTTGGATATTGTCTCAGTCTTTTCTCCCACCTACCATAAAATTTCCTTGTCCTCTGTATATTTTTATTTTTTTAAGAGCTCTTTTTATGTCTCTGAGTATCTATTTTTTAACCAAAATACCTATTTTGGTTATTGTTGTTTCATGGCTTCACTGTCTTCTAACTCTAGGAATATTATAGTTCTCTGTAAGCTTTTCTTGTTTCTCTAATGTTTACTTCTGTTTCATAGATTTAAACTGTTTTTATAGTAGAGGCTTTTCTGAAAGGTTTGGTGACTTGGCCCTTGGCTACTAATTAGACTGAGGTACTGAAAATGGATTGGAACCTCTTATGCGCTTAGGTGGGTCTTAATGCCAGATGCCAATTTTTTTGTCTCCCTTTTTTTTTTTCTTCCAGTTTTAATGGGATATAATTGAAAATACAGCACTGTATAAATTTAAGGTGTACAGCATAATAATTTGACTTATATCATGAAATGATTATCACAATAATTTTGGTAAACATCCATCATCTCATATTGTTTAGACATTAGTTGTGTCCGACTCTGTGACCCAGAGGACTGCAGCATGCCAGGCTTCCCTGTCCTTCACTATCTCCTGGAGTTTGCTGAAACTCATGTCTATTGAGTTGGTTGAGTATTGAGCCATCCAACCATCTCATCCTCTGTCACCCCCTTCTTCTGTCTTCAGTCATTCCCAGCATCGGGGTCTTTTCCAGTGAATTGGTTCTTTGCATCAGGTGGCCAAAGTACTGGAGCTTAAGCTTCAGCATCAGTCTTTCCAATGAATACTCAGGACTGATTTCCTTTAGGATTGACTGGTTTGATCTCCTTACTGTCCTAGGGAATCTCAAGAGTCTTCTCCAGTACCACAGTCCAAAAGCATCAATTCTTTGGTGCTCAGCCTTCTTTATGGTCCAGCTGTCATATCCGTACATGACTACTGGAAAAACCATAGCTTTGACTGTATAGACCTTTGTCGGCAAAGTGGTATCTCTACTTTTTAATATGCTGTCTAGATTTGTCATAGCTTTTCTTCCAAGGATCAAGCATCTCATCCCTCTGGAAATTTTGCATGATACACTCTGCTTATCAGTTAAATAAGCAGGGTGACAATATACACACTTGACGTACTCCTTTCCCAGTTTTGAACATTGTTCCGTGTCTGGTTCTAATGGTTGCTTATTGACTTGCATATGGGTTTCTCAGGAGGCAGGTTAAGATGGTTTGATACTCCCATCTCTTTACGAATTTTCTAGTTTGTTGTGATCCACCCAGTCAGAAGCTTGGGTGTAGTCAAGCAGAAGTAGATGTGTTTCTGGAATTCTCTTGCTTTTTCTATGATCCAGCAGATGTTGGCAGTTTGATTTCTGGTTCCTCTGCCTTTTCTAAATTCAGCTTATATATCTGGAAGTTCTCAGTTCATGTACTTTTGAAGCGTAGATACAAAATTAAAGAAATAGAAAAGAAGTTAGTTTTTTGAAGTGAACTCTTTACAATTTACTCTCAACAATTTCATATATAACATACAGCAGTGTTAATTATATTTATCATGTTGTACATTGCATCTCTAGTCCTTATTTATAATTTTAAAATTAATTTTTATTGGAGCACAGTTGCTTTACAGTGTTGTTTGTTTCTACTATACAGCAAAATGAGTCAGCCATATGTCTACATATATCTTGCCCCCCTGCCCCCCTCTTTTGGACTTCCTTCCTATTCAGGTCACCACAGTGCATTAAGTAGAGTTCCCTGTGCTATACAGTATGTTCCCAATAGTTATTTGTTTTGTATAGAGTATCAGTCCCGGTCTCCAAATCCTCCCATGCCCTGCCCTTTCCTCTTTGGTAGCCATATATTTGTTCTCTACCTCTGTGTCTCTTGTTTCTGCTTTGCAAATAAGATCATCTATACTATTTTTCTAGATTCTACATATGTGCTTAATATATGATATTTGTTTTTCTCTTTCTGACTTTCTTCATTCTTTATGTCACTCTAGGTTCATTCATGTCTCTACAAATGACTCAACTTCGTTTCTTTTTATGGCTGAATAATATTCCATCGTATCTGTATACCAATATACATTCCAAAATTCATGGACATTTATGTTGCTTCCATGTCCTAGCTATTTTAAATATACTGCTGTGAACATTGGGTACATGTATCTTTTTGAATTATGGTTTCCTCTGGGTTTATGCCCAGTAGTGGGATTGCTGGGTCAAAGGGTAGTTAGTTCTGTTTTAGTTTTTTAAGGACTCCCCATACTGTTTTCCATAGTAGTTGTATGTATTTACACTGCCACCAGCAGTGTAGGAGGGTTCCCTTTTCTCCACACCTTCTCCAACATTTATTGTTTGTGGATTTTTTTTTTGGGGGGGGGATGATGGCTATTCTGACCATGGTAAGGTGATACCTTATTGTAGTTTTCATTTGCATTTCTTTAATAACTAGTGATATTGAGCATCTTTTCATGTGTTTGTTGGCCTTCTTACTTAAAACTGGAAGTTTGTAGTACCTTTTGACTGCCTTCATCAATTCTCTAACCACAAATCTAATCTCTTTCTTTATGAGTTTGTTGCATGTTTGTGTGTTTCTTTTTTAAGTGTAATTGACCTACAGCACTATGTTGTTCCTGTTACACAATTTAGTGATTTTTCTGTACATTTCAAAATGATCATGATAATTCCAGGTACTATATGTCACCACACAAACAGAGTAGTTATTGACTATATTCCCCAAGCTGTACATTTCCTGCTCATGACTCATTTGTTTTCCAAATGGAACTTTGTATCTCAAATCCCTCTATTTCCTCTTCCTGCTCCCCTCTTGTAACCACCTTATCTATAACTGTTTGTTTTGTTTGTTCATTTGTTTCGTTTTTTAGAATTCCACATATAAGTAAGATCAAGTTATACTGTATTTCTCTGACTTATTTCACTTAGCATAATAAATACCCTACAGGTCCATCCATGTTGTTGCAAATTGCAAGATTTCATTTTTTTTTTAATGGGTGAGTAATATTCCATTGCATGTGTGTACCACATCTTTATTCATCTATTGATGGTCACTTGGGTTGATTTCATATCTTGGCTGGTGTAAATAATGCTGCAGTGAGAATAGGTGTGCATATGTCTTCTAATTAGTGTTTTCATTTACTTTGGATAAATACCCTGGAGTAGAATTACTGGATCAGATAGTAGTTCTGTTTTTAATCTTTTGAGGAATCCCCATACTGATCTCCATAGTGGCTACACCAATTTACATTCCCACCAACAGTATATGAGTGTTCCTTTTTCTCCATATCACCACCAACACTTAATTGGTGTTTTTTTTTATGATAGCCCTTCTGACAGGTGTGAGGGATATCTCATTGTGGTTTTGATTTGCATTTCCTTGATTAATGATTTTGAGCATCTTTTCATGTGCCTGTTGGCCATCTGTAGGTGTCTTTGGAAAAATGTCTACCTGCCAGTTTTCTAATTGGATTGTTTTTTGGTGCTGAGTTGTATGAGTTCTTTGTATATTTTGGATAATGACCCCTTATCAGATACATTATTTGTGAATACCTTCTCCCACCAGTAGATGTAGCCTTTTTATTTTGTTGATAGTTTCTTTCACTGTACAAAACCTTTTTAGTAGGATATAGTATCATTTGTATATTGTTGCTTTTGTTTCTTGTGCCTGAGACATGCCCAAAAAAATATTTATTTCTAAGACCAGTGTCAGAAGAGTGTACTGCCGTATTTTTTCCTAGAAGTTTTATGGTGTCACATCTTACATTTAAGTCTTTAATCCATTTTGAATTTATTTGTATATGGGTTGAGAGAGCAGTGCAGTTTTCCCAATATCATTTATTAAAAAGGCTATCTTTTTCCTGTTCTTGCCTCCTTTGTTGTAAGTGAATTGCCCATGTAACTATGGGTTCATTCTTGAACTCTCCATTCTGTTCCATTGATCTGTTTTCTTTGTTCATGTGTGTGTGCGTGCGCACGTGTATGTGCGTGTGCCAGTACATAGTGTTTTGATGACTGTGCTTTTTAGCATAGCTTGAAATCAGGGAGCATGCTACTTCCAGCACCAATTCATTGTTGGATAACTTAAACCATTTCTCGAGGGCCTCCAGACTGTCAGGAGCTAGTTTTCCTTTCCTTGGGTTGGTCGTATTCCTCAGAGAGAAACTTTCCTATCTTATACATGGAAGGTATAAGCTAGCTGCATTTTTGAGAGCATGGGGGAGAAGGAAACCTCAGGTATCATTCTCTTGGAGAAGACTTTCATTTAATTCTCCTGTTCCAGTAGATATTTCTGGTCTCTGCTGTGCAGTTCAGTGGATGGATGAATAAACAAATAACTAAATGAATTAATACGTACCTTTTAAGGCTTTGCAGGTGCAGTCTTTTGGAAATCCTGAGTAGAAGCGTGTTTGCTATTGATAGGAGGAAGCTTGAAGCCCCCTGTAGGAGTGGTTTCCATTTTTATTTGCTGTTCTTTTTCTCTGTAGGTTGCTGATCAACTCTGTGCCAAGTATAGCAAGGAGTATGGCAAGTTATGTCGGACCAACCAGATTGGAACTGTGAATGATAGGGTAATGAATGTACTTGTTAAACATGGACCAGTGGGTGGGGTGGGGGCAGGTTATTTTACTGCCTTCAGTGTTTCTAGTGGGTATCATTGTAATGTAGCATTCATTTAAGATTGCACATTTCATAGATAGAAGGCTGTCTGGCAGTGCAGTCAGTCAATTCCTTAACCCTGCCTGACACCTCTGATTGTGAAGCTCTCATCCTGCATCATTCCTGATTCTGTCCCTTGTGCCACTTGTGATACATGGAGGTAGAAGTGAGGTGGCGAGAAGGATTGGTGAATTCAGATGTGGAATGCCGCAGTGTCAGTCTTTGGGTGTAAGTAACCAGAGAATGTGAGACATAGATGCATGTTGTGCTCTGTGACTGAAGAAAAGAATAGCTGGTTGTAACTCTTTTTTTCTCTCGTTGACTTGTAAAATGAGAGAAACAAAGTTTTAAAGTGATATAGGATAGGCTTAGGCTGGTTTATATAGATGCATGTTAACCCTGGATCTTTCACTTACAGTTAATGCACAAACTGAGTGTGGAGGCCCCACCCAAAATCCTAGTGGAGAGATACCTGATTGAAATTGCCAAGAACTACAATGTGCCCTATGAGCCCGACTCTGTGGTCATGGTGAGTTTAGAGTCTTTAGAATACAACAGAAAATGAGTCTTTCTAGATCACTCTCTTTGAAAAAGAACCATATTCTTTGCAGTCAAGTTTGTGTGTGGGAGTTGAAGCCTTTATCCAGTTAGTGCTTTTGGGGTAGCAATAAATAAGCCTGCGTCTCTGTCACAGTATGTTTAAGGATCAGAAGAGATGAATGACCAAAAGCACTTTGAAAAGGTACAAACTTTGATTCAAATATAAAATGGCATTATTGCTACTTTTCAGTGAAGTTCAAGGAACTGGGTAGCAAGAAAAACCCCAAGACCCAGAACAGATCTTGAAACATTTTTTGGGTGCCTGCCCTGTGCCCCAGAAAGCTGAGAATACAGAAAAGATATAAATAAGGCCACTGTCCTAAAGAGGCTTAGAGTGAAAGGCAAATATGGAAACAGTAATTCAGAGGTTAAGTAAGGTTGATGGGGGATAGTAGATGTTTTGGTGTGCTGCTCAGACAACCCTCCCCCAACCCCCCGCCCCAGTTACAGACACACTTCAGGACAGAAGCATTTATTCCCCCATCTCTTTGATGACTGGTGGCTCGCACAGCTGAGTGTCCCTCCAGCAGTGGCCCTCTTAAGAGAGAGCTTCCTTACCCAGGGTTTTTGTTGGGGGCAGCTTGTATTTATTTGGGGGGATTAAAGACTGCCCCTTTGCCCCAGTTGGGAACATGTGCTGTAGGCCCGTTCAAGCCCCAGAACTCTCTGGGGGAATTAGCCAAGCCCTCTGTTGTGAAGGAATTGCAGCCCAACTTCTTACTTTGCTTAGGCCTGCTTCCTTCATATCCCCACAGGTCTCTATCCCAAGAGACCTCTCCAATAAACTTGAGTCATGCTGATCACCATCTCAGAGCTCCCTGGGGAAATTAGCCTGTGACAGGGCCTGATGATACGGGTTTCTCTCTTTTTCTTAGGCAGAAGCTCCTCCTGGAGTAGAGACAGATCTTATTGATGTTGGATTCACAGATGATGTGAAGAAAGGGGGCCCTGGAAGAGGAGGTGGAGGTGGCTTCACAGCACCAGTTGGTGGACCTGACGGAACAGTGCCAATGCCTATGCCCATGCCCATGCCATCTCCAAACACTCCTTTCTCATACCCACTTCCAAAGGGACCTGTAAGTATACATACAAATAAGTGTGGATGTGAACTCTAGAAAATATAGTAGATGACAAGCTGGTTCTGTGAATGCACCCAGGAATTGTAGGTTATCTAGAAGATTTAGCCTTAACATTTGGTATAATTTATTGATTATACTGTGGAAAAAAATAGCATTGGGATTTGGAGAAAGTCTTTTGGTTAACCTACAGGTAATGAAGCAGGAAAATCTAGAGAGATGGTGCTAGAAAAAACTTCATGTAGGTTTTCTGGGACTTGTAGGAATCCTAGTAGCTTTTTCCAAAATTGAATAATCATCACTTATTACCAAGTAGAAAAATATCCATTGTAAACACGAAGATGAAAATCACTGCTAGTAAGAAAGTCTGGGGACTTTCCTGGTAGTCCAGTGGTTAAGACTCAGCTTCCACTGCAGGGGTGTGGGTTCATTTCCTGGTTGGGGAACTACGATCCCACATGTAGTGTGGCAACCCCCCACCTCCCCAGAGAAAGTGATAGTAATCGCCGTTTGTGGATATAAAAGCAATTAGTAATTTGATGAATAGTCTTTGGCTGCAGATCTTTAAAAATCTAGAATCTTCCTGATCACATGTTGTCATGTCCTTTTAGGCACTTTTTTCTTTTGAGGCTCTTGAATACACATATTAAATACCTATCTTAAATATATATTATTCAATATGAATATATTCACATTGAGAAAATATTTGTATACACACATTTATTTCTCTCTTCCCATATATACACTTCAAAAATTGCAGATGGGGCAATGTCTCTTATGTTGCCTTTCTCTTCTTGCAGTCGGATTTCAATGGATTGCCAGTGGGAACTTATCAGGCCTTTCCCAATATTCATCCACCTCAGATTCCAGCAACTCCCCCATCGTATGAATCTGTAAGTGCCTGAGCCTTTTATAAGCAGCAGGAGAGTGAATCCCAGGAAGAGAGAGCAAAATAATGGCCACAGGGAAGGCAAAGTTTTGATCAACTCCTAGTACTGGCATTGCTATATGCTTTGGATTTTTGTGTTGCTTTAATATTACCCTGGAAATGGGGCGTGGTGGTGGCGGCAGCATCATTGGTGGCAATGCTTTGTCTGCAGTTAAAAGCCCAGGAATCAGAAAGGAGCTGCAGATCCTAGAAAGTTCTAGTGGGGCACTTAACTAGGCTGAGAATCATTTCGATCTGGTACAGTCTTGGTGGTAGAATATAATTAAAATACCAGTTTTATAAATTCTCAACACCTTATAAAGGAATAACAGCCAGATATTTGTTTAGTAAATTTTGGCCTATAGCATTAATTTTATTTTAGTCTTATACTTAAAACTTGCTGGTATCAGTAATATGCTAATGATGCCTTGAACTGTAAATGGTTGTCACAGCTTTGGTTCAGAATTAGATGACTTTCCTGCCAGCCTTCTTTCCTTATCTAGGGAGATTCCCCTGCTCCTGAGCTTGCTTAGTGTCCTTTGCTTTGGTTTTTACATTGGGCCTGAATTTTTATGTTTTGGCTTTGCACGCATTGATGCTTTGCCCACAACTGTTCCTAGGAAGGAAGTAGATGATCTTTGTTAGTATTTGAGGACTTGGTTCTTGGAGGTGAATGTGGTGGTTTAGAATGCTTTCTTACTGTCTGGAAGGTGAAGGTATCAGATTAGAGAGAGATGTTAACAATGTGGTAAAAATTTTCTTTTCCTCTGCTTGGCAGTTAAAGACTTCCAACATAGTATCTGTCTGGTGGGAAGGAGATCAGGAAAAGAGTACAGGGGGGCAGAGGGGCAGTTTCTTGGAGCAGGTTTGTTGATTGTGCTGAGCAGCTTAGCTTTTGCCACACACATGGACCTATACCATTACCTTCACCAGTGAGGCCATTGCTTTCTCTTCTGGTAATGATCTCTTGTGTTTCAGGTTGATGACATTAATGCTGATAAGAATGTGTCTTCTACACAGATTGTTGGTGAGTGTGAGTCAGAAATCCTTTGAAGGTTTTCTCAGTACTGAACCCTTTGTTGTTTGCTGTTTTCTCATCACTGTTCCTTCGTCAGATTGTTTTTATGCTTGTGGGATTCTACCCACATGCCCCATTCTCCCCAAATGCAGTATGGTGGAAACAAAACTAAGGATTTCCCACTTCCAAAAATAAAGGGTCTATTCTGCCTTCAAGGAATCTCCCAAATTACCTTTTTCTGTTAATGGTTATCATTATTCTTTGTCACTTTCTAGTTGTCCATCACCCTCAAGTTCTTTTTTATTTTTAACCCTCAAGTTCTTTATGTTCCTGCTGCTTCAGCTGCCACTGTGCTTGGAAGTACCAAAGTAGTTTTTAAATTTGGGCATTAAAGAGGGGGAAAGAGGCATATATCATGAGTGAATGGCTTAGTGATTTTTCACAAAGCATGTTCATGTAGCCATTCACTGAAAAACTATTACCAGCACTCCAGAAACCCAGAGTTGGGGGGTACTTTAAAAAACATTTTAAAACCTTTTATATTGGGGTGCAGCCAATTAACAATGTTGTGACCGTTTCAGGTGAACAGTGAAGGGACCCAGCCATACATACACATGTATCCATTCTCCCCAGAGAAACATACCTCAATAAAACCCGGTCTCCACTTTTTAAAAGTATAATTTATGTACAAAAAAATATAGAAATGTATATTAACCATTTTTTAGGTGTATCTACACATACATCATGTAACCACCACCTTAGTAAAGAGAACATTTCCATCACCCCAGAAAATTACCTTGTGTTCCTTCCCAGTTAGTTCCACTCCAGAGGCAAGCACTGTTCTTATTTTCTACAACTACAGTTTAGGTTGCCTGTTCTAGAACTTCGATAGAAACTGAAACATATAGTAGGTAGAGAGCATGATGATTTCAACTTGTATAAAATGGAAGATTAGAAACAAGATCACATTCTATTATTTCAGACAGTATGGATGTTAACATTCCTTATAAATTCTTTTGCTCTTCCCAATAGAATTCTAGTACCACTCCTTGGAATTCCTTATTACGGGAATTCCTTATTCCTTATTACCTTTGTGAAAGGGGACAGTCCATTTAAATGAGTCCTGTGTACCTAAGCCCTATGCACCACACTTTGACTTCCTCTTAAACTTTTTCTCACTGTAGGAAAATAAAACATATATTCAACTATAATTAGAAAATGTAGCTGTTAATTGTCCTGAAAATTTTTATTGACTTTTAGAATTATTTTTTTTAAAAGCAATGTTTCCTTCAGTAGTTTATTTTTTCCTGCCAAAGGCCATGATGGGCTTTGAGCTGTTTTTCTGGTATGTGTAACACTGTGCTTCTTACTCTGATTAGGTCCTGGGCCCAAGCCAGAGGCTCCTGCAAAGCCCGCTTCGAGGCCCACAGAGACCTTCGACAACTTTGTGCTGCCAGAGTTGCCATCTGTGCCAGACACACTCCCAACTGCATCTGCTGGTGCCAACACCTCAGCATCAGAGGACATTGACTTCGATGATCTTTCCCGGAGATTTGAGGAGCTGAAAAAGAAAACATAGGCCTCCTAAACCAGGCAAGGTCCAAGTTCTGGGAGTTGAGACTGAGCAGTTTTTCCTTGTAACAAAGAATCTCCATGAAATTGTTTTACCTGTTAATCATCACTGAGCACACTCTCCCTCTCGGCTCTCCTCCTGCTCTACCAGACTCTTCTGCTTTCCAGTTCTCCATTGCTCCCAAGAGACTACCAACTGGGGATGATGAGGTTGGAGCAGCTGGCTCCTGGCAGCCTTTCTTGTCCGTTTCCTGTCAGTGTGATCCCAGGTTCTCTCCTTCCTGTCCCACCATCCCTCCACAGGGCAATGAGAAGGTGAAATCATTTTGGGGAGAGAGGGCTGCATGGTGGTGGAGAGGACTTCCTGAAGCGTCTCAGCTCTGTGCTGAGGTTCCAGACTTAGAAACAAACCCTCTGTACAGAGGGATTTGTGGTGAGTGAGATTCAAGGCCAACGTGTGTATTTTCACACTCTAACATGAATGGGGAAGAGGAGAAAATGGCTCAGGAAGCCATTGTAACAGTTCTCAGAAGCTGGGTCTTCTCACTGACGTGCACACTACTCCTTGCTGCAGGGCACTGTTCCACCTGGATCCAGTCGCAAAGTTTATTTGGAAGCTGAAGGCCTCTCATAGTTATACTGGATTCTCAGGGAGCCCTCTGTGGCCTTTGCTTTATTGAGTGCTATGTCTCCCTTTTACTAGAGGGCAGCACTGTGTAAATTCCTGTTTTTTCCCCATGGCATTCTGTTGAATTGCATTTGGCTATGTACTGAGCAGAAGTCACCAGTCAAGGCTAAGGTGGGCTTCCAGTAGCCTTAATTAGAAATATTCAAGTCTCTTGAGTAGTGAGCTGGAAAGCCTACAGATTATTGAAGAGGGATTCCTGTTTTCATTTGAAGACTTTATGATCAAGAAAACCTCTACAAACTGATCTCAAATTTTTGGTGCCCATGTGGCTCTAATTGTTTTGCTGCTTCCCTCAACGGATGAGACTAACCCTTTTGCCCCCTAGCTAAGGCCATCTTTCCCCACAAGGGTGGCGTTGGGATCAGAAGACATGACTTCGGCTTCTATGTGGTAAATCTGTACATAGTCTATTCAAGCAACTTTAATGTTTTTGGTTGATTTGTATCATGGCTCAGTAGCTGCTAATAAAGTTAAAAATATTGTGCCCTGGTTTCTCCACTGTTTGGGTAAAATGATGAGGGGCAAATTCAGCTTTTAGTGGAGAGTATCTTAAGCAAGTACAATACTGGGTACAAGCCCACGTTACTTTTGCTCTCTGGGTAATGTGGGTGGACAGTTGGGGAGTAAGAAGCCCATTTTGATTTCTGTATGTAAGCCCAGATAGTAATCTGGGAGCTGGCATGGTTGCTTCTCTGTGACAGTGCCCCCCCGAGCCAGATCTCATGCTGTGTCTTTGATTGTAAAGCTGCAGTGAGCCTACTTGTGACTCATGCTTTTGGAACATGAATGGTAAGAGCTCTCTAACTTGCTGCTGGGCAGCAGAGTTGGTTCATCCTGCATCACCCTTGTAGTGTTAGCCCTTTTCTGATAGTGCCAAGGGGACTTTTGATTCTTCACTAGGAAAATTAACCAAGTATACCATAAACATTTCCCAAAGTACACCATGCAGAGATCAGTGTTAATATACTCAGAAGTAATGAGCCACGTGAGGAGACACAGGATTAAGGTAACTTACCTTTTAAACCTTCCTTTGTCCATGGCTGTTGCTGTTAGGGCTGGTTGCTTACATGTGCTCTGATGCTGCTGGATCCCTAACAAGCTTGACAGCTTCAGCAGCAGCATATCCATCAGTGTGGCCTCTGTCTCAGTCTGCTGGAAGACAAAAGGAAAAAAGTGAGGAAACTGAAGTTGTTGCTAATGTTGGAAGGAAAAAGTACCAAAGATGTAATTTTTTAAAGTAGACATAAAGATATTGTTTCCTTTAATTGTTTACTGTCAGGCCTTGTCAGCAGTGTTTCTGCTACTTAACATTTGAGAACCAGATATTTTAGGACACTGGATATAAAACGACGTCAGTCAGCTCAGTCGTGTCCAACTCTCTGTGACCCCTTGGACTGCAGCACACCAGGCTTCCCTGTCCATCACCAACTCCCGGAGCTTGCTCAAACTCATGTCCATCGAGTTGATGATGCCATCCAGCCATCTCATCCTCTGTTGTCCCCTTCTCCTCCTGCCTTCATTCTTGCCCAGCATCATGGTCTTTTCCAGTGAGTCCATTCTTGGCATCAGGTGGCCAAAGTATTGGAGCTTCAGCATCAGTCCTTCCAATGAATATTCAGGACTGATTTCCTTTAGGATTGACTGGTTTGATCTCTTTGCTATCCAAGGGACTGTTACGAGTCTTTTCCAACACCACAGTTCAAAAGCATCAATTCAGCACTCAGCTTGCTTTATGGTCCAACTCTCACATCCATACATGACTACTGGAATAATGTACTTTAGTAAATTGGGTTTCCTCGGAAAATGGTTGACAGCCTAATGGAGACTAATAAAGGGAATATGCTGATACCGTGTGTTATGTCAATCTGTAATCTTAAGAACAGCTAAATCTGAGCTTTCCCAGGGATAAAAAATCATGATACAGCTTATAGTTTAGTTACTGAGTTACTTACCCTAAGGGATTTCCTTTCTTTACCAAAGGCCATTAAAATGGCAGAAACAAAAAGATTAATGATCACAAGTACCATCGAAACAACACTGGTGAAGATAAGAAAGGCGCCCAGGACTGGGTTTACAGCAGTAACCTGGAAAGACAGTGGGACACTTTGGCTTTAAACACTGGTAGTTTAATTTCTGCTTTAAAAATGTAAAACATGTGCTAATACTTGGGATACATTTACGTAAGAAAACATTTCTGCCTGGCAGAAACTAGAAAAGCAAAAATACTAAAAAGGAAAATACTTTTCAGTGGACAGAAGAGCAAGAGTGACTGACTCTAAAAGTATATAAATAATTATGCCTTCAGGGCTTCCACAAGAAAATAACAGGTAAGTTGTAATGGAATTATAAACGACTCATGGGAATTTCCTGGTGGTCCACTGCTTATGACTCTGCACTTTCACTGGCTTCCCTGGTGGCTCAGTTGGTAAAGCGTCTGCCTGCAGTGCGGGAGACCTGGGTTTAAACCCTGGGTTGGGACGATCCCCTGGTTCTCAGAAGGAAGTGGCAACCCACTCCAGTACTCTTTCCTGGAAAACTCCATGGACTGAGGAGACTGGTAGGCTACAGTCCATGGGGTCGCAAAGAGCCACGACTGAGCGACTTCACTTTCTCTCTTTCTGCATATTCACTGCTGAGTACCTAGGTTCAGTCCCTGGTTGGGGAACTAAGATTCCACAAGCTGTGCTGCTAAATAAATAGACTCAAAGCCCTAGTGAGTTTTTCAAGGAATAGCAAGGGCATATTGAAAGAATACATAGAAACCAGAAATGATAATGGAAATGGTCTCTGCCATTCCAGGCAATTTCTATTCTTAACATAGGATATCAATGATAAGCTTTGATCAAAATCTTCCCTGTTTCACTAATTTGAATTACAGGGTTTTCTCCCTGATCAAATCTATATATGCTAGTTTTGGGGACCCAAAACCTCATCTGGGTTTCCTACTTTATTTATGTCGAATAGAAAGGGATTTGTGTAGGTAGTTCCTGGGGGAAGATGACAGTATTTGTAAACATAAATACTGTACCTCCCTAATTATTATTTCAAGTGATTTCCAACTGTACACTTCAGAAGGCTATTGAGAAAGCAGCAGCAATCATGTTATTCTGTCTAGGTATGAGAGCCCTGTGTCTTTGGCAGTAAGATTGAGGATACAAGAAATGAGGAATGTGGGACTATGTGCTTAGAAAAGGAGGTAACAGCCACTCAAAAGCTGTATCTATAGGTAGTACCATAAAACGATGGCAAAGGTTCTAAATTTCTCCCTTTTCCAGCATGCATTGGTACAGTAGGGGTTGCTTTTCTAAGCAATTCTCATTTGCTGTATTAAACCAAGCATAAATCTGCAAGGAAACCAGGAAGAGTTTTTTTTTACCTCCTTGTGATGAGAGATTCCCATCAGGAGACTGACAACAGTTACTGCTGAACTGAGAAAAGTTCGGTAGTCAGAGATGCTCCATCCAAACAGCAGGTTAAACTGAAAAAGAGAATAGTCAGGTGGGGTTGGCAAGCAGCAGAGGGGGCTGCAGTTTGGGTCCTGAGATGGTTGTAATGATGAGGTCAATGTAGACCCAATGGAATGGAAATTAAAGAATATCCTTATGGCCATTTGAATTACTATGCCTAAAAACTATACAGAATTCCTTTGTGATCAGTGTTTTCATATAAATTTACCTGGCTTTCATATCTTGTGGATTAAATGTTATCCCCATTTTAAAGATGAGAGAACTGTCTTGAGCTTATAATACTGCTGGTGAAGTATGGACATAACACAACTAAAACCAGCTCTTTACTATCTTCCCTAAAACACTGTCAGCTTGAACTGTAACTTTCCATTTAGTTACCTTTTCTAAGGAAAGCAACATGACTCCAAGACCACAGCACTCAGGACAAGACACACTGGGATAGTTACTTACCACAAGGGCATAGCCTGTCAGCAGGATCAAGATGACCAGCAAGAAGCCCACTACCTCGTCCCAGGCTTTGCTGAGTGTTCTGCCAATGACCCGCAGCCTGGGGTTTTGATAGAGCAGGCTCCATAGCCGAACTGTTGCCAAAAGAACTAGGAAACCCATGAGGTGAATGACAGCTGAGCTGACTTTAACTGCCTCATAGAAGTTGATGAACCTGTACCATGGAAAGCAGACACTCAGTACGAAGTCTGTGCCATCAGTTCCTGTGATGTCAGTGTCTCCAGGGCTCCTACTGCTTAAGTGCGGCAGCTCTGTAAGACCCATTCTTGTTGACAGAAGAACGCTTCTTTCCAGTGGCTTCCTCCCGTGGATGTGAGCACACTGGCACAAGGACACATACTCGACTGGGAGCTGTGCTGAAGAAACCTTGGAATGCAGCCTCCAGCTAGCTGGTTACTCCCGATTCACCTTATCGATCCTGAATCTGGAGCTATCAAGAATCAGGGCCAGCCTCCACCACTGCTCTAGTTTCAGATCTCTCCTTTCAGAAGAGATGTACGTTAACCTAATGAGATGTATAATAACGCCAGTCTGTTTTCTGTAACAACAGTCTAATCCTATGTTGTTCTCTTAACAGTGGTAATTGATCCTCTAATAACAGTGCTGAGTAGAGAGATGATTAAACTATGGAAGTAAGGGGTGTTACTCACCGATTGTTGCTGGTTTCTGTAGTTATGTGAGAGATGCATTGATACTTTTATGTTGCAGCAACTAGGTTACTTGGAAAGACCTCCACAGACATGAGTGAACTGGCACTTTCATTGTGATCAGACGTAGGCATTGCCACACAGCAGGCAGGACCTCTGCCAACACCACTCAGACTGCACACTACACCACTGTCCCTGCGTGAACAACCCTCTACAAGCCCTTCCTGGGACACCGCCTCGGTCATAGCACAGATCCGCAGCCCCGGCTACTGAGCACTGAGAGGTCAGAGACGCACCACGTGGCAGTACTTTGGGAAATAAAATACTTTGTCTTTCCCACGAGAAAGACCAGAGAAGTTACCCCCAAAAGGGGCACCAGACTGCTGCTTGGTAAGGATGAGCTAATGGATGTACATCCCTTCCCAGAAAGCAACCCTCTTTGGATTTAGAGATGTTCCGTGTTAGGGTTTTATTCAAAGAAGGATCACTTGTCATGTCAGGACTTCATTCCTTGGCCAAAGGTGCAAAATGACCCAATTCCAGGCCCTTGCTATGTGAAATTTAATTGTGTTATCCTAGACTAACATGTACCTAAGTACTGTGAAGGCAGAAGAGCTTTTCATGTGTAATTAGCAGTTCCCAGTTTCTAGTTAGTTGTGTTCCTCACTGTGGAGAGTCTATGTTTAACTGTGGTATTATACAAATAGAGATCTGGCAGAGAGGAAGAGGGGAGTTTGAAAGAATACGTGTGTAGGCAGTAAATTCTGAGCATCGAGTAAGAATATCCTTTGCTCCCCTGGGGTCCTTCTTACCTGTCCCGGTCATAGTGGTATTGTACCATGTGTTTTTTATGTAGAGAAATAAGTGTCAAGTCAAGTCCCAAGATGACAAAGCTAATGAGGATTATGCTCATATCTAGAAGGTTTCTTTTCCTCATGAAGAACTTCCACCTCTGCTGTTTCAACCGGCGACCCTAAACATAAGACACCACAGTCACTACTGCTTGCCTGAAAGATTACCTAGGTCTTTCCCCAATGAAGTGTGAAGAACTCTGGGAAAGCACTCAGCCAGGGACCTTTCAGATCCCTAACTTGGACACAGTCAGTTCTGGTCTCAGTTCTACCTTGTAGTCATTCAGAACTGCCACTTACAGAAAAGTTGGCCTTCCTTAAAACAACAGTAATTGTATACATTCATCACGTTGCTTAAACTTAATAATAAAGTTTCTCAATTAATTAAAACTCTGAAAACAAAATATTGCGTGTGGCCAAAGAAATGCTTTTTGGGTGCAGTCATCTGAGTATGTGTTACCTTATATAGGGGTCATGTGTGTGCTAAGTCCCATCTGACTGCAGCCTGTCAGGCTCCTCTGTCCATGGGATTTCTGGCAAGAATATTGGAGTGGGTTGCCATGCCCTCCACCAGGGGATCTTCCCAACCCGGGGATGGAACCTGCATCTGTTAACATCTCCTGTGTTGGCAAGTGGGTTCTTTACCACTAGCGCCACCTGGGAAGCCCCGGATAGGGGTCATATAACTGTACAAAAAATTCTTTCTATAAACTTAATTTTTTAACTCTAGAAAACTGAAAGAACCACTTGGTGGAAAGCCAGTAGATTTAACTGAACTCAATCTTCTGGAAAGGACCAAAATCATAGCCATAATCCTAAAAGCAGGCCACTGTGGTTCTCCAAGTAATACCTGGCAACACTGAGAATTTCGTACATCTAATATTTTCAGTTCACCTGTACAAAGGCATAGTAACAGACCAGTAGATAGTAGATGACTTGTGACATGACAGACCAGGCAAAGTTCTTTGATATATGAAGGGAAGTTAAAATGTCCAGTCTCATGGAGGTGAAGAAAGCACCTGAGAAAAAGAAAGAAAGCCTGGAGTTAAGAACCTTTAAATTTGCCTTCTGCCCTTCCAGCTCTCTCTCAAATAACCCCAAGTGTTCCTGTACCATCCGTTTTAAACTTTCCTGAGTCTCTACATGCCACTTAGTATTTCCTCTAGAACTGTCATGAATATTAAATGGGATCATGTATGCAAAGCCACGGGAGGAATGTGTGGATTGCACTGTTGATCCCACATAGAGGACAGTGTCTTCACAGCTGTTAACAGGTGTTACTCTTACCAAGTCAGAATGGCTACAGAAACAAACTGACTAGCAGTACTGTTGCAAAATGATGTTTCAGAGAATTGATTATTGCAATGTAAACTGTGGGGTGAATGGAATTAAATGGAAGTGTGGTACCTTTGTTTAAAACTTTTAAAAATACATTTCAGAAATTAGTATGATGAAAAAGATTTGAAGCTTTTAAAATTTAAACACTTACTATATGTAAAGCACTAACATTATCCCATGAATACTAACAGTATCCCCTGCATACACAGACTAAAAAGCTTTATAAGATAATGAAATGTTTACAGATTTAAAATTTCCAAATACTAGAACTAAGATGCACCCCTTGTAGTAGAAAGTACATTTAAGAACAAAAGGAATTCCTACCTTACATAGCTAGCTCTCATGGGGAAAGCCAGGACTTTCCCCATGTTTATTTTACCCCTAGTTTTTGAGTAGTTAAAATAACCCTATGAAGACTCTTGGGAAGCTTTCATGTTTCATTTTGAAACAAGTATAGCAGAAGTGGTCTACTGTGTGTGGGCCTGGGAGGAGAAAAATTCTGACTAGAAGTAAAACCTATGGTCATAGGACACTTGTGGGCAAATTATGGGGGAGAGGGGAAAGGAAGGAGGATTAGGGCAGACTTCCTGTTAAATGGGGAGGAATTGAACATACCCAGTTCCCCCCTAATGCCTTACAAAAAAAAAAAATGCCACCGACAGTAAAGAAATTTTAAAAAATGACCCAAAGATAAAGAGGAGGTGGGCAGATGAGCCTGGAACTGGAAAACAGCTGAATGACTGCCTGAGAAGATTCAAGAAAGCTGAAACCTAAGCCAGCAGCACAGGAAACCCAGAAGGAAGCGGGTTCTTAACCACAAAACCCCACAAAGGCTGAGAAACTGGAGGCATCAGGTACCTCAGAAGGTAGAAGTTCAAATAGAACTAACAGAATCGTAAGTCTGGACATAAACAGTTAAAACCCAGCTTTCCTCTCTCCCCTTTACAACCACGCTATTTATTACCCATCCTGCCTTCCTAGTAACACTGAGTCAGAGAGAATCTGAACTCAGGATACCAGGTACATCTGTGGGTAGTAGTCCACTGGAAAAGGGAATTCAAAGAAAGTTTAAACATTGCATGGTGAGACCATTCCCATTCCCCTTCCCTTAGCTGGCTCTGAGGAGTCGTAGAGGCTTACATCCTCAAGGCAGGAGAACGGAGGGGTTCTCTCTGCAAACTGCTCCCCAGAAGGACAGATACTACCTGATGAGCTCTGTCCATGCACACGGTGCTTCTAATTAGCACTTATTTAAGAGGGAGGCAGTAAAAACCAAATATAACAGGACACTTGAATCCCTAATACTGAAAACTGGAGATCAAAACACCAAAAAAAAGCTCAGAGGAATTACAGAAAGCCTTGAAGGAGCAGAGAAAACCATAAACCTGTCATATCCTTAGTGAAGAGGATACTGCATCCAAAAAGAACAGTAGGAAACTATGAAAAAGACGAGAACAATTTTTAGAAGTCAAAATATTCCAACAGTGGTTTGGAAATTGAAGTAATTGCTCAGAAATCAGAAGGATGGAAAATAAAGTAAAAACATGAGGAAATCAGAGGATCCATCCATGAATTCCAACATCAAAATGCTAAGAATATCAGGAAAAGGAAAAAAATAGAAGAGATAGAAAAATGCAAGAACATCTATTAGAACTTAAGGGATACGTTTCCAGATCAAAGGACGCACTGTGAACTCCATTCCTAACTCTGGGGACAAAGAGATTATTTTAAAAACTTTTGGGAGTAAGGGAATCATCATACTTGTTAATAGCAGTATAAGGAGCTAGAAGACAGTGGAGCTAAACTTTTAAAAACTCTGAAAAACTGCTGTATCCAGCCAAATGATTGATCAACCAAATGTGATGGCAGAACAAAAGTTTTGGGGGCTCCAAAATCACTGCAGATGGTGACTGCAGCCATGAAATTAAAACATGCTTGCTCCTTGGAAGAAAAGCTATGACCAACCTAGACAGCATATTAAAAAGCAGAGACATTACTTTGCCAACAAAGGTCTGGCTAATCAAGGCTGTGGTTTTTCCGGTGGTCATGTATGGATGTGAGAGTTGGACTGTGAAGAAAGCTGAGTGCCGAAGAATTGATACTTTTGAACTGCGGTGTTGGAGGAGACTCTTGAGAGTCCCTTAGACAGCAAGTAGATCAAACCAGTCAATCTTAAAGGAAAACAGTCCTGAATATTCACTGGAAGGCCTGATGCTGAAGCTCCAGTACTTTGGCCACCTGATGAGAAGAACTGACTCTTTGAAAAAGACCCTGATGCTGGCAGAGATTGAAGGCAGGAAGAGAAGGGGAAAACAGAGGATGAGATGGCATCACCAACTCAATGGACATAAGTTTGAGCAAGCTCTGGAAGTTGGTGATGGACAGGAAAGCCTGGCATGCTGCAGTCCATGGGGTTGCAAAGAGTCGGACACAACTGGGCGACTGAACTGAACTGAAGGGTTTAAGAAAATTTATTTCCCTTGCTCATTTCCAGGAAGTTACCAACAAACATACCAGCTGGATGTGCTCCAGCAAAATGAGAAAGTAAACCAAGAAGGGAAGACATGGGATTTAGGAGAAAGGTGATCCGACAGAGGAGAGAGGAGATAGGGAAGGGAGAGTCTAAGTTCAAGAGCTCTCAAGCAGGCCTAGAAAATAACCAGTTTGGACTATACCAAAAGAATAGTGGGCCTGAGAGAAGATGTCTCTAAGGAAAAAACAGAATGATAGGTTACTTGATAGTTTTGAACAGAATGTAATTTTTACTTCTAGGAAGAGTCTGGAGGCGAATCAATGATAGATGCATGTCAAACCAAGAAAGTGAAAAAAGAAAAATAAATAACTATGAACTCTAGGGAAAACTATTCTAAGAGAAAAGATATTTAATTTTAATACACGAAGGTTGGTGGTTTAGTTGCTCAGTGGTATCCAACTCTTTCCAGCCCCATGGACTGGTCCACCAGGCTCGCTCCTCTGTCCATGGGATTTCTTGGGCAAGAATACTGGAGTGGGTTGCCATTTCCTTCTCCAGGGGATCTTCCCGACCCAGGGATTGAACTGGGTCTCCTGCACTGCAGGCAGATTCTTTACCAACTGAGCCACCAGGCTCATCCTTAGAAAATATTTATATAATCACTGTAATAGAAATATTAAATTAGTCATTAGTTACGTTACTGTATTGGCAGAATGATAACTACTGGTAGAATGTTTTTATGTGTGTGTATGTTGGGGTATGTGTGGGTATAAAACGGTTGAATTATCATCATCATCATCATAAGATACTGTTGGGACTTCCCTGGTGGTACAGTGGATAAGAGTTGACCTACCAATGCAGGAGACATGAGTTCGATTCCTGTTCCAGGAGGCTTCCACATGCCACAGAGCAACTGGCCAAGCACAGCTACTCAGCCTGTGCTCTTGAACCTATGTGCCACAACCGCTGAAGCCACCACACCACAAGAGGAGGCCTAGGCGCTGTAACACAGGATAGCTCCTGCTCGCTGCAACTAGAGAAAGCCCGCGTGCAGCAATGAACACCCAGCACCCCCCACCCCCCGCCAAAAAAAGAGACTACCTATGACATTTAATAAGCATGTTGCATTTTTAGAGTAATTTTTAAATACCAAAGAATCAGCTAAATCTGCCTCTGGAGAGTAGGAGTGAAGTGAGGATGAAGAAAGACCTGCTAATTTTTGCCTTGAAATATCTGACTTTTAAAGTTAGGTGCAACAGCTTTAAATAATTTGTTTTAATGACATAAGATAAAAGAAATGGGGCCTTCAGTGATACCCAGGTCACAGAGGGAAGAGAGAAGAGGCCTTCATACCTACATTGTTGGACTCCAAAATCAGGGTCACTACACAGAACAGGTTCACATTAGCATTGAAGACCACAAATTCCACAAAGAGGCTTTTGGTGCAATGGTCTAGCCAGTGACTCTGTTCAAGTTGCTGAAGAACTCTGGAAAAACAGACAGGCAACCTATATTCTCCACTGAACTCTGCAGAGGAGGAAAATGCTCTGGCATTTCCAGTATGACTCACAGAGGAGGTGAGAAGTGACATTTCCCAATCTAGGTTCACCCTGTAAAATACTTAGGCTTACTAATGCCCAAACTTTCACTAGTATTCACACCAAAGTTAAATGTTCAAGAAAAGGTATTTGGCATTTAAGGTCTGAGGTGGAATTAATTTTACCTCAATTAAGAATTTTACTTCAAAATTAATTACATTAGTATCTTTTAAAAACTTGTTTTAGACAATATCTAAAACTGAAGATTCATGGAATGGCTAATAATAATACAGTGTCAGTCACTTCTATTTGAAAAGCACTACTTTTAACTAAGCTATTCAGGTGTAAGCAGTCAAAATGCCATTTGCTTGGCGTTGTTTTCGAGAAGTTAGTTTCTTGTTGAAAAATTCAATGAAAAAATCATTTTAATTTGGGCTTTTCATACATAATGACAAAGACTCAGGATTTGTATGTAACACCATTCTAAGTCTCTGGCAATTTAATTTTGGCATTTTAATTTTGGATTGTTCATGACATGGTGTTTCCTCTCATTTGAATACAGTTTGCTTAAGCTAGAGTTGAGTCTAACTGCAGCCAGAATTGAAACTGATGTGTTTTTCCAGATGAGAAAAGGAAGGAGATTTGGCAAAGTGGCAACCCCAAATATACCTTTAGTTTGAGGTTGAACAGGAATTTTTAAACTGAAAGGTACATTTCCTTAGAAATCTAAAATAAAAGTGTCTACAAGTGCCATACATAGTATAGTAGCATAATAGTGGCTGTCAAAACTACTCAAAAGGGTGCTTAATTCCTAATTGTCCTAAGAATGGACAGGGGCAAACATCTTGGACCTCCTGTTCGGGTTCACTCACCTGAGTGCATTACTGGAGTTTCTTCCAAGTCTCACAACATACCCTCCTCCAGAGTAAGTGGCAAACTCTCCCTGGATGGGATAGCCACCCAGTGCCTCCTGATTCTGGTAATGCCAGATGCTGTCCGATTTCGTGTTGTTTATATCAGAGGGCCCCCAGTTAACCCCATAGTTCTCTGTATCCTCCTGAACTTGGTGGGATGGCTTCTCTTGTTCTCGGAGAGATAGTCTAGTTGAAAACAATGTGGCACCAGGAAAGCGAATCTGACGAAGTAGAACATTGCCCAAAAGAAAGGAGTTTCCATCAGTAATAAATCCTAGTGAGAGAATACAGGAAGCCATTTTAAAAAAAGTTGCCTCAGTAAGTTAGTAACAAAAAAAGGGCCTATTTTCACCAATATTTTTAAATACATTTCTAGAGTTGCTAGCTAGCTAATACAATCAGATAAGCAAAAGAAAAAAGATATGAACATTTTTTAAAAGGATATGAAATTATCACAATTTGTAAAACATAATGAGGGAAATCCCTCACGGCCCAGTGGTTAAGAATCCACCCTGCAATGCAAGGGACGCAAGTTTGATCCCTGATAGAGGAACTAAGACCCCACATGCTGCAAAGCAACTAAGCCCATGTGCCACGAGTAATGAGCCCTTTCAAATAGAGTTTGTGTGAGCAACGGAAGGTCCTGCATGACGCAACAAAGAACAGCCTGCTGCAACTAAAACTGGATGCAGCCAAATAAATAAATGAAGACAATGATCTAGATAAACATTAAGAAGTGAAGTGTGACATCGAGAGCATAAAAGGGATAATAGAGTGTAGTTTTGTATGTGATTGAAGATAAGTTGTTATTGGCTTAAAATAATAAATTTATAGTAATAACTCTAAGATGTTTTATGTAAGCCTTATGGTAACCTTATGGATTTCTCTGATAGCTCAGTTGGTAAAGAATCACCTGCAATGCTGGAGATTCCGGTTAGATTCCTGGGTAGGGAAGATCCCCTGGAGAAGGGATGGGCTAACCACTCCAGTATTCTTGGGCTTCCCTTGTGACTCAGCTGGTAAAGAATCTGTCTGCAATGCGGGAGACCTGGGTTCAATCCCTGGGTTGGGAAGATCCTTGGAGAAGGGAAAGGCTACCGACTCCAGTGTTCTGACCTGGAGCATGTGTAGTCCTGTATAGTCCCTGTATGTCCATGGGGTCGCAAAGAGTCAGACATGACTGAGCGACTTTCACTTCACTATGGTAACTGCAAAGCAAAAGCTATAGTAGATACATAGAAAGGGAGAGAGGAATTAAAGTCTACCACTACAAAAAATTAATCACAAAGGAAGACAAGAAAGGAACAAATGAATTACAAACCAGAAAATGAACAAAATTACAGTTTTAAACATAGCCTATCAATAATTACTTTGAATGTAAATGACTAAATTCTCCACTCAAAAGACACAGAGTAGCTAAATGGAAAAAAAAATACAAGATCCAACAATATGCTGTCTATAAGAGAGTCACTTAAGCTTTAAGCGTACGCACAGGGTACGCATAGGCTGAAAATAGAAGCATGGAAAAAGATGCTATGCATATCAACAAAATACTAGAAAACCAAAATTCAGCAGCACCTTGAAAGGGTCACACACCACAATCAAGTGAGATTTATCCTGGGATTCAAGGATGATTCAAAATATATAAGTTAACAAATGTGATACACCATATTAGAAGAATGAAGGATTAAAAACACATAATCTCAACAGATATAGAAAGAGCATTTGATAAAATTCAATATCCTTTCATGATAAAAACTCAACGAATTAGGCAAGGAGGAATGTACTGCAAGAAAATAAAAACCATATATGTCAAGCTCACAGCTAAATTTTATACTCAGTTGTGAAAAACTAAAAGCTCTTCCTCTAAGATAAGGAACAAGATGAGGATGCCTACTCACCATGTCTATTCAACACAATACTGGAAGTCCCAACCAGAGAAGTTAGGCAAGAAAAATAACTACAAGGTATCCAAATAGGAAAGGGGGAAGAATGCAACTGAACCCTTTTATTATGCCATATACAAAAAATCAACTCTATATGGATCAACAACTTAAACCTTAGGCCTAAAACTATAAAACTCCTACAAGAAAACAGAGAAAAAGCTTCTTGACACTTGGTCTTGACAATTCTTTTTTTTTTTTTGGATATGACATTAAACATTCAGGCAACAAAAAGAAACAAGTGGGAGTACATCAAATGAAAAGGTTTTTGCACAGCAAAGGAAACAATAAAATAAACCTAGGAAATGGGAGAAAATATTTGCAAACTGTGTATCTGACAAGACATTAAAATCCAAAATCCATAAAGAACCCATACAACTCAATACCAAAAAATAAATAAACCACACATTTTTCTAAAGAAGACATACAAATGACTTACAGGTATATATAAAACTCACTAACCACAGGGATATACAGAAATCAAAACTGCACTGTGGTATCACCTCATACCTATCAGGATGGCTATCATCAGGAAGACAAGAAATAAGAAGTGCTGGTGAGGGTCTGAAGAAAGGAATCCTATTAATCGGAATGTAAACTGGTTACAGCCGTTAAAGACAATAGCATGGAGGTTCCTCAAAAAATTAAAAATAGAGCTACTGTATGATCCAGCAATCTTACTAATGGCTATATATGGCAAGGAAAGGAGATAAAATCACCATCTTGAAGAGAGATCTGCACTCCCGTGTTCATAGCAGGATTGTTCACAAAACTGAAAATACAAAATTAGCCAACAAAGAAGCATGTATGGTCTCTCATAAGTGGAATTTTAAAAAGTCGAACTTATAGAACCAGACAGAACGGTGGGTACCAGGGACTGGGGTGGGGAGAAGGATGGCTGGATGTCAAAGTACATAAGCTTTCAATTTTAAAGTGAGTAAGTCCTGGAGATCTAATGTACAGCATGATTACAGTTTATAGATTAAAGTTAACAGCAATAGTGATATATTGTATATTTGAAATTTGATAAGAGAATAAAAGTTCTTATCACACTGAAAACAAAGCATGTAATGTGAAAAGATGGATGTGTTGATTAGTATGATTGTGGTAATCATTTCACAATTCATATATCAAAGCATCATGTGTACCTTAAATACATACAATTTCAATGTCTCCACTGTACCTCAATAAAGCTGGGGAGAAAAGAGAGTCAACCTAAATACTCATACCAAAAAAAATTCAGTAAGGTATCTGGGTATTAAATATGGTAAAACCAATAGCCTTCAAACACTAGTTAGTATAGTGAAATCTTATTGACCATAGAACACAAAAGATAAACCTAACAAGATGTATCAGAATTACATGAAGAGAATTCAATATGACTGAGGGATACAGATGAAGATGAGAACAGAAAAGCATATCACACTCCCAGGTAAGATATCAATAGCTTATCAGCTAAGCTACTGATATGCTATCCATTCTCTAAATTTTTATAAATCCTCATTTTGTTTCTGTATAAATATCTAAACCTCTATCTACAACTAAGTAAGCTCTTAATATATAAAAAGCTCCCATTTATCGAAGCAAACAAACAAAACCAAGCAGCCCAAAGAAAAACAGGCAAAGTTTATAGAATGACATTCATTCATTCTTTGTCTCAATCAGCGTGTACCGAGTGCTCACATACACCGGGTCCTATTCTAGGTGCCAGGCACAGAGCAGTGGGCGAGAGTCCCCGTCCACAGGGCACTCACACTTGAGGAGGGAGGCAGACAGGCAATAACCAAACAATATTCAGGTAATAATAGTGCTATGAAGAAACGCTGAGTAGGATGAGGGGACAGTGTCCTGTGGGGAGGGAGCAGTGCTACATTCATTCACAGGGATGATTAGACGTTTCTCTGAGGAGGTGGCTTATGAGAGTTTGCTGTTTAGTTACTAAGTCGTCTCCGACTCTTTTGCAAACCCGTGGACTGTAGCCTTCCAGTCTCCTCTGTCCATGGAATTTCCCAGGCAAGAATACTGGAGTGGATTATGAGAGAGACCCTAACAGTCTTGAGCACCCGATGCAGACATCAGTAAGGGCAAGAGCGAGTTCCAAGGCACTGAAGCAAGAGTGTGTGCAGCCTGGTTAAGGAGAGCACAGAAGCTTGTGTGGCGGAAGTACAGTGAATGAGAGGCGGAGTGAGGTTAGGAGAAGGAACAGAGGTAGTTACGACAGCCCAGAGTGGGGAAGGCCCTAGAGTAAGCTTTAGAAAGGGTTTAAGCTTTTAAGTGTGATGGAATCCATTGGGAGCTTTTCAACAGGGACAAAACACATTTATATGTTAAAGAAAAACAATATGGGGAAAATGGAATGAAGAAGTGCAAGAGTGGAGGTAAGTTTTGTCTGTATGAGAGGTGAAAAATGGCTCCTCGGTTTAGTTTTGACTTGGATTTTCTTGTGAGTGCAGTTGCAAACCTTTTGTGTATCTTAGAGCTACCTGTATGGTGAACGACTGGGGCTGTGCGCAGATCTTACATGGTGCTCATGGAAATGTTAATTGGTACAACTGAGGAGGACAAGTTTGGCAATAGCTTTTTAAATGAAAAATGAATATACAGTTTTATCGAGTCTTTTCAAGATACTTATCTTACAGATATATTTGCACGAGTGAAATTATGTATGTGAAAGGATATTAATAATAGTGCTGTTGTTAATAGTAGAAGACTGGAAACAATCTAAATGTCTATCAATAGGGAGTTGGTTATACAATTTATGGTATATCCATGCAGTGGCATGCTATACAGTAAGTGAATAAAACATAGAAAGGGGGAGCTTTACATATGCTGATGGAACAGTCTCTAGGCAGCCTAAGGGGAAAAGGCAAAATAGCAGGATGCTGTTTATCATCAAATGTATTTGCAAATATACAGGTTACCTCTGAAAGAATTTATAAATGTAGCTTGGAGATACTGTGGGTTTAGTTCAAAACCACTGCTACAAAGCAAGTCACATGAATTTTTTGGTTTCCCAGGACATAGAAAACTTATGTTTAGGGAATTCCATGGCTGTCCAGTGGTTAGGACTTGGCACTTTCATTGCCAGCACCCAGGTTGAGTTCCTGGTCTGGGTACTAAGATCCAGCAAGGCATGTGGTGTGGCAAAAAAAAAAAAAAATGTTTAGATTGAAACGTAGTCTGTTAGGTATACAATACCATTATGTCTAGAAAAGCAATGTACATACCTTAGTTAAAAACTTAATTACTAAAAAAAATACTTTATTTCTATAAGAAATGCTAACCTGAGCCTTCAGTGAGTCATAGTCTTTTTGCAGTAGTAACCCCCAGGATCACTGATCACAAGGTCACCATAATAAATATAATAAAGAGCTGAAATATTTCAAGAATGACTAAAATGTGACAGAGACACAAAGTGAGCAAGTGTGGTTGAAGAAATGGCACAAATGAAGTTGTTTGACACAGGGTTCCCAAACCTTCAATTTGTTAAACAGACAGAGCAGTATCTCTGAAATGTAATAAAGCAAAATGCAATAAAGTTTAAAAAAAAATGCAATAAAGTGAGGTGTGCCTGTATAATCAATTGGTAATGAGGTTGCCTCTCAGAAAGACAGAAGGGGGATCAGGGGACAAAGGAGAGTTGCACAACATACCTTGTGGTGTATACTGTTTTTCTCCATATTCATGTTTTAATTATTAAAAAGATGTTTTAACATGAAAGAAAAAGATTATCTTAGAAAATCTGGCAGGGAAATGTTTGCAGTAGTTATCAAAGGACCGAGGATTCTAAAGAAGATAAGAGGAAGGTAAGGGATGATTTAACCTTCAAAGGTAGCCTCACTGTATATTCCTTAAATAAAAAGTATGCAATAATAGAATTGTGAGATTAATGGTTTTCCATCTGAGAAGAAAGGCACAAGAGAAAAAACAAGTTTAAACTGCTACAAGAGGAATTTTAATTAAATCTTACCAAAAAAATTCTTCCCAAATGTGTTTTGACATTGGATTAGGCTATTTAGCAAAGTTATGTATTTACAGGATACAATTACTTGCCACAAATGGCTTGGCTCTCAGTATTTCTACAAACAAGTGAACTAACGGGACTGGGCTACATCAGTTCTGAGAGCAAAAAAATTTTTAGCAGTTAAAGAGTGAAAAAATGTTACTGGCAATATATAGCTTTTTAAATGAAAAATGGATATACAGGTTTGTGTTTTTTTTTTTTTAAAGAAAAAACAAGAACTCAGTTTTTTATTTCATCATTTCTTGCATTTGAAGTACTCCTCGATGACATCCTTGGCCTGGGACTCTTTGCCATAGTCCTTAACCACCACACAAGTGCAACAAACTACTTTACGGGGTTTTCCCTCTCTGTCCGTTTTACAGAGGCCTACCCATTCCCCTGGTTTCCTGTTGTCATCAACCTTAATCAGGTTGGTTTGGTGCTCAGCACAAAGTGCTTCCACTAACTTGACATACACAGGCTCGTCACAGTGGGATGCAAGCACTCACAGATGGGCTTGGCGCTTGTCTAAAGTTTTGGCAGCTTCGTGAATTCCACATGCTAGGCCATCGTGGATGAGGGTGGTCTTGGCACCTCTTGCAGAGCAGTGTTAACGTCCATTACACCTCCACCAGCAATGCCTTCCTCAGCCATGGCGGCGGGTTATTGTTGGAACCGAATCTTGAATGCATCCGAGCCTCCATGCGGCAGGGAAAGCTGGATATACAGTTTTATCAAGTCTTTTCAAGGTACTTATCTTATGGATATATTTGCACGAGTGAAATTATATATGTAAAAGGATATTTAATAGTACTGTTGTTAACAGTAGAAGACTGAAAACAATCTAAATGTCCATCAGTATCATCTACTTAATTCTATTTCTTTATCTACATCTCAGATTGCTTGTTGCTCTTCCTTAATATGTCCAGGTAACTCCTGTAACCTCTGTAGTTCTAGGAGAACCAGAGCTCCAACTGCCCCAATTAATAATAGCTAAGACTGGGACTTCCTTGGTGGTCCAGTGGTTAAGAATTTGCTTGCCAATGCAGGGGACATGGGTTCAAATCTCTGGTCCAGGAAGATTCCACATGACTCGGAGCAATAAAGCCTGTGCGCCACAACTATCGCGCCTGTGCTCCAGAGCCCAGGAGCCGCAACTACAGAAGCCCATGTGTTAAGAGCCCGTGCTGCACAACAGAAGCAATGAGAAGCCCACGCACTACAATTAGAGAGCAGTCCTGGCTTGCCGCAACTAGAGAAAAGCCTGCTCGCAGCAGTGAAAACCCAGTGCAGCCAAAAAAAAAAAAACATAGCTAAGACCCAGTGAGTGCCCAACACTGCTCTACGCACTTAGATCTACTAAGTTTTAAGTTTTGACATCAATCTTAAAGGATAGGTCCTAAGATTATCCTCATTGTATAGATGGGGAAACTGAGGCACCAGAGGTTGAGTGATTCACTCAGAAACACATTGCTGGTAAGTGGAGAGCAAGGATGTGGCTTCTGAGTCTTCACCTTTGCATCTAGTCTAGCCCGTGCATCTAGAGCCCTTTTGAAGCATGAGAAGCCACTGCAAGAAGCCTTTGCACTGCAACTAGAAAGAAAGGCCCCACTCTCTGCAACTAGAGAAAGCCCAGGTGCAGCAACAAAGAGTCCATGTGCTGCAAAAAAGGCCCAGCACGGCCATAAAATAAAAAAGTAAATGAAACTCAGCTAGAAAGAATCAACATGCAATGCATAGGAGTTGCCACCTGTAAAATCTCTTAAATGCACCACATACACATTAAGAGCTTCCCAGGTGGTGCTAGTGGTAAAGAACCTGCCTGCCAGTGCAGGAGGCATAAGACACGCGGGTTCGACCCCTAGGTTGGGAAGATCCCCTGGAGGAGGGCATGGCAAGCCACTCTAGTATTTGTTGCCTGGAGAATCCCCATGGACAGAGGAGCCTGGTGGGCTACAGTCCATGGGGTCACAAAGAGTGAGACACAACTGAAGCAACTTAGAAAGGACACACATTTAAGAAAAGACTATACAGATGTAGAAAACAACTCATGGTTACCAAAGGGGAACGTGGGAGAGGGATGAATTGGGAGGTTGGGCCTGACATATACACACTACTATATGTAAAACAGACAACTAATAGGAACATGCTGATAGCATGGGAACTCTACTCAATATTCTGTAGTGGCCTATATGGAAAAGAATCTAAGGAGGGATATACGTATACACATAACTGATTCACTTTACTGTATACCTGAAACCAACATTTCCAACACTGTGAGTCAACTATACACCAATAAAATTTAATTAAAAAAAGAGAAAAGAGTATACATGTTTACTCAGATGACACATCACTCAGATTTTTTTTCAGGAATTTAGGAGATATTCTAAATCTCAACAGAAAGGCACCAATCCTGAGATTAATGCATGCAGCAATTTCCAGAACACAACTCACTTAATAAGACACAAAGTTATAATACGACAAAGCGTTGGTACCTGGTTGAGAAATACTGAACAAGAAGCATTCATACTAACTCCTCTTGATGGTGAGGTTCTCTGAGGGTACAAACCACATAATACTCATCTTTTTATCATTAGCTTCTAGGACAGTTCCCAGTATACCAGTTGTTCACTACATATTCATGGAGTTGAACTAGATAACCAACCAAGAAAAGTCACACATCACAGACTAAGGAATGACTGCACATCAGGCAATGTATCAAAATATCACCCTGGTGTGAGATCTTTCTGATTACATCTGGGCTTAGAGAACAAACTTCAGCTGCATGTGGTTCCTTCCTTCACAAGGAGGCCACCAACCCGAAGGACCACTTTAGTTACTTCTCATGCTGTAAGTGAATAAATTCTCAACTTTGTTTATCAGTCTCTAGTGAAACTCTTCAGTGGGAATCAGCCCTCGGGGATTGATCACCCTTGGGTGAACAGACATAAACCTGAAACTGTTTAGATGGGTCCCTAGAAGTGGACATTTGGGTGCCCACAGAGGTGCAGTCATATTGACACAGCCAGTGAAACTTTCTCCAGTGTTCTAACGGTTACTGTAGGAGCATTTGGGAAACCAACTGTATCCCACATTTGCAGGGCTAGGCCCCTGGACTGTATTCTTACCTCTGTAATCCCCATACAGATTGGGAAGGAGGGTGCTATTGGCCCAGGTGTAGAAATGCTTAAGAAGTTTGATCTCTGAGAAACGGTGAGAAAAGCTCTTGTGGATAGCTTGACGGAGGTAAAATCTATTGGAGTTCTGCGTCGAGTAGACTGTAGTCATCAACAGGGTAAGGAAAAGGATTTGTGCTAGTACAGAAGCGAGAAAACCATAGGTGAATTTGACATTGAAATTTCAAATTTCAATTCTTTGAAATTCTCTATATGATCAGACTTAAGGAAGCCAAGGGGAAGGCGGGGAGGGAGAGGGATGGACTGGGATTTTGGGGTTGGTACATGCAAACTACTATGTGTAGAATGGATAAACAAGGTCCTACTGTATACCACAGGGAATGATATCTAATCTGGGATAAACCATAATGGAAAGAATATAAAAAAAGAATGTGTATATGTGTATAACTGAGTCACTCTGCTGTAGAGCAGATTGGCACATTATAAACCAACTATACTTCAATTAAAAAAATTCTCTATACATTTTTCTTCATTTTCCCCTAAGTATATAGACTCTCACAGGTCAAAAACAGTCAAAAACTGAACTTTCACGTGATTCAGCTTAATAATTGTCAGAGATAAGCCAAAGCATTTGGCTCCTGGTGATATCTGTATGTGCAGCAATAGATATGTATATATTCCTTCCCAGAATTCTCATGCACTGATCAGAAATTATACTTGAGATACATAAAAAGCTACCACAAAAAATGCTTTATTTTAGTTCTAAGGTCTAAATGACCCCCCAGACAACTCCCTCGGTCTCTTCCCATCCCTAGTTAGCTATAGATTGTCTCTGTTCGCATGGCAAAAACAGAATTTGTCTATTTTGGTCCAGAGAATCCAACAACCCAAACACTAGGTGTGCTGGACCTTGTACTTACAGGACAGCTAGTTTTCAAAGCATATTCATTTTCCCTCCACCCTGTGATGCTGATCAAGTTTCAAGATTACATTCCGCAGACAGAGGAAGTGACTTCCTCAAGCACACAATTAGACCATAAGTTCAGGAGTCCCTCCATTCACTGTACAGCCTTAATAGCATCCAGACTGTTTTGAGGGGAACACTTTAATATACTTCCCCCCCTTCTAGGTTTTCCATTTTATTCTCACTCCCCCTTTCCTTGCTGGGAAACGTGTTGATGTATAAACATGTTACCGTCTCCTCTCCATACCTAAAACATCTCCTGTCAACTTGCAGAACTTCTTCTCTTTCAAGGTTCTTTCTGGGCGCTTAACCGGACTGTTCATAGTGGGGGCTACATAGATGGAGTTGTTCTTATCTCTTGAACCGGGTAATGATGAAGGACATCTTGCTGTCAAAAATTCAAATGTAGGTCACAAAAAGGTTATAGTTCGTTAAGCACTTATTCATCAACATCTGCTGAGCATCTACTATGAGTATCTCCTATTAAATGCTGAAATGGAGAAAAGAAGTTACAGAAGCAATACTTCCCAAACTACCATCAAAGACTTAAAAAAATATTCCCAACCCATCAGAGACTAATACTTTTGTAAAATACAGGAAAGACTAGAAAACTGACACAGAACAGAGACCTACAAAATACAAGAAAAGTGACGTAAAATAGAGGCCTGAAAATAGAAGCCCCATTTTGAAAATTAGATTCAATAGGCCTAAAATTAGGCTGCCCAACTGCTATAAATGTTTCTAAAGGCTTATTCTGAATTTCTCCCCTTGTCTTGGACCAGAACCAAACAGTTTTGTCAATGGATTACCCAATGGGAGTGCTGTTCCAGAGTGGTGGTTCTCACTGTAAAATAGGCTGGGAGATCACCTGGAATTGTGTTAAAATGCCGTTTCTGGGGTGAGGCCTGACAGCCTGAATTTCTGACAATTCCAGGAAATGCCTGTGCTGTTCTCCAGCCCACACTGTGGGCAGAAGAATCTAGCGACGTGTAAATCAAGATGGGGAGAGAGAGGGAGTTAGACTGTGACCTAAAACATGTCAGCCTGTGGGAACCAAGTGCTGAGGGCTCACTGGAGAGAAACATAAACCTCCTTGAGGAATTCAGAGGAGCTGGCCCAGAGGCAGTGACAGAGGACATTTGTTTTAAATGAGTCAGACAGAATTCTCTAGATGGATAAAGATGAGGACAAGAAAGAAAGTCACTTTAGCAGAGGGAACAGCAATTCAAGAGATGGAGAAATGAAATGAGGACTGGGAAGGCAGTTTGAAGTCAGATTACTAGTTTTTTAATCTCACAAGGAATGAGATGCCAACCCCTTAGCAGCTGGTCCACCACTCAGCTTAAGAAATAAGTGGTAGCTGAGACAAAACCTGCTGTGTACCTCCTTGATGGTGTCCCTTCTTTCTCTTCAGAGCTAATCCTCTCCTAAAATTTGGAGTTTATCCTCCTATGCACTTCATTAAAAAATGTGTCTCTAAGCAAGGCATGCATTTCTTGCATGATTAAAATATTGTGTTAAAAGACTTCCCCGTAGCGGGGTGTGGGTTCTATCCCTAGTCGGGAAACTAAGATCACACATGTGGTACAGCCTGGCTGAAAACAGAATGTTGTGTTAATTTTTCTGCCATTTGCTTTTTGGCCACCTTTTGTTTGGCAGTTTCATCTGCGTGAAATGAGTGGCTCTAGTCAGTTTTATTCAGACTTCCTCAGCCTTGGTGATTGAGCTGGGAGTGGGATTTAGGATTATTCTTAGTTTATAGCCAATGGTGATATTATTAACTGAAATGAGAAAACAGTAAAGAAATGAATTTGTGGGGCAGGCAAATAATTCTGCTTGGGGCGTGTTTGAGACAGCTGTAGGCATTCAGATACAGAGGGTGAGCAGTTGGAAACAGCACCTGGGGCTCAAAGCCAGAAACACGAGGAAGGAATCTGGAATACAGGGGAGAGTTGAAGCTCTGAGTGACCTCCAGAGGGACGGATCATAAGGAGTTCTGGTGACCCACTGGTTGGTCTTGGTTCAGGGAGGAGGCATGATGGCTGGTTAGAGACAAGATCCCTGAGTGGATAAATTTATCTTAGTCAGTGAGGTGGCTGGGAGTGCACTGTTCTGATATATAATTTGCTCTTTGCAAAATAAGATATTAGTTACAAGTGTTAGTTGAATTACCCCAGAGTGCCAAGATCCTCCTGGTTTGATGTTCCTTCTCTCTGTGAAGCTGTGGCAGCCTGTTCAGCATCAGTGAGTAGAACAGTGTGAGGAAGATCACCTAGACAGGAAAGTCAGAGGAGGCACTAATAATGAGCAGACATCATAGAATCCAAGAAGGGGGCACCGACAGGTAGAAGGTGGGTATGACTGTACATCTCAGTGATCTGGCCCTTTATATATTTATGGAACACTCAGGATTAAGTAACTTCATTGTTATTTTTGCATAACCACAAAGACATGACTGATACGTTGATATTTATATTTTTGCCTGTAGTCTTTAATCTGCTTGGCTAGGAAAACCTCCTAAACTATCAAATGATTTGTGATGCTTTGTATAAATTGTTCAGTAACACCTGTCTTTGGGACAACTTTGATGAGCAAGACTGAAGAAGCTATGCTTTTGAAAGTGCCAGTTTTGCTGAAGAAGGCATGGAATTTTAGAACTGAGTAAGCCTCTGTTAGGGGAAACAAGTATCCCCCACCACTCCTTAAATTTCCTTGGAGAGGAGGAAGTGCTCCAGTCCTCAGAGAACAAAGGACAAGAGTAATTCTTTCTGGCCCACTGCCACACTCCTTGCTGTGAGGGTGTTGCAGGTGTGTTTGCTCTGCAGACCTGAAGCTGCCCTCTAGTGGACGGTCTCAAGGACTAGACTTGAGGCGGACGCACCAAGCTGCTTCAGTGTCCGACTCTGTGCGACTCTATGGACTGCAGCCCACCAGGCTCCTCTGTCTGTGGGATTTTCCAGGCAATAGAATACTGGAGTGGGCTGCCGTGTCCTTCTCATCCCGACCCAGGGATTGAACCCGAATCTCTGAAATCCACCCAGGATTGGCAGGTGGGTTCTTTACCACTAGCACCACTGGGAAATTACTACAAAGTACACTTGATGGACTTCCTTGGTAGTCCAGTGGTTAAGTCCATCTGCCTTGCAATGCAGGGGATGTGGGTTTGATCCCTGGTCGCGGAAATAAGATCCCATATGCCGCAGAGTAACTAAGCCCACGTGCTACAACTGAGCCCACGCACCACAACTACAGAGTCCCGTGTTCCATAAGGAAAGATCTTGTGTGAGGCAAATAAGACTCGGCGCAGCAAAAAAAAATACACTTGGTCATAAGTGAAATGAAAGTCGCTCAGTCGTGTCTGACTCTTTGTGACCCATGGACTATTCAGTCCATGGAATTCTCCACGCCAGAATACTGGAGTGGGTAGCCTTTCCCTTTTCCAGGGGATGTTCCTAACCCAGGGATCGAACCCAGGTCTCCTGCATAGCAGACGCATTCTTTACCAGCTGGACCGTAGGAGTTCAACCAAATTCTTTCTGTAGCAATACTGATAACTAAGCTAACACATTGGTTTTCTATCTCTTCTGTCCCTCTTTTTATACTTTCTAACTTTTAAAAACTGAGATACATTATAAAAAGTTTGAAAAAATTTAGAGATTTTAAGAAACTTTAAAAGTTTGGAAAGTTAAAGTGTTAGTTGCTCAATCGTGTCTGACTCTTTGCTACCCCATGGACTATAGCCCGCCAGGCTCCTCTGTCCCTGGAATTTCCCAGGCAAGGATACTGGAGTGGGTTGCCATTTCTTTCTCCAGGGTATCTTCCCAACCCAGGGATCAGACCTGGTCTCCAATATTGGCAGGTTGATTCTTTACTGTCTGAGCCATCCATTAGTTATTTTTGTCTTCAACTGAACTAGTTCTCCACACCATTACATTTTCTATAACATTTTAAATGGTTGCTTAGTATCCTATTACACAGATATGGCTGCCTTATAACACATTAAGCAATGAACTATTCTTGAACATTTAAATTGTTGTCAATTTTATCATTATAAACCACGCTGAATTTTCTCAGAAGAGACCCTTAGAAGTGAAACTTAGCAAAGGGATGTAGAATTTGAAGGCTTTTACTGTATAGACTGCCTAATTTTCCTCAACCAGCATTGAGTGCCTATTTTCCCTGGCAAATGGAAACACAAATACACAATGCAAATCACTGTGTATTCATTTGTTTTTCTCTGCCACTGTTAAAAGCAAAATTGAATCTTATTGTTCTAATTTATTTGACTGGTGAAGAAGAGCTTTTTACCAGTTTTTTTTTTTTTGGGGGGGGTCATTGAAATAAAAAAGGTTTTTTTAGCTTTAAGAAAGTATTTACACATACTAAACCCACACTTTTTGGTGCATAATTCTATAACTTTTGACAAATACATAGAACTGAGTATCCACTGCTATAATCAATATACCTTACAGTTTCATCACCCCCAAAAATTCCCTTGGTGGTCAACCCTTTCTCCAACCCTCATCTCTGCCAGCTACTGAGGGATTCTCCATCCATGTAGTTTTTACTTCTTGCAGACTGTCATATAAATGGAAATGAAAAGTATGCTTTGGGCACAGGTTTCTTTCACTATTTGCAATAGTACACTTGAGATTCATCCATGTCATTACACATACCAGTAGTTTGTTTCATTGATGAGTAGTCTTCTACCATATGGATGTTCCCCAGTTTATCCATTTAGCAGTTGATAGGTATCTGAGTTAGTTCCATCCTTGGTAATTATTATTGGCCACACCATGTGGCATCTTATTAATAATTCCCTGATCAGGGATCAAATTTGTGCCTAACACAGTGGAAGTATGGAGTCTTAACCACTGGACCACCAAGGAAGTCCCATTCTTGGCAATTATGAATAATAAAGCTGCCATAAGTATTCACAGGGTTTTGTGTGAATATGGGTTTTTATTTCTTTTGGGTAAATACCTAGGAGTGAAATTTCTAAATTATTAATTTTGCAGGAAACTGGCAAACTGTTTTTCAAAGTGTCTATGCCATTTTTACATTTCTACACATTCTACCACTGATGAATGCGAGTTCCCAGGTACTCTGCATCTTCACCAGCATTTGGTATTACCAATATTTTAGTCATTCTACTCCAGACAATACTCCAAAGCTACACTTATCAAAACAGCATGACACGGGCACAAAAACAGACATATGGTTTAAAGGAACAGAATAGAGAGCTCAGAAATAAAGCCACACACTTATGGTCAATTAATCTAACAAGGAGGCAAGAATATCCTAGGGAGAAAAGACAGTATTTTTAGCAAGTGGTCCTGGGAAAGTTAGACAGCCACATGTAAATCAATAAAATTAGAACACATACATAAAAATAAAACTAAAAATTGCTTAAGGACTTAAATAGACACGACATCATACAACTGTTAGAACACAGGCAAAACATTCTCTGACATAAATGGTACCAATGTTTCCCAAGGCAATAAAATAAAAACAAAAATAAAACAAATGGGGCCTAGTCAAACTTCTAAGCTTTTGTACATTGAAGGAAACCATAAATAAAAACAACAACAAAAAAAAAACACACCTACAGACTGGGAGAAAACAACGGCAAATACTGTGTCCAACAAGGGATTAAATCTCCAAAATATACACACAGGTCACACAACTCAGCAACAAAAAACCAACCCAACTACAAAATGGGGAGAAGACCTAAATAGACATTTCTCCAAAGAAGACATACAGATGGCCAACAGGTACATGAATGATGCTTATCATCACTAATTATTACAAAAAGGCAAATCAAAACTACAGTGAGGTACCACCTCACACCAGTCTGAATGGCCATCATCAAAATGCTGGAGAGGGCGTGGAGAAAAGGGAACTCTCCTACACCATTAGTGGTAATATAAATTGGTGCAGTCACTAAGGAAAATAGTATGGAGGTTCTTCAAAAGACTAAAAATAGTGTTGCTGTATGATCCAGGAAACCCATTCCTAGACATAAATCCAAGCAAAACTCTAATTCAAAAAGGTACATGCACCCCAATGTTCGAAGCATTTACAAATTGTTCTGGCTTAAAACTCAGCATTCAGAAAACTAAGATCATGGCATCCAGTCCCATCACTTCATGGCAAATAGATGGGGGAAAAAAATGGACACAGCGATTTTGGGCTCCAAAATCACTGCAAATGGTGATTGCAGTCATGAAATTAAAAGACACTTGCTCCTTGGAAGAAAAGCTATGACCAACCTAGACACACACTAAAAAGCAGAGACAGTACTTTGCCAACAAAGGTCCGTCTGGTCAAGGCTATGGTTTTTCTAGTGGTCATGTATGGATGTGAGAGCTGGACTATAAAGAAAGCTGAGTGCCGAAGAATTGATGCTTTTGAACTGTGGTGTTGGAGGAGACTCTTGAGAGTCCCTTGGACTGCAAGGAGATCCAACCAGTCAATCCTAAAGGATGCTGAAGCTGAAACTCCCAATACTTTGGCCTCCTGATGCGAAGAACTGACCCCTTGGAAAAGACCCTGATGCTGGGAAAGGTTGAAGGCAGGAGAAGGGGACGACAGAGGATGAGATGGTTGGATGGCATCACCGACTTGATGGACATGAGTCTGAGTAAGCTCTGGGAGTTGGTGATGGACAGGGAAGCCTGGCATGCTGCAGTCCATGGAGTCTCAAAGAGTCAGACATGACTGAGCGACTGAACTGACTGACTGATGTTCACAGCAGCACTGCTTACAACAGCCAAGATGTGGAAACAACTTGAATGTCCAACGACAGATGAATGGAAAAAGATGTGGTTCATATTTACAATGGAATTCCACTCAGCCATTAAAAAAGAATAAAAGAATGTCACTTGCAGCAACAAAGATGGACATAGAGATTATCACACTAAGTGAAGTCAGAATGACGCCATACCAGTATATCATTTATATGTGGAATCTAAAAAGTGATACAAATGAATTTATCTACATAAAACAGAAACAGACTCACATACATAGAAGACATATGGGACTTCCTTGGTGGTAGTGTATAAGAATCCGCCAGTCAAGGCAGGGTACACGAGTTTGATCCCTGCTCTGGGAAGATTGCACACGCTGTGGAGCAACTAAGCCTGTGCATCACAACTACTGAGCCTGCAGGCCTAAAGCCCATGCTCCACAGCAAGAGAAGCCACCCCAATGATAACCATGTACACCGCAATGAAGAGGAGACCCGGCTCACCATGGCCCGAGAAAGCCCATGCAAAGCAACGAAGACTCAGTACAGCCAAAAATAAACAAATAAAATTATTAAAAAGAGAGACAAGACATATGGTTACCTGTGGGGGGTGGTGGATAAACTAGGAGACAAATTAGATAAATTAGCAGATACAAACTACTGTATATAAAATAGATAGTTCAGTTCAGTCGCTCAGTCGTGTCCGACTCTTTTCGACCCCATGAATTGCAACACGCCAGACCTCCCTGTCCGTCACCAACTCCCGGAGTTTACTCAAACTCGTGCCCATCGAGTCGGTGATGCCATCCAGCCATCTCTTCCTCTGTTGTCCCCTTCTCCTCCTGCCCCCAATCCCTCCCAGCATCAGGGTCTTTTCCAATGAGTCAACTCTTCGCATGAGGTGGCCAAAGTATTGGAGTTTCAGCTTCAGCATCAGTCCTTCCGATGAACACCCACGACTTATTTCCTTCAGGATGGACTGGTTGGATCTCCTTGCAGTCCAAGGGACTCTCAAGAATCTTTTCCAACACCACAGTTCAGAAGCATCAATTCTTCGGTTCTCAGCTTTCTTCACAGTCCAACTCTCACATCCACACATGACCACTGGAAAAACCATAGCCTTGACCAGTTGGACCTTTCTTGGCAAAGTAATGTCTCTGCTTTTTAATACGCTATCTAGGTTGGTCATAACTTTCCTTCCAAGGAGTAAGCGTCTTTTAATTTCATGGCTGCAATCACCATCTGCAGTGATTTTGGAGCCCAGAAAAATAAAGTCTGACACTGTTTCCACTGTCGCTCCATCTATTTCCCATGAGGTGATGGGACCAGATGTCATGATCTTAGTATTCTGAATGTTGAGCTTTAAGCCAACTTTTTCACTCTCCTCTTTCACTTTCATCAAGAGGCTTTTTAGTTTCTCTTCACTTTCTGCCATAAGGGTGGTGTCATTTGCATATCTGAGGTTATTGATATTTCTCCCGGCAATCTTGATTCCAGCTTGTGCTTCTTCCAGCCCAGCGTTTCTCATGATGTACTCTGCATATAAGTTAAATAAGCAGAGTGACAATATATAGCCTTGACATACTCTTTTTCCTATTTGGAACCAGTTTGTTCTTCCATGTCCAGTTCTAACTGTTGCTCCCTGACCTGCATACAGGTTTCTCAAGAGGCAGGTCAGGTGGTCTGGTATTCCCATCTTCTTCAGAATTTTCCACAGTTTATTGTGATCCACACAGTCAAAGGCTTTTACATAGTCAATAAAGCAGAAATAGATGTTTTTGTGGAACTCTCTTGCTTTTTCGATGATCCAGCGGATATTGGCAATTTGATCTCTGGTTCCTCTGCCTTTTCTAAAACCAGCTTGAATATCTGGAAGTTCTCAGTTCACGTATTACTGAAGCCTGGCTTGGAGAATTTTGAGCATTCCTTTACTAGCATGTGAGATGACAGCAATTGTGCTGTAGTTTGAGGATTCTTTGGGATTGCCTTTCTTAGGGATTGGAATGAAAACGGACCTTTTCCAGTTCTGTGGCCACTGCTGAGTTTTCCAAATTCGCTGGCATATTGAGTGCAGCACTTTCACAGCATCATCTTTCAGGATTTGAAATAACTCAACTAGAATTCCATCACATCCACTAGCTTTGTTTGTAGTGATGTTTTCTAAGGCCCACTTGACTTCACATTCCAGGATGTCTGGCTCTAGGACCATTGTGATTATCTGGGTCGTGAAGATCTTTTTTGTACAGTTCTTCTGTGTATCCTTGCCACCTCTTCTTAATATCTTCTGCTTCTGTTAGGTCTATACCATTTCTGTCCTTTATTGAGCCCATTTTTGCATGAAATGTTCCCTTGAGAGATCTAATTTTCTTTCTTTTTTTCTTCTTCTAATTTTCTTGAAGAGATCTCTAGTCTTTCCCATTGGGTTGTTTTCCTCTATTTCTTTGCATTGTTCACTGAGGAAGGCTTTCTTATCTCTCCTGGCTATTCTTTGGAACTCTGCATTCAAATGGGAATATCTTTCCTTTTCTCCTTTGCTTTTAGCTTCTCTTCATTTCACAGCTATTTGTAAGGCCTCCTCAGACAACCATTTTGCCTTTTTGCATTTCTTTTCCATGGGGATGGTCTTGATCCCTGTCTCCTGTACAATGTCACCAACCTCCGTCCATAGTTAATCAGGCTCTCTATCAGATCTAGTCCCTTAAATCTATTTCTCATATATTCATAAGGGATTTGATTTAGGCCATACCTGAATGGTATAGTGGTTATCCCTACTCTCTTCAGTTTAAGTCTGAATTTGGCAATAAGGGGTTCATGATCTGAGCCACAGTTAGCTCCCAGTCTTGTTTTTGCTGACTGTATAGAGCTTCTCCATCTTTGGCTGCAAAGAATATAATCAATCAGATTTCAGTATTGACCATCTGGTGATGTCCATGTGTAGAGTCTTCTCTTGTGTTGTTGGAAGAGGGTGTTTGCTATGACCAGTGCGTTCTCTTGGCAGAACTCTATTAGCCTTTGCCCTGCTTCATTCAGTACTCCAAGGCCAAATTGGCCTGTTATTCCAGGTGTTTCTTGACTTCCTACTTTTGCATTCCAGTCCCCTATAATGAAAAGGACATCTTTTTTGGGTGTTAGTTCTAAAAGGTCTTGTAGGTCTTCATAGAACCGTTCAACTTTGGCTTCTTCAGTGTTACTGTTTGGGGCGTAGGCTTGGATTATCATGTTATTGAATGGTTTGCCTTGGAAATGAACAGAGATCACTCTGTCGTTTTTGAGACTGCATCCAAGTACTGTATTTCGGACTCTTTTGTTGACTGTGATGGCTACTCCATTTCTTCTAAGGGATTCCTGCCCACAGTAGTAGATATAATCGTCATCTAAGTTAAATTCACCCATTCCAGTTCATTTTAGTTCGCTGATTCCTAGAATGTCGACATTCACTCTTGCCATCTCCTGTTTGACCACTTCCAATTTACCTTGATTCATGGACCTAACATTCCAGGTTCCCATGCAATATTGCTCTTTACAGCATCGGACCTTGTTTCTATCACCAGTCCCATCCACATCTGGGTATTGCTTTTGCTTTGGTTCCATCCCTTCATTCTTTCTGGAGTTACTTCTCCACTGATCTCCAGTAGCATATTGGGCACCTACCGACCTGGGGAGTTCCTCTTTCAGTATCCTATCATTTTGCCTTCTCATACTGTTTATACTATTTATCTATAAAATACATAAACGGGGTCCTATTCTATAGCACAGGAAACTATATTCAGTATCCCATTAATAAACAATGGAGAAGAATATGAAAAAGGTCACACATATAATGGAGTCATTTTGCTGTATACCAGGAACCAACACAACACTGCAAATCAACTATACTTAAATTTTAAAAAGTGTCTTTCATGGAGCAAAATGTTTAATTTTGATGAAGCCCTGTTTATAAATTTTTTCTTTTTTGAATTGTGCTTTCGGTAGAGTTAATATAAAAGAACTCTTGAAATGCAAGGAGATCAAACCAGTCAATTCTAAAGGAAATGAACCCTGAACATTCACTGGAAGGACTGATGCTGAAGCTTTGATACTTTGGTCACCTAATGTGAAGAGCCAACTCACTGGAAAAGACCCTGATGCTGGGAAAGATTGAAGGCAGGAGGAGAAGAGGGCAGCAGACGGTGAGATGGTTAGATAGCATCACTGACTCAATGGACATGAATTTGAGCAAACTCTCAGAGATAGTGAAGGACAGGGAAGCCTGGTGTGCTGCAGTCCATGGGGTCGCAAAGAGTTGGACACAACTGAACGACAGAACAACACAAGAACTCTTTGCCTAACTGAAGGTTACACAGATTTTCCCGTATATTTTCTTATAAAAATAGTTTTATATAATTTTTTTCTACAAACTCTTACATTTGAGTATATAATTCCTTATTAAAATTTTTAAACATACATAAAAATTGGAAGATACAAAAGCTAATATTTCACCGTATTTACTTTTTGGAACCATTTGAAAATAACAGACATCATGACATTTCATAGCTAATTAAAGGTAGTTTTCACGTTGCATGGCAGTACGGGATCACATAAATGATCTTGCAAGCTGAAACTGTGCAAGGTGATCTTAATCATCAGTGGGGAAAATTATGATTGTTCTGTGACATCTAAAAATTCAGGAGACTTCCCTGGTGGCTAGTTGTTACAACTCCTTGCACTCGAAGCAGAGGGCCTGGGTTGGATCCCCTGGTCAGGGAACTAGATCCTGCATGCTGCAACTAACACCTGGTGCAGCCAACTAAATTAAGAAATAAAAAGTAAAGACAATCTTCTACCTCAGGAAAAAAAGACATGTCAAAACATTAAAATCCTTATCATGGGCTATAAAGGTACAAGGAAAAATTTTAAAGCAGTAGAATTAGTATGTAATTTAAAACATCAGAAACATTAAGAGTTACAGTTATTTCTTGAAAAGAAAAACTCATCAAGACTAATTTGAACAATGCCCTCCTTCCTCTTATTGTATAAGTTAGAATTTGGGGACAGCATCTTTTCTGTCCATTTGGTGAACTGTCATACTGTTTTAAGTTTGCACTGGCTTCCAGCCTCTTATCCTTTCTGCTTTCGATGCTGTGAAATATCTCCTAGAGTTCATTTAATATTAGGTTTTTTTTTTTTTTTTTTTTTTTGCCAGTGTTACTTCCTCCAGGAGGTCATCATCCTTTTCCTCATAACCAATTTCTTTATTTAGACTGGTAAGTTCAACTTCTAAATTCATCTGGCTGCCAGGCAATCTTCCTATGGGAGCTGCTTCTCGGATAACTCCATTCACACTCTATTTCAAATTTCACTTTGCGTTATCATGTTGCTAATTTGTTGCATTTTTGTCTTTTTGGGCCAAATTCCTCTTTCTGTTATCCATTTTACGATCAAATGTCACAGTTTATGACTGAGAGACAAGAAAGTAACAAACTACACAGTATGCTGTCTGTACATAAATGGGATGGCCAGTGACCAGCCACCCAGGCTTTGAGATGTGACAGGACTGGTCATGGATCATGACGGACACCTAAAATTACATGTTGTGTATGTAGTGAATCATGGTCTGAAGGTCTAGTAGCAGCTGGTGTTTTATGTAATCACTCATAGTTGATACACCATGCTGAGATTTGAATTGTCTTGCTGACAACCAGTGTTATTTAACTGAACCATGGTACCTGAAATTCATGCACAAACTACAACAGTTCAAGGCCAGGACTGCCTGTTTTTAAGCATGTGCCTCCTAAAAACTGGAGCTTCCCAGGGAGTGCTAGTGGTACAGAATCTGCCTGTTGATGCAGGAGATGCAGGTTCGATCCCTGGGTCAGGAAAATCCCCTGGAGAAGGAAATGGCAACCCATTCCAGTATTCTTGCCTGGAAAATCTCATGGGGTTTTCCTGACAGGCTACGGTCCATGGGGTCACACAGGGTCGGACGTGACTGAGCACACATGTGCGAGGTTCAAGCCTCCTAATAATCAGGCCATTTTCATATCATTATCACACGTAAGGAAATGACCAATAACTTCCTAGAATACTGTCTGATCCATATTAAAAATGGTTCATTTATTTCAAGGATCTAGAACAGCTCTCCCTCATTAACTTTTCTCTTGTAATACTGACTTTTCAGAGAAACTAGGTTTGCATTCACAGTGATACCACCCAAAGCGTGATCCACGGATGAGCAGCCATCGCTTGACAACTAGCTGATTTCAGAACCTTGGGCCCCACTCTGGAACACCTGTCCTCCATTTTGGTGTGTATCTTTTTAAATTAGTTATGCTTGGAAATAGTTAAGGCCTTTCAACAAATTGAGTATTTGTTTACAACAATTGAATTTTTTAGACTATTTAATCACTACCACTCCTCTTAAGTGGATCTACTAAGTCTATTTTCCTTTATGTTTCTAATTATTTTAAGTTTGATCATCCTGGTCTATTAATTTGATTCTCATAATGACATCTTCACTTCAAATTCTGAATTCTTAAAATCTGCAGATCACGTTTTTCATTTCCTCAAAGTCTTTCTCTGTGTGTCTGCTATAACAGAATCTCTTTAAGAGCCCCTGTTACTTTTTTGGTCTGTCTCTTCCAGCAGTTCTTATTTAAAATCTACCTTCTCCTTGTACTCTGTCCATCTTTTAGGATCAGTGCTTCTCCAGTGGGGCTCTTCTTTGGAATCACCTGGGAAGTTTATGACATTCTGGGCCTTGGATCCCATCTCCAGGGATTACGATTTGACTCAGGTGGAGAGAGACCTGGCACCAAATGTTTTAAAAGCTCCCCAGGTCTGCTTGTGGGTTCTTAAAGCAGAAGTAATCCTGTCACCAAAATTCAGAATGCTGGAACCTCTATAGGACAACTTGGTTTCTTCAACACATGGACATTGTAAGAAAAGTAGCAAGAACAGAGAATGAGGGAGAGAGATAAAGGGACGAAGAACTTATAGATTACTTTTTTTTTAAAGTCTCTTTAAAAAAAACATATTATTTATTTATTTATTTGGCTGCACTGGGTCTTAGTTGTGGCATGTGGGATCTAGTTCCCTGACCAGGGATCAAACCTGGGCCCCGTGCATTGGGAGCACAGAGTCTTACCCACTGGACCACCAGGGAAGTTCCTAGATTAAGTATAAAAATGCATGAGACAGGACTTCCCCAGTGGTCCAGTGGTTAAGAATCTGCCTGCCAGTGTAAAGGGTATGAGTTTGGTCCCTGGTCTAGGAAGATTCCCAGATGCCACAGAGCAACTAGGTAGCTGCACCACGACTACTGAGCCTTCAGGCCTCAAAGAAGAGCATGCGTGCAGCAGCAAAGACCTGGCACAGTTTAAAAAAAAAAAAAACATGCGACAGAGCAACTCACTGCAACACATGGACCTCATTTAGATCTTGATTTGAACAAAACAACTATAAACACTCAGGAGACAAGTGGGAAAATGTGAACACTGATTGGATTTTTAAAAACTGTAGTAAAATACACATAACAAAAAACTTACCATTTTAAGTTTAAAATATACCTTAACAATTTTAAGGTGACCAGTTCAGCAGTGTTACATACATTCACACTGTTGTGTGGATATCAGGAAATTGTTAATTTATTTAGGCATAATAATAGCTTATATTTTTGTTTTAAAAAGAAGAGTGTTTGTCTTTTGAAAATACACAGGCTGAAAAAAAAAGAAAAGAAAATACACAGGCTGAAGTCTTTATGGATAGATAAAATGATATAAAGCCTGGTTTTTTTTTTCCAAGATAGATGAAACAAGACTGGCCATGAATTGTGGGATAGCTGTTGAAGCTGGGTAATAGGAATTTGGGATTCATTATACTACTTCCTACACTTTTGTGTGTGACATTTTCCTTAAAGTTTAAGGAAAAGGAAGATTTTTTACAAAGTAAGTTTTCTTACTTAGTAGTTTGTTATTGATTTTGTTTGTTTGGAAGCATGCTAAGTCCCTTCAGTTGTGTCCAACTCTTTGTGACCCTATGGACTCCAGCCCGCCAGGCTCCTCTGTCCATGGAATTCTCCAGGCAAGAGTACTGGAGTCGGGTACCATGCCTTCTTCCAGTGGATCTTCTGGACCCAGGTACTGAACCTGGGTCTCCTGAACTGGCAGGCGGGGCCCCCTGGGATGCCCTATTATTGATTTTTTAACTTGTCTCTCTTAACTCCCCCATCCTTTTCTGCTACACTTCTTCCAGTCTTACCAGTTCTTGTTAGTTTTTTCCATGACTACTTCACACACACCCCTAACAAATTTTACCCTGTCAATTTCTGTTTTGTTTTTTGTTCTTGTCAAGTTGTCAGAACCATGAGGCACCTTGGAAGGACACCCACAGACCTTGGCTTCCCAAGCTTCCTGCAACTATAGTGTTTCCTCCCATGCCGGTGTGACAGTTTCTCACGTACCTTTGCTGGCTGGCTGATGAAGGTGTTCTGAAGCAATGACAGTATCATCGAAATAACCCAGCCGGTGGCTTGGTCTCTGTTCAGTTCCAGGCTATAAAGCGCTGTAAAGAAGGCTGAGGCCAGGCTAGTGACACCCAGGAGGAGCCAGCAGAAGTATGTCAGCCACCTGTGCCAGCCTTTAGAGACATGTTGCTTCCCTTCCTCTGGGCTCAGGATGGGGAAACTGGTTGCCTCCCTTAGGAACAGAAGTTGAAGGAATAACCAACCTAGTCAACAGCTGACTGGTTTAGGAAGACTACATGTGGTAAAGCCCAGTGCAGCACGTTACCTGGATAGCCCTTGCTCTGTGGGAATAGCGTGGGTTTCCAAGAGTTCCTGGAGTTTTTGCAGTTGGTGGATTGCATTGAGAAAGTCACTGGGGTGATCGGCCTGGGTGGGACCCAGTGTCTGTGAGTGAGATTGGAGCCTCTGCAGAATTCTGAGCAGGTAACTGCAGAAATGACGGTGGTTTTCAGGAACAACTGAAAATACAGCCCAGGTTGACACATGAACAAGTGGAAGATTTCAAGAAACAGAAATTCTTGGTAGAAATGAGCAATCTGTTAACTGAAAGTGAAAGTCGCTTAGTCGTGTATGACTCTTTGCGACTCCATGGACTCTCCAGGCCAGAATGCCAGAGTGGGTAGCCTTTCCCTTCTCCAGTGGATCTTCCCAACCCAGGAATTGAATCAGGGTCTCCTGCATTGCAGGCAGATTCTTTACCAACTGAGCTATCAGGGAAGCCCCTGTTGACTGATGATGAGGTTAAATTTCCTAGTCAGTGAAGACTGAACCCAGCACCTACAAAACTGTATTCTCTGAGCATGATGGTGTATTTGTAACAATTTGTAAAATCCTATATTACTTTGATAGAGAATCAAAGTAATTTTTAAAGCTAATTGAGTTTTTTCACCAGAACTACAGTACATGTGAACTTCTAAGTGCCTAGAAGGCCCAAACTAAATTCAAAAATTCATAAATCACACAATCTCATCATTCCATAGAAGAAAGAGAATGATACGCTTTCACAGCCTCTGACGAAGCAGATGAAATATGGGGGGTCTGATACAGAGGACATTTTTGGTGGGTTTTTCTTTTAACCTTTAATTTATAAGACCAGATATGCTGTCTCAAAAGCTCTGAGAGGTAGCAGAACTATCTGCCCTCTACTGGGAGTCTAAGGAAATGAAAAAGCCGCAGAAGGTGGCATCATGCCTGTTGATGATGCTGAGAGGTAAGAATGAATGGGGCAGTAAGGGCGCCGGGGGTGGGGCTGATAAAAGATCAGATCCTGAAACTTACTGAACTTTACCATTTGCCCAGTAGGGTCCTGCCTGCTGGTGACAGCCTGGATGCTCTAAGTAAGAATAGATGAGGCCAGACAAAAGCTTCAGCAGCTCATTCATGCTGTCAGAACGCCATGAAGATGGTTCGTACTCCGAGAGTAGGTATGGATTTCTCCTGAGCAGGAAGCCCACAGTTTCCTTTAATTCCTGAAAGTGGAACCAAGAGGAGAAAAGCCAGTTTTACATTAAACTCAGAACTGGGAGCAATTACAGACAGTCATGAGGCGGTTTCTCCCCTCGAAGGGGCATATGCTTAGTGTGTGTGTGTGGTAAGTCGCTTCAGTTGTGACTGGCTCTTTGTGACCCCATGGACTGTAGCCCTCGGGGCTCCTCTGTCCATGAGATTCTCCAGCCAAGAATACAGAGTGGGTTGCCGTTTCCTCCTCCAGGGGATCTTCCCAACCCAGGGATCAAACCTGCGTCTCTTAACGCTTCCAGCATTGGCAGGTGGGTTCTTTACCACTAGTGCCACCTGGGAAGCCCTATGCTCAGTGTAAAGGACCTCAGTTTTTCACTTTCTCCTTTTTCACAAAGAAGTCACATCACAGTGGCTTCAGAACTAGTTTTAGGAGAGAATCTAGGATAAAAGAAGAAGAGTTTGAGCAAACATCAAAAAACTGACACCTCCAGAGCAGGGCGTTCTGTGCTCACGTCAGTGCTGAGAACACTCCAGAATCAAGAGAGAGAACTAGAGGCAGGATGACAAGGGCTGAGGGATTAGACCACAGCCACTACGGTTAATAGGGCTCCAGAGCCTTGCCGGAGAGCCTCGTGTCCACTGGCCTTCTCCACCACGTGGGGGAGGGCAGCATGACATTTACCTGTAAACTCTGACACCACGCTCACCTTAACCACCTCCGTGAGAGAGAGAGGCTCTGAAGAAGCATCCGAGGGGCAGGAGGCCTGGATGGGAGGCAAGACAGGCAGAGGCTCCCGCGGCTGGATCAACGGGAAAAGCCGCCCGACCACAAGACTGATGGGGAAAAAGATGACAGCGGTTTGGATGCTGACGAGCAGTTCAGACCAGGTCACAGCAAACGGGCCCACTGAAAGAAAAAGCATGACGTCAAGTCTCATCCCCGACCATTAAAATTGTCTCCGAGACACTCCTCTCCCAGGTTTAAGTACTTTTTTAAAATTTATTTTAATTGGAGTATAATTGCTCTACAATGTTGCGCTAGCGTCTGCTCTGCAACAACGTCCATCAGCTGTAAGCGCACATCAACATATCCCCTCCCTCAATGCCTCCCTCCCACCCCTTCTCCCATCCTGCCTCCCCGGGTCATCACAGAGCCCCGAGCTGAGCTCCCGAGCAGCCTCCCACTGGCTATCTAGTTCACACGCGGTGCTGTATCTATGTCAGTGATGCTCCCTGCTCCCCACCCCCCGCCACGCCCACAAGTCCATGCTCTACGTCCTGCACAGGTTTAAGTATTTATTTAGCTATTAGACTATGATTATCTAAGGACAGCCAGTTATCAGGGCAGTAAAGATCCTCATGTGTCCTTAAGGCCATTTCATTTGTTGATGAGTGAGATCAGTGAGAACATGTGTGTTCTAATGTTAGAGTAAGTGAGTATCCTCATCTAAGAGCAGAATTAGATAAGTGCTCTAATGGGAGGGCAGCAGAGGGAAAATGAAGCCCGTCGTGATTCCGTGTCTAACTTGGAAGGAAGGGATGGAGTGTGGCCGAAGGATTACACGCCACAAACAGCACACGTCAGGGCTCACCCCGGGCTTGCTCGTCTCTCTTGGCGGTGGCACTGGTCACTTTCCAGAACATGACGTTGGTGACCATGTTGCAGAGAAGGAGGGTCATGTAGCAGGTGAGCCGCTGGACCCTCGTGAACCGGTTCCAGGGGTGTCGCGTTGCCACTGAGAGCCACAAGCAATCCTGGGTGAACTTCTCTATGATCATGGAGGGGAACAGGTGTCTAACAGGATAGATCAGAACAGGAAATGCATGAGATTTCATTCTGAACATGCCCTCGTCTGATGTGTGGTTCACCTGGCGGCAAGCGACACATCAACAACTCGGCCGCTGCTCAACACCTTTGTGAAGAAGCTTTCAGGTGACACGGTATGATTTTTGCTGCTGTTGCTATTACCATAGGGTAAAAGGTTTTTGAGGATAAGGGTAACTTTATGAGATTTTAAAACTAAAACCTTGTTTTGGCTTTACAAGAGGTTTTGATAAGTCTTTTTAACTCTTGGAAAGTTTGCATTAAGCTTCCACTCAAGATAGGGGCTTCCCTGGTGGCTCAGATGGTAAAGAATCTGCCTGCAATGCAGGAGACCTGGGTTTGATCCATGGGTCGGGAAGATCCCCTGGAGTAGGAAATGGCAACCCACTCCAGTATTCTTGCCTGGAGAATTCCATGGACAGAGGGGCCTGGAGGGCTGGGGTCACAAAGAATCTGACATGACTCAATGACTAACATTTTCACTTTTTCCACTCAAGATAGCTATAAGGTAAGGTAAATTTATGTAAGGTAAACTCATACCTGGAGAACCTTCTCTACTCTTAAAAGAAACTGTAAATACAATATGAAAAGAAAGAATCCAAAATATTAGCTGGGCTTAAAAACAAAATAAACGTCTCTGAAGAGGAGGGATGGGATGAGAAACAAGATGGTAAGTAGGGAAGAAGCCACAGGATTCTGAGCTCCAGGTTTGCAAGAAGGCATACACAAGTCAAACCCTGATTCCCAGAGAGGAACTGGAACTGAAAGTGATTCATGGAGGGAGGGGAAGGAAGCGAGGGTAAAGCCAACTTCATTGCCTGAAGCCAGGGTTGAGGCTGGAGCTCATGGAAGAATTCTGCAGAACAAAAAAACTACCACAGGGCTACACATTTATAAGTAGGGAGGCAGGTGAAAGCGGGCATCCCCTCAACCAGGAACACAGCCAAGAGATCCACTGGCTCATGACAAGGTGTGTGATAGATCGTTTCATTAGCTTCTCTGAGGAATAGGAGCTCCGAAATGGTGTAATAAAATAAACCCTAGTTCTAGACTAGTGATGTGAAGAGTTGAATGAAAAAATAAAAAAAAGTACTAGTCAGGGATATGTGGAGAAGGAGAGAGATAATGAGATTTTAAAATGAAACCTACCTACAACCCCAAATTCCTAAACATATTTATAAATCTAATGCTGAGAAAGGCAGCCAACACAATATTTCAGTCCAGACGAAACTAATTTTGCGGGACAGTCTGACAAAGACTAAGTGTTTCAGGTTGCTCAGATACAAGTAAAGCTACAAAACAGAAAAAGATTCACAAACTTAGAAAAGGAACCTATGGTTGCTGGGGGAAGGGATAGTGAGGAAGTTTGGGAAGGTCATGTACACACTGCTATATTTAAAATGGATAACCAACAAGGACCTACTGAACAGCAGATGGAACTCTGCTCAATGTTATGAGGCAGCCTGGATGGGAGGGAGGGTTCCCAGGGAGAATGGAAACATGTATATGCATGGCTGAGTATGCTGGCTGTTCACCTGAAACTACCACATACTGTTAATCAGTTATACCTCAATACAAAACAAAGCTTAAAGTTTGAAAAATATACATATACATAAAAAAAAAAAAGAAAACATCAGTTGCTACTTGCATTGCAGTGATTATTTTGTTTGCTACTATTGTATCCCATGTCTCAGCAATTTGCAGCAAGATCCAATGGCCTTGAAGGGAGGCCATGTGCTTTAGAAGAAAGAATCTTCAATAGAAGAAGGGATAAGACCTGAACCTCTGCTGTTTCTTATGTGCTTCATCTGGAGCAAGTCAATTTAACCAATCCCTGCAACATTTTATACATCTATGAAATAAAGAACTTGACAGTAAATAATGATATAAAAATGATACAAGGAATAATGTTCACTTTAAAAGAATAAGAAATGATGAAAAACCCAGAAATAAAATAAATTTGAAATCTTAAAATGGAAAAATATGGTCCTCAAAACAAAATAATTAGGAGAAAGAGACACTAGTTTAAGAGGAAATCAGTAACTCCCACAGACAGACAAAAAAGATATGCATGCAAGAGAGGCTTTAAAACATGGAGGATCGTTAGAGAGACTCTTGCATATAGCGAGGGAATGTCAGAGGAGCAGTATTTTCAGAAGTGACATCTGAGAATTTCTGTGTATTGAACACATGACTCTGTATATCAAAAGTGCATTTTGGGACACCCCACCCCCACCCCCGCCACCGGAGGTCCAGTGGTTAAGACTCCAGGCTTCCAGTGGTCAGGGAAATAAGATCCTGCATGCCATGCAGCACGGCAGCCCCCCACCCCCGAAAAGCACATTTTACGTGTATTTTACCACAATAAATTTTTTTTGAAGTACACTCTGAGTGCTAAACAGGATTAAAAAAATGGGTAAATCCACAGTGAAAAGAAATATGGTAAAATTTGGAACATCAAGGATAAAAAGAAAATATTAAAAAGAGAAAAGACAACATACTTTAGAAGAATAACAGGCAGACTGACATAACAGCAGAGGCAGTGTTGAAAGGCAGCCCTTCATGAATGTTTCACATTTAGGCATTTATACAAACTTTGCTCCTGGACTATGTTTTCAAGTATCTTTGTGTAAGCAGACAGCCCAAAAAAGACAGAATCGGGAACTCTCTTTGAAGACAATTTACATTTCCAGATTATAAAGACAGAGACTTCTTGCTTCCCAGAGATGTTCTAGGGTAATAAAGATAGAAATGCCTTCCTCTCACCCCTTGAGAGATTTGCCTACATTCCAGACTGATAAAGATAATGTCATTCTATAGGGAAGGAAGGGCAGGTTTTCTGGCAGCTCCTAGATCAGTCTCCTGGTTGGGGGTTCCTCTTTTGTAACACACCTCTACTGCACGTGCAGCTGACAGCTGGCTCCCATCACATCGCCTTGTCACCTCAGAGAGCTGCCGCAAACCATGGCTCTGCCTGCTGCTGCTGCTCTAAGTAGACAACTCTCTAAATCCACTTGGGTCAGTGGAAACAGTGGAGTGAACACCTCTGAAAATTCCTCCACAAAAGCAATGATAAAACTTCTTTTAAAAAGTCAGAACCAAAATTTTCAGAACTCAGGTAAATAACCAAAGGTTTGTAGCAACCTGGGAGCATTTACATAAGAAAAATGGTTAAATATCAGTTAGAACAGTGAATTTTGCGGCATTTTAATTGGCCCTATTTCCCCATCTCCCTTCCCCTAGCTCCAGGGTAACCTTGAAAACCAAGAGCCTTCAATCACAGAGAAATCCAGCAGCCTGGCAGTCACTAGAGGGGGCAGAAGGGGATTAAAAGCGTCCTCCCCAGAGAGCCGTCATTTCCTGGGAAAACTCCACTTGCAAGACTGCCCTTATTTGATATGACTGGACACTCATCCAGTGAAAAATGCTTCTTCTTTGAGGGTACTGTCAAAAATATTCAGAGGCGACTGTTTAACTTCACAGCTGCCTGATATGGTAGGCAAAACAACGGGCTCATCAAAAATCCTCACTGAGGAAGTCAGAAGTCTATAGCAATTTTGAAAAGCTGCAACACAGTCCTGGGAATCTAATGATAGGAGGCCACGTGCATGCCCAGGAATGTGGGCGTGCTCAGGAAATACCCGAGAAAGCCCTATGCTTCTACCCCTGGAAGAACCCTGAAGCTCTCAGCAAGCAGGAGGTGAAGGCTGAGGCAGAGCTGTCAGCTGCCTGGCTGCGTGCGGAAGGCATGACACGTGTGTGCAAAACCCCTCAGCAAAGGCTGGGAGGCTTACTGGCTCAGGCATTTAAAGAAGTCTCTGTCTAGTTATTAGCGGACCACTGAACTGACTGAGCAAGAACTTCAGTTTTCACATATGATAAAAATACAGATTTTACAGAATTAGTTCAAAACAGACACAGGACAACAATAAACACTAAGAACAAATACTGGGGGAGAGGAAGGAAATTTGATCTTCAGAGTGACCACATTTTATTTAAAATGTCCAGTTTACAACAGACCACAAGACATGAAAAGAAACAAAGTCTCTGCCTCACACACACACCACACTCAACAGACTGTTACTGAGGAAGCCAAGACACTGGATTTACTAAGATTTCAAATCAGTTGTTTTAAATATGTTCAAAGAAATAAGGGAAATCATCTTGAAGTAACTAAAGTAAATGAGCATGATGTCTTGCTAAATAGAATATTAATGAAGATACAGAAATTATTATTATTATTGGCTGCACTCTGTGGCATGCAGGATCTTAATTCCTGATCAGCGATCAAACCCACGCCCCCTGCATTGGAAGTGTGGAGTCTTCCAATGAACCACCAGGGAAGTCCCCAGAAATTATTTTTATTTTTTTAATTATTTTTTTAAACATTTTTTTTGATGTGAACCATTTTTAAAGTCTTTATTGAATTTTTTTACAATTTTGCTTCTGTTTCACGTTTTGGTTTTTTGACCATAAGGCATACGGGGGGTCTTAGCTCTCTGACCAGGAATCAAACCCTTGCCCCCTACACTGGAAGTGTGGAGTCTTAACCACTGGACCACCAGGGAAGTTCTCAGAAGTTACTTTTTAAAAGAACCAAATAGAAAGTATGCAGCTGAAAAATACAATAAGTGAAATGGAAAATTCACTAGAGGCTCAATAGCAGATGTGAGCTGACAGGAGAAAGAAGATAGGTCAAACTTGAAGATAAGTCCATTGAAATTGTCTTGTCCAAGGAACAGAAAGAAAAAAGAATGAAGAAAATGAACAAAGCCTCAGACACAGGTAGCACATCATCATTTCTCAACTGTACCTAAAGGAAAAGAGCTCCTTCTTTGAGACTGGCATGAAGACCCGGTCGCGCTCACAGTCTCCAAGGTTCATGGCCAGCCAACAGTTGCACAGAAAATGCCATTTCCTTTTACCTGCTATGTCAGTGACAGTTACCTGGCTTACATACCTACAGTAAAATAAAGACAATCATGTTAGAGGGTGGGCATCATTTAATTGCTGTAATAAGCAGTGACCTTATGGATACAACCTCAGTGTCCATTAATGGCTGAATGGACAGAGAAAATGTGGTATATATAACGTATACAATGGAATATCAGTTATTAAAAAAAGAATGAAATTTTGCCATTTGTGACATGAATAGAGGGCATTACCCGAAGTGAAATAAGTCAGAGAGAGACAAAGACAGATATGATCTCACTTATATGTGGAATGTAAAGGCAAAGCAAAACAAAACAAACAAAAACCCAAAACCTAGCTCACAGATACAGAGAACAAATTAGTGGTTGTAGGGGCAGAGGGTGGGGGTGGGTGGGTAGACGAGGTGGAGAGTCAAAAGGTACAGACGGCCATTTATAAAATAAGCCAAGGGGATGTAACATACAGCATGGCGACAGCAGTTAATAATATTGTGTTGCATATATGAAAACTGCTACAAGAGCAGATCTTAACTCTCACAATGAGAAAAAAATTCTCTATGTATGGTGATGCTTGTTAACTAGACTTATGGTGATTATTTCACAATACATAACAAACATCAAATCATTAAGTTGTAGACCTGAAGCAAATATAAAGTTGTATGTCAATCGTACTGCAATAAAAATTAAAAAAAGAACATCTTTTATTGACAGTGGGTGTCCAAGTAAACAGATTCTGCTTCATTGTAGGGGCAAGAGCCAAAGAAATAAACTAGATCTGATCCCACTTTTTCCTTCCCGACCTCTAAAGGAGTTCATGTACCAAATAGAATGCAGACTTTCATAACCTGGAGTAGTCACTGTGTGTTTCTATTCCTTAAGATTTCTTCTTTCTACAAGTGACAGCGCCCCACCACCTTTGTAAATATCCCATCTGCCTCCGTCTTTCATCACTAGGGTCTAAGGGGGTTGTAAATGGGGAGTGGACTTTAATGTTTACACTAATGACTTGTCTTCTTTGGGTTTGCAGCTTCATCTTGGCTTCAGAGCAATAGGTCCTGAAACTTCATCCTCTTTTCAACCCCAGTTGTTTTACCATGTGTCTCTCTCTTCTCCCCTGATTTCAGCCACCAACCAATCTGTCCTGCAGAACCTCTGCTCTGCCTGTTTGACTTCATCTTGCACCTAGTCGGCTAATCTCCTTTACTGTAAGGATGCTACTACTCCAAAAGTCTATATGAAACCATTCAAATTTCTCTGGTCAAAATTCTTATTTCAGTTGGAAGTTATTTTCTGTGTGAGGAACACAGATCATTTTAAAGCTAAAATTATTTCTGGGACTCTCTTTTGAAGCAGTTAATAAAATCGCAGGTGACTAAGTTGCATTTGATTTAAACTTAGCTACTTGTTAAAGCTTTCATTTAACAGCAAAGTATAAAAAAGGAGAAAATATTCACTTTCTGATTGGTGAGAAACTAGTCGCCCATTTTTTGCTCTCCTCTCCTTTCACACAGAAGAGAAACAGAGAATCTAATGTGTCTGTCAGAACAATCAGGTTGATACATTCAGTATGATCAGTAGAAAGATACAGAAAGCATAGTCATTTCCTAAGAAAAAATGCTGGGAGTCTGATTTTTATTGGGGGTGGATAGTTCTTTTGCTTCTCTGTGTTTTCCAAGTTTTTTGTATTCAAACATCTATTACTTTTGCAATTAAACAAAGAAAAGAAAATATTGACTAAAAAAATTCTTTGAAAGAAACTTAATAACAAAGTCTAGAAGTGAACAGGTAACTCTTGAGAATTGTAACAAATATTTGTTACAATATTGACTATAATTATAAATTATAACAAATATTTATTGAGTCCTACTATAGTTTTGGCACTGTATGTGCTGTTGAGAATACAAATATGACTAAATCAACATCTCTATTCCCTGAAGAGTATAAAGTCATTATAAGTTAAAAAATATTATAAGACTCCATATAGGGAGGTGGGAGGGGGGATTGGGATGGGGAATACATGTAAATAAATGGCAGATTCATGTCAATGTATGGCAAAAACCACTACAATATTGTAAAGTAATTAGTCTCCAACTAATAAAAATAAATGGAAAAAAAAAGACTCCATATAAAATTAGGATATAAACCAGTGATAAAAATAAGAAAAATGGAAAATATCATATAGTTGTGAATTCCTTTATGTGTTTCCTCAAAGAGAAATATCTATTTAAATTAAAAAATGTACCTCTAATAATTATAAAATATTGCTAAAACTTATGGAAGTAACTAAAACTACCCTGAAGAAAAACTTAAAAATTCATAATCCTACTACCCAAGGATAACTATTGGTAATAATTTAGTGTATATAGCTCTAGACTTTCTCTTACACACACACTTGAAAAAAAATCAACTCTGTTGTGGTATAATTTACAAAGGATAAAGGCCCCCATTTAAAGAATACAGTTCAGGGAATTTCCTGGCATTTCAGTGGTTAGGACTCTGGGCTTTCACTGCCAAGGGCACAAGTTTGATCCCTGGTTGAGAAACTAAGATCCTGCAAGCCATAGAGTGCAGCCAAAAAATGAAAATAATAAAAAGTACTATTCAATGCATTTTGGACAACTGTATACACCTGTATAATAAACACCATCATCGTCACCCTGAAAAGTTCCCCTGTGTCCTTTTCCATGCTCACCCTGGACTCCAGGTGACCACTGATATACTTTCTATCTTTGCAGGTTGATTTGCTTTTTTCAGAATTTCACATATTCTTGTGTGTCTGGCTTCTTTTGCTCAACATAATGCTTTCTGAGATTCATCCATGTTGCTGTATCAGTAGATTGTTCTTATTTGTCAGGAATAGTATTCCACCAAATGAACATACTAACATTATTCATTCACCTGATGGACATTTGTGTTGTTTCCAGTTTGAGGCTATTTTCATAAAGCTGCTATGGAAGTCTTTGTGTAAGACTTGGAATGGACATACATTTTCACTTATCTTGAGTAAATAACTAGGAGTGGAATTTCTGGGTCATAGGGTAAACGTATGTTCAACCTTACAAGAAACTGCCAAATTGTTCTTCACCAAGACTGTACTGTTTTACATCCCACCAGCTGCGTGTGAGAGCTCTTAACTGCTCCCCACCCTCACCCCATCCTGGTTTTGTCAGACTTTTTAGTTTTAGTCATTCTGGTGGGTGTCTAGTGCTATCGCTGTGGTTTTAATTTGCATTTCCTGGTAACTAATGATGCTGAGTATCTTTCAAGTGCTTATTATACGCTATTTACCTTTATAAAAGAAAGTGGAACAATAGTGTAACAAACTGTTCTGGAGATACCTGAACAGGATGGAAGGAGCAGGAAAATCATCGGGCTGTCCCTGCCTTGTGGTTGGTGTCTCTAGTCTAGCAGAGAAGGACTTTTTAAAAAACTTCTATTTGGCCCTGCCATGCAACTTGTGTGATCTTAGTTCCCCAACCAGGAATTGAACCTAGACCCTTGGCAGTGAAAGTGTGGAGTCCTGACCACAGGACTGCCAAGGAATTCCTGGGAAGGACTTTTTTGCTAGCAGTTTTAGGCTGGATGCATACTCCTTTCAGGTGCAAAATATTCAGCAACTGACTTGTTTCTGGGTCAATTCTCAAACCTGAGTCTGAGATCTTTAGGGCTTCCCTGGTGGCTCAGTGGTAAAGAATCTGCCCACAATGTGGAAGACCTGGATTTGATCCCTGGGTCAGGAAGATCCCCTGGAGAAGGGAAAGGCAACCCACTCCAGTATTCTTGCTGGGAGAGTCCCAAGGACAGAGGAGCCTGGCAGGCTACAGTCCATGGGCTCGCAGAGTCGGGCACGACTGAGTGACTAACACACACTGAGACCTTTGACTTCACTGCCTTCCTTTTTCCAAATCCCAACAAACCAGTGATCTTCATCCTTAATTTTTATCATCTACTTTCTCCACTCACCTCTCGTAATTCTCAGAGTGCTGCTGAAGGAAGATGCAGGAACATCTGGACCCAGCACAGGGCAGGCGCACACACTCATCACTGACCGTTTCTCTAACTCTTGAGAGACATCTCAAATGTAATTCCACTCCTTCCCCTCTCCTTAAGCTCTTCATTTTGACCCTAAGTATATTCTCTATAGAGTCATTTATTAAATTTACTCTTTAAAGATGCTTTTCGTATTTAGAGATACTTTTAACTTAGGGTACTCTGGGGCAATGTTTCACTGTTGTTATTTTCTGTTCACAATAGTGACAATATTTAATGGAAAAAAATCTGGGACTCCGTTGGTGGTCCAGTGGTTGAGAATCTCCCTGCCAATGCACAGGACCATGGGTTCAATCCCTGGTCTGGAAAGATGCCACATGCTGCGGGGCAGCTAAGCCCATGCGCCATGACTACTAAGTCTGCACTCTAAAGCCCATGAGCCACAAAAAGAGAAGTCACTGCAATAAGAAGCCTGCACACCGCCACTGGAGAGTAGCCCCCGCTCACTGCAACGAAGATCCAGCACAGCCAAAATAAATAAATAATTTAAAAGATGTTTTTAAAAAAATCTATCATTCTACCACTCATAAAATATCTTATTGCTAACTTTCAATATTGCTTTCCAGGTTTTCTTCTTTGTAGACAGCTCTGAAATTAAAATCTAACAGGGAATTCCGTGGTGGTCCAGTGGTTAAAACACTGCACTTCCCATGCAAAGGGCATGGGTTTGATCCCTGATCAGGGAACTAAGATCCCACATGCTGCATGGTGCAGTCAAGAAAATATTTTTAAAAAGAGAAAGGAAAATAAATTAAAATCAAACAGTCATTTGTTACTATTTGATCCAAAACATTATAGTTATTTATTGTGATGCCATGCAGGTCTTTGGCTACAGAGAAGCCGCATGCCAGCCTGATTCGGGTACTTACCAAGAAGGGCTCACGCCAGAATTGTCATGCCAGAGCCGCAGGCTGTGTAATTCCCCCAGAGAGGATGGAGTGCCCAGGAGGAAGACATCCAGTCCCCCGCGTTCAAAGACTGCCTTCTCTGAGTCACAAAGGTGGTGGGGCTCGCTCCGCCCCTCTGATCCATAAAGGGTGATAACTACCTAAATCAGGACAAAGAAAAGATAAGATATGGCAAGTTATAACATGAGTCTTGATTTATCTCTAAGGGGAAAGATGAAGACAGAGAAAACTGTACTTAGATGAAGTCCTGGGGTCTTAGACAAGCATAGAGGGCTCATCAAATGTACAGTTTTTAAAAGTTTTTTGGCTGTGCCTTATGGCATTCGGGATCTTTGTTCCCCGAACAGGGATAGAATCCACATCCCTTCAGTGGAAGCATGGGTTCTTAACCATTGGGTCATCAGAGAAGGCCCAGATGGACAGTTGAGAACCAGGAAGACCACTGTCTGGGATCTGTGTGAAGGATGACTGGGTGCCAGGATGTCACCAAGGGTATCGGAGTGCACCTCGCATGGCAGTGAGAGGAGAACCTTTACTTCACTCACGTTGGCTGTCGTAGCGGCCCTTCTTCGATAGCCTGTGGAGACCTCGATAAGGTAGTGGAATTGAGAGCTGGGGTCATTATCAGCCAGGATGGTGACCTTCACCTGCAGGAAAAAGCAGAACCAAGAAAGCCAGCATATCTTCATGCCTTACAGCCCAGCGAGAAGCAGGAGTATACACTACGGCAGCTTTCCGAGGAAAGCAAGGATGAGATAGGGGAGAAGATAAAACAGATAAGCAGACCTAGCTTAACTGATAAAACTGGGGGATATGGGTTCAAAGTCCAGGGTTTATGTCAGGAGAACGAAACAGTCATAGAATCAATTGATCGGGTCTTGGGCCTCTAAATCTCTCCACGTTCCACCCACCCAGAAAGGATTATCAGCTAACATATAAGACACCTGGCTAAAAGTGAATTCCAGATAAATGATGAATAATTTGGTGTCATATTTATACTAAATATGCATTCACTATTTGAAATTCAAAGTTAACTGGGTACCTCATATATTTTTTATTTACTAAAATTGGTAATTCCAATAGCAAATGAAGCAACAAAGGATTAATCTCAAAAATATACAAGCAACTCCTGAAGCTCAATTCCAGAAAAATAAATGAGCCAATCAAAAAATGGGCCAAAGAACTAAACAGACATTTCTCCAAAGAAGACATATAGATGGCTAACAAACACATGAAAAGATGCTCAACATCACTCATTATCAGAGAAATGCAAATCAAAACCACAATGAGGTACCATTACATGCCAGTCAGGATGGCTGCTATCCAAAAGTCTACAAGCAATAAATGCTGGAGAGGGTGTGGAGAAAAGGGAACCCTCTTACACTGTTGGTGAGAATGCAAACTAGTACAGCCACTATGGAGAACAGTGTGGAGATTCCTTAAAAAACTGGAAATAGAACTGCCATATGACCCAGCAATCCCACTTCTGGGCATACACACTGAGGAAACCAGATCTGAAAGAGACACGTGCACCCCAATGTTCATCACAGCACTGTTTATAATAGCCAGGACATGGAAGCAACCTAGATGCCCATCAGCAGACGAATGGATAAGGAAGCTGTGGTACATATACATTATTACTCAGCCATTAAAAAGAATATTACTCAGCCATTAAAAAGAATTCATTTGAATCAGTTCTAATGAGATGGATGAAACTGGAGCCCATTATACAGAGTGAAGTAAGCCAGAAAGATAAACACCAATACAGTATACTAATGCATATATATGGAATTTAGAAAGATGGTAACTATATGTAAAACAGAAAAAGAGACACAGATGTACAGAACAGACTTTTGGACTCTGTGGGAGAAGGTGAGGGTGGGATGTTTCAAGAGAACAGCATCAAAACATGTATATTATCTAGTGTGAAACAGATCACCAGCCCAGGCTGGATGCATGAGACAAGTGGTCGGGCCTGGTGCACTGGGAAGACCCAGAGGGATCGGGTAGAGAGCGAGGTGGGAGGGGGGATCGGGATGGAGAATACATGTAAATCCATGACTGATTCATGTCAATGTATGACAAAAACCACTACAATATTGTAAAGTAATTAGCCTCCAACTAATAAAAATAAATGAAAAAAAAAAAGAATTGGTAATTCCATACCCACAGCAATAAAATGGACATTTCACAAGTTCTAGAACTTCCACATGTAGGAAAGCAAGGATGAGAAAGATATAGAACAGAAATTAGAAGGAAGCTGTCAAAGGATTTTTTGTTTAAAAAAAGATTCCATACAGGTTTCTTACATATTGCAGTTAAATTATAACTTTTTTGACACACATAACTTTCACATCCAATGTGTTAAGTGAGATAAATGTGCATTTGATTATAGTTAAGTTCTCTGTGGATTTTCTTTTGGCTTATTCTTGACCTAAATGAATCATATGAGGATTCAACCCCGGCTAAAAGAAAAAAAAAAAAAAATGGAGAAAAAGAGGTAAGTCCCTGGGCCTTGAGACAATAGACATGAACAGAGATGTTAAGAGAAGTCCCACTGGAATTTTTACTACCTGCCTCTTTTCGATAAAGGTGTCTCTTTTTTCCTTCATCTTGTTCAACATACTCAAGACATTGTGGCAAAGCTTTCAGAATCAAAGTCTCATCACCTTCTGCGCATCTGCCTGGTCCTTTCTCCAAGCCCACACGAATATGAGCATATAGATTCCGACAAGACTGGCCAGCAGGGACACCCCGACTGGGTTGCTGGTCACTCGAAGGAACAGCTCAGCCACGTCTTCCACGTTCACCGTCCGGGGCACGATGAAGAAATCGCTGCCGAAGTAGGTCAGGTGGTTACAGAGACACTGTGTCCTCACCAGGGTGCTCTGTGGCCCGACCTGGAACGACAGTGAAGACGGTGACTCTGACCGACTGGCAAGCTAAGGAAGGGACACGCGTAACACATCAACACAGACACACAGATTTGGAAAAGAAGGCCTGATGGCTCATTCTCCGCTGGTGTTAATGTGGACTGGGACAGCTGATGGGCACAGCAGCTCGGCAGCTTTTAGTAAAACTAAAGTATAAACGCCCTGAGTCCTGAGATTCCAGTTCTGAATGTATATCCTGAGGACTCGGCACATGTGCACAAGCAAACGTGAACAAGGATGTCTCTGTCAGCATTGGTTACAGCTAGGAGAAATCAGACCCACCTCTGTGTCTGCTAACAGCAGAACATACAAACAAGTAAATAAGGAAGTAGGGGCAAACAGATGGACTACTATACAGCAGATAAAATGAATGGACTGAAGCTGGATATATCAGTGCTGAGTGAAGAAAGCAAGTTTAAAAGGATATAACAGTATGATACCATTTACACAAAGACCTAGAGCATGCAAACCGTCACTCACGAATCCATGTTTACCAATCTTCCTCACTAGGTACTGTCCTATCCATTGCTAGTTCCTATATGTGGGCTTTGTATGTAGAAGATGCTCAATACATACTTGCTGAAAGAATGGATTTGTTGTTGTTCAGTTGCTAAGTCATGTCCGACTCTTTGCGACCCCATGGACTGCAGCACGCTATGCTTCCCTGTCCCTCACTATCTCCCAGAGTTTGCTCAAATTCACGTCCATTCAGTCAGTGATGCTATCTAATCATCTCATCTTCTGCCACCCTATTCTCATTTTGCTTTCAATCTTTCCCAGCATCAGAGTCTTTTCCAATGAATTAGCTCTTCTCATTAGGTAGCCAAAGTATTGAAGTTTCAGCTTCAGAATCAATTCTTCCAGTGAATATTCAGGGTTGATTTCCTTTAGGATTGACTGGTTTGATCTCCTTGACAGACTCTCAAGTCTTCTCCAGCACCACAATTCGAAAGCCACAGTTCAGTGCTCAGCCTTTCTTATGGTCCAGCTCTCAAATCCGTACATAACTAACTGGAAAAACCACAGCTTTGACTACACGGACCTTTGCCGGCAAAGTGATGTCTCTGCTTTTTAATATGCTGTCTAGGTTTGTCATAGCTTTCCTTCCAAGAAGCAAGTGTCTTTTAATTTCAAGGCTGCAGTCATTGTCCACAATGATTTTAGAGCCCAAGAAAAAATGTGTCACTGCATATACCAAATTCCAGATAGTGGTTACCCTTTGATAAGAGGGAAGAAATGAGGTCTTTTCCAATAAGTCAGTTCTTCGCATCAGGTGGCCAAAGTACTGGAGCTTCAGCTTTAGCATTAGTCCTTCTAATGAATATTTAGGACTGAGTTCCTTTAGGATGGACTGGTTGGATCTCCTTGCAGTTCAAAGGACTCTCAAGAGTCTTCTCCAACACCACAGTTCAAAAGCATCAATTCTTCGGCACTCAGCATTCTTTATAGCCCAACTCTCACATCCACACGTGACTGCTGGAAAAACCATAGCTTTGACTAGACGGACCTTTGTTGGCAAAGTAATGTCTCTGGTTTTTAATATGCTGTCTAGGTTGGTCATAGCTTTTCTTCCAAGGAGCAATTGTCTTTTAATTTCATGACTGCAGTCTCCATCTGCAGTGATTTTGGAGCCCCCCAAAACAAAGTCTCTGTTCCCATCATTTCCCCATCTATTTGCCATGAAGTGATGGGAATGGATGCTGTGATCTTAGTTCTTTGAAAGTCAACTTTTAAGCCAACTTTTTCACTCTCCTCTTTCACCTTCATCAAGAGGCAGTTTAGTTCTTCTTTGCTTTCTGCCATAAGGGTGGTGTCATCTGTGAATCTGAGGTTACTGATATTTATCCAGGCAATCCTGATTCCAGCTTGTACTTCATACAGCCTGGCATTTTGCATGATGAGGGCGTATCAGCTATTAAACTGATAACTGATACTACACTTGATCTTAGCCAAAAGACAGGGAAGCAATAAAAGCTCTTTTATGCAAAATAAAGTCAGCCTCATTTACTCACCGCATATTTAATACTTGTAGAATTGATCAGCTTCCATGTACTACTTGCCTTATTTTATGTACCTTATCAGATTTACCATGGACTAATGTTTGGGCAAGAAATGACAAATCTAAAGCACGGGACTTCCCTGGTAGTAGAGTGGATAAGAATCTGCCTGCAATGCAGGGGACACAGGTTCAATCCCTGGTCCAGGAAGATCTCACATGCTACAGAGCAACTAAGCCCTTGTGCCACAAATACTCAACCTATGTGCTGCAACTACTGAAGCCCATGCACCTAGAGCCTGTAATTCCCAACGAGAGAAGCCACTACAATGAGAAGTCTGTACCCTGCAATGAAGAGCAGCCCTCTCTTGCTGCAACTAGAGAAAGCCCATGTGCAGCAATGAAGACCCAGTGAAACAACAAAAAAAAAAGAAAAAAGAAATCTAAAGCACAAGCTTGCTCAGAAGGGACATGCTCTCCCAGCCCACCACCACACACCTCCCCCTTTGATCTAGGTTGATTTATCTCCCTTCCGATGCTTTTTCTTTCTAGGCCATCCCAAACAAGGTAACAGGGGCACTGAGTTTATTGCCAGCTGAAATGGGAGAGAGGCAGAATTGGGCAGCTTCTACCTAAACAGACATTTCTCCAAAGGCATTCAGATGGCCAAGAGACACATGAAAAGACGCTCAAATCACTAATTGTTGTTTAGTCTCTAAATTGTGCCCGACTCTTTTGTGACCCTATGGACTGTAGCCTGCCAGGCTCCTCCGTACATGGGATTTGCCAGGCAAATACTGGAGTGGGTTGCCACTTCTTTCTCCAGGGGATCTTCCCGACCCAGGGATCTGAACCTGTGTCTCCTGCACTGGCAGGCAGATTCTTTACCATCTGAGCCACCAGGAAAGCCCCACTAATTATTAGAGAAATGCAAATCAAAGCTGCAATAAGGTGTGGCCTCACTTCAGTCAGAATGGCCATCATCAAAAAATATACAAACAATAAACGCTGGAGAGGATGTGGAGGAAGGGGAACCCTCATACACTTCTGGTGGCAATGTAAGCTGATAAAGCCACTGTGGAGGGCAACATGGAGGTTCCTTAAAAAACTGAAACTAGAACTACCATACGACCCGGCAATCTCACTACCGGGCATATACCCTGAGAAAACCATAATTCAAAAGGACACGCGTACACCAGTGTTTATTGCAGCACTATTTACAACAGCCAGGGCATGGAGACAGCCTAAATGTCCAAAGATAGATGAATGGAAAAGACGACATGGTACATATATACAATGGATATTACTCAGCCCTAAAAAGGAACAAAATCGGTTCATTTGTAGAGACGTGGATGGACCTAGAGTCTATCATACAGAGTGAAGTAAATCAGAAAGAAAAAAACAAATATCACATATTAACGCATGTATGTGGAATCTAGAAAAATGGTACTGATGAATTTATTTCCAGGGCAGAACTAGAGATGCGGATGCAGAGAATGGACATGTGGGCACAGGGGGCGAAGGGGACAAACTTGGAGATTAGGACTGACATGTCTATGCTTCCAGGCAAGATACCCTGGAGGAGAGCCTGGCAACCCACTCCAGTATTCTTGCCTAAGGAGCCTGGCGGGCCATAGTCCACTGGGTCGCAAAGAGCTGGACACAACTGAAGTGACGTAACACATAGACGCTTCCACGTGTGAAACAGAGAGCTCGTGGGAACCTGCTCTAAAGCGCAGGGAGCTCAGGCTTCGTGCTCCGTGAGGACCTAGGCAGGTGGGCGGGAGGGGATGTGTGTGTGGTTGATTCATTTTGTTGTACAGCAGAAACCAACACGATACTGTAAAGGAATCACATTTCAATGAAAACGAGTTTTAAAAAAGGAAGTGGGCAGCTTCTGACCTGGCAGCCGCTGCTCCTCCACATGCTGCTGAGGCTGTCCCAGAAGTAACACTGAGTGACGGCCGTGACCGCTGAGAACAGGCTGGCCGTCTGCCGGGCGCCCCCCTTGCTTCTATCCAGCACGGCCGTTATGTAGTAGGTGCCGACCCCAAACCGCAGCTTCTCTGGCGTCAGCACCCATGTGTATTTCTCATCTGAGGACAAACGAGAGTGCTTAGCTGCCTTTCAAAGGGGACAGAAAAATACCATCAGAACCTTTCTTCAGAATGTCTATTATTGTTATTATTTTACAAGTGGGGAAATGAGAAGCCTAGCATCACAGATGGTTTTAAAGAAAATGACTGGTGATATGATCTGGGGTTCTGGATGACTTCTGTTCCATTAAAAAAAAATCAAATCATATGCTTTTGATAAATGAAGATTTCAGTCTAAGGAATTAGAGTAAGTTTTCGAAAAATGAGATAATCACACATCAAAGTGAGTAGCTAGAAGACCTAGGTGACAAGAGAAACCCAAGGGCGACATGGGGCAGGCCCGGGGTAGCTCCGGTTCCCGGTCTGCACACTGGAGGCTGGGTTCAGGCCCGGCTCTGTCACCAGGTGGCTGCTAAGGGCTAAGGCAGGTCACCCAACCTAGTTTTCTCATCTTTCAAACACGAAATCTGGTCCGAAGGATCTCCAAGACCCCTTCCAGTTTCAGAGGGCATGATATTACTGCCAAGATCAGCAAGGAGGACAGAGTACATGCTCGGAATCAGGAAACAGCCTGCCCGTGATGCAGACACAATTTGTAGCTGGCCGCCCAGCAGTGAGAGGTGCTGGCTCAGCAACCCTGATTAACAGGAAGAGTCACCTGAAAAGTGATTACAAGAGTGCTGGTAAAACTGGTGAAATCCGAGTAAGATCAATGCATTGGGTCAGTGTCACTTCCTGGCTGTGACACTGAACTGGAGTTATGTAAGAAGTAATCATTAGGGGAAAGTGGGCAGGAGGCACATAAGATCTCTGGGTTTTACTTTTTTTGGGGGGGGGGGTTTACTTTTTATAACTGCATGTGAATGACCTCAGTTGCATTTTGTTATCTCAAAATAAAAAGTTAAAAAAAAAAAAAAAGAACAACATGCGTTCTAAAGTTTCTGACATCTGGTTGGGGCTTACCTTTCTGCGACACCTTCTCCTTCGGCAGGGAGAAGTTCAGGTGGAAGTGGGTGTGGTTGGGCTGGTGCTGGAACCCCAGGTAGAGCGTCAGTGACAGGGGGCCTTCAGGCTCTACGCACACTATCAGGGACTTCTCTAGGGAGGTGACGTTCACCGTGATAGTAAAATGGTCTGTGCTCACGTTGAGGCTGGTGGGGTGGGTTTCCATGCTCGCATTTCTCCAGAGCATGATCTAGAATAAGACAGCGTTCATTAATCTCCAAGTTTGAGGGTTCATCCATGGCTGCTTTTCAGACTCCTCCTTCGTGATAATGGAATAGAACCTGCTAGGTCTTCCTCTGTGAACGCTAGCAGGTAACACAGTGCCAGGGATTAAAATTAAGTATATAGTCTTAGACCTAAAACACTTTCCCCTAAGTGTGAGGGAGATCTCTTTGTAGAAGTTCCTAAGTAATGATGTGAATAACACAACGGCATGCCCATAAATCTAAAATGATTTCCTTCAGTTGCTGTAAATTTCCATCCTATTCTCCAGGAATTCCAATTTCCTTCTTTTTTATTCCCTAATAATCAAGTCATACCTCAATATCCTCCATTAAGTCATGGACTTGGAGCAATTTATGATTAGCGCTTAGTAACACACTGCCGACGCTTCCAACAATCTGCTTCTTGTCAAAATCTCTGAAGGGATTGAAAGCTAGTCCTGTTACCTAGAGACAAGAACATTTCAGTTTCTTCAACTGTCCACATATTTATAAATAATACTCTTACAGGTAATAAGGGATCAGATATCAAAGTAAATGTCAGGATTTCCCTTTGCTAGCATTTGAAATGAAATATTTCTCATCATAACATTCTACAAGGAAGAATCAGCTAATGAAAGATGAGTCATTTGCTTGAGACCCTGGGAATTACTATTTTTTTTTTCACCCCTGTACTTGGAGGATTCATTTTACTAGGAAGTAAGATTTCTGCTGTACAGGATAAGGCTACAATCTTACTTCTGTTTGTTAGGTGATTGCTGAAAGAAAATATGCTGACATGACTAGGCTGGTACATTGAATCGGTGATTAGAGATTTCCAGTTTTGTATAAAAACTGAAGAGTTCAGATCAGTTCAAATCATAACCCAAAAGCTTAGTGAAACCTAGAAGTCTGTTTAATGCTCCCAACCTCTACCAGGGGTCATGTTTAAGAGGCCTCCATTCCTGCCAGCATGAAACAGAAATTAGCACACATGACTTTCTCTCATTCTGTCTGCTCAGCCTACACTTTCACCCAAGTGCCTACAGCCATCACATCCCATGTTCGTTCTGATTGGAATCAATTTCCTACTCACTTGGACATCAACTCCTGGGTGTTTTTTCAAGAGCTCCTCCAGGGCGGACGCCGATGGAAAGCCTAACCTCACAGGGGCTGGATCACCGAGGGTGTAAGAGCTCAGAGGCAACGTTGATACGTTTTGCCTAAAGAAAAAGAAGTTGGATGGAAATCAATTGCCGTGTGTTCCCTAAAGATCCAAAGCCTAAAACGAAACTTTCCCCCCCTGTCCCTCCCTCTTGTTACCTGCTCAGCATCAGGACAGCAGTGGAAGAGGTCAGAGTCACCTCAGGCTCAGCACACCGATTCTGCTGCAGCAACGCCTCCTGGATCCTCCCAAGGCTCAGCAAGGACATTTTCAGTGTATTTTCTACCTGTGCTTAGAGAGAAACATCAACACCAAGTGACTTGAGTAACCTCAGTGTACTGTGTTAGTGAGACAGTGGTTTGAGAGGGAGGAAAAGGGGACAAAGATCTTGACAGTGATGAGATGAAAGGTGACACTCACTGGAAGGACCCATGGAGGGCACTTGCCATCTAGCTAAGGACGCATCATCCTTTGCATCAACCAAGAGGGCCACCCAGGGAACTGTTTCTTTGCCCCACAATATAAGCTGCCCGAGACCTGCTTATGATGAATGTTTTCTAAAAAGTTTTTCTTTGCAATGAAATTACACATATAATTCACCCATTTAGAGTATATAATTCAGTGTTTTGTTAGTATATTCACAGGGCTGTGCTACTATAACTATGATCTAATTTTAAAACATTTTCATCTTCCCTAAAATAAACCCAGAACCCAGTAGCAGCACTGTCCATTCTCCTATCCCCAGTTCCCACTCCCGCCCCCACTACTACTAGTAGTTACGTTTGTTCTTCAGTCGCTAAGTCACGTCTGATTCTCTGCGACCCCATGGGCTACAACACGCCAGGCTTCCCTTCACTATCTCCCAGGGTTTGCTCAAAATCATGTCCATTGAGTCAGTGATGCCAGTGAACTATCTCATCCTCTGTAGCCCCTTTTTCCTCCTACCCTCAAGTACTTACCTTAGCAGGAGGTAACTACTAAACTACATTCTGTGTCAATAGACTTGCCTCTTCAGGACATTTCACATAAATGGAACTATGATCTTCTATGTTTGCCTGCTTTTACTTAGCATAGCGTTTTCAAGGTCCATCCATGTTGTAGCTTGTATCAGTACTTCATTTTTGTTGTTGTTGTTGCTAGGTATTATTCCATCAATAAGGACATACCACATTTTACTTATCCATTCATCAGACCATGGACACCTGCACTGTTTCCATTTTTTGGGCTACCTGGCTATTTGAAAAATGCCATGAACATGAGTGTACAAGTTTTTGTGTGGACCTATGAGGATACATACCAAGGAGTGGACCTACTAAGCCTCATGGTAATTCTCTTTTTAACATTTTGAGGAATTGTCAAACCATTTTCCAAGGTGGCTGCATCATCATTTTACAATCCAACAACATATAAGTGTTCTAGTTTCTCTGCCTCCTTGCCAACACTTGTTATTGTCTGTCTGTCTGTCTGGATGTGAAATGGGATCTCACGGTGGTTTGATGTGCAGTTCCCTAGTGATGAGTGATGCTGAACATCTTTCTATGTGAATGGTAAAAATAATTTATTTTGTGGAATGTTTATTATATGCCAAACCCATTAGTGAACTCACTAGATTTCAGCACTAGGTATTCTTGGCTCGGTGGTGGGGTGGAGAGAAGACCTGGGCGCAGGCTTGATGGAGCAGTCCCCTGAGTGGTGCCTGTTTAGCTCAGCTTTCTAGAGGTCTAGGGAAAGGCCATGCTGACGCCTGATCTGTCAAGAAGAAAATGTCTCTAAACGGAGTTGGCCACTGGCACACACTGTACCCACCTGCTCAACGCTATGCCCATGTCTTCGCTGACTTGTTTCACCAGCTTTCATTATGTTGTTAAGGGAGTGGAAGAGACAGAAGGTCACAGGCGTTCTGGATCCTGGGTCACTGCTGTTCAGAAATGGGCTCTGCAGTAGCTGCTCATTCAGGTCTGCAAGGGTGTTGATGACCCTGCCCTGGAATTTCAGAAGACACACACACATCTCTGCACTGCTTATGACCACTTTAAATCTGGGTTCTCCTTATAAGGAGTTCTGTGTTCTTCACACACTTCCAATGCATTTTTTAAGAAGCAATATTACAACTTGGCAGGGAAGGAACATATATTGTTACACATTACCTACAGCAGGATGTGTGTTTCTGGTTATTCTAAGGAACCAACACAACCCTTTTCACTGTGATAAGATCAAATATCTAATTAACAGAAGCTTAAAAAAAAAAAAAAAGAAAAAGAAATGCCAAGGAAAAGAGCAATGCTGGCAGAAATACCAAGGAGACTATCACTTTATATTTAGGAGCTCCAAAGCACTGAAGATAGACTTAAAAGGGAGATCAAGGAGAATTTCTAAATGAAACAGAAAACACCAATTATCCTTTCTGTGAGTTGTTTGCAAGTAAAAAAAAAAAAAAAAAAAAGTCAACTAATAAGATGAAGCTGGCTGACAGATATTTAGTGAATATCCACTGCAGTTATAACAATTTTTGTTTTGAAATGTTATTTTCAAAGTTACATGTATTAAAGACCTCTACAAAATAAAAAATGCAACAAAATTAAAAAGACATGTTGCTAAAATATCAGCAACATATATAACAAAAGTTAATATCAATATTAAAGCTCTCTTATTATTAACAAATAAGAAAATAACCAAAAAATCCGCAGGGGAAAAATGAGTGAAGGACATACAGAAGCAATTCAGAGGACAAAAAAAAAATGGCCAATAAATATATAAAATTATGTCTGACCTCTTTAGTGATAAATAAAATGCTCTTCTTTCTTTTCTAAGCCTTTGAAATTGGTAAAAGTGAGAGTGTGAGGACGCGGCTGGTGAGAATGTAAAATGGTGCCTTTTAGGAGGGCGATTTTGTCATTGATTAAAAATTTAAGAGTTCATCAATTCTGTTTCTCGCTCTCCATCCCAGAGGGATGTTTGCATAAGCACTCAAAGATGTAGGTACATGGATGTTCATGGATATGCTGTTTACAAGGGTAAACAAATGAAAAATATTCAAATGAGCATTAAGAATAGTGAGTTCATGTCTATATGCTGCTATGAAAAGATATCCATGGCAGAGTATTAAGTAAAAAAATTAAAAGCAGAAAAATGTATATATTAATAATTTAACCCCATTTTTGTTAACACAAAATAGCAAAGCTGTGTATGTATAGACAAAAGTCTGGAGGGTTACGCATAACAAATTACAGAGAGTAACATCTAGAGAATGAGATTGGCAAGAAGGACCAAGATGGTGAAGGTTTCTACTTCTTAATGTTTTTGTTCTGATTTTTGCGTAATAAGCACATACTATTTATGTGATTAAAAAGTCTAACTAAATCAACCCAGATTGCACCTATGTGCTTATAGCAGAATATTTAAAATATAAGAAATGGAAAAAAGGAATTTAAAATTCTCACTAATCCTACTACCTTAATTTACTAACGTGTAAGAAGTAGAAAAGAGACATGACTAGTTAAGGGGAAGTAACACTGGCAAAGAAGGCTGTCATAAATACAAATATCACAGGGTTTTTGATGCCTGCTACCTCAAGAAGTGGATCTATTTTTGTCTCCCAAGATTTCTCCTAACAGATGTATCAAAAAGGCAGTAACTTGATAAATAGACAAAAGAAAATAAACACCGCATATCTGAGAATGTCATCACTGATTATTTATAATCTTCCAATTTGAAGGTATTTCAAATATCTGCTAATATTTGAATCTCCACAAAAAACTTTTACAATGTTAAATTCTGCACAGGGCACAATCTCCAGATGATCTATTTTCTATTTTATTATTCTTTTTCTCTTTTTCATTTCCTCTTCATACCTCCCCCCGCCAAGTCGCCCTCTGCTTACCTGAGCTGACTCGGAAAATCCTGGGATAAAGGCTGCCAGTCCCTCGAGGATCTCGCAAGCTTTCTGCAGTTTGTTGTGAGTGTGCAAACCAAGAACTGCTTTGCTAAAGTTCCCTGTTATCTCATCTATGATCTATTGAAAACAAAGAGTTTTCTCAAAATTATTTATATAAAATTACTGCACTTTAGTAGTTTGAGCCATTATTTTAACAAGAGTTGACTTTTGATAATATTACAAACACTACGAATCAGACTCTCCATAACAGTTACTATTGATACTCTCACAAGCTGTTCTGCAAACAGAATTTATTTTCACCTCTTTATACAGTAGAGAAAATGGATAACCAGGTTATACAATGACAGAGCCAAGGATAAATGAAGCTGGAAATAAGACTTATAAGAATAAGCTAAAGTCTCATGCCATGATTAAAAGTGAGGCTCACACCTCCTGCTGCTGCTGCTAAGTCATGTCAGTCGTGTTCGACTCTGTGCGACCCCATAGATGGCAGCCCACCACCTAGAGTAATGCAAAAAAAAACCAAACCCAAAAATGAACAAGTTGGACCTAATTAAACTTAAAAGCTCTTGCACAGCAAAGGAAACTAAACAAGGTGAAAAGACAACCCTCCAAATGGGAGAAAATAATAGCAAATGAAACAACTGACAAAGGATTGATTTCCAAAATATTACAGCAGCTCATGCAACTCAATACCAGAAAAACAAACCCAATCAGAAAGTGGGCAAAAGACCTAAACAGACATTTATCCAAAGATGACATACAATTGGCTAATAAACACAAGAGAAGATGCTCAACATCACTCATTATTAAAGAAATGTAAATCGAAACTACAACGAGATACCACCTCACACCGGTCAGAACGGCCATCACCAAAAAAATCCGCAAACAAACGCTGGAGAGGCTATGAAGAAAAGGGAACCCTCTTGCACTGTTGGTGGAAATGTAAACTGATACAGCCACTATGGAAGACAGTCTGGAGATTCCTTTAAAAAACTAGAATAAAACTACCACACGACCCAATAATCTCACCTGTGGACATATACCCTGAGAAAACCAGAACTTAAAAAGACACATGTACCCCAATATTCATCGCAGCACTATTTACAACAGCAAGGACACGGAAACCACCGAGATGTTCGCTGACAGACGGATGGATAAAGCAGGCGGTGCCTATACACAATGGAACACTGTGCTTAGTCGCTCAATCGTGTCTGGCTCTTTGGGACCTCGTGGACTGTAGCCCATCAGGCTCCTCTGTCCAGAGAATTTTCCAGGCAAGAATACTGGAGTGGGTTGCCATTTCCTTCTCCAGGGGATCTTCCCTACCCAGGAATTGAACTGGGATCTCTGGCATTGCTGGCGCATTCTTTACCAGCTGAGCTACCAGGGAAGTTACCACAATGGAATATTACTCAGCCATAGAAAGGAATGAATTTGAATCAGTGCTAATGAGGTGGATGAACCTAGAGCCTATTATACAGAGTGAAGTAAGTCAGAAAGAGAAAAACAAACATCGCATATTAACACATGTATATGGAATCTAGAAAGATGGTACAGATGAACCTATTCACAGGGCAGGAATAGAGAGGAGACTTGCGGACACGGGGAGGAGGGGAAGGAGAGGGTGGGACAAATGGAGAGAGCAACATGGAAACATATACACTGCTGCTGCTACTGCTAAGTCACTTCAGTCGTGTCCAACTCTGTGCAACCCTGTCCCTGGGATTCTCCAGGCAAGAACACTGGAGTGGGTTGCCATTTCCTTCTCCAATGCAGAAAAGTGAAAAGTGAAAGTGAAGTCACTCAGTCATGTCTGACTCTTCGCGACCCCATGGATTGCAGCCCACCAGGCTCCTCCATCCATGGGATTTTCCAGGCAAGAGGACTGGAGTGGGGTGCCATTGCCTTCTCCAACATATACACTACCATATGTAAAAGAGAGAGCCAGTGGGAATTTGTTGTAGGACTCAGGGAACTCAAACAGGGGCTCTGTGACAACATAGAGGGGTGGGATGGGATGGAAGGTGGGAGGGATGTTCAAAACAGAGGGGACACATGTATACATATGGTTGATACACGTTGATGTAAGGCAGAAACCAACACAATATTCTAAAACAATTATCCTGTAGTTAAAAATAAGTTTTAAAAAGAAAGGATCACATGGAAATAAAAACTAACTCTTCTAGGGACTTCCTAGGTAATTCAGTGGTTAAGACTCCATGCTCCCAATGCAGGGGCACAGAACTGATCCCTGGTCAAGGAACTAAGATGCACACTGCATGGTGCAGCCAAAACAGAACAAAACAAACCCAGTCTTTTCTATTTGGAAGTATATTTAATCTTTCAGGTTTCCCACCCTGTTTATTTCCCTCAATTCAAGAGTTCATGTTCGAGAAGGTAGTACCTGAAATACCACTTAGCAGGAGGTGGAGGCAGAAAACCTCTCTGAGAAAACAAACCCAGAGCACTGTTTCTGCCCCAAGCCTTAAGAGGTCATTGCTTTCAAACTGGAAGTCCAACCCTGAGAAAATCCCTCTTTACACCAATGACTTGGTCCAATTACCAGAGAATACTCCACTTACAGCTGAATTCAATCACATTCAATAAATCTTTATTAAATGCCTACTGTGTGCTGCCAGACTCAGGAGTTACAGCACTTCCAGTCAGCTGTGGTCCTACCCTCACAGACCACACGATTGAACAGGGGTCGGGAGGACCCCCTGGAGAAGGAAATGGCAACCCACTCCAGTGTTCTTGCCTGGAGAATTCCATGGACAGAGGAGCCTGGTGGGCTACAGTCCATGGGGTCGCAAAGAGTCAGATATCACTGAGCGCCTAACACTTTCACTTTGTTATCTGAACTCCTACATACTTGGCTATTCTATCTTTTTTCTTTATCTAAATTGCTAACTGAATGTTACTGATCTGTAAAAGTACAGTTAGCTTTGGTATAGTAACCTGGTATTCAGCAACGCTACTAAATTCTCTTAATATTTATAGTCATTTATTTGTAGACTCCTGGAGAGTCTACACTTCAGATTTTCCTTTGGTTAAAGAAAACAAGTCTAGAAAAAGAAAAAAGAAAACAAGTCTGTTGAAATGACTGTAGGTCAGTTTCTCCCCAGGGGAATACAATGCCAGCAGAGACAATAGTGAACATCTAGCTTCATGAATGCAGATTCAGAGTAAACAGGATTCCTCTTTAACAGGGAAATGTTCGCATGTAAGTAGAGCTTGTGTTTAAAAAAAAAGATGGGTAGAAGTAGGATAATTTTCTTCAGTCAAAATTATCACGATGGCTTTGCTTTATCTTAAAGTTTGGGGCAAAGGGGGAAGAAAGATAAAAAAAAAAGAGCTGAGACGGTGAGGAGGAGGAGATGTCAGAAGGGTTAGCTGCTGCTGAAAAAGTGGGGCAGGTGAATAAGGCTTCCTCCTCGCCTGAAGTACTAAATAGAATGTCATTAAATAATAAGACATTAAATCCTGAAGTGGGTATAAAACCCATTGTGGAATATTTCCATAGACTTGCTTAGCTCTGAATTGGGATACAGGCTTGTCTGTTAGGAGAGGAACCTTTTTCCCTTCTTCCCTTCCAGGTTCTTCAGCTGCGCTAATAATTAAGCCAACATAAAACCAATTAACAGGAGAGAAACAAATGTAATTATGTATGTACAGGAGTCCCAAAGATGGGAGTTTCACAGACAGGCCACTGAGGTTTAGATGCCATCCTGAGCTAAGGGGAAGGGGCCAGGGGTCTGGGACTTCGGAGTGGAAGAAGACACTCACAGAAAGATGGGAAGAGGAAAGGTCTGGTAAATGCATGCTTGTCACGCCATGCAGAGAAGTGTTTCTAATGTAAGAAAATTTATCGTGGTAACATTAATAGCTCTCTTCCTGGTTTGAGTTTCTAATCTAATTTCTTTCAGGCAGTGAAGAGGGAGGTAAAAAGTTCTTCTTGAGTCTGTTGGGCCTTAACTGTCTTCAGCTTGAAATAATCCAGGTTGCCACAGTGGCACATTTTGGGGAAGCCTGCCCTGAACCCCATCCTTGTCAGGCGTTCCTACCTTCTGCTCAGGGGTGAAGGGTGAAAATAGCTCCTTCCTAGTAGCATATTCTTGAAACATCACCATACAGAAGGAGAGGGTAAAAAAGGGCTCTTTCAGGGTCACAAGGGTACCTGACTGTGATTTCAATTTTCCACACTTACCTGGTCAGATGCGTTCTGTAAGGATACTTGTGGATGACTGGTGAAGACACTTGGGTGTGAGTCCTCTTTGGGGCCTGAAGTTCTTTCTACCAGAGCTTTTCCAGCACGTGTTACAGATGCAGGCCTGGGCAGCTCTGGTGTCAGAGGGAGAGGCTGGCTGGTAGGTGCAGGCGTGACCGACACCCTCTGCGGTGTGACTTCAGGTGGCGCTGAAGGAAATGGGCTGAGGGGATGGCACAGTGTCTTGGACTAGAAGATGAAAATGCGCAAAGGAGAAGGCTGAATATGATTTTCCTAAATGATGAATAATTAAGGCAAGTGTTCTAAAATTGCTCTAGAATCCCCACGTCCTGTACGATACTAATAGGCATTTCTCTCAAAAAGATCCTGTGCACAGTCTTGACAAAGTAGCATACCATACTATCCTCTTTAAGAGTCACAATTTATATTACTGTGCTTACTGTCACTCATTCACTAAATTATAATTAAGCATCTCCTATGTCCTAAGTAATGTTCTGGGAACCAAGGACACAGCAGTGAACAAAAGGAGCCTCCATTTTCAGGGTGGTGACAGATACACACATTGTATTGTGTACTGAATCAAGTTAAAAAAAAACATAAAAAAAAAAAGTAAGAAGATGAAGAGAAATGGTGCTCAGCTGTCAGGAGAGGGTGTTTTTGCTGACGGTTGAATGAAGCGGGGAGAGAAAGCTCTGCCAACACACTGGAGGAGGACAGCTGAGGGGTGCAAAGGCCCTGAGGCTCAGCTTGCTGGCTTTGAGGCACGAGGAGGCTAGATGAGCAGAAGTGGGAACCGGGGTGATCAGGAAGATCCTGGGGGTGGAGGTGAGGACAGCATTGACGTCAGGCAATTGACAACAGTGTGATTTTACTCAGTCTGAGAGGGGAAGACGCTTGGGGCTTCGAGGAGCAGTGGCGTGATCCGATTCTGCTCTGAAGGACTCCTTGAACTGCTGGGTTGGGAACGGGCAGGAAGGGGCCAAGAGTAGAAGCAGGAGGTGGCGGAGACAGCTTAGACGGGAGATGACAGTGGCGTGGGCTGGGGTGTGATCGCGGGGCAGATGGTGAGGACTGGGCGCCTGAAAGGCTCAGAGAAGTCCTACAGGTATAAACCTTTGCTTGTTTTCCTTCTTTTGAGCAATGTTGGTTGTTATTTTACAGAACATCACTTGGGAGATGCTGCTTTAAAGGGTATTTATTTCATCCCTACTTTCCTTCTTTCATGCTGCTAGAAAACACGTATTTTGCAGTTAATACTAGATCAAATAAATGTGTATTTATATTTAGACAATATAAATATGCAGGACACAGAGGCAAGGCTGAGAAATTTCTTGAAGGTAAACTCTTTCGGCAGGGAGCGGGAGGGCTTTGCTGCATAGCTTGTGGGATCCCAGTTCCCCAACCAGGGTTCAAATCTGAGTTCCCCGCAGTAGAAGCATGGAGCCCTAACTACTGAACTGCCAGAGCAGTCCCTTGAAGGTGAAATTTTATAGATTATGCAGAGTTCCTAACATTGTTTTCCTTTCACTCAAATTTCTTTCTTTTTTCCTTAAAAAAAATTTTTTTTAATGTTATTGCATGGCACATATTTTGGTAAGATGCCACAAGTCCTTTCTGGGATGAAGCAGGGAATAAATCAACAACCAACCAACAAATAATTATACCAACATCAAAGCCAAAGAGGCTTTAAAATTTTCTTTAATAAAGCATCCACCAGACCTGATTCTTTGCTGCACTTAAGTACCTTTCTTTCCTTCTTAGAAAACTATATCCAGAGCCCTCTATGAGACAGAGCAGAGTTCTGGCAGAACCCACTAAGAACAACAAAAGGAGCCATATTTCAAGATGTGCACCGTGGTGAAGTACTTACACTATTAGCTTGAGCAGGCTGGTGACATGTGTTTGAAAGATGAGTGTCTCCTATAGGAAAAAGAGAGTTGATTACGTTCAAGGGAAAGGCTTAAGATGGAAATATTTCTATTTTACTTGAGGATTATTTGTTTCTGAAAACAATGCAAATTGTTTTATGTAGGGAGCCAAAGTGCTCATTTCCCAATGTTGCTACATCTGTAGATAAGCCATATTCCTGGAGCAGAAGCATCACATTAATAATGTCTCATCACTTCGCTTACTCTTCCAAGACCCAGATCCTCTGTATGAAAATATTAAATTAGATCAATCATAAAGTTGCCAGAATATAAATATTACTGCAGAAATATCTGCCTCATAATTTTACCAAAAAAGAGCTCTTATTCAATAAATCAGAGCATATTTCTGACTATAGGAAATAATCATTTACAGCATTTTACCAGACCACCATTATTGTTTTTATTCTCTTTCCACATTTTTCCAGTAAGAAAACTGATTTGAAGGCAATATCCGGATATTACCATGCTTATTTGCTATGAACTTAAGTTGATTTCTTTCAAAGCATGAGTGGCTAGACCCATGCAAACTGACCTGACTACAGCAAGTCTACTTTGCCCTCTTTTCTTTTCTTAGAGCATTCCCTTTGTTGTTCCTAAGGCATGTACGTTTCGCAGGAAATCACTGCAGCTACTACTGATGGGTAGGACACAGTTCTGAGATGCTCTTCGGAGCAGCTGCCCTGTTTTTCTATCAAGATGAACAGAAGGAAGAAAGACTGAAGAAACTGAATTCTGAGTCAAAGACCTGGGGTCCAGAGCTGGTTTGCCCTTTACTGCGACTTATGAGGAAGCCTTGAACAAATGACTTAACCTCTTAGTTTTCTCACCTGGAGAATGGATTTAATAATATCCAATGATGTCAAAGTTAAAGCAGTATATGCAGAGTTGAGAAAAACATCATCTCAGATTAGGGCCATTAGGCTGACAGCTTGCTGGGAACTGGAAACTGACCCAGAACATCAACTGCCGATCCGAGAAGGGGTTATGACCATGCAATAAAGCCAACAGGCTGCTAAACTTAAGAGTGACCCAATTTCCTAGTCTCAGATAAATGTCTTTTGACACATATTGCCTTAAGGGAAAAAAAAACCAACAACAAAGACTAAAAGGGAGCCTATGAATAGCACTTTAGAATCCGGAAACTGACTCCAAAGGACTCAGAGGAAATGACAGCTCTAAAAATCAACAGCAAAATCCAGAAAAATATTTCGGGAAGCTGTTTAACATCCTTGATTGAAACAAAGTTATTTTCTGGGGGCCATGCCACCAAACAGAAAGTCTTAAAGATAAACCAATTGAAAGTAATATGCATAAGAATGAGATTGAAAGAGAAATAAATGATATTAGAGGACTTCAAGAACACCAGAAATGCTACAGAAAAATTAAGATCCACATTGGAGGTAACGCAGAGCAGAACTAAGGTGGAAAAGGCAAATTAGTGGTACACAGGATAAGTGTGAGGAGTTCTTTAGAATGTAACAGAAAGAGTGACAAATAGGAAACCATCTTTCCACTTAGAAGAATGACAGGAAAGATATGGAGGGTAGAAACCAGCAGGAGAGCACACAGTAACTGGTATTTCTCAGGGACTACACCAAAGCAAATGAAAGAGAGGGATAAATGGGTAGAACAGAATAAAATTTTCTTGAACTGAGAAAGATGTATATATGCAACATCACGTTCTATGCAAAAATCTGTGAAAATCAATCTGAATGCATGCTAAGAAAATTTCTGTAGTGCAAGGATTAAAAAATTCTACAAGCAATCTGATGGGAGAAAAAAAGGCTACCAGGAAAAAAGAGGGGTGGGTGGGAAGCTAGCCGTAGCCTTAGTCTTTTCCACTATAGCATTAAATGCCAAAAAACAAGAGAATGATGCCCACAGAGTTTTGAGGGGAAGCCTATGAGGAAAGAATTGTATCACATTCACTGCAGAGTGTGCTGGCTATTCTGGCTTCCCTTTCTGTAACAGGAACATGGTAGCCCAGCTAAGGACTACATTTCCCAGTCCTCCCTGCTCTATGGTGCAGACATGTGATCAGGTTCTGGCCAATGGGATATGAGAAGAAGTAACAGGTGCAATTTCCAGGCTATGCCTTTAAGGAAAAAATAAATAAATAAATAAAGATCAGCCTCCTGTCTCCTGCCCCTCAACTTTCTCTTCTCTCCTTCCTACCTGCTAGAAACGTGAACATAGAATTCTGGAAGAAAAAAATAGCTTTTATAGACATGAGATGGATGCAACAAGTTGATGGCAGAACAAGGAAGCACTTGGGTCCTGTAAACCAATGATCTATCCTTTCAGTCTTAAAGTTATTTCTCAGACTGTTATGTAAAAAAGAAATGAACGTCTGTTTTACTTAAGCTACCATTTTGGCCTCTGTTATAGCAATTGATCCTATGTTTTAACTGTACACCCTGCTAACATATGGCTCATTTCTGTTAAACTAACAAGATCAGGCCCAAGATGGAGTCACTCACGCTAATCCCTACATTAGCAAATGGCTCTCCCATGGAAGGAAGGCCATGGTCAACCAGTCGGCACCTGCCTGCCCAGCACAAGTTATATAACAGAGATTCAAGACTTCCCTTTGCTCCACATAGGGAAGCAACCCTGTTTTAACCAATCAGCAAATGCCCAGTATAACCCCCTTGCTCCTGCTCATTTCTGTCTATAAAAATCTCTCCCCTTGATCTAGTCTACTAGATCAATAAATTGTCTTGGGAAAATCTTCCTTTAACATCGGGAAAGATACACCCATCTGAATGCAGAGTTCCAAAGACTAGCAGGGATAGATAAGAAAGGCTTCCTAAGTGAACAATGCAGAAAAATAGAGAAAACAATAGAATGAGAAGGACTAGAGATCTCTTCAAGAAAATTAGAGATACCAAGGGAACATTTCATGCAAAGATGGGCACAATAAAGGACAGAAACAGTCTGGACCTAACCGAAGCAGAGGATATTAAGAAGAAGTGGCAATAATATACAGAATAACTATAGAAAAAAGATCTTAATAACCCAGATAACCATGATGCTGTGATCACTCACCTAGAGCCAGATATCCTGGAATGCGAAGTCAAGTGGGCCTTAGAAACCATCACTACGAACAAAGCTAGTGGAGATGAGGGAATTCCAGCTGAGCTATTTCAAATCCTAAATGATGATGCTGTGAAAGTGCTGCACTCAATATGCCATCAAAATTGGAAAACTAAGCAGTGGCCACAGGACTGGGAAAGCTCAGTTTTCATTCCAATCCCAAAGAAAGGTAATGCCAAAGATGTTCAAACTACCGCACAATTGCACTCATTTCACATGCTAGCAAAGTAATGCTCAAAATTTTCCAAGTTAGGCTTCAACAGTACATGAACTGAGAACTCCCAGATATTCAAGCTGAATTTAGAAAAGGCAAAGGAACCAGAGACCAAATTGACAACATCCACTGGATTATAGAAAAAGAGAATTCCAGAAAAACATCTACTTCTGCTTCATTGACTATGCTAAAGCCTTGAACTGTGTGGATCACAACAAACTGTGGAAAATTCTTAAAGAGATGGGAATATCATACCACCTTACCAGTTTCCTGATATATCTGTATGCAGGTCCAGAAGCAACAGTTATAACCAGACATGAAATAACGGACCAGTTCAAAACTGGGAAAGGAGTACACCAAGGCTGTATATTGTCACCCTGCTTATTTAACTTACATGCAGAGTACATGATACTAAATGCCAGACTGGATGAAGCACAAGCTGGAATCAAGATTGCCGGGAGAAATATCAACAACCTCAGATACTCAAATGACACCACCCTGAAGGTAGAAAGTGAAGAGGAACTAAAGAGCCTCTTGATGAAGGTGAAAGAAGAGAGTGAAAAATCTGGCTTAAAACTCAACATTCAAAAACCTAAGAGCATGACATCTGGTCCCATCACATCATGGCAAATAGATGGGAAAACAATGGGAACAGTGACAAACTATTTTTTTGGGCTCCAAAATCAGTGCAGATGGTGACTGCAGCCATGAAATTAAAAGATGCTTGCTTCTTGGAAGAAAAGCTATGACAAACCTAGAAAACATACTAAAAAGCAGAGACATTACCTTGTCGACAAAAGTCTGTGTAGTCAAAGCTTCAGTAGTCATGTATGGATGCGAGAGTTGGACCATAAAGAAGGCTGAGTGTCAAAGAATTGATGCTTTTGTACTGTGGTTCTGGAAAAGACTCTTGAGATTCCCCTGGACTGCAAGGAGATCAAACCAGTCAATCCTAAAGAAAATCACCCTGAATATTCATTGGAAAGATTGATGCTGAAACTGAAGCTCCAATACTTTGGCCACCTGATGCAAAGAACTGACTCATTGGAAAACTCCCTGACACTGGGAAAGATTGAAGGCAGGAGGAGAAGGGGATGACAGAGGACAAGATGGTTGGATGGCATCACTGACTCGATGGACATGAGTTTGAGTAAGCTCCAGGAGATGGTGAAGGACGGGGAAGCCTCCTAGCATGCTGCAGTCCATGGGGTCACAAACGATTGGACACGACCAAGCAACTGAACAACAACATTGGGAAGGGACAAGAAAAGCCCCTTTTGATTATTCACAAGTTTCTAGGTACCTCCACCAGTAGCTCTTTTTAATTTTATTTTTATTTCATTTATTTATATTAGTTGGAGGCTAATTACTTTACAATACAGCAAGTTCTTTCATGAAAAAATAACTAGAATAGAAATGAGATGAAATTAATAACTAGAAGTGTGAAGTTACGGTACCAAGTCGTTGGTGACAAACACAAAACCAGTTAAAATAGAAATAAGTTCTAAAGGATTGTTGGATATCTGGCTGTGATAAAAGCATGAAAAAACTATTCTTAAGAAAAGTTCTTGTCAATTACAAATTGGCAAATTGCCATCTGCCTCTACCAGGATTAAATTACAACAGTTGCTGATTTTCAACACCCACTGAAAGGAGTTCAGGATGGAGAGCAGAAATGAGGCACTCTGTGCTCTGGGAAAAACTGGCAGATCTTCAGACAACTAGATATTTTTGGAAGCTGATTTTATGAGCTCAATTCTTATATCTCCTATTAAAAAAACACTAAAATCTTTCCTGGTGATGACTACTCTTGTTGCTAGCAGAAACCTTCTGCAAAAAAAAAAAAAAAAGAAATATATATATGTATGTGTGTGTGTGTGTGTGTGTGTGTGCGCGCGCTTGATTGCATGTACTTCCCCTTCACCAAAATCACATATACTGACCTTGCCCCCTACCTCTTTGATGCAGTTTCTTAGAACTATCTGAGATGCTGTCTCCTGGGCTATAGTCCTCATTTTGCCCCCAAGAAAAACTAAACTCACAACTTTCGTGTTGTTCTTCTTTTAAAGTTGACATTGTATAATATATTTAATATGACTATAACTAGAACAAAATCCACAGTTATACTAACAAGATCTAGGGAATGAGGGTGGGGGTAGGGGGAAATTAACCTGTATTATGTTCCTTTAACCAGATGAGAGTTCAAAGAGACTGTTTCATTCCTGAGTCTGACAATTAAAAACACATAGGTATAAGAATGTTGACACAACTTCTTGAAGATAAGGAATTGAAAGACTGTTGAAAAACAAAATTTCAATAAAGGCAAAAGTGAAAGGAAGCATTAGAGCAAGACAGCACAGAGCAAGGCAAGGAATGACGTCTGTTACAGAAAGCTGGGGTTTCCCTGGCGGCTCAGTGGTAAAGAATCCGCCTGCCAATGCAGGAGACACCAGTTTGATGCCAACTTTGGGATCGAGGACTGGGGTATGCCTCGAGGCAGCTAGGCCCCTGCACCACGACTACTGAAGCTGCGCACCCTAGAGCCTGCGCTCCTTAACAAGAGGAGCCACCGCAGTGAGAAGCCTACACACTAGAGAGCAGGCCCCGCTCTGTGCAGCTGGAGAAAAGCCCATGCAACAACGAAGACCCACCACAGCCAAAAATAATGGGGAAAAAAGGAGATGAAAACTGCACTATAAAAATACTCTCAGAGAAATCAGATGCATTTACATGAAACTTAGTAAAGTGACACAAAAATTTTTAAAGGCCCACACATCGAAAAAACACCAATCTCCTCTTTTCTCAATGAGGAGATTTTTTTAAAAGTTATTTTTGAGCAAATTTGATGATATAAACTTGAAGGGTATATGTGAAACATCAAATGTACACTTAATTAATAATTTAGTTTTACAAAGGAATAGTTAAAATCACTTTATACAAAGTAGTACATAAATTTAGAGGCTTTGCTCCTCTGAAACTCATATTTCAAGACATAGCTTTATCCAAACTTCTCAAATGCATCTTCAGCATCACTGCTTTAATTATACCCAGAAGAAATTTCAGAAATAAGTTTTCCAAAATATCTCATCTTTACTTCCATCTAATTAGATCACTACATTGTCCCCTAACTCATAAGTACCCATTTACAAAGCATTCAGAAAAGCTGATTTTTACCTTTGTTCTTTAGAAATATATTCTCTCTAGATGAGAAAATGTCTCTACAAGAATACTCTCCTCCTTGTTTTTTAAAGAACACTTTCTAAATTGCTTTTTTAAAGGAATCTTAAGGGGCTAGTTGACAAGGACACCTAAGTGTTGAAGGTGTGAGCTCCTACCCCTAAGAATATTACTCGATCCACTTTAAATTTCTCTCTCTTTTTACCCGTTCTGTCAGGCTATCTCTGTAATCAGCCACACTGATACTGATTGAGGTCACTGAATGAAATAGTATTTTTCAAAAATAAAAAATTGAGTATACTGTGATTTGAAAGACTTTACAAGGATTTTAAGAAGACTTTTTTGATGGAAGAAAAACTTATCTTTTATTTGGGCATATGTGAAAAGAGGACGGCCAAAGGAATACCAAGAAAACAGATTTATATAAAATGAAAAAAAAAAAAAAAATGAAAGCAAAGTCTGCAATCCTAAGATCAGACAAAATATAGAATGTAAAGGATGTTTACTGAGTACCTTGCTATGATGACATATTTCAGCATTAATTCAGTCCTGTGCATCCATTAAGGCAGCAACTGATGTCACTACACATTACCTGAGGTCACTTTGCTTCTCGGTCTTATGACTTCTCTTTTTGTCCTCTTGGGCTTCCCACGTGAATGAGAATTGTTTCCATTTCTTTCATAATTGGCATCTTGGTCTAAAAAGGCATCTATTTGGAGGCCAATGCAGAAGTTAATGTTTTGGATAAAACTCTAGCTGAAAGTCTATAAAATAATCACTACATGCAAGTACGTGATAATCAAGAAAAGACAAAGATAACTATCCTGCTGTTTTTCCAAACAACAATGTAGAAATTCTGCAGTAAGTCTTTTGCTCTGGAACACAGTCACATCTCAACGGACATGAATTTGAGCAAACTCAGGGAGATGGTGAAGTACAGAGGAGCCTGACATACTGCAGTTCAAGGGGTCACAAAGAGTTGGACATGACTTAGCAACTGAAGAACAACAACAGTCACATCCCTTTGTACTATTCAACAGTTCAAAATGCAACAACTTGATCAACAGTGAGAAGAGGGAATTAAGTTCATTTTTAAGAAGTTGCGTTCTAAGCATAGGATTTTCCCTTGTATTCAATAATTCTCACTGTTAGAGACAGAAGTTCAGAAGGTGGGCAACAGCATTCTTGAACATGCCTCCCTTTGTATATTTGCTATTTCTACAGCTGGAGAAATCACGTGACCTCGTTGACTGCATCTCAGCTGAAATTCAGGATCGTGAACCATGAGGGGTCTGCCTTTCCCCTGCTGGTAATCACAGTGTTTCCCTGGCCTACTCTCACTTCCACTCTCCTACGTGGCCTCTCCCACGTCCTCCTCATTCTCTCCCCTCAAGCTCATCATGTCCTGTTGTAAAACCTGACTTGTTTAACCTGTAGCCTCCCAATTCTGGGTTCTGATGATCACATTCCCGTGGTGCCATTTCGCGTGTTCTTCAGTTCTCTTACTTTTTATAAACTGGTTGGCTCTAAAGGCTTAAGAAGATTCAAGTGTTACTTTTTAAAAAAATTTATTACAAGGTCTACTTTTGATAAGAATACTCAGTAGGTGGTGGTCAAGTACTTACTTTCTCGGGCCTCACATAATGTCTGTGTGTCTCTATCTTTATTAATCTGGCAGCCAATGCCACGCACTGTTCTAATATTCTATATAATTTGTATTATCTTCATCCTCATAACACTCCTTGGAAGGAAACTGGGCTGCACGGAGGCTGAGGCGCTTGCCCAGGGCGGGAGAAACAAGATGTGAACCCAGGGAGCCTGGCTCTCGAGTGCAGTTTTTCCACTGTGGTGACATACTTCCTCTAGTTATCAGCACACAGACTCAGAATTTGCAGAACTGGCTTGGATAAACTGAATTCTTTTTGTCCAAGATTTCCTTCTGCAGAAACATTCTAAGTTCTACAGCAGAAGTCTCTTGCAAGTACAAGGAAAATAATATTAGGAAACGCATTTTCACTCCAAAACCCAGAGTAGCCGAGAATGTCTAAAAGCTCTCTTGGAAGAGTGAAAAGTGGATGAATAATCACCATCATTTAGACTCTATTAGGGGGCTGCTTTTCCAATCCTGGAGATGGGTTGGGTGAAATAAACTCTTGTGATGATAAAAACAGTTCACAATTGTAAGATGACTGCCAGTACTAGAGATGCAGTTTGTGAGAATGAAACATGTGAGCACTTGACTTCTGCAGAAACTAGGCTCACAACCTTGGCCTCATTAACAACAGCATGCCATCATGGCAAAGGGACAAAAATATCACAACGAGCTTGAAAGGGTGAAGAAGGAGAGGTTTGCTGCTAGAAATATGTAAATTTGAAATACTGGGTCCCTTCAATAGCCAGTATTTGAGAAAGGTGATCTTTTTTTTAATTCTTGTAATAGAAAAATATTGTAACGTCTCCTGTTTTATGAAGCATCTATAGCTGCTGTACATTTTAATAAGAATGTATTTGTGATTTTTTAACAAAGTGGAACAGAATTTTTACCTATACAGTCTAAGACATCACAAGCCCTCTGAGAATTCACCAAGCTACAATATAAATGCTTTATGTAACTACTACCATGAAGAACATTGCTTAATGTGAAAACCAAACCAAACCAAACCAAACTACCCCTTAAGTCTCACCTCCTACCTCTATAAGAAGCAAACCTTGAACTGATAATAGGTTCCCCTATAATCCACCATATTATATGTTCCTCTTTTGCTTCTTGTTCTTCCCAGTAAAGGCCAGGCGCTGAAAGGACTGGGGGGTACACACTCTATCCAGGTCAAGAAACGAAGGGAACACCAAGGCACAAGTCTGCCCAACGACCAGAGGGGCTGCAGGAGGAAGTCATTATGGTCCATCACTCACAGACTCTACCTAATACTCTCATATGCTCTCCTTATTCAGAGTCAGTTTCTAAGAATTAGGTCTTCAGCAGCATGTAGCTTCATCACTTACCAGCTTGGCAAATGAAGTAATGTTCCAGTGAGCAAGAGCCCTCTTTGGATAAGATCTGATTTTGACTTCTGGTCAGGTAGATGCATTTGGTGGGCTTGGTGGCCGGGCACGCTGTGACATCTGCTGCAGGGAGGCCAGACCCAGATGAGCCTCATACTCAAAAGTCGATCAGTTAAAAAAATAAACATGAACACCAAATTTTGCTAGCTTCCAGTAGATGGAAATTTAGGATTGCCCCCTGACACACACAAACTATAGACTGTTTATTTTTTTCATATTATGTGTTATCACAAGGCTTAGTATTAATTTATCTAGACATCAGTGAAGGTGTCCGATTCTTTGCAACCCCATGGACTGTAGCCCCACCAGGCTCCTCTGTCCATGGGATTCACCAGGCAAGAACATTGGAGTGGGTTGCCATTCCTTTCTCCAGGGGATCTTTCTGACCCAGGGATCGAACCTGGTCTCCTGCATTGCAGGCAGATTCCTTACCATCTCAGCCACCAGGAAAGCCCCCAATGATGTAATAATGCCTTGAATTTTTCTCTAAGACCCTAAGATTATTGTGCCTAAGTTTGAAAATATCTGTGTAAGAAAGGCAACTAACAAATAATTTCTCTCCAAGTTTATGTGTCAGGAAGCATGGGGCTGAGAATGATAAAGAGGTGTTTACCAGGAAAAAAAAAGGAACCATTTCAGAATCTTGCACAATACCTTTAGTGAAATAGCAGGTAAGTTAACTTTTGATAGGTTCTGAGACAAAAAAAATCTCATCATTTTGTGACACAGACAAATGAAAGGCTGGAGCACAAAAGTGGAGACATTTCAGAACGATGGTAATGAAGTGACTGATTTCTCTGTACACAAAGGCAGAAGAGGTCACATTTCTTTCCTTCTCTCATCTCAGAGGAAAAGTAAGGAAGTTTCCTTCATGACCACTATACCTCTGAGCCTCACCTGGGTGGTTTTTTCCTTGGTGTTTTTTCGGCAGCGTTAAATTTCCCCCGACCCACCACTTTGCTTTTTTCAGAAAGTCCCAGAGGAGATCTTGAACCTCCTGGTTCCAGGTGAAAGCAAGGTGTCCTCCCCCAGCATGACAGTGACGTTCTGCTCCCTCAAAGCTGCACGGAAAGCGGTTCAGCTGATAACAATTATTCCCTCCGCGTTGCTCCAGGCCGTGGAGCTCACTCCCTAAAACGAAACCTGTTGTGATGTATAACCAAAGCCAGGTTCTTCCTTTGAAGGACATTTTCTCTGCGAACTGTGAGGATGAAAAGTGTGGGGGCTCAGCAGCTGCCTGCTCTTTTAAATATATTCTTGGTGGGCTCATCTTATTTATTAGTGTTATTCTTTCAAAAATAGGGAGTCGTTTGTCAAGAAGACAAAAGGTTTTGTTTTAAGGACCCAGGTGGCGTTCCGACAGGCTGAAAGCAAATGCTAGGGATCAATAAAGCAATGGGCCCTCATAGCTGGGGCAGCACCACCTGTGTCTACACAACTGGCTATGCCTTTAGCTTTGTAAGACTGTAATAGCCCTTTATTTGCTAAATGAAACCTGTAAGAGCATAGAGGATGATGAATATCTAAGCCAGTGCTGCTAAAAATTTAGTTTCGTATTTTTTTAAAAAAGAAAACCATTCTTGCAGACCCCCTAGAATTGATTTAAATTATTATATTATTTCTTAAATACATTTATACACAAATCTAAGCATAATCTCTATCCTAAAGTTCCTACATAATCATAAAAGCCAGAGAATAAATATTTGATGAAAACATGGATGCAAATTAAACATAAACAAAACTGAAAGCCACTTAAATTCAAATTTTGCCAAACTAAATAGCCACTTATCAGATAAACACGGTTCTGGCTACAACTGCACAGGTTCTTTTGACTTTGTCATGCACACTGACTCCTGCTGTAGGGAAGAATCAATTCTCTCACCACTTTTCTTTAATTAACTTAATGAAAAACCTTTGTTCATAGAGCATGTCACCTGTAGTACATCTATCTAAATGTACTATCTATCTAGTTAGATGTAATACATCTAACTAAAACGTTAGCCAGTTCCCTTTCTTGGCACCAAAATGAGATCACAAATACAAATAAATATGGGCACAGAAATTGCCTGGAAGGTTTCAGTATGTTATCCAAATGGTCCACGTGATGCTTACAGTACTTTAAAAATCACTGAGGAAGTGGACACCAAAATACAAAATTCTCTTAAGTGCAGACCCCAAGAACATACCCCTCACTTTAAAAACATTGCAATAACCAAGTAATTGGTATAACGAAATATGGTACGGCCACTACTGTAACTAAATCAGTTTAAGTTAGAGGGAAAAAAGACAAAATAAGTGTAGTTAATACAGAAAGTTCCAGGCTTCCTTGGTGGCGCAGTGGATAAGAATCTGCCTGCCAGTGCAGGGGAAATGGTTCCATCCCTGGTCCGGGAAGATTCCACAAGCCCCTGACAACTAAAACCTGTGTTGCGACTGCTGAAGCCCAGGCGCCTAGAGCCCGTGCACCAGAACCACGACTAGCCACGGCTCACCAGTAACTGGAGAAAGCCACTCACAGCAACAAGGACCGAGCACAACCCAAAATAAAAATAAACCATATAAAAAATATATAGAAAGTTTCACTAGAGAGGTACGAGGTAAATCTATGATGGTTCAGAGGAGGAAGCTATACTTCCAGCACTTGAACACAGAAGAATGGCCATATCTAGGAAGATGAAATGCATCTTGGCAGAGGCATTCATGAGAGTAAACGCACTGAGGTGAGACAGGGGGAGGCATTTATACACAGAAATAATTCTGCGGTGGGGAGCGGGAGGGGGCGGGGGGACAGTAGTGGGAACTGAAATTAGAAAACTGAAATGTTTCAAATGCCAAGAAAATACAGTTTGCAATTGTGGGGGAAGGTTTCTGGGCAGAGGAGTCCAAGTCTGAGCTGCAAAAGAATTGTTTGGGTGCAGGACACTTTCAGTTTTCAAATACTCTCACCAGTTTTCTTTAACTTAATGAAAACCTTTGTTCATACAGCATGTTATTTGATCTTCACCTGTAGCACATCCATCATTTATATACTTTAGTTAGTTCTCTTTCTTGGCACCAAAATGAGATCATAAATACAAATCAACATGGGCACAGAAATTGCCCACAAACTCAAAGTCTTACTTTCCCGACATCCTTATAAACATACATACACGCATACACACGTACGTTTTTAGGCATTTTTATAGTGAAACCTGATGTTCATGGAATTCTCTTTGAAAGTCAACTCAGGTATCTTACGCAGTGCTGGAATTCATTTCAACCCTTTTAGTGCCCTATATACATTCTCAACCCATGCTTTATCTGAAGCACACACTCATCAATAAAATGTTTAACTTGAACGATCAAAAACCTGGTGACAGTGTTGCTTAGAATCTAAGACTCAACATACAGGGAGTCGCCTCTGCGGATTCCGGATGCTGGAAAGCCGTGCAAGGTGGCCCAGCAACAGCGCCCTGCCCCGCAGCAAATGCTCCGGGAGGCAGGCGGGCGGAAGAGGCGTGTCCACCGCGAATGCGCCCGCGCATGAACGTCCAATCAGACTCTCCGGGCGGAGCGGAGCCTTCCCCTCCGCGGGCCGGGGATTAGAGGACATCTCCGTCTCCTCCAATGGAAACGAGCCAGAGGCGGGCCCAGTGGCGGCCGGAGCATGGCGTGGAGGCTGCTCAAAGTGAGTACAGCTGGTGCTGCTAATGTGGCAGCGTGGAAAAGCACGGGCGGGAAGCCGGGCGAGGGGACGATGAAGGGCTAGTTTGGGCGAGGTGCGGACGGGAGCGGGATCCGAGAGTGTGGGCCTTTTAGGGTAGTGTGTGCAGCTTTGCAGACGCCTGCTGATGGTCCTGAGCGTGCATTTACATACGTACTTGGTCACTGTGTAAATGGTACGGGTAAGCAGTGTAGATGCTGAGCTATGTAAGAGCACGTGGGCTTTTATTGAACTAAGCATAGGGACGCTTAGTGAACAGAGGACCTCCTAGTATTGTGTGCAGGATCCAACCTGCAGTGAAATTACAGTAAAACAGTGCCAGCCTTTTTAGATAAACTTTTAGGGCAGGGTTTTTGTAACGGCATTCAGCTATCAGTGGATCCACTCAAGGGGCGTTCCTGCAATCTCCTGGAGGAGGCTAGAAGTCTAGACAATGAATACTAGATCTATGTTGACCGCTAGGAGTGACCCTTAAAGGCAAAGGTGATCAGGTCACCTCCTTGTTTAGGGAACCAAACCCAAAACTTTATTCTGGCCAAGACCCCTGCCTGCCTCCCCAGCTTATTTTTAAGTCGTACTTTTCCTCACTCCTTGATTCCAGACAAACCTTTCCCCTTTCCCCATTCATTGGGTGCATCTCATTCTCCTTTGCCTTTGCCTAGAGCGTAGAGGGCCGTTACCATCGTCCCCTCCTCAGCCCCAGCCCTGGCGCCTAGCTAACTTCTATTTATTCTTTGAATATCAGCTTTAAGACACTTCCTCAAGGAAGCCTTTCCCTACCTCTGAGATTAGGTTAGGTGCTTCCATCACTTTTTTCTTTATAGCACTGTCACAGCTGTACGTTTGCATGACCATTGATTTCTCTCTCCTCCTGAGGTTGTACTCATGAAGGCAGGGACTTGAGCCTGGAATCCATCCTTGAGTGGACAGTCACTATGGGGTGAATGAGTGAGTGACTCAGCGCCTGGCAGTGATAAGTAAAGTATTATGAGCAATGTTTGAGCTTGGTGCCAGAAGACCTGATGTTGGATATAAGAACAGAGTTGTGGTTGCCAAGGGGTAGGAGAGGTGGAAGAGGGAAGGATTGGGAATTGGGGCTTAACAGATGCAAGCTATTATATATAGGATGGGTAAACAACAAGGTCCTACTGTATAGCACGGGGAGCTATATTCAATATCCAGTGATAAACCATAATGGAAAAATATGAAAAAAAAATATGTATAACTGAATCACTTTGCTATACAGCAAAAATTATCACATTATAAATCAACTATACTTCAATAAAATTAAAAAAAGACCTTAAAAAAATTTTTTTGCAACCCTCTTTTGCATTCCTGAAGTGGAATTTTTGTATAATGCAATCTTTCTATATATAATTTAAAAGGTCAACATAATGTCCTAAGTGGAATATAAAGGAGAAATGAATTTATAATAATATGTATTTTGACCCATAAATATTAGGGCATGAGTCATCTAGGTGGTGGGTCAGGTGTGTAAGCCTTTACTTAGAAATTCTAGTGCCACAAGAATGTCTTCTGAGATGATGAATGATTCTTGTTAGTGTTCTCTGCTAAACAGTATGGTGAGCCCTCAGTCAACAAGGTAATTGCATATCTGGAAAGTCAATGCAGATGAAAACCACATAGGATTGTATTTATGTGGGGAAATAGAGTCTGTGGTTCTAGGCTCAGGTAGTATGAACAGATATTTGTACCTAGTGACTGTCAGTAGGGTTTTCAAAAGTCATAGAGGCACTTCTGACTTTACTGACGCCCACTCACTAAAATCTATTACCAGTCTCCTCCTATTTCCACTGCATGCCCCTCTTGAAACCCCTGGCCTGGAGTCCTTTGGGGCAGAGGAGTGAGTGTCTGCAGAAGTACAGCCTCTGCCTGTAGAGGCCAATATTTGAGCAGGAACGAAGGAGACCAGCATTAGCAGAAGGCTAGGAACGTGACTGAATGTAAAGGCCATTATGTTCCCTGTGAGCATGTAAAGTGTGTGAAGAGTTTAGAGATGGTGCCTCAGCCTGGCCTTGAGGGGATCCCACTGGCTCTTTTTTCTAGAAGCGGGCCCAGGATGCCATGGTGATCCTGGGGGGCGGAGGACTTCTCTTTGCCTCCTACTTGACGGCCACGGGGGATGAGCATTTCTACGCTGAACTCTTGATGCCGGCTCTGCAGCGGCTGCTGGACCCCGAGACAGCCCACAGGCTGGCTGTTCGCGTCACCTCCCTGGGGCTCCTTCCTCGCACGGCGTTTCAAGACTCTGACATGCTGGTAGGTGCTCCTATAACACCTTGTGCGATAGATACAAAGGTCAAGGTCAGAGTCTCCTAATTTATTCAGCTGGGGCTGATCCTTTTGAAAACCAGAATCTCAAGTTAGCCCCCAAACTGTCATCCCCATCTATAGATCAGGAACACTGAGGTGCAGAGGAATTAAGTGACTTACCCAAAGGCACCCAGCCAGGATGTGGCTGAGCCAGGATCCACACCCATGGAGTCTGGCTCAGCATCCTTCCCCTTAGCCACCATCCCTGCCTCACCGAGGTCTCAGGTAGCTCAGAGTTCACCTCTGCTGAAAAGGGAAGCGTGCCAGCATCACCAGCAGCGAATGTGATGAAGGGATGTCTAGACAAGCCCTTTGAGGAAAGCATACAGCTCCTGTCCCAGCCTCATTCCTTCCTGCATTTAATCATGGGCGCCATGTGTCCCCTTACACTTCTGTGTGATGGGGTTTCTGCAGCAAACAAAGTGGAAGAATGCACGTCCTCCGAGAATCTACATCCTCATGTAAGCCCTGACAGTTTCCACTGAAGAGATTCATACCAGATGGGGGACATAAGAATGATGTGAATGTGAAGAAAACACCAAGAAGCCCTCAGACCTCTCTGGAGAAGGGTGTCACTATTATCGATCAAAGTGGCCTTCCCTACATTTTCCCTCTGTGTCTTCGTATCTCTTTTATTTCCCATCCTGCAGTTTGGAGAAGATGTGTGTGTCACCTTTTTTCAGAAAAGTGAAAATTTTCTTTGGATTCCTTTTGGTTAGAGAAAACAGGTTACTAATGTAGCTCTTTCATAGCAAAGCCAAGTGGCATAAAGAAAACTTTGGAAAAGCAGGGGAGACCTGTACAGAGTGCTCTAGACTGGTGCCAGCCCCATTTGACCATCATCTCTGGGTTTTGAGGACTGAGGGCTGCCTGGGGGTCCTGTCGTGCAGCTGGGGTCAAGAGCTCCTCCTGGAGAGCGGCCCCCCAGTGCGGCCCCCTGCCTCCGAGTCCCTGAGGAACCACGTGCACGCACTCACCTCCATCTGTTCTTCCCCCTCTTTGGAGCAGCCTTTCTTCTTTCTGCTTCTGGGACCAGATGGCGTCAGCCTGGGACCCTTGCTAGTCCCGGCAAAGGCTTTCCTGCAATATCAGCTGACAGAGACAACTCCACTGGCAGCTGCTGGCTTTATGATAGCCTGATGCCTTTCCCATCTTTTAATGTATTTGTCTTGCTACTAGATTTGTTGGCTCCCATCAGGGTGAGAATCCTGAATCACTCAGGAGTCAGACTAGACCTGACAGTAACTAGGCCCAAATCATTCTCATTCTAGTGAACAATCAGGAATCCAGCCCACGTCTGACAGGAAGAACCTGGTCCTCCCAGCCTGGTTCTGGGGCCCAGCAATCAGAGCTGCCCCGCCGAGGACAGGAGTCCTGGGGACTCTGCTGGGCCTTCGTGTCGCCTGCTGAGGAGGAGGGACACAGCGGCGGCTGGCTTACTAAGATGATGAAAGGATCTGGCTGCCTGTTTCTGAATGGCACCCACTAGGGGCTGAAACCAATGAGCCACTCTCTGCCACCAAGGACAGTGGATAAGAAGGTGCAGTCCTTAACTGTGATTGGAAACGGCAGCACCCGTCTCCTGTTCAACCCATGGTGGGAACGCTGTTTGTCTCCTTGGTGATGATAAAGCGTGATGGTTCTCGAACTCTGGCTGGCATCAGAATCAGCTGGAGAGCACTGATAAAGATCGATTCCCTCGGAGTTCCATTCTGCCGCCTCCCCGCCCCCCCCCCACAAAGACTGATTCCTTAGTCCAGGGGTGGGCCCTGGGACCTGAGGTTTAACAGGCAAGCGATTCTGACGTAGGTATGCTGGGGACCATGCTTTAAGGAACACCAGAAGGGCTTTCTCTGCCTGTGACTTTCTTTCCTTTTCCCTAGGAAGTGAGGGTCCTTGGCCATAAATTCCGAAATCCAGTGGGAATCGCTGCAGGATTTGACAAGAATGGGGAAGCGGTGGATGGGCTTTACAAGATGGGCTTTGGTTTTGTTGAGATAGGCAGTGTAACCCCAGAACCTCAGGAAGGAAACCCCAGGCCCAGGGTCTTCCGCCTCCCAGAAGACCAAGCGATCATTAACAGGTAGGTGAGCGGCCGTACGACGTGGACATTTTTCTGTCATTTGGCATGTTCTGGAATCATGTTGAGCATAAAAGCGGTTTTCTGATTTCAGTTTAATGTGTATACATGCTGGGGCTCGGAGGACTACATAACAGCTACAGTCCCAAGGTCACAAGCAGGAGAACGTGGGTGTGGGTGTTGGCTCACTTGACTTTAGAGTCTGTGCTCTTTCCACGTTGTTACTTCCAGCACCCTTGCCCAGCTCGGTCCAGTAGAAATATTATGGAGTCCTGTATGTAATTTAAAGTATTCTAGTAGCCACAATAAAAATATAAAAAGAAACAGGTGAAATTAAAAATACTAATACATTCTACTACTTTATTATTTGTAATAGTTATTTATTATACTACTTAATTATAAATGCTTAATATATACTTTTAATATATAAGCAATATAAACATGACTGGCTATTTACCTTCTTTCACTTGTAACAAGCCTTTGAAATCCAGCGTGTCATCCTTATAGCGGTCTCGTTTTGACTGGCCAGGCTTCACTCGCAGTGGCTGCATGTGGTTAGTGGTTTGGACAGCACAGCCCCTCGCCTTCAGTAACTGGGGAAGGTAATAATGTAGACAGCTGCTTTTAGGAAGTGAGATCCTTCTAGATTGTGTAAAGCCCTTCTATTTGGGACCCCTGGACAGTTTTCACTACAGCAAACCCAGAAAGTGGAGAAGTTCCTCCTTTCTGGTGACAGTATTTTGAGAGCCTCCTTGGCAGGGGTGGGGAGGTTTGGAGGCACCTTTGGGGTCATCAGGGGCCTGCTGGGAGGTTGGCGTATGGAAGGTTCATCTGGCTGCACCTTCTGCTTTACTGTGCTTGTTTCAGGGAAAATTTCCAGCATTAGATGTTAAGTTGTTGGTCTTTCCCCTGTAAAGTGGGATCGATAGCTTCAGAATGGTCAGGTAAAAAGTGTTTATGATTCACCTGCCACAAATGACCGTGGGTAGCAGGATGACGGGGCCTGGTAGGAACCAGTGTGTGAGAAGCGGCACGAGAGAGTAGGGCCTGAGCTCCGAGCGCTTGTGTTCCCGGCTCCAGGCGTGGCTGGCCCAGGGTGGGTGCTGAATGAAGAGTCAATGAGTACATGTATCTGTTAGGTGTTTCTGGTGCAGAGCTTACTTACTGTTAAGTAGTAATGGGTGTGTGTTATTATTTTTTCTTCATAACGGGTATAGTAGGCAGTTCTAGGGTTGGTTGAGCGGTGGGGTGGTGTCGGGACTCTGGTCCAACCTCAGTGGGCCTTTGCTTCTTGCAGCCTGAGCTGCAAGCATATGTCCTCACGTGAGGACATCAGAGAGCGAAAGGAAAAGCAAGTGTGGATATGGGGGGAGGCGGGTATTTTCCCAGAAGCTCCCTGGTAGGCAGCACTTCATGTCTCAGTGACCAAGCCCCAGCACACGTCACGGGCATTTCCACGCTGGGTCAGGGGAGCTGGGTTCCACTGGTGAGGAGGAGGAGGGGAGGGGGTGGCCATTAGAGCAGCACCCCTCGGTGGGCTGGGCACTCGAGACGAGAGACATGAGCCTCAGCCTTTGTGGAGTGTCTAGTGGCAGGTGATGGAGAAGATGTTGTCTCTTGTCCTCGAGAATGACTGTAACCCGGTAGGGGAATGGCAACCTTTATGTACATCCCAAGCCAGGAGGAAGATGGGTATAGAGCACTCTATGCATGCTAGGAGGTGAGGGAGCATTTGACTTGGGTCAGGAAGAGGGCGACTGGATGAGAGAAAGGATGCGGAAATGGAGTGGCAGGATGGGTTCCAGGAGACGAATTTGTGGGGCGAGGCAGGAGGCGGGAAGATAGGTTATCAGAGTGGTGAGGTCCCACTGCGTGGGAGCAGTGGATGGGAAGGATGAGGGGCTGGATCCAGACAGGTCAGAGGGCAGCTACGTTGTTGAGTCTGGGCTGTTTACAGTACTAATTGGCTGAGTGACTTGTTGGCAAATTGTCATTTTTCCCTCTATGCTTGATGGTATTCTGGCAAGTTCTCTAGGACTTCCTGGGGTGTTTAGACTGTAGAAGTCTAATAACTGACTCTGATTTTTGCTTTTGTTTTTATGTCACAAATATATGGTGAAATGGGCTTCCCAGATTGCGTTAGTGGTAAAGAGCCTGCCTGCCAATGTAGGAGACATCAGAGACAAGACATGGGCTTGATCCCTGGGTTGGGGAAGATCCCCTGGAGGAAGGCATGGCAACCCACTCCAGTATCCTTGCCTGGAGAATCCCAGGGACAGAGGAGACTGGCAGGCTGTAGTCCAGAGTCGCAAAGAATTGAACAGAACCGAAGCGACTTAGCATGCACGCATATGGTGAAATGGTCAAGGAGCCATCGCCATCTCTCCAGTCTTTGCTTCCTGCCTGAGGGTCCTAACGAGTGTCTCTCCGTGTGCTCTCCTGTGCTCCAGATACGGATTTAACAGCCATGGACTCTCAGTGGTGGAACACAGGCTACGGGCCAGACAGCAGACGCAGGCCAGGCTCACAGAAGGTAAAGGGCACTGCACCGGAGGGCGGTTCCTCAGCTGTTGGAAGGAAACTTGTGGGAGGAAGTCAGGAATGTTCCCAGTGAAGTGAACACGATTGAGCAATAAGCAAAAAAGTGTGGAACTCAGGGCTCCTCTCCTAGAGGAATTTTCCTGGCTCCACTACAGCATCCAAGCTTTTAACTGAACTTTGCAATTGAACAAAGATAACACTTAGTTCCTGCTTCGTTACGTAACCTGTGTCACAAGTGGGCGATTTGGAAATAAATAGTGCAGAGAGGCCGCTCTCTGACCACACGAGCAGGGCCTGGGTGCCTTCTTCGTATTCCTGCTCTGTTGTCCTTTCTCCATTATAGAAGTGATGCATGCTAATGATAGAACTGTTAGTAAATGCATGGAAACATGAAGAACACTAACATCACTCACTCTCTTCCCCACTCAGGGATAACTATTTCCAGCATTGGGAAAGCATCCTCCATGACTTCTCTGGAAACACCATGCACTTTCAAAGGCCACCTTTGGAGGTGCTGGTGCTCATTCCTGGGGCTCTCTGCCCTGCTGTCCCTTGGGGGGCACGTAGTGGTCCTGGCACAGAGGTGTCTTCACCGTCTCTTCCTAGGCATCCTCTGGGGTTGGGTGAGGCTATGGCCGTCTTCCTCTTTCAGCAGGCCCCTCTGGAACGCCTTCCACAAGTTTAGCCTCATTAGATGTCCTGATGGTGAGATGAAAAAAACCTGTGGATACTGGCTTCATTTCTAGAAGCAAGATTGAAAGTTAGCAACCTCTGATTTGGGGAGTAGGAAGTGGCCTTGCTTGGAACTCCCTGGCTTTGGTAGGACCAGACCCTGCTGTACTGTAGACCTGGCCACTCGGGGGACTTGCAGGTCACGGCAGCACTGTCATGGTGTGTGATACACTCCTGCCTGGACTCCCTTTCCTTCTTTTAATTGTCCACAGTGCCCTTTATGCCACCTTTCTCCTCTGTACTCCCTTGCCCGACCCCTCAACCCCCACTCTGGTGCTAACATTTGTTGGAGTGAAGCAAAATCCCACGGCAGAGCTCTGCACATTGTGGTTAGCAGCAGCTGGAAGCCTTGAAGACAGCTTAATCGCTTGCATCATGCCAATAAACTTGAATTGTTAAAAGCTGTGGTGCCCTTTGGAGATAGAGTAATTCAGCAGTTTTTGTCTGACCCCCAAATGTTGTCATATGGGGCAAAAGACTGCTAATGAAAGACCCACTGGCTACATGAAAATGATATTCTCTTTTAAACCAGTTTGCCTGGTGGAAAAAAATTACAGCTTCCAAACCATCTTAGTTTGATTTGGGAAGCTTGGAGACCCTGTTATACAACTTGTTTAATTGGGTTCCCTCTCCTCCCCTCCACCTATAAAATTAGCTACATGAATCTCATTTACATTCAAGCTGATGATAAAACAGAGACTGCATTTACAGTGTGTGATAGCAGGACCCTCCCTGACCTGGCACATTTTGTGAACTAGCTGGACGTCTCAGATCTTCTCTCAGCCAACTGGTGGGAGAAACAGCTGGCACCGTGGATATACTTTATCCTTTGCAGATAAGGTGCCATCCCAGAAGAAATCAAGTACAGACAAACCCTTGCTTTCACACATAGAAAAATACCTTTCGGAAACACACTGAAAGTCAGAAATACAAGTCAGGTGATAATTCCCTGTATTTTAGAGTAAGGTAACCGTATTACCTACTGTGCACGCTGAGACAACACTTTTGGGAGTGGAAGGGACACAGACACGAGTAATTATGCCCAGGCTACAGGAGTGGCCTGGAAGCTCTGGGATGTGCGGTCACCTTAATTATAAGGGGAGTCCCATCTCAGGACGGAAATGATAACACTGTTATGCCTCTTCATTTTAGGCACGAGAATCGAAAATATTTTCCAGTCTATTTTATATGTATCCTTTAATTTTGCGTTTTCTTCACAACCACACACCCAGTCACTTGACCCAAGTGCAGCAAGCAGCCCCTGAGAGTCAACAGCTGTCCTCTGGCATGTTGTTGACTTGTCTCCTCCCAGCTGTACTCCATGTATGAGCCCTACCTTTTCATCACTAGTAGTTGCACTCCTAATGTCTCCATGCCCCATTAAATTTAAAAAAAGGAAAAGGGCGCAGAGAGAGCAGTAAAACATCCTAGTAGCTGCGCAGACACAGCTGTGTAGACGGAAGTGGAGGGTGGGTTTAGGCTGGCAGGCAGGGCACCATGCATAGCTCAGGGTTTGTCAGCTGGGGTGGGCAGGGGCACATTTGGAGCTGGAAGGCCTTAGGCTGCTCATGGGCTGCTGGTCAAGGACGGCTTCAAAATGTTGTGTGGGAAATGGTGAGTGGGGACAAGATCCTGACCAGTGATATTTACAGATGGGCTGCCGCTGGGAATAAACCTGGGGAAGAATAAGACCTCGGTGGACGCTGCCTCCGACTACGCAGAGGGGGTTCGAGTCCTGGGTCCCTTGGCTGACTACCTGGTAGTGAACGTGTCCAGTCCCAACACGGCTGGGCTGCGGAGCCTTCAGGGAAAGGTTGAACTGCGCCGCCTGCTGACCAAGGTGGGCAATTACATGTCCAGGCCCCGCTCCACTAGTTTGACCTACCGTTCATCCTCTAGGGCCAAGCTTCAGCATCGCTATCTACTATCGAGGAGTTGTCCTTAAGACCTGGACCAGTTAGGACCCCTCACTTCCCTCTGATTCCCTATATAACACTGATTGTGCTCAGTATTAATCAACTGTTCAGTTATCTATCCCTGCTGTTAATCTACAGTATCGATGAGAGCAGGGACCACATCTCTCTCATTTACCACTCTGTTCCTAGCATCTAGCACATTGAATGATAGGATGACTTTTCATCAAACAGTACTTGTGACAGTATTTGCTGTCTCTTTTAGGGACAAAAGTCTAAATAAACCTTAATGTTTTAGCCAGTGCCAGTGACATTAGGGACTCACTCTCGGGGATTCCTTGGTTTAAAACAATGGAATCAGATCTATCTTGATGGGGCTGTTTGCATAACTGAGAGTGGTGTTTCCAGAGAAGGAGAAGCTGCTGGTGCCTTAGGCTGACAGTTGCGGTGAAGACGCACTGCCTATGGCCCCAGGTCACGGTCACACTGTAGGCTGCAGGCTCAGGGTCCCCACCTCTGGCCCCATGTTGCTGTAGGTGCTGCAGGAGAGGGATGCCCTGAAGGTGGCCCACAAGCCAGCCGTCCTGGTGAAGATTGCGCCCGACCTCACAGCCCAGAACAAGGAGGATATTGCCAGCGTGGTGAGAGAGGTAAGGGTCAGGGCCTGGGGACGCCCTTCACTCCCGTAGAGGCCACCTGACCGGCTGGGTTAGCCTGGATGGAAGTTTCTGTTATCCTGAGGGCTGGCTTGGTCTGTCATAATTCAGTGTATCACACATAGGCATTATTGTTTAGTCACCGAGTCATGTCTGACTTTTTGCGACCCCCATGGACTGTAGCCTGCCGGGCTCCTCTGTTCATATGTAGGCATACCTCAGAGATATAGGAGGTTCAGTTCTGCCACTGCAAAAAAGCGAGTCATGGGAACTTCTTGGTTTCCCAGGGCACATAGACTCTGCTAGTATAGCCTGTTGAGTGTGCAATAGCATTGCATCTAAAAAAACAATGTACATACCTTTTATTTTTTAAAAAGTGATCCTTGCAGATATCTCTGGTGATAGCTCTATTCTGGGAACTGCCCCTCCCCTTAAAAAATATATATTTACTTGTTTATTTACTTACTTATTTTGGCTGCGCTGAGTCTTAGACACCCGGAGTCTGGCGCCTTAGACCACTCGGCCATCCTGACATGCTTGCGCTGGGTCCTAGTTGCACAATGTGAACTCAGTTGTGGCATGCAGGATCTAGTTCCCTGACCAGGAATTGAACCCAGGCCTCCTGGATTGGGAGCATGGAGTCTTACCCACTAGACCACCAGGGAAGTCCAAAACAATGTATGTCATTGAATTAAAAAATACTTTATTGCTGAAAGTATGCTAACCATCATCTGATACTGCAAGGTTGCCACAAAGCTTCAACTTGTAAAAAACCTCAGTATCTGTGAAGCACAATGAAGTGAAGTGCCATAAAATGAGATATGCCGGTAATAAGAAAGTAAATGTTTGAATCAGTGTTTGAACAGGTCCTTTTCTCCTGCTGCTTCCCTCTTCTTCCTCCAGCAAGTGCTTTAAAGTTGATGCATCCTCCAGCCTTGGTCAGACTGCAGTGCTCTGTCTCCAGTCTAACACCGGGTCTTGGTATCACTGGAGATCAGTGCAAACCCAGACTGAGCCCCGAAGTTCTGCTTCAAGTCCTAGTTTCACCTCTTACTACCTCCAGGCCTTGGCGCAGGACCCTCTAGTTTGAGTTGTTCTAAGGACTAAACCCCATCCTGGTGGAACCCTACAGTTGGTACGTGATAGCTGTTACTGTCATGTTGAGGCTCATTCTGACACTTGCCCAGGAAGTATAATGAGCCAGGCCTGGTCTGGCTCTGGCTTCCGGGGGCTTAGGTGTGGGCGCCCGGCCTGCTGCTGTCTCAGACCTCCAGGGAGGCTTCTCTAAAGTCCATCAGGCCCTGACCGGGGGGCTCTTTCTCTGTCTCCCCCTGCAGTTGGGCATCGATGGACTGATCGTCACGAACACCACAGAGAGTCGCCCTGCCAGCCTCCAGGGTGCCCTGCGCTCTGAACGAGGAGGGCTGAGCGGGAAGCCCCTTAGGGATTTATCAACACAAACCATCCGGGAGATGTATGCACTCACTCAAGGCAAGGACTCCGTGTCTGTCTGCAGAGCTCTGTGTGCGTGGGCTCCGGGGCTGTGACGGGACTGGGGTTCCTGAACCACCGCCCTCGGCAGGGGACTGGGGCTGGAGCCAGACTGAGCTCCTGTTTTCACGTCTCGCCCTCCCTTCCTCACTGTGTCCCGTGCACTTCTTTGCAGGCAGAGTTCCCATCGTCGGGGTTGGTGGTGTCAGCAGCGGGCAGGATGCGCTGGAGAAGATCCGGGCGGGAGCCTCCCTGGTGCAGCTATACACGGCCCTCACCTACCGGGGTCCGCCCGTGGTGCGTGGTGTCAAGCGGGAGCTGGAAGCCCTTTTGAAGTGAGTGGGGCCATGTGTGGCTTGAACCAGGTGAAGTTAATGTGGTATCAACCAACTCAGAATGACTCAATCAAGGGGATTTCACCTGTCTGTATTCTTCATTCAAAAAGCATCTGAGGGGTACACCCCAAATGCAGGGGGAAATTTCCCTGTTGCTCTTTTGACAAAGGTTGTACAGTGCCAAAGAATTGAAGATTAACTTCCAAGACAGTGGGTTTATAGGCCTAAGGCCTTCTGGCCACATTCCTGTTAATTCAGTAACACTGGTTTGAGGTCAGGGAGCTGTCAGTACTTACAATGGATTCCCTTCCTTGTCTGAAGACCTGGGGAGATTCCTGGGTGAAGACAGTTCAGAGGGGATGAGGCATGTGTTTGGGATAGCGAGGCAAGTGCAGTCACTGACCAGACGGAGCCTGATTGAATGTGGCCTTCCAGTAAGAGCTGGGCTTTCCTTTACCATTTGCTGAAATGGTTTTGTTCTTTTTCCAGGGAGCAGGGTTTCGCCAGAGTCACAGATGCCATTGGGGCAGATCATCGGAGGTGAGGACTGGTTGGGGGGAAGCCTGATCTGGAACTGTTCTGCTAAATCAAGTGAGCCTTCCAGGCTGATGGAGGGAGGAGACCACATTCCCAGACCACAAGAGGCCTTCCTCAGGCTAGACTGTAAAAGCCAAGCCTGACGGTCAGCAGAAGCCACGTGAGGCTTTCCTCGATCACTTGTCAGACAGGAACTGCGTCCTTGATTCTTTCTAGATTCACAGTCCAGGATCCTTAAATATTACAGGGACAGTAGACATTTGGAGGGAAAGTCATGGTAAAATAAAGTCATTGAAAAACTGGACTTAACGTTGCAACCCTCTTGCCTAGAAGCTGCCTGCAGGTCCTTCCAGCCTCTGTCCCCCAGGATCTGCTGTCGGCTTCCCAGGAGCTGGACTCTCTTTCATCCTATCTTTATTTAAAGTTTTAACTGTATTTTGAAAAAAGTTTCAAATGTAGATAACAGCTGCAAGAATAGGGCTTGTGGGTGCCGTCCTCTCCGTGTGTCTCGGCCCTGACCTCTTCATCGAGGGACACTGGTCATGCTGGTCGTTTTAATTGCATTACTTGCGTAAAAGCCCTGTCTCCAAGCCAGGCCACATTCTGAGATGCCGCAGGTCTGGATTTCATCCTGGCGATCTTGGAGACCCAATTCAGAAGATGGGCTGGTTATCCCCCTGCTATACAATCTGTGACCCGGTGCTGCTGGGCAGGCAGGCTCTTGAGATGCCTGAAGACACTAGACAAGAGGCTCAAGGGGTCTGGTCATGAACCAAGGAAACAGAAATGCTAACCTTTTCAAAACCAAAAAGCAGATGGTGATGGGAGGTTGAGCACCTCGGCTGGGAAGTGCTGTTGATGTCAGCACGCCTTCACAGCCAACAGTGCAGGTTTTATTTTAAATTTATTTCTTGGGAGCTCTGTGGAGAGGCCTGTAGCTGCCATAGAGATACCATGTCTTTGTCTCATCTCGGCCTCATCTGATCTCGGCCTCAACCTCTGCCCACTCCCTCTGCCAACAAACCAACAGCCAGTCTCATGCTGCCTTTGATACAAAGATCTTTTTCCTGTTTTTTAAAAAAAAATCTTAGAGACTTCCCTGGTGGTAGAGAGGACAGGAATCCACATACCAATGCAGGGGGACATGGGTTCAATCCCCAATCCTGGAAGAGCCCATCTGCTGCAGAGCAACTAAAGTCCACGTGCCACATAACTACTGAAGCCTGCGCCACCCAAGAGTACCAACACCCCCCCCCCCCCCCCCCAGCTAGAGAAAGCCCGAGTATGCAGCAAAGACCCCGCACAACCAAAATATTTAAAAAACAAAAATAAACACAGTTAAAAAAAAGTCGTCGTATGATGATAATACCTATTCAAAAATTAAACAGTATAGTCCCCAAATAAGTGTCGTCCACTCCTTCCCTCAAACAATTCCACATCTCAGAGATAATCACAGTTAACTTTTATATTTGTCTAGACTTTTCCAGACATTTTTCTTTGTATTTGCAAACACATACCCATAGCTGTTAAATGTTAGTCGCTCAGTTGTGTCCGACTCTTCACGACCCCATGGACTGTAGCTTGCCAGGCTCCTCTGTCCATGGGATTTTCCAGGCAAGAATACTAAAGTGGGTTGCCATTCCCTTCTCCAGGGGATCTGCCTGACCCAGGAATCAAACCCGTGTCTCTTGCGTCTCCTGCATTGGCAGGTGGATACTTTACCACTGCGCCACCTGGGAAGCCCCATCTAATCACACCAGCCCCCTTATTTATTTATTTTAATTTTAAAATCTTTACTAGATAATTACTTATTGAGAGTCTACTAGGTTCAAAGTTGTATGGATATATGCTTTTTATTTCTGGTGTTAATGTATTTCACCTACATTCACAGACAAAATTTTGGACAGACCAAACACAATTTTGTTAAAACTTTAAAACCTTCAAGGGAAGAGGTCATTTATTGTCCCTTTAAAAGCAGAGCTTTCTCTGGCTGGAGGAGGAAGACGTCAGAGACATTCAGAGGACTCAAAGTGCTGCTGCTTGCATCCCCTGCCAATTTCCCATTCAGTTCAGTTCAGTCGCTCAGTTGTGTCCGACTCTTTGCGACCCCATGAATCGCGGCACGCCAGGCCTCCCTGTCCATCACCAACTCCCGGAGTTTACCCAAACCCATGCCCATCGAGTCGGTGATGCCATCCAGCCATCTCATTCTCTGTTGTCCCCTTCTCCTCCTGCCCCCAATCCCTCCCAGCATCAGGGTCTTTTCCAGTGAGTCAACTCTTCGCATGAGGTGGCCAAAGTATTGGAGTTTCAGCTTCAGCATCAGTCCTTCCAATGAACACCCAGGACTGATCTCCTTTACGATGGACTGGTTAGATCTCCTTGCAGTCCAAGGGACTCTCAAGAGTCTTCTCCAACACTACAGTTCAAAAGCATCAATTCTTCGGTGCTCAGCTTTCTTCACAGTCCAACTCTCACATCCACACATGACCACTGGAAAAACCATACCCTTGACCAGACGGACCTTTGTTGGCAAAGTAATGTCTCTGCCTTTTAATACGCTATCTAGGTTGGTCATAACTTTCCTTCCAAGGAGTAAGCGTCTTTTAATTTCATGGCTGCAGTCACCATCTGCAGTGATTTTGAAAGCTCCCCAAAAAACATCGGACACTGTTTCTACTGTCTCCCCATCTATTTCCCATGAGGTGATGGGACCAGATGCCATGATCTTAGTTTTCTGAATGTTAAGCTTTAAGCCAACTTTTTCACTCTCATCTTTCACTTTCATCAAGAGGTGTTTTAGTTCCTCTTCACTTTCTGCCATAAGGGTGGTGTCATCTGCATATCTGAGGTTATTGATATTTCTCCCGGCAATCTTGATTCCAGCTTAGTTAAATATAATTAATAAATCTTATTCTGCAACTTTCTTTTTTCCCCATACGATCATGGAGTCCTTCAATGTCCATTCCTTCAATCTACCTTGCTCTTTCTAACAGCCCCTTGGGTTTCTGCAGCACAGATATATCAATATTTGCTTGTGGGTAGACAGGTAGGCTGTTTTGTTTTTCAGTCACAGACAGCGTGGCAGGGTGTCTCTTTTTGTGTATCTTTGGGCTCTTCCAGTAGAATTTCTGTAGAAAAGATTCCCAGAAATGGTTATTGCTCAGGCCAAGGTTAGAATGTTGATAGTTCTGCCAGATTGCCATTAGAGAGCATTGTTCAGTTTATCCTTTCCTGCAACTTTGTAAGAGAGGGCTTAAAAAAAAAAAAAAAAAAAAAAAGGGCCCCTTTCCTCCTAGGCTGCTTCACACTGGGGATTTTCAAGTACTGCTCTGGAATAAACTTGTTCCTTCTCCACTTTCTCATTGAGGATAGCTTTTATTATGTCTCTTCCTTGGAAGAAAGAAGAAAAAGGAACTGTGGGTTTAAAGGAAGCCACTTTGGGCTGTAGCCAAAGTGCCTGCCACACTGGTGTGTGTGTGTGTGTGTGTGTGTGTGTGTGTGTGTGTGTGTGTGTGTGTGTATCTGAGCCAAAGTGCCTGCCACACTGGTGTGTGTGTGTGTGTGTGTGTGTGTGTGTGTGTGTGTGTGTGTATCTGAGCCAAAGTGCCTGCCACACTGGTGTGTGTGTGTGTGTGTGTGTGTGTGTGTGTGTGTGTGTGTGTATCTGAGCCAAAGTGCCTGCCACACTGGTGTGTGTGTGTGTGTGTGTGTGTGTGTGTGTGTGTGTGTGTGTGTGTATCTGAGCCAAAGTGCCTGCCACACTGGTGTGTGTGTGTGTGTGTGTGTGTGTGTGTGTGTGTGTGTGTGTATCTGAGCCAAAGTGCCTGCCACACTGGTGTGTGTGTGTGTGTGTGTGTGTGTGTGTGTGTGTGTGTGTGTATCTGAGCCAAAGTGCCTGCCACACTGGTGTGTGTGTGTGTGTGTGTGTGTGTGTGTGTGTGTGTGTGTGTGTATCTGAGCCAAAGTGCCTGCCACACTGGTGTGTGTGTGTGTGTGTGTGTGTGTGTGTGTGTGTGTGTATCTGAGCCAAAGTGCCTGCCACACTGGTGTGTGTGTGTGTGTGTGTGTGTGTGTGTATCTGAGCCAAAGTGCCTGCCACACTGGTGTGTGTGTGTGTGTGTGTGTGTGTGTGTGTGTGTGTGTGTGTGTATCTGAGAGAAAGAAGAGACTTCAACAGCCACTTTGGGCTGTAGCCAAAGTGCCTGCCACACTGGTGTGTGTGTGTGTGTGTGTGTGTGTGTGTGGGCTGTAGCCAAAGTGCCTGCCACACTGGTGTGTGTGTGTGTGTGTGTGTGTGTGTGTGTGTGTGTGTATCTGAGAGAAAGAAGAGACTTCAACTAAGACCTGCAGGGAAGGTCAACAGACAGGGTGTAGCTTTCCCTGGGTTCACTCATTCTCACTTGTCTCAGGCGGCCCTGCTAGTCTCTCCTCTGGCTGTGGGCATTCGTGTAAGTTTTGTGTGCCTCAGTCTCCCAGTGTGTAAAATGGGGAGAAAAAGAGACCCATCTCAGAAGGCTGTTCTGAGGCTTGAATACTAAGTGGTTATGGCTCAGCACATCCTACTCTCCTAATAAATGTTATTTCTAATTGTCACAACAGTCCTGCAAATAGGTATTACCAGGCCTGTATTCACAGCTAAAATGAAGGTAAAGGGCTTCACAGGACCTCTGAAAAGTATTATTAGCCCCTTTTCTTCTCCCTCAAAAGTCCATCTTTTACGGATAAGATGTCTATGTGCCATTACTTCCCTGCCTGCCCCCCCGCCCCCGCTGACTCACTGTGTGGCATGCAGGATCTTAGCTCACCAACCAGGGATTGAACCCGTGTTCCCTGCAGCAAAAGTGTAAAGTCTTAACTGCTGGGCTGCCAGGGAAGTCCCGTCATTACTTTTTATAAAAAAGCATTCATAGTAACTTGCCCTGGGCACTTGATTGGTCTGAAATAAGGTGGTCGAATGGGGTCTAGTGATCAAAACTCAGAGCCCTGTAGAGGTGGGGAACATTTTGTAGGAACCACAGTGCCAGCCAGGACTGAGCTTGAAGATTCAACATGTAGCAGTTGAAGCAACCATCATTTACTCTCCCACACAGTGTCGGCTCAGGAGTTCAGGAGAAAAGGAGTTGGTGGCTCTGGCTTGGGGTCTCCTATGAGTTGGCCAGGGCCACAGTCACCTGAGGCTCTGCTGGGGCTGGAGGATTCACTTCTGAAGTGGTTCACTCATGTGGCTCAGGAGCTGTTGCTGGCTATTGGCACGAAGGGCTATCTGAGTGTCTCCACACCAGAGCATCTGCCTTCTTCTAGAGTGAGTGATCTAGTGCAAGGTAGAAGCTACGACGCCTTTTGTGACCTAGTCTTGGCGGTCACAGGGCTTCCCTGATGAGTCAGTGGTAAAGAATACACCTGCCAACGCAGGAGATGCAGGTTCAATCCCTGGGCCAGGAAGATCCCCTGGAGAAGGAAATGGCAACCATCTCCAGTATTCTTGCCTGGAGAATTCCTTGGACAGGGGAGCTGGGCGGGCTACAGTCCATGGAGTTGCAGAAGTTCAGTTCAGTTCAGTTCACTCGCTCAGTCGTGTCCGACTCTGCGACCCCATGAATCACAGCACGCCAGGCCTCCCTGTCTACCACCAACTCCCGGAGCTTACTCAAACTCATGTCCATCGAGTCGGTGATGCTATCTAGCCATCTCATCCTCTGTCGTCCTCTTCTCCTCCTGCCCCCAATCTCTCCCAGCATCAGGGTCTTTTCCAATGAGTCAACTCTTTGCATGAGGTGGCCAAAGTATTGGAGTTTCAGCTTCAGCATCAGTCCTTCCAATGTTGCAGAAGAGCCAGACATAATTTAGCAACTAAACAACAACCACCTGGCAGTCAAACACCATTACTTATGCCACATTCATTCTCTTCATTAGAAGAGGTGCCAGTTTTAGCAAAACAAATGAAAACAACAGGGTGTCCAGTTAAATTTGAATTCCAGATAAACAATGAAGAAGCTTTTGGTATAAATACATCCCACGCAATAATTGGGACTTATAAAAAATTTACTTGTTTGTCTGAAATCCAAATTTAATTGACTGGGGATTGAACCCACTAACTGCAGACCCTCTGAACTGATTGGCTCCACAGTGCTGACAGGAACAGCATTCCTGATTACCAAGAGGCAGTCAACTTCACATGAAAAGACTAGAACAGCCAAACCAAATAGAGAATTGCTCTCCCCCAATTCTTATTATAAGACATTCAAACATAAGAAAAGTTGAAAGAAGAGTGTGACAAATATCCATACCCCCTTGACTTAGACTCAGTAATTCTATCTTTTCTGTGCTTTTCTTATCAACTTTTTAACCTATATATACATACTTTGATTTTGATGAACCATTATGTTTTTTTACTATATGATTCAATTTATATAAAATATCTAGAACAGGCAAACCCAAGAGTCAAAAAGTAATTAGAGGTTGCCAGGGGTGGGGGAGAGGGAAGAATGAGAATTGACTGCTAGTGGATATGGGGTTTCCCTTTGGGGAGATGAAATATTTTGGAACTAGAGGGATGTGATGGGTGTATAGCATTGTGAATGTACTTAATGCCACTGAACTGTACATTTTAAATGGTTAATTTTATAATATGCAAATTTTACCTCAATTTAAAAAAAGAAAAGTCAGCACAGTGCTTTGGTTAAGAACTGACTGCCTGGTTTGGAATCCTGATGGCCATATGCCAGCTGTGTGATCTTGGGCAGGTTGCTTAAGCTCTCTGTGCCTCTGTTTCCTCACTTTAATTTGAGAATACCAAAAACATTTTTGTAACAGAGTTATTATAAAGTGTAAATGAGTTAATATTTGTAAAGCACCTATAGGCCCATGTTTCACATACTAAGTACCATGTAAAGGTTTTTTAAGTAGATCCATGAGCCCCACAGCCAGCTCCATGCAGGCTGTTCAGACCTGGGTCTTGCCCTACAGGCCTGCGGCGCTCAGACTCACAGGATAGTCTCCTAGGGGGGCCCAGTGCCAGGCAGAGGTTGAACAACTCAGCCGGATAGCTGCTCCTCTTTTAGAGATTGATGAACCATTTTGAAGAAAGTGGTAGATGTCAGGACACTTCACTCCTAAGTACTTTGTAGCTTCGTCTGTTAAAAATAAGAATATGTTCCTCTGAAAACATAACTCTGTGATCTCACCTAAGAAAATTAGCCATGATTTTCTAATATCATTTAACATTCAGTCCATATTCCAGGCTTCCCTATCGTCCTAAAAATAACTTCTGGCATCAATCAAGTCTCACCTAGGGGCTTCCCTGGTGGCTCAGTGGTAAAGAATCTACCTGCAATGCAGGAGAAGCAAGTTCACTCCTGCATTGGAAAGATTCCCTGGAGTAGGAAACGGCAACCCACTCCAGTATTCTTGCCTGGAAAATCCCATGGACAAAGGAACCCGGTGGGCTGCAATCCATGGAGTTGCAAAGAGTTGGACACAGATGAGTGACTAAAAAACAATTCCTACATTATACCTTGTTTCCAACAGATCCAGTCTTCTCACCATTCAATAAATATATTGAAAAGTGAAAGTGAAGTGAAGTCACTCAGTCATGTCTGACTCTTTGTGACTCCATGGACTGTAGCCTACCACACTCCTCCGTCCATGGGATTTTCCAGGCAAGAGTCCTGGAGTGGGTTGCCATTTCCTTCTCCAGGGTATCTTCCCGACCCAGGCATCGAACCCAGGTCTCCTGCATTGTAGATAGACACTTTACCGTCTAAACCACCATGGAGGTCCTATATATATATAGGTTATATATATATAGGTTCTATATATATATATAGGACCTCCATGGTGGCTCAGAAGGCTCACCTATATGTCTCTTGAGCCTTTTAAAATCTAAAGCAGTCAACTTTGAAGAGATGAGTCCAGTTGTCTTATAAACAGTTCTACATTCTGGATTCCCAGAATACAGTCTATATTTCCTTTAGCCTTTGCTCTCCGCTGGAGCTGAGTGTGAATAGGTGACTAAACTCTACTCAGTGAGATGCATGTGAAGGTACTGTGTACCACTTCTGGTAAGTCTGCTGCTGCCCGGAACATGATGTCTGGAGCTTTGGTAGCCTTTTTAGACCTGAGGATCGGGGTCAACCCAGCAGCAAAAACTGGGAAGAGCTTCATACCAGTTCTGTGTGCTTACTTCCCTGCCTTCTTTATTTGAGAAAATAAAACCTCATGTGCTTAAGTCACTACTAATTGGGATTTTGCTTTATATTTAGTTAAATTTAATCCAGCTAATACAGAAGGCAGATTGAGATCTATTGTAATCTTGTATTTGCCTGGGAGATACATTATCTGCTTTCTACTGAGATACATTTAATTCAGTGAGGAGCTCTCATTCGTCCAGGTGCAGCTCCCTGGAGCCAGCACGGTGTGAGAACATGCTCAGATTATCATGTTACCTGTGGAATCTTGATGGTCAGGAAAATTTTTTGTAGGAAACTTGTGGTTGTAGATGTGGGAAATGAAATGAGTGTAGCAGTCACAGGTAAGAGGACTCTAAGGGACAGGGCCGAGAGGTGTGGGTGTGCAGGGCAGGGTGGGAACACCGCCAGATTGGCACGAAACGGGTGTTTGTGAAATACCTGGGCAGCAACACTAGGGCCAGTTTCCAAAGGGCAGGGCCTTATGGGGTGGGGGAGAGGGGGATGCAATTAACATACAAACTCCTTGCAATCTTGCCTGACAGGGAGAGGTTTCCTGGGTGTTGAAAACCCCATTTGGCAAGTGTCCCACAGGAAACAGGAACTTACAGCACGTGAAGGCCATCTGCCCGCACCACTGCCACCCCTGGGGTCAGCTGGGTTGAGCTCAGGAACAAAGCTCTGTGTGGAGGGGCGGAAGGCCTCCCCGGGCAGTACGACCCCCTTCCTGCCCAGGCATGCACAAAGTGTAACTGAGGTGCTGCCATTTCAGCCCTTGGTCATCTGAGAACCTGGGTAGCCTGTCAAGCTTTGACCATCTCTTGGAGGTTGAATTTGTAGGGTTTCTGGATTTAGTGACATCTTCCTACCTGAACAGAGCAAAAAGTGCGGCATCCATGTTTTGGATCCTAAAAACTTCACTGTGGTTAGACCAGAATTTCAACTACAGTTGAGACTCTGATACAACCATTAAAAAACAAACACAAGAACCAAACAAATATATGGTTCTATGCACACACACACACATGTATGTATGTATACATGTGTGTGTGTGTAAATACAGCTGACCCTTATTCGTTCTTTCACTTGATCATTTACTTGCTCAATAAGAACCACTTATTGAGATCCTACTTCCTGTCAGTGGTGCCATGTGTTTGGAATGAAGATAACTGAGTTCTCTACCACCTATCCAAATCTCAGAAGACACAAATTCAGTTGATCCTTGAACAATGTGGGGGTTGGGGCATTGACTTCTCTGCAGTCCAAAATCCGTGTATAACTTTATAGTTCCTGAATTCAACCAACCAGAAATTGTGCAGAACTATCATATGCATTTATTGAAAAATATTTGTGTATAAGTGGACCCATGCAGTTCAAACCCTTGTTCAAGGGTCAACTGTACAAAAACAACTGGTCAGAATTCACTGGGTCATACCTAACAATGGAGAATGAGCCCAGGATTCCCTAGCAGAGAGGAGGGCTGCTTGGGGGCTTAGCAGGTTACAGCTATACTCATTTCCCTGTGACTGGGACTAATTTCATACTATTTCCTGGTGCCATAATTAGGCAAATTCCTGATTTCTTGCACTGAGCCAAAAGCAGAGCCCAATTTTACCACCATTCCTTCTAGAAATATCTGTCATGGGTCTGGGGTGGATCTGGGATCAACTCTTCCCAGAACCTCGCTGGCACCCAGGGGTGACTGTTCCCAAATGCTTGCCAGGCAGCTTCCCTGGCCTATCTCCTAATGTGTTTTGCTGCCATGGCCCACGAGGTCTTTTCCCACTTCCCCACTTCCCTGCAGCATCAGGTTTCTCCAGCTTTGGGAACCAGTGCTTTAGGGTCTCCTCTGCCCTCTCTGCTGCATGCCACTGCCTGGGTCCTGGTTTTAATGATACACTGGGCTTCCCTGGTGGCCCAGTGATAAAGAATCCACTTGCCAGTGCCGGAGAGGATTCAGTCCCTGAATCGGGAAGATCCCCTAGAGGAGGAAATGGCAACCCACTCCAATATCCTTGCTTGGGAAATTCCATGGACAGAGGAGCCTGGTGGGCTACAGTCCATAGGGTCACGAAAGAGTCGACAGGACTTAGTGACTAAAAACAACAATGGCTCTTAACAAGCTTTGACAGCCACTCAGAACTGATACCCTTACTCTGACTAGTGAGGTTGGCTAGCGAGTTTGTTATCCCTTTCTGGTAAGTAATGCCTTAATTCAGTAAAGGATTTGTTTCTAGCAGACCCTCAGAAGTGACTCTAATTGTGAGAACTCAAGGCTGCTTCTGTCAGGAGGCCTTGAAAATTGTGTAATGTTCCTTATGTAGGGGAGGTAGAACTTAGAGTGACCCAGGGCTGCTCTGCCCAGGTTTGAATCCTGCCTGCTCTGCTTACTAGCTGTGTTACCTTGAGCAAGTTCCATATTCTCTCTGTGCTCAGGTGTAAAAATGGGGTTATTAGGTAATAAAAGGCTCATTTGCTTCAGGGTTGTTGAAGAATTAAGTGAACGAACACAAAGAAAGCACACACAGCAGTGCCTGGCACATAAGGAAGGACTCCAACAATGTTATCGGTTATTATTACGACGTGGGTGCCCGCTCTCTGGAGATACTTGTAGAGCTGGTTCTACTGACAGCTTTCTGAGGACCCAATCTTTATTACAGATGAAAGCTGATGGGACTGGCAGCATCTAATTATGTTGTGGTAGTCATTTTTCCACCTCTCTGAACTTTTTGAGGGTAGAGGCTGTTTATTACTCATTCAGTTTGGCAAACTGAATTGATTGATTGAGTGTGTGTGTGTGCAGGGCGCTGCTGGGTGTAGTGATTAAGGTGAAAAACAAAAGCCAATCTGACCCCTACCTTGTTTCCAGGAGCCTAGAAGAAGCCCTTGCTTTCTGTCCTGTGGGTGAGGTTGAAGAAACTGAGGAAAATTTACACGAATTCTTCTGAACATAGATTCAAGTTTTTAAATTTATCCTAAGATCCTTACACTCTGATCCCTGACCAATTTCATACTAGGGAAGGCAGATTATATTTGAAGTCTGTCAAAATCTGGTTGGCTGTCCTTACCAATGAGAAGCTGGTCCAAGGATAATATCTGATTTAGAAGCCTGAAACCTGGAAGTTCCTCATTTACAAAGTGTCAGGGTTGATGCTACTTTCGAGAAGCTTTTTAAAAGATGTGTAACATCTGCATGTGTGTCTGCCAGTGGCCCAGTTTTTGCAAAGAGAATTACTGGCACTAAGGAAGTAGTGCTGGGAACTGATGTTCATAATCTGGCGACAGTAGGATTTGTGGTTCCTGGTCCCTGGTCCCTGAGGAAAAGGGAGATAATCTAGAGAGGGGCATAACAGTGGGCACGTCTTTGTTTACCTTTCTTACTGACACAAACTGGAATGCTGAACAACATGTACTGTTCTGAATTCAACACCCAACTAGTTATTCTGTTCTAGGGTCATGTATACTCCTGGAAAAATCCAACTGTCTCATTCCATGGCTATCCATGTACTTGTGACTGCAGAGTTTCAACAGTTCTAAGATGCTGATTATTGTTCCATTTTAACTCTTCTGAAATTGAGATGCATCCTGCATTGATTTGCTGGATCATGGAGAAAGCAAGGGAATTCCAGAAAAACATCTACTTCAGCTTCATTGTCTATGCTAAAGATTTTTGTGGATCACAACAAACTGTGGAAAATTCTTAAAGAAATGGGAGTACCAGACCACCTTAACTGCTTCCTGAGAAACCTGTCTCTATGTGCATCAGGAGGCAACAGGTAGAACCGAACATGGAACAACTGACTGGTTCCAAACTGAGAAAGGAGTATGACAAGGCTGCATGTGGTTACCCCACTTATTTAGCTTCTATGCAGAGTACATCATGTGAAACACTGGGCTGGATGAATCACAAGCTGGAATCAAGACTACTGGGAGAAATATCAACAACCCAGATATAGAGATAATGCCACTCTAATGGCAGAAAGCAAACAGGAACTAAAGAGCCTCTTGATGAAAGTGAAAGAGGAGAGTGAAAAATCTGGCTTTAAATTCAGCATTAAAAAAAACTAAGATCAAAACAACAACAACAACAACAAAAAACCCTAAGATCATGGCATCCAGTCTCATCACTTCATGGCAAATAGAAGGGGAAAAAGTGAAAGCAGTTACAGATTTTATTTTCTTGGGCTCCAAAATCACTGTGGACAGTGACTGCAGCCATGAAATTAAAAGATGCTTGCTCCTTGGAAGGAAAGCTATGACAAACCTAGACAGCATATTAAAAAGCAGAGACGTCACTTTCCCAACAAAGGTCAAAGTTATTTTTTTTCCAGTAGTCATGTATGGATGTGAGAGTTGGACCATAAATGCTGAGTGCTGAAGAATTTATGCTTTCAAATTGTGGTGCTGGAGAAGACTCTTGAGAGTTGCTTGGACAGCCAGGAGATCAAAACAGTCAATCCTAAAGTCAATCAAAACAGTCAATATCAGCCCTGAATATTCACTGGAAGGACTGACGCTGAAAAGATGAAGCTCCAATACTTTGGTCACCTGATGCAAAGAGTCAACTCATTGGAAAAGACCCTGATGCTGGGAAAGTTGAAGGCAAAAGGAAAAGGGGGTGGCAGAGGATGAGATGGTTAGATAGCATCACTGACTCAATGGACATGAATTTGAGCAAACTCTGGGAGGTAGTGGTGGACAGAGGAGCCTGGCGTGCTGCAGTTCATGGGGTTGCAAAGAATTGGACTCAACTGAGCAACAACAAAAATTGGTGGGATCTTAGGCATGTTGTCAGTGTCTAATTGACAGAGTTTTCTTTTTCTTACAATTCATAGCATAGTAAATTAGATGAAATATGACAGTGGTTCCCAAACTTTGCTTGCATTTGGAATCACCTAGCTATCTTTAAAAGATCCTGGTGCTTACCTACATGCACCATGTAATAGGGATGGGGTACAACTTGGACATCAGGATTTTAAAGTACAGAAAAGATTGGGAGCCACTGAAATACAGTATTTCTGCCTTCTTCAAGCTTTTCTTCAACTCCTAGGTTTCATGAACAACATCTTTACAGATTCTGCTTATATATTGCACACGCCTCTGTCTCAAGTAATAATGTCTTTTCAACTCCAGCCACTAATCATCCATTATACTCCAGGAGAGACTCCAGGAGACTGTCAGCTCCAGGAGGGGAGGGGTTTTGTTTGCTTTCTTCTCTGTATTGTCCTCAGCACCAAGGACACCGAGGCACATTGTAGACACCTGAATATTAGATGAATGAATATTCCTCCTTTTATATTTGGTGCCCTAATAAACTTATTTCTCATGCAATTTGTAGCAGAAGTATTATACATTCAGGTGATTTCCAAATCTGGTCCTCTGCTTCATCTTTCACATCCCAGTTTTCACATAACTTTCATTTCAAACCTTGAGCTTAATGTTTTCTCTTCCCACACACCCCTCACAATTTCAGTCCTAGTCTCCCCATGTCCATCCACTTGAGACCCTGAGTCTCAAGGTTATAATCCAGAATCATTTTCAAGCCTTGATAATTATTTGTCTTTAATGTAATTAATAGAATTGGTTTCATCTGCTGTTGTGCTATTTGTTTTATAGTTAATCCTTAAGTTCTTTCCTCTTTATTTCTCCTTTCCTGCTCTTTTTTTTTTTAGTACTCAGTTTTAAAAAAAACATCCTCTATTAGTTTTATATATTCTTGTATTATTTTTCTAGTGTTACCCTCAAAATTTCAAGGTATGGTGGTTCAGATGGTAAAGAATCTGCCTGCAATGCAGGAGATGTGGGTTCTATCCCTGAGTCGGGAAGATCCCCCGAAGAAGTGAATGGCTACCTACTCCAGTATTTTTGCCTGGAGAATTCCATGGACAGAGAAGCCTGGTGGGCTACAGTCCATGGGGTCACAAAGAGTTGGACATGACTGAGCAACTAAGAACAATTCCAATTGAAAGGCAAAGAATGTCAGAATTGATTAAAAAATCAAATACTAATTATATGGTAAATAGAAAAATATATAGCACAAAAACACTACCCAAAAGAAAGCTGGTGTGCCTTAAGTAACAGGAGACAAAGAGACTTCATGGCAAGAAGAATTACTAGATAAATAGGATATTTCATAATGACAAAGAGTCAACTTAAAAGGAAGACATAACCTAAATTTGTATGTACTTAATAACAGAACTTTTAGTTCACTGATTCCTAAAATGTCGATGTTCACTCTTGCCATCTCCTGTTTGACCACTTCCAATTTGCCTTGATTCATAGACCTAACATTCCAGGTTCCTATGCAACATTGCTCTTTACAGCATCAGACTTTACTTCCATCACCTGTCACATCCACAACTGGGTGTTTTTTTTGCTTTGGCTCTATCTCTTCATTCTTTTTGGAGTTATTTCTCCACTTTTCTCCGTAGCATACTGGGCACCTACTGACCTGGGGAGTTTCATCTTTCAGTGTCATACCTTTTTCCCTTTTCATACTGTTTATGGGGTTCTCAAGTCAAGAATACTGAGGTGATTTGCCATTCCCTTTTCCAGTGGACCACATTTTGTCAGAACTCTATGCCATGACCTGTCTGTCTTGGATGGTCCTACACGGCATGGCTCATAGTTTCATTGAGTTAGACAAGACTGTGGTCCACATGACCAGTTTGGTTAGTTTTCTGTGATTGTGGATTTCATTCTGTCTGCCCCTTGACGGATAAGGATAAGAGGCTTATGGAAGCTTCCTGATGGGAGAGACTGACTGAAGGGGAAACTGAGTCTTGTTCTGTGGGCAGGGCCATGCTCAGTAAATCTTTAGTTCAATTTTCTGTTGATGGGTGGGGCTCTGTTCCCTCCCTGTTGCTTGACTGAGGCCAAACTATGGTGGAGGTAATGAAGATAATAGTGACCTCCTTCAAAAGGTCCCATGCATGCACTGCTACACTCAGTGCCTCCGACCCTGCAGCAGGCCACCACTGACCCATGCCTCAGCTGGAGATTCCTGGACACTCATGGGCATGTCTGGGTCAATTTCTTGTGGGGTCACTGATCCTTTCTCCTGGGTCCTGGTGCACACAAGGTTTTGTGCCCTCCAAGAGTCTCCAAAGGATCATAAGAGACTACTATCAGCAACTATATGCCAATAAAATGGACAACTTGGAGAAATTCTTAGAAAAGTATAACCTTCCAAAACTGAACCAGGAAGAAATAGAAAATCTTAACAGACCCATCACAAGCACAGAAATCGAAACTGTAATCAGAAATCTTCAAACAAACAAAAGCCCAGATGGCTTCACAGGTGAATTCTACCAAAAGTTTAGAGAAGAGTTAACACTTATCCTACTCAAACTCTTCCAGAAAATTGCAGAGGAAGGTAAACTGCCAGTCTCATTCTATGAGGCCACCATCACCCTAATACCAAAACCAGACAAAGATGCCACAAAAAAAGAAAACAACAGGCCAATATCACTGATGAACATAGATGCAAAAATCCTCAACAAAATTCTAGCAGACAGAATCCAACAATATATTAAAAAGATCATACATCATGACCAAGTGGGCTTTATCCCAGGAATGCAAGGATTCTTCAGTATTCACAAATCAATCAATGTGATACACCACATTAACAAATTGAAAGATAAAAACCATATGATTATCTCAATAGATACAGAGAAAGTCTTTAACAAAATTCAACATCCGTTTATGATAAAAACCCTCCAAAAAGTAGGCATAGAAGGAACATAGCTCAACATAATAAAAGCCATATAACCCATAGCAAACATTATCCTCAATGGTGAAAAACTGAAAGCATTTTCCCTAAAGTCAGGAACAAGACAAGGGTGCCCACTCTCACCACTACTATTCAATATAGTTTTGGAAGTTTTAGCCACAGCAATCAGAGCAGGAAAGGAAATAAAAGGAATCCAGATTGGAAAAGAAGAAGTAAAACTCTCACTGCAGATGACATGATCCTCTACATGGAAAACCCTGAAGACACCACCAAAAAATTACTAGAGCTAATCAATGAATATAGTAAAGTTGCAGGACATAAAATTAACACACAGAAATCCCTTGCATTCCTATACACTAACAATGAGAAAACAAAGAAAAATTAAGGAAACAATTCCATTCACCATTGCAACAAAAAGAATAAAATACTTAGGAATAAATCTACCTAAAGAAACAAAAGACATATATAGAGAAAATGATAAAACACTGATGACAGAAATCAAGGAGGACACAAATAGATGGAGCAATATACCATGTTCATGGATCAGAAGAATCAGTGTAGTGAAAATGAGTATACTACCCAAAGCAATCTATAGATTCAATGCAATCCCTATCAAGCTACCAACAGTATTTTTCAGAGAACTAGAACAAATAATTTCACGGTTTGTATGGAAATACTAAAAACCTTAAATAGCCAAACCAATCTTGAGAAAGAAGAATGGGGTTGGAGGAATCAACCTGCCTGACTTCATACGATAACACAAAGCCACAGTCATCAAGACAGTATGGTACTAGCACAAAGACAGAAATATAGATCAATGGAACAGAATAGAAAGCCCAGAGACAAATCCACGCATCTGTGGACAACTTATCTTTGACAAAGGAGGCAAAAATATACAATGGAAAAAAGACAATCTCTTTAACAAGTGGTGCTGGGAAAACTGGTCAACCACTTGTAAAAGAATGAAACTAGAACACTTTCTAACACCATACACAAAAATAAACTCAAAATGGATTAAAGATCTAAATGTAAGACCAGAAACTATCAAATTCCTAAAGGAAAACATAGGCAAAACACTCTGTGACATAAATCATAGCAGAATCCTCTATGACCCACCCTCAGAATGTTGGAAATAAAAGCAAAAGTAAACAAATGGGACCTAATTAAACTTAAAAGCTTTTGCACAACGAAGGAAACTATAAACAAGGTGAAAAGACAGCCTTCAGAATGGAAGAAAATAATAGCCAATGAAGCAACTGACAAACAATTAATCTCAAAAATATACAAGCAGCTCATGAAGCTCAACTCCAGAAAAATAAATGACCCAATGAAAAAATGGGCCAAAGAACTAAATATACATTTCTCCAAAGAAGACATACAGATGGCTAACAAACACATGAAAAGGTGCTCAACATCACTCATTATCAGAAAAATGCAAATCAAAACCACAATGAGGTACCATCTCACGCCAGTCAGGATGGCTGCTATCCAAAATCTACAAACAATAAATGCTGTAGAGGGTGAAGAGAAAAGGGAACCCTATTATACCGTTGGTGGGAATGCAAACTAGTATAGCCACTATGGAGAACAGTGTGGAGATTCCTTAAAAAACTGGAAATAGAACTGCCATACAACCCAGAAATCCCACTGCTGGGCATACACACTGAGGAAACCAGAATTGAAAAAGACATGTGTACCCCAATGTTCACCACAGCACTGTTTACAATAGCTAGGACATGGAAGCAACCTAGATGTAAACTGGCAGACAAATAGATAAGAAAGCTGTGGTACATATACACAATGGAATATTACTCGGCTGTTAAAAAGAATGCATTTGAATCAGTTTTAATGAGGTGAATGAAATGCATATATATGGAATTTAGAAAGATGGTAATGATGACCCTATATGCGAGACAGCAAGAGAGACACAGATGTAAAGAACAGAATTTTGGACCCTGTGGGAGAAGGTGAGGGTGGAATGATTTGAGAGAATAGCATTGAAACATGTATATTACCATATGTGAAATAGATCACTAGTCCAGGTTTGATGCTTGAGACAGGGCACTCAGGGCCAGTGCACCGGGATGACCCTGAGGGATGGGATGGGGAGGGCGGTGGGAGGGCAGTTCGGGATAGGGGACACATGTACACCCATGGCTGATTCATGTCAATGTATGGCAAAAACCACTACAATATTGTAAAGTAATTAGCCTCCAATTAAAATAAATTAATTAAAAAAAAGAAAAATCTTTTGGTATCTCTTTATGTAAAAAAAAAAGCCCACTTCAACAAACTAAGACTAGAAGGAAACTTCCATAATCTTATAAAAGATATTTAAAAACAAAACAAAACTAGCCTCAAAACAAAACAAGTCTACAATTAACTTAAGAGTGAAATTTTGAATGCTTTTTGCCTCCTTGGGCTTGGGAACAAGACTAGGATGTCCACTCTCCACTTCTAGGTAACACTGTAATGAAAATCCTAGTTAGTGCAATAAGAAGAGGTAAAAGAGCCATTATTGGCAAATACATTAATGTAGAACATTAATCAAAACATTAGATTTAATTAGTGAGTTTACCAAAGGTCAATACTTGAAAATTAATTGTTTTTCTATATTAGTAATAAACATCATATTAAATGAAAATATCAGTTATGCTGGCACAATAATCAAATACTTGGGAATAAATCTAATGAAAGAGGTGCAAGAAATCATAGCAAGATCTTTTTTGATCCACTTCTGAAGAGTAATGAAAATAAAAGCAAAATGAACAAGTGAGACCTAATTAAAATCTTTTGCACGGCAAAAGAAACCATAAACAAAATGAAAAGACAACTCACAAAATGGGAGAAAATATTTGCAAACGAAGTGACTAACAAGGAATTAACCTCTAAAATACAGAAACAGCACATGCAGCTCATTATCAAAAAACCAAACAACCCAATCAAAAAATGGACAGATGATCTAAATAGACATTTTTCCAAAGAAGGTACACAGATGTCCAAGAGGCACATGAAAAGATGTTCATCATGACTAATTATTAGAGAACTGCAAATCAAAACTACAATGAGGTACAATCTTATACCCATCAGAATGGCCATCACCAAAAAATCTACAAACTAAATGCTGGAGAAGGTGTGGAGAAAAAGGAAGCCTTTTTCATTGTTGGGAAAGTAAATTGGTACAGCCACTATGGAGAACAATATAGAGGTTCCTTAAAACACTAAAATTAGAGGTACCATAGGATCCAGCAATCCCACTCCTGGGCCTATATCCAGAGAAAATCATAATTTGAAAAAACACATGTACTTCAATGTTCATTACTGCACTATTTACAATAACTAGGATATGGAAGCACCCTAAAGGTCCATTGACAGAGGAATAGATAGAGGAGACATGGTATATGTATATACAATGGAATATTACTCAGTCATAAAAAGAATGAAATAATACTATTTGCAGCAACACAGATGGATCTAGAGATTGTTAATCTGAGTGAAGTAAGTTAGAGAAATACAAATATCACATGATATCACTTATATGTGGAATGAAAAAAAAAAGGTACAAATGAACCTATTTATAAGACAGAAATAGAGTCACAGATGTAGAAAACAAACCTAGGTTACCAAGGGGCAAGGGAGGGATAAATCGGAAGATGAGGACTGACACATACACACTCCTATATATAAAATAGGTAACTGATAAGGACCTACTGAATAGCACAGGGAACTCTACCCAATACTCTGTAATGATCCATATAGGAACAGAACCTAAGAAAGAGTGGAGATATGTATATGTATAACTGATTCACTCTGCTGTATAGTAGAAATTAACACAACATTGTACATCAACTATGCTCCAATAAAAACTAAAATTTACATGACATGCAAAGGACCTAGAGTAGTCAGTCAAAGCAATCTTGAGGAAGAAGAATAAATTTGGAATACCTAAAATACCAGATGGGCTTCCCTGGTGGCTCAGATGGTAAAGAACCTGAGTGCAATTGAGGAGACTGGGGTTCGATCCCTGGGTCAGGAAGAACCCCTGGAGAGCAGAATGACTACCCACCCACTCCAGTATTCTTACCTGCAAAATCCCATGGACAGAGGAGCCTGGCGGGCTACAGTCCATGGGATCACAAAAGAGTCAGACACAACTTGGCAACTAAGCAACAACAAAACACCAGAGAGCAAGATTTTCTATTAACTGTTCCTTAGTGAGACTGTGACTTTGGCCCAAGATTAAACAAATAGATTCATGGAACTGAATAAAGAATACAGGAAGAGACCAACACATATTCGGTTATCTAACGGGAAATGGCAACCCATCCAGTATTCTTGCCTGGAAAATCTCATGGACAGAGGAGCCTGGTAGGCTACAGTCCATGGGGTCGCAAAGAGTCGGACATGACTGAGCAACTTCACTTCACTTCAACTTCTAACAAAGAATACCTGTGCAATTTAGGGGCAAAGGATGATCATTATAGAAAATGCTATTGGGGCATTGCTTATCTATATGGAAAGATAAACCTGAACTTTCATCTCACATCATACTTGAACATTAATTCCATATAGATCACAGACTTCTAGAATAAAATTTAAGAGAATGTTGTTATAGAGCTTATGGTTGTCTCGGGGGGAAGGATGGGAGAAAGGGATAGTTAGGGAGTTTGGGATGGACATGTACAGATTGCTGTATTTAAGATGGATAACCAACAAGGACCTACCACAGAGCACATGGAACTCTGCTCAGTGTTATGTGGCAGCCTGGATGGGAGGGAGTTGGGGGGAGAATGGATACATGTATATGTATGGCTGAGTTCCTTGGCTGTTCACCTGAAACTATCACAACATTTTTTGTTAACTGGCTATACCCCAATACAAAATAAAAAGATTTTTTAAAGAGAGAATGTTGTCATAATCTTATAGGTAAAGATTCCTTAATCAGGACACAAAAAAAACACTCACCATAAAATTTTAAAAACTGGTAAATTAGGACTTATTAAAATTCAGAACTACTGTACTTCTGTTCATCAAAATACACAATGAAGAGTGTGAAAAGACATGTCTTAGAATGAAAGATGTTGACTATACATTTACCTAACAGAAGATTAGTGTTCAAAATATCTTGAAAAAAAAAAAACCTCCTAAATCAAATCAACAAAGACATTTCATAGACAGGATATCTAAAAGGACCAACAAGAATACAAAAAAGGATACATATCATTTGATGTCCAGGAAATGCAAATTAAAGCCATTATTATATTTCACTGTACCAGAATGGCTAAAATTGTAATGCATTGGCAAGGATATGGATCAATAGGAGCTTTGTCATATTGCTGTTTGGAGGGTATACGGGAGAACTGTTTGGTAGTATCTATTAATATCAAAGCTAAATATATTCCCACTGTTGACACAACAAAGTATTTACCCAAAGGAAATAATGCATCCACCGAAAGACATGTGCAAGAATGTTCAAAGCAGCTTTACTGTCAAGCAGCTTATTGTTAAAGCCAATAAAAAATACCCAGGGCAGGGAGGCTGTAAATTTCCCTTGTTGCCCCAGAGCTGGGGTTGGTATAACAGAGTTCAGGTTTTGTTTGGAGGAAAAGTGCAAATTTTTGTGCACCTGACTTTTTATTTGATAGTGGTGGTGAGAAATATTTCATTTTAGATCCCTTACAAGGGGCAGCTGCACCCCAAAGAGAAGGCCTCTCCCTCATCTCATGGGACCATGGAACTGAGTGGCTGTGCAGGCCAGGAGAAGTTATGGCCATTTGGAATGCAGACACACAGACCCTGCTCAGACATGCTGAATCGCATCTCTGGAAGGAGGGGCTGTGGCTTTGCTTCTTAGGTCTATCAGGTGACTCCTCCACCTTGGTATTTTTATTTTTTTATTTTTATTTATTTTTTTTTTTTAGAGTGAGTTATTAAAATTTATTTTAATAGCCACTGTATTTGTTTTTTTTTTATTTATTTTTTATTATGGCTGATTCATATCAATGTATGACAAAACCCACTGAAAAATAAAAAATAAATAAAACACCTTGGTATTTTTAAATGTTATTTGATTCCCTGGCGGCTCAGAGGGTAAAGAATCCAGATGCCTGCAATACGGGAGACCTGGGTTTAATCCCTGGGTTGGGAAGATCTCCCGGAGAAGGGAATGGCAACCCACTCCAGTATTCTTGCCTGGAGAACCCCCATGGACAGAGAAGCCTGGCGGGCTACAATCCAAGGGACTGCAAAGAATCGGACACGACTGAGTGACTAAGCACAGTACATAAATGCTATATGTGAGATATATATGTGTATATGTGTGACACGTCTTTTTTAAAATAAAGCACAATAAAATGTACTTTCATTTATTGGACTGAGCCCATTACCCAGTCCAAAAGCTGGATCATTAACAAAAATGTATTTGTATTTATATTTACCTACATGCTTCTCTCTTATGCCTTCCTTCTGCCTCCCTACAAGAGGTAACATTTTACATTTTGTGTTTTCTGTTCTATTAAAATTTTTAAAAATAAAGTTTTTGTCTTCTTGATATTTATGCCTCTACATTATATTATTTAGTATTGCTTTTTTAAAAAAAATTGACCAAGAAAAAGTTAACTTTTTTTGAATTTTTTTATTGTAATAAAATACATATAATATGAAATTTATGATTCTAACAGTTTTGAAGTATACAACTCAGTGGCATTTATTGTATTTGTGATGTTGTGCAACCACTGTTTCCAAAACTTTTTCATCATTCCAAGCAGAAACTCTGTACCCATTAAGCAACATCTCCCCTTTCCTTCCCCTGCTGCACACACCCCTCCCCCGCACCCCTGGTGACCTCTATTCTACTTTCTGCCTTGATGATTTTCCCTTTTCTAGACATTTTATACAAGTGAAATCATGTATTTATTTTTTGTTTGTTTCTGGTTTCTTTCACTTCACATAATATTTTCAAAGTTTTTTCATGTCATGGCATATATCTCAGAACTTCTTATAAGTGAACAATATTCCACTGCATGTATTTTTATCCATTCATCTGTTGAAGGACATTTGAATTGTTTCTACCCTTCGATATTGTGAATGATGTTGCAATGAACACTGGTGTACAAGAATCTGTTTGAGTCCTTTTTCAATTGTTTTGGGTTAAATACCTAGAGGTGGAATCACTGGGTCATTTGGTATTAATAATTCTAGGTTAGCATTTTGAGGAACCGTCATACTGTTTTCCAAATACTATTCCATTTCACATTCTCACCAGCAATGTCTGGGAGTTCCAATTTCTCCACATTCTTGCCAAGACTTAAATTTTTTTTTTCTTTTAATTGTAGCCATACTTGTAGGTGGAGGCTTCTCAGGTGGCTCAGTGGTAAAGAACCCACCTGCCAATGCAGGGAATGCAAGAGATGTGGGTTCGATCATTGGGTTGAGAAGATCCCCAGGAGCAGGAAATGGCAACCTGCTCCAGTATCCTTGCCTGGAAAATTCCATGGAGAGGAGCCTGGTGGGCTATAGTCCATGGGGTCATCAAGAGTTGGACATAACTGACCACACACACACATGCTTGTAGGTGTAAGGTGGTATCTTGCAGTTTTGCATGTCCTTAATGATGTTTTCCAACAGTGTTGATCATTTTTCAAGTACTTACTGACCATTTTTGTATATCTTTTTTGGAAAAATGTTTATTCATGTCATTTGTTCATGTTTAATTGGGTTGTTTTTCATTTTGTTGCTGTAAGAATTCTTTATATAGTCTGGATAGTAAATCCGTACTGGATACATGATTTGTAAAAATTTTCTCCTATTCATAGATTATTTTTTTACGTTCTTGATATTATCTTTTGATGCACAAAAGTTTTAAATTTTGATGAAGCCCAATTTATCCATTTTTCTTTTTGCTGCTTGTGATTTTGGTGTCATATTTTAGAATCCATTGCTGAGTTTGCTTGGTTTTGAGCTCTATAAAAGCAGTATCATTCACAATATACTTTCCTGAAACTTGAAGTTCTCTTTAAAAATTATGTTTATAAAACTATCCATGTTCTTTCATAGCTCATTCATTCTCATGTCTGTGTAATCTTGTTATACAAACAGATCACACATTATTTAGCCATTCTCCTATTGATAAGCATTTGTGGTGTTTCCAATTATTTTGCTATTCCATCAGTACCACCTTAAATATCCCAGAGGGATTCTTCTGCACACTCTAAGAACCACTGGGCTTTTATAAATGAAATGAGTGTGATTAAAATTGAATAGCATTCAGTTGCGGACATTTGACTGAAGTATATCTACTTTTCTCCCTGCCTATTTGGATTGATTACTGGATTACTATAAATTTTTAAAGAGTTGGGAATACTAGGTCACCTTACTTACCAGCTGAGAAACCTGTATGCAGGTCAAGAAGCAACAGTTAGAAGTGGACCTGGAACAACTGACTGGTTTAAAATTTGGAAAGGGATACATTAAGGCTGTATATTGTCACCTTATTTAACTGACATGCAGAGTACATCATGAGAAATGCTGGGTTGGCTGAAGCTCAAGCTGGAATCAAGACTGCCAGGAGAAATACCAATAACTTCAGATATGCAGATGACACCACCCTTATGGAAGAAAATGAAGAGGAATTAAAGAGCCTCTTGATGCAGGTGAAAATCGGCCTAAAATGCAACATTAAAACAACTTAGACCATGGCATCCAGTCCCATCACCTCATGGCAAACAAATGGGGAAACAATGGAAACAGTAGCAGACTTAATTTATTTTCTTGGGCTCCAAAATCACTGCGGACAGTGACTGCAGCTGTGAAATCAAAAGACACTTGCTCCTTGGTAGAAAAGCTATGACAAACCTAGATAGCATATTAAAAAGCACAGACATCACCTTGCCAACAAGGTCTGAATAGTTAAAGCTACGGTTTCTCCAGTGGTCATGTATGGATGTGAGAGTTGGAGCATAAAGAAGGCTGAGCGCCAAAGAATTGATGCTTTGAACTGTGGTGCTGGAGAGGACTCTTGAGAGTCCTGTGGACAGCAAGGAGATCAAACCAGTTAATCCTAAAGGAAATCAACCTAAATATTCATTGGAAAGACTGATGCTGAAGCTGAAGCTCCAATAGTTTGGTTACCTGATGGGAAGAGCTGACTCACTGGAAAAGACCCTGATGCTGGCAAAGATTGAAGGCAGGAGGAGAAGGGGGTGACAGAGGATGAGTTGGTTGGATGGCATCACTGACTCAATGGACATGAGTTTGAGCAAACTCCGGTAGATAGTGAAGGACAGGGAAACCTGGTGTGCTGCAGTCCATGGGCTTGCAAAGAGTTGGACACGACTGAGCAACTGAACAACAGCAACAATAAAACCATGATAACCACTGCCATTGAGTATGGTTTGCATCTACACTATAGCCTTAACCATTCTGTGTGATTTTTTGGAACAAGCAATCAGAGAAGACACAATGAGTACATTTTACTGATTTTAGGTTGGAGAGCTTTGCAGAATAGGGAGATGGCAACACAGTGTGGGGAACATGATTGTGAAAAGGAAATGCTTACTTGAGAGCCCTGTCTCAGCCAGGTTGCAGGAGTGTCTCTAATGGATTTGAAACAACCCCAAGAAGGGCTTTGTCCAGTGCTGAAAAGCATTCAGAACAAAGAGACCCAGATTGATGGTTCCTCCCCCAGCCCTGCACACTGGCTCATTTCGGGAAACCCTTTGGCAGCTGCATGGGGTAGTGAGATGGCCAGGATTCTTTGGCTCAAGCATGAAGAACACCAGGGGAAACTTAAGTATGAAGCAAGAGCTGGACTCTTTAACAGGGAGGTTGTTTGTGGCTTTGTTACCGGAAAATATGAGTAACCTTAATAAGGCCAAAGTGTGGAGACACAGCAATTACAACATCAAGAAGTGGGTGGAGTGAGATACTGGGGACATAAAAGCATCAGCAGGTGCCCCTAACGGCACTGCTCTTCCAGAGTCAGACACACCAAAGATGAGGTGAGTCCACAGTTTGCTCCTATCCCTCACTTTTCTCTGGATTATTTCATCCTTCTTTGGATATATCTTTTACCTACATGACAGCCTGGGTACAGGAGAGGCCTACAGGAGAAATGCAAAAATACAATGAAGATAAATAAGGCAAATGGACTAAATTATACTTTGTTTGCTTTCTGATGCACAGCGTGCAAACAATATCTTTTCTTCTCACAAAGCTTCTCAGGGTTTATTCTGTCCTTGGCTCTGACTCCTGGTTATTTAGGGTGGATCTCATTCTTATCTGCCTGGGGGAATCTACTCATGTGTTTGGTTTTAGAGCCAGGAAGCACCAAAGGCTCAAACGATATTTATAATAAGAATTATCTTCCAAATAGTAGCATGTTTGTAGAGGATCCTCTATGTTCTATGTGCTGCATAAGGTTCTGGAGGAGATATTGGAAATGGATTAAAGCTTGGTCCTTGACTTCTAGGAATTATGAGTTTGGAGCAGTCCTTTCAGTCATTACCTCATTGTTTTCCAAATTTCATTCATTTGCACGTCAGCTTCAAGGTTCTTGCCATATTCCTGTGCTGCCCATACTACTATTCTTTTGTAACATTCTCTCTGGGGTGTCACTGGCAACTCAGTGGTAAAGAATCTGCCTCACAATGCAGGATTCGATCCCTAGGTTGGGAAGATCCTATGGAGGAGGGAATGGCAACCTCACTCCGGTATTCTTGCCTGGAAATCCCAATGACAGAGGAGCCTGGCGGGCTACAGTCCGTGGGGTCACAGAGTCAGGCATGATTTGGTGACTGAGCACACACATAGTGAATAAAGGTTTACTATGCAAAAATTCTCTGCTTTTCTGTGTCCATAAAAGGTAATGTTTTCAGATGATGCTGCTTTCCCATGAGGCGTGAATTTCTCTAAGAAATAGCTTTTTCCTTGAGATTATAAAGTTTTCATCTTTGTGGGGAAGCCAGTAGCTCCTGTGGTAGGCCTCCTGACATTTTTTTTCCTTTTTGACCATACCACATGGCATGCGGGATCTTAGTTCCTCAACCAGGGATTGAACCTGGGTCCTTGGCAGTGCAAGTTTTGAGTCCTAACCACTGGACTGCCTGGGAGTTCTCCCTGGCATTTTGAATATGCCTATTAGCAGATTTTTTAAAAAATGTATAATGAGAAAGACCAAAAGGGAAACATTTGAGTGACACAACAAAACAGAAAAAATTTTTTTTCTGAAATGTTGAAGTAATGAAACCAGAAACTTAACCAAGTCATCTCTGAGTAGTTGCCATCTTCCAGGGAGATGGTCCATGGGTGGGTATGGCCTGTGCACTGAGGCCCAAGTGCACAGTCAAGCTTTTACGGAGTCAGTTATCATCCACGAAACCTTCTGGAATTTGGGGGTTCGCTATACGACTTCCTGAAGTCAAATTACCATAAAATAATAGAAACAACTACATCGGTGTTTTATATTTTAGGGACCCTCTTATTATAGAAAATTCCACAAAGTAGAGAGAGTAGCATAATAATAACTCCCCCGCTGCCCCATCTTCTAGATACCTGCATTTTATTTGTGGAATCCTCAAAGCCCAGCACCTCAGGGGTGCCCCCAAGGGAGGCTTCTCTTGGCTGAGGAGCTCATATATTGTTAACAGTTTAGGGTTTCCAGAATCCTGCCATGCACTGAGGCCCGATTCCTTCCTAATCTTGCTTGCTCTTCTCTGAAGCTGCTGGAGAATTCCTGGCAGCACGGAACACACAGGAACCTCTGTGACTGGGAAGCTGCTGAAGTATGCATGTGGGTAGGTGAGGGGTCTCTAGGTAAGGGGAGGTGTGTGTGTGTGTGTTGAAGCGGGAAGACTAGCGGTGCCCTCCTTTCTGTCTTCTCTGCAGCGCCCTGCCAGCGGTCGTTACCCTCCTGCTCTGTGGGCAGCTTCTCGCGGTGGAAACCAATGAGGCCACAGGTAGGTCTGCCTGTGGGCAAGGGCTGTACCTGGCTACATCGCTGAATCCCACCTTAGCCCTTCAGATCTGCATCCTCTCCGGGAAAATTCAATTGCTCCTTATCCTGATCTCTGGTCTTTCAGTATTGTAAAGAACATTGGGGAGCCAGCCAGCCAGCCAGCAATCTCTCCTGGGCTTCTGTTTGGGGTGTGGGAGTTTGATATGCTGTTTCTTCTCTCCTGACTTTTCCAGTCTCGAGGGGCAGTTTCTGAAAATGAACCTTGTCTTCCTGTTTTCCTTTGCAGCCGACAGCTGCCCAAAGGCTCCCGAGATTGCCAACAGCCACGTGGAGTACTCCGTTCGCTATCAGTGTGACAAGTATTACAAACTGCGTGCTGGAGATGGTGAGCCTGGGCGAACGCCTCCGGGTCCTCCTATCCCAACCCCGGACCGCCTTGACAGTCTCCACGACTGCCACGGTCACCTTGACCATCTGTCCTGCCGTGATTTACTGTCGCCCCCAGCACTTGGCTTTTAGCATAGCGCTCCTCTCTTGCTCCTCTTCTCCAGCCCTCCCTGCTCCTACTTCTCTGACTCTGCTCTTTAAATACCTTCTCTCCTAGTGCCAGGTCCAGCTTCTGGCTCATTTTTTTTTCTTTTTGTTTCAGGGGTGTATACCTTTAACAATAAGCAATGGATAAACAAGGACATTGGACAGCAACTCCCTGAATGTGAAGGTAGGAAGTCAGAGGCCTGGGGAGCAGATTGAAAGTGGGTATTGAGGGGTTGGTGCACGGCAGGCATCTTGATCGAAACATCCTCAAGGCACATCCCCCCTGTGAGGCTTCCGCTGGGCACACAGCAGCCAAGGACAGGGGTCGGGGGGACCACAGGTGGCCGGGCAGAGACATGCACGGGCAGGTGATGCTTCCCCACAAAGTTCACTAGGGATGTGTTCATCTGGTCTCCCAGGCACTGATCGAATCCGCTGTTCACAGAGGATCAGGGGACCCTGTATGTACAGAGAGTCCACCTAGAGATCCCTGGGCCAAGGGTAAAGCAAGCTGCAGGAAGAACAGGTCAAGGGAGGGTAGAACAAAGCCACACTCCATGGGAATGTGCTACAAGAGGCTGGAGATGGGTCAGAACTCCATCGTCACCGGGAAGAGCTGGTGCTGTCTCCTTTGGGGATGGCGGGAGGTTGATGTGCAAACCAGCTTCTTCTGCTCTGCCTTTTTGAGTCTCCAGGGGCAGTTCCCCAATATGAACCTTCTCTTCCTCTTTTCCTTTGCAGATGCCAGCTGCCCAGAGCCCCCCAAGATTGAAAATGGCTACGTGGAGCACTCGGTTCGCTTCCAGTGCAAAACCTATTACAAACTGCACTCTGCTGGAGATGGTAAGGCCTGGACGAATGCCTCCTGTCCCTCCTCTTCCATGGGGGATGGAGCCAGGGTGACTGGTCAGAAAGGGCATATGATTTCTGGAGCCAGGAGATTCAGGTTCTAATGAGGGTTTTGTCACTGGCAGCTGTGGCCTTTTGGGCAAATTAACTCTCCTCAGCTTCGAGTTTTCTCCCCTGTTAAGCGGAGGTGATGCCACGTAGCCTACCCACCTCAGGGTAAGATCTATATAAAACAGAATGATGGTGATGGTGATGGTGATGATGGCAGGGAGCCCTCACCTCGTGAGCACTACGCTCCTGCACTGTGCACAGTTTTCCCCACAGATTTGCTCATGATGTCCTCACGACATCCCTCTGGAGATACTATTATTTATTTTTGCCAAGTTGCACAAGCTTGTGGGAACTTAACTTCCTGACCAGGGATGAAACCTGGGTCCCCTGAATTAGAAACTCAGAGTCCTAACCACTGGACCACTAGGGACTTCCCAAGAGACAGGATTATTATTCTCATTTCACTGCTGAAGAAACTGAGGCACACAGAGATTGAGAAACTTGCCCAAGTTCAGGTAGCTTGTATGAGGGAAAGTCAGGATTTGAACCCTGATTCCAACCCTGTACTGTCTTGACACAATCGCCTTGGCCATTTAGACCACTACCCGTCCTGCTGGGCTTCAGTGGCCCCCAGCACTTGGCTTCTAGCACAGAGTTCTTCTGTTCCTCCTCCTCCCTGACCCTCCTTCCTCCTATTTCTCTGATTCTGCTCTTTAAATGCCCTCTCCCAGGGCTAGGTCCAGCTACAGCGTCCCTTTCAGCTTGTATTTTTTAATTTTGTTCCAGGAGTGTACACCTTTAACAGTAAGAAGCAGTGGATAAATAAGGACGTTGGACAGCAACTCCCTGAATGTGAGGCAGGTAGGAAGCCTGGGGCCTGGGAAGCAGACTGAAAGTGGGTACTGATGGGCTGGTGCACGGTAGGCATCTTGATCGGAACATCAAGGCACATCCTCCCTATGACGCTTCCCCTGGGCACACACCAGCCAAGGACAGGGACCGGGGGGACCAGAGGTGGCGGGGAAGAGATGTGTGCAGGCAGGTGACACCACCCCATGAAGTTCACTAAGGATGTGTTCATCTGGCCTCCCAGGCACTGACCGCGTCCACTGTCTACATTGTCCACAGAGGATCAGGGGACTCTGTACAGAGAGCCCACCTAGAGAGCCCTGGGCCAAGGGTAAAGCAAGCTGCAGAAGAACAGGTTGAGGGAGGGCAGAGCAAAACCGTAATCCGTGGGAATGTGCTACAAGAGGCTGGAGAAGGGTCAGGACTCTGTTGTCACCAAGAGGGGCTGAGCTCTCTCCTTCCCTCCTGGAACAAGAGGATTTTGCCTATCCTCTTGTGCTACTTGGGCTGTGGAACCGCTAACCTGCCGGGTATCAACTCCAGTATTTATAAAATCTGTGTTCCGGTCAACACTGCTTCATGTCCCTATTTATTCAGAGAAAATGAAACTTGGTAGCTCCTTGTCCTTACACTGAATTTCAGGGATCATGTACCTCTAGTTGTGATAAATCATTTAAATATACCTAGAGTTCAGCAGCTGGGGTTTGAAAATTTCAGTGCTGTTTGTGAGTCAGAAAAGCAGGGAACAGAACTCTGCTTTAGTGATGTGAACATTAAAAAAAATTTTTTTTAAACTGTAAACATTGGGGACGGGAGGAGCAGAAGGTAAGGGCAAAGCATGTAAATGTTTCTAGCCCTGGAGACATGAAGAGCGATAGTTTTGGACAGTGGCAAGAGGGCATTTTTATGTTTCCTGGCCTGGGGGAAGCTCACACCCTGCTCATATTAATGATCATCTTGCTCTCCTCGACAGTGTGCGGGAAGCCCAAGCACCCAGTGGACCAGGTGCAGAGGATCATCGGTGGCTCGTTGGATGCCAAAGGCAGCTTTCCCTGGCAGGCCAAGATGGTCTCTCCCCATAACCTCATCTCGGGAGCCACGCTCATCAATGAACGATGGCTCCTCACCACAGCTAAAAATCTCTACCTGGGTCATACCAGTGACAAAAAAGCAAAGGACATCGCTCCTACTTTAAGACTCTATGTGGGAAAGAACCAGCCTGTAGAGGTGGAGAAGGTGGTTCTCCATCCTGACCGCTCCAAGGTAGACATCGGGCTCATCAAACTCAGACAGAAGGTACCTGTCAATGAAAAAGTAATGCCCATCTGCCTACCTTCGAAAGACTATGTGGCGGTGGGTCGTGTGGGTTATGTGTCTGGCTGGGGGCGAAATGCCAACTTCAACTTTACGGAGCATCTGAAGTACATCATGCTGCCTGTGGCTGACCAAGACAAGTGTGTGGAGCACTACGAGAACAGCACTGTGCCTGAAAATAAGAAAGATAAGAGCCCTGTGGGGGTGCAGCCCATACTGAATAAGAACACCTTCTGCGTCGGCCTGTCCAAGTACCAGGAGGACACCTGCTATGGTGATGCCGGCAGCGCCTTCGTCGTTCACGACCAGGAAGACGACACCTGGTATGCGGCTGGGATCCTGAGCTTTGACAAGAGCTGTGCTGTGGCTGAGTATGGTGTGTATGTGAAGGTGACCTCCATTCTGGACTGGGTTCGGAAAACCATCGCTGACAACTAAGGTGGGGCCGGCTGGAAGCAGCTGCCTCAAAGGATGAGGGGAAAACTGGACAGGAGTGGAGGGGACAAAAATGCTGTGTGAAGCTGATGGGTTCCAACCCTGCATTGCTGTGTCAATAAAGAGCTTTTCTTTGACTCACTTCTGTAACGTTTCTTTAAAACAATTTATTTTCAGCAGTGCTGGGACTTTATGACTTCGCAGGATTTTTTCTAGTTTTGGCGAGTGGGGGCTACTCTCTAGCTGTGGTATGCAGCTGCTCATTGCTTCTCTTGCTGTGGAGCACGGGCTCTGGGGTGTGAGGGCTTCAGCAGTTGTGGCACGGGGGCTCAGCAGGTGCAGCTCCCAGGCTCTAGAGCGCAGGCTCAGTAGTTATCACGAACGGGCTTAGGTGCCTCATGGCACGTGGGATCTTCCTGGACCAGGGATCGAATCCACGTATCCTGCATCAGCAGGCGGATTCTTTACCACCGAGCCCCCAGGGAAGCCCTTCTGTGTTGCTTTTAGCCTTGGGCTTTTTTTTTTTTTTTTTCATTCTCTCATTGACAGTACAACAGCAGCCAAGTGCTCTAGAGTTTACTGCGAGTGTGGCAGAAAACACCCTGGACCAACTGGAAATCCCTAAGGTGATACGAACTGTCCCACTGGGGAACTCATGATCACCGAATGAGTACCTATTTGATGGCAGGCCTCAGAAAGGTCACGGTTATCCTTGTTTTATAGACAAGGAAATAAGAGTCAGAGAAGCGATGTGTTCAAGGTTACGCAGGTATCAAATAGAGAAGCTGAATCTTGAACCTTTGTTGTTACTTAGTCGCTAAGTTGTATCTGACCCTTCTGAGACCCCCATGGAGACCCCATCAGGCTCCTCTGTCCATGGGATTTCCCAGGCAAGAATACTGGAGTGGGCTGCTATTTCCTTTTCCAGGGTATCTTCAGCCCAGGGATAAAATCTGCATTTCCTACATTGACAAGCACTGATTTACCACTGAGTCACCAGGGAGACCCAAAGCTGAGTTCTGAACCTAAGTCCGCCTGAACACAAATCCCGAGCTCTTTTCACAGCATCCTCTGCTTGTTCCGAGTGGAGGAGAAAGAGAGAAGGCTGGTGAGGAAGACAGCAGCACAATGAGTGTTCTGACAGGTAGTACTCTGTGGCTTGTGCTCCAGCACACCAGCACTTCAGCTAACACGGTAAGGTGGTATAAAGGGAGGATTTCCGCATTTGCTGGGTCCAAGTCACAGCTCGATGACAAACCTACCAAGTTCCTCGAGCTCCCTGCCCATTAGTCTCCTGGTCTCTCCCACGGGGGGCTTAACCCAGACAGGCTCTGAAGTGCCTCAGTAGTAATGTTCTGGGGCTGGGGGAAGTCAGAATTCTCTTTCTTAGGAGGGGCTGCTTTTCTCATTTGAAAGGAAACAACCCTCAACCAGGACTCAAACCACAGCCATCTGAGTCTTTCATTTCACAAGATAAAGGTCTTGCTATGAACGGTTTCCTAGAACAGAAGTTCTAGAACCCAGCCCATGAAGCTCTTCCTCCAACTGAAGAAGAAGAGTTCTAACTGATCCACATTCCTTTATTCAGCACACTGGCCCTTCACCAGCATACAGTCTTGTCACACCAAAATGTGGCCTCCCCCGCTTATGGCTTAAAATGTCATTTGATATCACTACTCTCTCACTAGTGTTCTGTCCTTCCCTGTGATGTTGTCACAGGCACTCTCCAGATCCATCGATAATGAAAAACAGGTTGGAGCTCACAGGCCAAGGAACAACTGAGACCTATATTCTAGAACCTGCACAAGAGACGATGGCCAGAAACTAAAAAATAATAAAAACATGTAAAATCATGCCTCTCAGCAGATATACCTCTTTCTTCTAATAATACCTAAGTTTTACTTAGGTATTACTAAGTTTTTTGAAGAATAAACCATCCAAGTTTTCTTTGAAGAAAAATCTGACTGTATTAGTGGCTTCTGCCTCTCTCTCAGGAGAAAAATAACTTTCAGTATTTTCTCACTTTCCTTATCTCCTCTGCCTTCCTCCCCGGCAGCGCCTCCTGCCCACCTGCCTCCCTCTCGGGTTTCCGTGACACTGAACTCTGTGGAGCCCTCTCAACACGCACACTGTCTCCAGCCTCTGGGCCTTCCTCCCCCCAGTTCCCCCTATGCCCTCCCCCTTCTCCATGAGTACCTCCTACTCTCCTTTAAGGCTCAGAACTGTCTCTTCTAAGAAGTTTTCTTTCCATCCAGGAGTCATTTGTTTTTGTGCAGTATCTGGCACAGGATGGGGGCATACAGTATGTAATTAATAAACATTTGTGGAAGGGAGAACTATGGTGGGAACAAAAACATAAATCTGGACTTCAGAGAAACATCACCGAAAAGACCTCGGGAGGAAAGACAATATGAGAATCCTATGCATGAAAGTGCTGAGTTTGTGCTGTTATCTGAGCACTTCTCACACCTCAAATGTTGTGTAATATAGGCTAAGAGGGACAGAAAATCCAACTAAAGTGACAGGTGGTAAAGACGTTTTATTCCTTCACAGAAATCTGAAGGAAGGTCTAGAGTCCACTTGAGAGCTTGATATCGTCATCAGGGACCCAGGCTCTTTTCATTATTCTTTTTAGCATGTTTATTTTTCATCCCAGGGCTGGTTGCCTCATGGTCCTAAGATGGCTGCTGTGGTTCCATGCATCATGATTACCAATGTAAGCAGGAAGTGGGGGCCAGGAGAAAATGGAGGTGGTGCTGAAAGGATTTTGTTGTCTCATTCCTGGGGTGACTCTCTCCTTTATCAATGAAGGTCACCCAGATGCCCAGCAACCTTGCTTCTCTGCCACGCTGGTCACAGAAGACTTGGAAAGAAAGCACTCGGCACAGGGGGACATTCGTGCAGTGAGAGTGCTGCCCTGCATGAAGGCCAACCGCTGCTGAGCGGGTCATGTGCTGAATGGTGCAATGCCTTCTGGTTCTGCACACGTTCTTATTCTAGAAAGTCAGTGCCATTAGCTCCATGAGAAGAGGAGGAACGTGCCCAAGTGGTGAAGGTTGTGCCAGGGGGCCCTGGGAGAGCAAGAATTCTTCATAAAGTTATTAAAACGGGCAAGTCCTATATAGATGATACTTCTTTCTAGCAGTTCTGAGATCTCTTTCCAGTCTTGAGTCCCTGAAGTACAGTTTTCTCCTCAGGAAGAGACGAGCTCCAAGAGAGATTGGTTCCTACTGACTAAGGGTAGTTAATTTTTTATTTAGCTTAAATTGGGTGCTGGACAGTAAAGGTGCAAGTTCTCACCTCTGGGGCAATTTAATAACATAAAAGCTGACAAAATGAGCAAGCCAAGATAGCTTTAAAATTCTGAGCCAAAAAGGCTTGAAGATAAAACAAACTTGGCCACTATCAGTAGAGAATGATTTATTCCAAGAGAACCTGGGATAGTAGGTGAGCATGAGATAAATACATGAGCGGAGGGAAGGCGAGGCTGAGGATGAAGGAAGGTGTGGGTATGCACACATAGGGTAGAAAACAAGTGTTTTTGCTCTTATGTGAACTGATTTTCTATTTTACTCAATGTATCAAATAAACATAGTTGAATCAAACTGTCCTAGCCAAATTTAGAAGGATTTTGTATTATCTTAAAGAATAAAGAAAAGCACAATATACAGAGAAATTAAGATACCCACACTGGGGAAATTGACCATGGCTGGCTTGACCTCTCTGAGGTCTGCAGGGCGTAGACACTTGGGCATCCCTGAATGTCCCAGCACCAGTGTGGTCTTCTGCTTGGCGGCCGGTACTTTCTATTGAGGTCAAGACTCTTATTCTCTGGGATGCTGACCATGTTTCTGAAGGACCCCAGGAAAACCGCACAGCTGGAGTTAGGTACTGTTTCGAGATGGGCCTTTCTCTTCAACTCTGATGGCAGCGAAAGCACTAAATGTCTTGATAGAGGAGATCGTATTTGGGAATATTCTTGGGATCAATAGGACTTTGCACAATAAGTTTCCCCCTCATTGCTCCTCGATAAATTACTTCAATCAAATCTATGAAGTCTTGTTTGGTTTTGAAACTTCCCACAAACTTAGTGTGATCTGGAGACCTAAATAGCATAGGAGAGAAATGACCTGGCTCAGAACTTTTCAAAGGTACTTGTAAGGCCTTCAGCATAAACAAAGTAAATAGCAGCTCTCTTACTTTCTTCTGGTCAGGGAGCCCTTAGACACTCGGCACTGATTTCAAAGCCTGACACTGATTTTCCATTTGTGATTACAGGGCCCACTTGATACATGACTAAAACCAGTGCTGTGGGCTGCTGGAAGAGCATGGAAGCCCTACCAGGTGAAACGCTTCTGCTTAAGAACCTATTTAATCACTTCTCAAGTCGTCATCAGGTAGCATTCCCTGGGCGTCAGTGTGGGCTTAGTTTGCTGTTGTCAAAGTTGGCCAGACACTGTGCAAAGTCCATTAACTGGTCTCTGGGCGGTAAGTATTAATACAATATTACTTTTTAAAAAATTTCAAGGAAAAAAATTACCTGTGAGGCCAGATGCTGCATTTTGGCATATATTCTTTCAATCTTGTGTGTGTATGTATTTCTTTTTTCACAATCATGGGATCATATCATGCAAATTATTTTGTAATGTGCTTTTTTCAACTAACATATATTTCTTTCAACGTCGTTAAACATGCATCTCCCATACCATATTAAATTAGTATCTAGCATCTTTCTATGGACATCAAGCTTCTAAGCATTTTGTTTTCTAAATAATGGTGGGATGAATGAACATTCGTGTGGCCAATTTTGGTCACTTTCATGACTATTTTCTTTCAGATAAATTCCTGGAAATAAAATTGCTGGGTTAAAATTTTTATACACTTCTAAGGTGGTAAGTAGTATCATAATTCACCCTCTGAAAAGATTCACCAAAGTAATATATATATATATACCAGCTGTATTCTAGGAGAATAAACAGCTTTAAAATACTTAAGATAGATAATTTTTAACACACTTTCAAATAGATAATGACAAAGCAGACCCACAGGTCTGGACAAATGGACAAAATGATTTGTCCATAGTAAGAAATGATTACTGTGGATACATTCAAAATACATATTAAGCATTGGAATGCTGAGTAGGTGGGGGGGAGGGCATTCCAGACTTCATGTTACTTAGTCTTTTATTTTTAAGATTGATGTGGTCCTTTTTAAAGTCATTATAGCATTTGTTACAATATTGCTTCTGTTTTATGTTTTGGCTTTCTGACCTCCAGGCATATGGGGTCTTAGCTCCCCAACCAGGGACCGCACCCGAACCCCCTGCTTTGAAAGATGAAGTTTTAACCACTGCACCATCACGGAAGTCCCTCATCTTACTTATTTTCGACAAACTGTGAGAAAGAAGGACTTCAAAATTCTCTAACTGAAAGCAGACAGAACGCTTGGTAAGGGAAACTCATGTCTTAATTTGCTGAAGGATCACTTCTTTCACAGATGCAGCCAATGAGTATCAAGAGTTTAAGAACAATGGCCCATTTTGTTTGAAATAAAACTCCTGGGAAACTTTGACAAAAGCTGTTCTATATTTTCTGCAGTGATGGATGGTGAGTGCTTCACAAACTGTACTGCTGCTGCTGCTAAGTCACTTCAGTCATGTCCGACTCTGTGCGACCCCACAGACGGCAGCCCACCAGGCTCCCCCGTCCCTGGGATTCTCCAGGCAAGAACACTGGAGTGGGTTACCATTTCCTTCTCCAATGAGTGAAAGTGAAAAGTGAAAGTGAAGTCGCTCAGTCGTGTCCGACTCTTAGCAACCCCATGGACTGCAGCCTACCAGGCTCCTCCGTCCATGGGATTTTCCAGGCAAGAGTACTGGAGTGGGGTGCCATTGCCTTCTCTGCACAAACTGTACTAGTCTCTCAGATTTAAGTAGTACGTTAACATTTGCCACTCATACTGGAAACACTTTCATTTTGTACCAAAGTTCCACACACACACACACAAATTAGAGACTTCATCAACTGAGAAACAGTACCAACATAAGACACAAGAAGCTCCCATCACATCTACGTGGGTGAGCTACTGAAACTGCCTGGAGAAAAGAAACTTTGAAGACTATAGTAACTTCATGTCAATCTAACTTACCCATAATCCACTTTCATATGCTGCCCATTGAAGAAAAACACAGTAGATGGAATATAACTGATGTCAAAATAGTGTGTATAAACTGGGGTTTGGTCCACGTCTACTAGATAGATAGCAGCCATTTTACTTAAGTCGGAAGAGGTCTTAGAAAGCTGCAAATGAAGAGAGAGATGTGGGTTACAACGTGAGGGCTGTTAACGTTTCTTCTGTGAACCTTTTCATTAGAAGAGTTTTCTGTGTGAAAAAAATTCCCAGACCAAGAATCTAGCCTGTTGGGAGTTCCACATTAAGAGTAACATTATTCAGAGTCTGAATCCCTGTTGCTAGGGTAGTGAGAGGGCCCTGAGCAAACTGGGTGAAAATATTTCTTCTTTTTTTCTTCTATTTTTGATTAAAATATGTGTTTATAAACTTTACATGGATTTATAAAACCCATACTTGCTTAAATAAAAAAGTAAACTCAGAAATATGTGCTACAGATGATGCAATTCCCCCAAATCTCCTTTCCAATCTCACCCATAAATGAGAATTACAACCAAACAGCAGACCCTTACATGGCACTTGCTGTGTGCTAAGTGTTCTAAGTGCTTTACACTTGCTGGCTCCTTTAAACCGTACAACAGTTCTAGGAGGTATGCATGGCTACAGGCTCCATTTCACAGAAGAAAACTGAGCCATGAGGAGATAACGTGCCCCTGGTCACACAGCTGTAAGCAGTAAGGCTGGGATCTGAACTTGGATGGCCTGGCTTCAGAGTCTACACTCTCTGATATTCTACACCCCCACAGTTGAGGGTAAAATGCTCTGGCCCCTTTCCCACCAGGTTAATGCATCACACCCTCATTATTAATCACAGTCATGGGTTTTCTTACACTGGATCCACACTGTGGGTGGCAGCAACAGAAAATGTGGGTGAGGTCTTAGTCCTGGGTAAGTCTCTCTCCACAATAAATAGAGACCAGGATAAGCTTACTCTGCCCTGTACTCCCCTCTCGACTCATCAGACTGTAAAGATGTGCTGTGAAATCATAGATTACCATCAGGCACACACTGGAGGCGGCACTCCAGAAAAGCATACTTGCAGATAGAGAAAACAAAGTTCAGATTCCAGCTCTGCAACTTAGTGGTTCTGGGCCCGTGGAAGTCACCTGACCTCCCTGGCATGCATCTCCCCTCCCGGGAATACGAATTATTCCACTGTGAGGAGCACTGAATAAGACAATGTTCATAGATTCTAGTTCGTAACGTTTCTGGTCCTCCACTGCTTGTTGGTGAAACCGAGCTTCGGCAGTTGCTACTGGGGAAGGACAGCTAGGGCGGATTCCACACAATCACAGACCAGGCGGTTCGGCTCAGGCAGGCACATGATCAGCTCTTGGTGGAAATGTGCTAACAATTGAACAGCTATATCCCTAGGCCCTGCCTGCTCCTGCTCATACACTCTGTAGATGCTGGAGTAAGAACGTATAAGTTTTTAATAAAAATCCTAAAAAATTCACTTACTAAAAGACCTATACATAGAAAATTATAAAACACTGATGAAAGAAATCAAAGAGGACACAAAGAGATGGAGAAATATACTGTGTTCATGGATTGGAAGAATCGATAGTGTCAAAATGGCTATTCTACCCAAAGCAATCTATAGATTCAATGCAATCCCTATCAAGCTACCAACGGTATTTTTCACAGAACTAGAACAAATAATTTCACAATTTGTATGGAAATACAAAAAACCTCGAATAGCCAAAGCAATCTTGAGAAAGAAGAATGGAACAGGAGGAATCAACCTGCCTGACTTCAGGCTCTACTACAAAGCCACAGTCATCAAGACAGTATGGTACTGGCACAAAGACAGAAATACAGATCAATGGAACAGAATAGAAAGGCCAGAGATAAATCCACGCATCTATGGACAACTTATCTTTGACAAAGGAGGCAAGAATATACAATGGAAAAAAGACAACCTCTTTAACAAGAGGTGCTAGGAAAACTGATCAACCACTTGTGAAAGAATGAAACTAGAACACTTTCTAACACCATACACAAAAATAAACTCAAAATGGATTAAATATCTAAATGTAAGACCACAAACTATAAAACTCCTAGAGGAGAACACAGGCAAAACACTCTCTGACATAAATCACAGCAGGATCCTCTATGACTCACCTCCCAGAATATTGGAAATAAAAGCAAAAATAAACAAATGGGACCTAATGAAACTTAAAAGCTTTTGCACAACAAAGGAAACTATAAACAAGGTGAAAAGACAGCCCTCAGACTGGGAGAAAATAATAGCAAACGAAGCAACAGACAAAGGATTAATCTCAAAAATATACAAGCAGCTCATGCAGCTCAATTCCAGAAAAATAAATGATCCAATCAAAAAATGGGCCAAAGAACTAAAGACATTTCTCCAAAGATGACATACAGATGGCTAACAAACACATGAAAAGATGCTCAACATCACTCATTATCAGAGAAATGCAAATCAAAACCACAATGAGGTACCATTACATGCCAGTCAGGATGGCTGCTATCCAAAAGTCTACAAGCAATAAATGCTGGAGAGGGTGTGGAGAAAAGGGAACCCTCTTACACTGTTGATGGGAATGCAAACTAGTACAGCCGCTATGGAGAACAGCGTGGAGATTTCTTAAAAAACTGGAATTAGAACTGCCATATGACCCAGCAATACCACTCCCGGGCACACACACCGAGGAAACCAGAAATGAAAGAGACACATGCACCCCAATGTTCATCGCAGCACTGTTTATAATAGCCAGGACATGGAAGCAACCTAGATGCCCATCAACAGACGAATGGATAAGGAAGCTGTGGTACATATACACCATGGAATATTACTCAGCCATTAAAAAGAATTCATTCGAATCAGTTCTAATGAGACGGATGAAACTGGAGCCCATTATACAGAGTGAAGTAAGCCAGAAAGATAAAGACCAATACAGCATACTAACGCATATATATGAAATTTAGAAAGATGGTAACGATAACCCTATATGCAAAACAGAAAAAGAGACACAGATGTACAGAACAGAATTTTGGACTCTGTGGGAGAAGGCGAGGGTGGGATGTTTCGAGAGAACAGCATCGAAACATGTAATATTATCTAGGGTGAAACAGATCAACCAGCCCAGGCTGGATGCATGAGACAAGTGCTCAGGCCTGGTGCACTGGGAAGACCCAGAGGAATTGGGTGGAGAGGGAGGTGGGAGAGGGAGGTGGGAGGGGGGGATCGAGATGGGGAATACATGTAAATCCATGGCTGATTCATGTCAATGTATGACAAAAACTACTACAATATTGCAAAGTAATTAGCCTCGACCTAATAAAAATAAATGAAGGATAAAAAAACCAAAACATTTACTTACTATGTCGTCTAGTTGCAGACAGACTGGATCGTCATCTCTCCCAAACCTGAGAACCAGCACCTTCTCTGCAGTACTTTTTATTGCTTGGTCTACTGCCTTTTTGCTACTCAGTTTGGGTAACAGGAAGCTCATGTTGAAATAATCCAGATTATCAATCTTCAATGTTGGTCCTGAAAGTTGCAATGTTTAAAGACAGATTAAGTACATGAGTCCTAATTCTAAAACATTGTTCATTTTTGGAGTAGGTAACATATATATTTTTCCCTCCTAGATGAAAAAAAGTTTCATACAACATAGTAACAAAAACATAAAAGGAATACACTAAATGCACAAACTGGTGGCAAGTAAGTCCACCAGTTATAAAGAAACAACACAGAGAGGTATACTGTCATAAAATTTTCCTCTCTCTCCCCTCAGAGGGCTTGGCTGCCAGTGCCCTGGTAAGTAGTTACCAGACAACAACTTTCATTAGTTTCTCAGGTATCTTTCAGAGTTTGTTATGCATTCACAAGAAAATATAAAGATGCTTTTTTCCCCTTGTCACTCAAAAGATAGTGTATTCTATCAGTCGGTTCCAGTGGGAAAGAGATACATCTTCAAATCTGGTAATTTGAAGGCTTTCATTGAGGCAGGGCATAGGAAATAACAAGGTGCAGTGAAGAACCCTCAGCTAGGAGGACCAGGACGGGGTGCTGTTCTCACCCCCAGGCCTGAAGGAGCCCAGGAGGGAGTCATTACCACAACTGTGTGGCCGACATTGATGGGTGGAGAGGGCCGCTGTAAAGGGGGTCAGCCTGCAGTGAGGGGATACAGCCACTCTCCTCCCGCCCTCTGATGCTAACACTAATGCTCCCACTGGCTGACTCCAGCTGGAACAAAGACGGCAGGGGAGCCACAGAGGCAAACAAACCTCCTTGATTCAGAGCAGTCTAGAGAGGAAGAGTGGATCTGGAGGGGTAAATGACAGATGTCCAGCACACATACTTTACCCACTCTTCTGCACTTTACCTCACATGTGAATATCTTCCCATTGCTCTAGGCAGAAAACTCACACATTTCTTGTTACGGTGCCATACTACTTCATGCATGTTCCATCCTTTTTGTACAGTCTTTCATTGAGAGACATTTATATTATCATGAATTATAGTTTAAAGATTCTTGGTGTATGTCTTATTGAGTGTACCTCATTACAGGCAAAGAGATGAACTAAGAGGGCGTAAAAACCACACACACACACACACACACACACAAAACAAACAGCAAAATACTGAGATAGAAGGGGCTTGTCATTTTCAGGTTCACAGTTACATTTTTAGCTACAAAAACAAGGACCAGAATCCATGCCATCAAATTTCTAGTCTAGTATTCCTTTTACTACAATGGAAGTGAAAGTGAAAGTTGCTCAGTTGTGTCAGACTCTTTATGACCCATGGACTATACAGTCCATGGAATTCTGCAGGCCAGAATACTGGAGTGGGTAGCCTTTCCCTTCTCCAGGGGATCTTCCCAACCCAGGGATCAAATCCAGGTCTCCCACATTGCTGGCGATTCTTTACCAGCTGAGCCACCAGGGAAGCCCAACTTATTTACTACAATAAGTCCTATTTTTACGATCCAGAAACTCTTTGATCAAGGAGCTCTATTTTTGATCCACAAGAGACTCCATTGAGATGCTTATTCCCAGGGGACTGAATGCTATGAAAAGGGACTATTTCATTCTCTTTTTCAGTGACAAGTCACATTTTAAGATAAAATTCATGTAAGAAAGGAGATTGTTCCAGTAATAGGTCATACTTTAAATAGGAAAGAAGACTGCCAAAAGGGACTTTCGTCAAATAGAAGTGGCAGAACAAATTACTGATGCTTTAAAGCGAAAGTCAAAGAGAAGATGGGTTTGTCCCACCACTAGAATTCAAACAACCAGCAACTTTTGTATTGTTAAGAGAGGAGGAACCGGTCAACAGGGAGTGGGGAGGTAAGCATGTGAGAGAGTGGGACTAGATAAATGTTGGAAAGAGGAGAGGGAAATTTCTCTTTAGGCATGGAGAAAGACCAGGCCTAAGAAAATGTCCACAGCAAAGGATACCAATAGAGAATTGACAAAAGAAGAGGTAAAAATGGACAGATATATTTGGAAAGTTAAGCTTTACCTGTAAGCAAAGGAAAGCAAATTAAAAGATATATCTTTAAAAGTCATTCATTTGGCAAAGATTAAAAGATAACAGCAAGAGAGTGAGTGAACTGGCAAGCATTCAATACCTGATGGAATGTAGAGAAACAAAACTTTACTAGAAAAGAAATCTGAAATACTCTTTAACCAACAATTCCACTTCTGAGAATTCCTAGTAAATAAATAGACATGTGCACAAAGATTTGTTTACCATTTATAAGGGTGAAAAACTGGAAACAACGTAAACAGTAATCAGTAGTGGACAGAAGGAATAAATGACAGTATAGCCCAGTGATGTACTAGCACAGTATCATTATATACTGGGTTAGAGATGAGTAATTGAAAAATCCTTACGATAAAGAAAAAAATTTTTATAAAACAGTAGTATATAAAGTGTGTTCCCACTTTTGTACAAAGCCTAACTCTAATGTATATAAAAATATTCACATAGAACAATAAATAAAAATGAAAATGCCAGGGGTTCCCTGATATAGGTCAGTTGGTAAAGACTACCTCTGCAATGCAGGAGACCCCAGATGGATTCCTGGGTTGGGAAGATCCGTTGGAGAAGGGATAAGCTACCCATTCCAGTATTCTTGGGCTTCCCTGGTGGGTCAGTTGATAAAGAATCCGCCTGCAGTGCAGGAGACCTGGGTTCCATCCCTGGGTTGGGAAGATCCCCTGGAGGAGGGAAAGGCTACCCACTCCAGTATTCTGGCCTGGAGAATTCCATGGACTGTATAGTTCATGGGGTCGCAAAGAGTCGGACACGACTGAGTGACTTTCACTTTCAACTCCGTCAGAGGTTATCTCTGCGTGTGAACAGACGAGTAACTTTTACTTACACTGTGGGCGCGCGTCTTTATTTCCCCCAAATATCCGACATATATATTTTTAATGATGCCTGTGGTTGGGCTACTTCTGGCCCACAGCTACTGGGGAAAACGATACTTACTTTAATTGTACACGTCACCTCCTTCTCTTCCACTTCAGGGTTGTGGACAACTCCAACCCTTTCTCAAAGAAGCCGATTCAGACGGCTTTTTTTCCCTGCCCCAACCGCGGCGGCCACCCCAATTCAAAGTAACCTGGAGCCGTTGCCTAGCAACCCTCAGCCGACCACCAGAGCGGACGGAACCTGAAAAAGAAAACGCCCAGGCGCAGTAATGAACTCGCGTTCCGCTCTCAATAACCCAATCAGCAGAAGAGGTTATTCTAGTCACCGCCCACCTAACCTGCTCTGACCGGAAGCCCTAGGGTCACTCCCGCCCTTATTAAACCTGACAGGTCTCTTTACTTCTCCCTCCCACGCCCCACCTAGAGGCGGGGCCTCGCCCCTTACACTAAGCATGATTGGTCGCCAGGGGACTCGGAAGTGTCTCTGATCAGAGCCCCAGAGAAAGACAGTCTAGTCTCGCATGCGTGGTCGCGTTCTGTGTCGCACCGGGAACGGGCCTTTTCCGGGCCGCCCTCGATGCTATCTTTGGTTGGATAGAAGGAGCCGCGCAAAGTATTATGGGACAATAATGGTCGCTTTCATGTAGTTGATTTTGGCTCTCAAAGCGGTCTGAGCGAGGAGCGGCGGCGCCAGCGCCCCGGAATCCCGGACAGCAGGTCCTGAGAGTCAGGCTTGGTGAGGTGAGTGTCCCTTTTTCCTTTCCGATCTTTTCTTCGCCAATCGTGGCGGCTCCAAGAGGCGGATCTCGGCCTCTCGCTCAAGTTCGGGCCCGGGCTTGTAAAGTCTTGTTCCTGTCACCCAACTTGCCTTACTCACTGTAGGGATGCTGCTCAGGTTCTGCCGGCCCCGGCCTTTCTCCTTGATCAGGTCAGATCGTGCACACTTGACGCGGCCTCCCCGAGGTCCAGGGATGCTGGCCGGGAGTCACCCCGCCCACGTCCTTAGACCTTCTCGTTATCCCACTGCCAGACGGACACCGAGCCCAGAAGGGCTCTTTTCGTTTTCTCTTTCTCTGTCACAGTGGTATCTCTATCAGGCGATATCTTTTAACAAAATGTCAACTCCAAAAAGATCGGGATTTTTATTTTGGTCTCTTATTGCTAATGCCCAGAACAAGCGATTGGCTCACTGAAGGCATTTGTTGAATGAATGTATGCAGTTTCTTTCTTCGTTATTTTTCTTGTACCTCTTGTGACTTCTTTGCCACTAATCCTTTTTCAGAAGACAACACTTAACGTTCTTGTTTTTCTCAGCCACTAGTTGTCCTGTTTGTCAGACTCATTTTCCTGTGCTGCTTGGCACCTTTCTTTGCTGTCTCTAGAGATTTCTGGCTCCCTGTTTCCTTTAATCAGTTTAAAATTATTTATTCCTCAAATGTTTATTTTGCTAGGCACCAGGCATAGCAGTCAACAAGACAGACAAAGTTCTCCTGCGTAAAAGGACGGTTCTAGGGGTATATTTTCTAGTTCAGACCACTGAGCAGAGCATGTATATCTTACCTTCCCGTGTAGATTTCCTCCGATGAGTACAGATGTCACTAAAAATTAGCTTTCCCATTTCTCTTCTGTGTGATGGCATTTTCTAAAATGCAGCTCTTGTTTCTGTGTCCATATTGTGTGTTCAGTCTGTTTGGCTATATTTTTCTATAGAAATGTGCATGTTAATTAGAACTGTGTGAAACATTCAGGGTTCTGGTGGTTCTCTTGATAGTTCTTTGCTTCACTGACTTGTTGGAATGGGGCAAATTATTCAAGCACAAAATGGGATATGTTTATAAGCAGGTGGTGTGTAGTGGGAGGTAAAGAGGAATTTGTTATGAGTGGAGTGCCAGGAAATCTTACAGTCACCTAAATACTTTTCAGAAACATCATTTCTTAGCCTGGTGATTCTCTTGCAATTTTTTTTGGTGAATTTGAATTGTTGTTAAACAGATTTTGACTGCTGTGAGGTAATTCTTCTCTACAGAACAAAACTGGCCCAGAAAACTCATTGAAGAATGGATCATATGGATGGTAGCCTTATATCTCAACAGCTCTACTCTACTATATCTGTAGTCTAAAGGAGTAGAGAGTAGGAAGAACTTGTGTAAAAAATGGTGAGGAACCCAGCAGTACCCAAGAGCCCAGCAAGTGAAATAATGTAACAGTGATGTTTATGTAACTGTTTGTGGTTACAGAGTGAGTACTTTCACATATACTTTGTTGTTTGATACTCACAGTAACTTTATGGATTTAAGAGAGCAAAAAGTATTTCCATTTTTCAGGTATAGAATTATGCCTAACCAAAGATTAAGATTAATATCTATTTGCTTACGATCACATGGGTAGAAAATGTTGAGAGGGCTCTAATTGAGATTTCTGACTTCAGATCTAGTGTTTTCCCTACATGCCCTCTATAGATGCCGTCCTGCTCTAGTAAGTGCTCCTTAGTGAGGTCTCTTCTTGTCTGAATGATACCCTCTTGGATCTTGGGGGGTGTGTATGTGTGTGCATGTGTGTGTGTTTATCTATTTCTGATGTGTGTTGGGTGGAAATAGAAAGATCTTTTAAGATTAAGATTGTCAATGAGTTGATGGAAGAGTCTTGCGAAGAGGTAACTTAAAGGAATTCAGGTCTTGAGGGGGAGGTCAGCCACCCCCACCAGATATTCATATATTTAGTTATTTTGGGACGTAGTGGAGCCAAGTGTTTTCCCTTCTTATGTCTGATAGCAAATGGTTTGTTTTCCTTGCAGGGAAATCCTGGAACCTGTCATGGAGGACAGCAGCGAGGATGCCTCGATCCATCGATTGGAAGGCACTGATGTGGACTCTCAGGTTGGCGGTCTTATTTTTAAGACCAAAAGTGCAGCTAGTGAGCAGCATGTCTTCAAGGCCCCTGCACCCCGCCCTTCATTGCTGGGACTGGACTTGTTGGCTTCCCTAAAGAGGAAGGAGAGAGAGGAGAAGGATGATGGCGAGGACAAGAAGAAGTCCAGAATCTCTTCGTACAAGGACTGGGAAGAGAGCAAGGATGACCAGAGGGATGCTGAGGCCGAAGACAGTGACCAGGCTGGCCGAAGTGGCCGAAAAGACAGGTAAAAAGCCTTTGGGTGGATTGCCCAAGAGGGAATGAAAATAGAGGCCAGAAAATAATGTCTCATGTTTATCTCTCAGTTTTCTTATTGGATATTTAGGACTTAATTTTTACCAGGATTCTATAACATTGAGGCTAGGTAGGAATTGGTATTTTTTTTCAGATTTGGGGAAACTGTCAAAAGCAGCTAAAGAGTAGGTGATGGGGGGTTAGAACTGCTTACGGTTGTCGCCATATGCAAGCCTGCCGTACCAGGGAGATAAAGTGGAAGAGGCCGGGTTGCTTGTTTGTCATGGCCACAGGTTTGGGGCAGGTTTTTCTTCTCTGACTGAGCCCTTCACCAGCTGCCCTCCATGTTGCAGGCATTACCGATCAGCTCGGGTGGAGACTCCATCCCATCCTGGTGGTGTGAGCGAAGAGTTTTGGGAACGCAGTCGGCAGAGAGAGCGGGAGCGGCGGGAACATGGCGTCTATGCCTCGTCCAAAGAAGAGAAGGATCGGAAGAAGGAGAGGTCTCGGGATCGAGATTGTGACCGCAAGAGAGACAGGGGTAAACTGCCCAGCAGAGTTCCTAGGGCCTGCTAGGCACCCAAAGTAACGCATTGGCCTTTTTGCTGTCATGGGAGTTTTTATAATGCCTGTCAATTAGGGAGATCCATTTTCATGTCGGCCTGGTGGTATTGGGTATTTGACCCTGCTGGTGTTGGGAAAAGCGGGCAGTCGAAGAAAAGAACTGTTACTTGCAGCATAGCTACTTTGCTTGAGTGTGTGGTTCTTTGCGTTTTATCTTAAAAATTGGTGCTAAAGGTGATAGTGGGTAATATGTTTGAGAAACCAGTTGACAGTAGTGTTGGTGAGAGGAAAAGGACAGTGCTGTGGCGCACAGCTAGACATAAGGTCCAACGCTGGCTTTCCTTGGTAATATTTGAGGTCTGTAGCTTGTAGACTTGTAACTACTAAATAGTTATTCAGGATAGACTTGTAACTATTCTTTTTTGAATTCTTGCAGGAAAATAACTGTTACTGTGAGTTTGAAACTTTGTAGCCAGTAACTAATTTTTGCCCTTTGAAAGAATGGGGATATGTGAGATTCAGGAGCCCCTGGATCGCATTAGAGCAGTGAGGTTGCTCCTGTGAGTGAGTGGGGAGGCCTGTCCTTTCTCTTGGGTGAAGATGGGTGGAAGTTGGGACAGGCACCTGTTTTCTAAGCTCTGCTGGTGACTCCCGACAGATGAGCGGGACAGAAGTAGGCACAGCGGCAGATCGGAGCGAGATGGAGGGTCAGATCGCAGCAGCAGAAGAAATGAACCCGAGAGCCCCCGACACCGGCCTAAAGGTAGCCTGAGCTTGCTTATGGTGGTTTGTGAGAACCACGTATATGAGAGGCAGGGTGAGTGACTCCCATCCTCAGTGGAACTGGGTCGGGATTCCTAATTCCACCATGAATGACTTGGAATACTTGGTTGATTCAGTTGGGGAGGCCATGGACTTCCTTGGAAACTGATATGCTCCCTTAATGGAACTTGCCCATTTGCTGAGTGGCCAGTTTTTGAAATGGTAGGAAAGAATAGGGAGTGGGGGTGGGGAGTAGGGGGAGTGAGAGTGGGGTAGGGGTAGAAGAAGGGTTGATTATAAGAAATACGTATATTCAATAGAGATATGTTTGCAGAGACAAATTGGATGTTCCTTCAAATGTTCTTATAAACACAGATGAAAAATGGAACTCTTCAAATTCAGATATCTTTAAAAGCTGTCAAACCCATCATATCCATTGCAAACAGGTGCAGAGTTTATAAGTAGTAGAAGAAAGAAATTTGGCGAACTGATTTTCCTCTAATGGCTCTAACGCCATGTCTGAGTTAAAGTAAATGCTGAACTTCATGTCTTTTGTGGCCCAGATGCTGCCACCCCTTCACGGTCTACCTGGGAGGAAGAGGACAGTGGCTGTGGCTCCTCAAGGCGCTCACAGTGGGAATCGCCCTCCCCCACGCCTTCCTATCGGGATTCTGAGCGGAGTCATCGGCCGTCTAGTCGAGACAGGGATAGGTGATGTTCTGTGCGCGTGACTGGGACTGGGCAGGCGGGTGGTGGCTGGGAACACGTCTCAGCTTAGTGACTGTTTAGTGAAGCTGGTTTTACTGTTTCCCAGGTCTGTGAGGAGCAGGTACTCAGACGACACCCCTCTGCCAACCCCATCCTACAAATACAACGAGTGGGCCGATGACAGAAGACACCTGGGGTCCACCCCACGTCTGTCCAGGGGCCGAGGTAAGACGGGGTGAAAGTGGGAGGATGGGACGCTCCTCCTGGTGTGGCTGGTCTGTGTGAGGCCACTGGGGACAAACTGGGCTTTGCACACCGACCCGCTACATGTTCTCCTGCAGGGAGACGTGAGGATGGCGAAGAAGGAATTTCGTTTGACACAGAAGAGGAACGGCAGCAGTGGGAAGATGACCAGAGGGTAAGAAATACATCTCCGAGTGACTGAATGAGGGGTGGTGGCCATCTTTCAGTGAGCAAGTGACAGGGGTGTCAGAGTATAGGGGCCATGGGTGACACTCTGGTGAAACTGGACAGTCTCAGGAAGGCTGAGCTATGTTCAGTCTTGAAGCCCTGGAGTCCTTTTCCAGGCATAGGCTCCCTGGTGAAACTTCTCACGCAGTGCAGATCAGACCTAACTTCTTCTGCGTGCTGGCATCACTGTGTGGTAAACCTAAGAAGCGCCATCATGGTGGCCTGGGCTGCAAACCGTGCTTCTCCCGTAGGCGGCTGGCCCTCCAGCAAGGTGGCCTCTCCTGAGTTGTTCCACTGCACCAGTGACTTCTTGGCAAACATCTCCTCCCCTTCTGTCCCTGTCTTGCACATACACTCACCCTCTTCCCTGTTCTCACGGCTCTGTCTCTTGCGCTACAGCAAGCCGACCGGGATTGGTACATGATGGATGAGGGCTACGATGAGTTCCACAACCCCCTGGCCTACTCCTCCGAGGACTACGTGAGGAGGCGGGAGCAGCACCTGCACAAGCAGAAACAGAAGCGCATTTCGGCTCAGCGGAGACAGATCAATGAGGTGCGGCTGCCTGCGGGCGGCGGGCGGACTCCGCTGGGGTAGTGGCCGGTCACAGCCCTCTCGCCAGCACGGCTCTTCTCCCCACGGCTGAGGTCCCAGAAGGAGCGACATCCCTGGAAGTGGAGGGGTGGGCGGGGAAACCCACATCCAGAGACATCCAGAGACTTTGCTCTTTGGCGGTGCTTCCTGGAGGGCGCTGTTGATGGGAGCTGAGAGGGTGGGCTTGGCTCTGTGTCCTGTGTGTCTCTGAGTGGGATTGCGGGACGGCCCCTCTGTGCGTCCATGTAGAGGTTCTGGTTCAGACATAAAAGGTGGCTTCTGGGAGAATGCGCTGCAAGTGATTTGGGATCAGGGACTCTTCCGTCTTAAGGAGCTGCAGGGTCCAGAGACTGGTGACATCCCCACGGCCTTTCTCTCGGGATCTGCTGCGTGGCCTCGCCTGGGCCCTTTCAGGATGCCCTCGCGTGGCTGCAGCCTGAACGTGGCCTCCTCCCGCTGTGTCCTCACAGGACAATGAGCGCTGGGAGACCAACCGCATGCTCACCAGCGGGGTGGTGCACCGGCTGGAGGTGGACGAGGACTTCGAGGAGGACAGCGCGGCCAAGGTGCACCTCATGGTGCACAACCTGGTGCCCCCCTTCCTGGACGGGCGCATCGTCTTCACCAAGCAGGTGGGGGCCTCTGTGGTCAGAGAGGAGGAGCCCAAGTGGGGGAAGACTGGGAAGGAGGAGGAGAGGAAAGGCCCCATCATGGCGGGGGTGGGGCGGCAGCCCTTCCCTTACCACTGCCATTACGCAGCGGACCTTTGTGTTGAGTTTTAACAATCAGTGTGGAATTTCTGCTTTTTCCCTCAACCTCCTGCAGCCGGAGCCTGTGATTCCAGTCAAGGACGCCACTTCAGACTTGGCCATTATTGCTCGGAAAGGCAGTCAAACAGTGCGGAAGCACAGGGAGCAAAAGGAGCGCAAAAAGGTTGGTTTCTGGTCATCTGGGGTCCGAGGATCTCGTTTTTTTTCTTTGTTTGGTCTTCTTTTTAAGGGTCATGCTGTATCTCACAGGTAGGTTCCTTTGGCAGTCAGAGGAAACTCACAGAGCACATGTCAGCTCCTGGGGGGAGGGCACGTGTTCCTCTTGTGGGGCTTGGTAAAGGCAGTTCAGGGCTGGGGCCTCGGGAACTTCGCAGGGAAGGTGGGAGGAGGGCCTGGCTTGCTGGGAACTTACTGCTGCTAGAGGAAGCCTGTTGTCAGACGGGACTGATTTTCCATCACAGGACGGAGCGGACTGACTTCCCATGTCTTTTTCAGGCTCAACACAAACATTGGGAATTGGCTGGAACCAAACTGGGAGATATAATGGGTGTCAAAAAAGAAGAAGAGCCGGATAAATCTCTGACCGAGGATGGGAAAGTGGACTACAGGTAGGAGTCTCAACGGCAGCCTGCACCTCTGAAGATGGGCTTTAAGGGGACCAATATGACTTGTCACTCACTAATACAAGTCACTTGGGAACCTGTGGTCCCCTCACCCTGATCTGTCTTTACCTTTCTCGAGATAATATCCCACCTGCCTCCGCTGCCATCATAGGTGCCTCCTCTGTGCCGAGCAGCACCACATGCCTCACAGATACTTGGTCGCCGGATTCTCATGGCAGTCCCGTGGGACAGGTGTAATCTTTCTCATTTTTCATGTGAGGATGATGCAGCCTAGGGAGGTTAAGTAACTTTTTACTTAACCTCCCTAGGTTTGAGGTTGCCCAGCTGGTAAATGGTGGAGTGGGGATCCCACCCAGACGGTCTAGCTTCAGAGCCCATGCTCTTAGCTGCTCTGCTAGAGAGCCTTTTAGATGTTTGGTGTGGGAACATGTGCTCTGCCCCCTTAGATTTTAGTTCACTCTAAGAAAGACACTGTTTTTAACAGAGGTTTGAAAACAGAAAGGGTTGTCCTCTCAGCTAGAGCTTCCCCGTTCACAGAGGCGTTTAAGCCAATGTTGGATGACTGCTTATTGCGCTTCCCTCATCATGTAGGTGGTTGAACTCAGATGTTCCCTTCTGAAGCTCATCCTTTGAACACTCTAAAGTCCTTCCAAACTGTTGTCTCAGTTAATAATTCTGTGTACCACTGTGGGAAATGAGAAGCTGGTGCTGTTGATCAGCCTTGTTGGTTTAATCCTGTTGGTATAGAGTTTTAGGTGACCAGGAGTGACTGGGGCATTAGAAATGGGAAGCTGACAGAGCACAGGCTTGATCTGATGGAGGAAAAGTCTCCTGGGGAAGGGGTGGGTGGAGATTGTAGGTTTGCATAGGTGAGGAGGGACTGGGACGTCTTTGCTGTGTGGCCTGGGGATGTATGTGTATCGGACCCTTCAGTGCGTTTAGTGGAAGGTATTGGTAACATCAAGTAGGGCTGTTCTCACAGTTCTTTGAAGCTAAAGCCTTACAGACTCTGCTGTCCTGCTGAGAGGCGGGAGGGAGTCTGACCTCAGTTATGACTGTTACCATGACTCCTCCTTCCAGCCCTTTAAGTGTGGTGTTGAGATTGCCCAAGGTTGTTCTATACGAGGTATGGCCTGTGCAGTTGAGCTCCTCGTCTGGGTGGACTCTTCCAGGGCAGAGGATTTGCACACTTGCTGATCTGCAGCTCTTCTGAGCCCTCCGCGGGTGTCTGTCCCGAGGGTGTTGAGCAGGTTTTGGATGATGGATGCTTAGACAGCAGTGTGGTCCCTTAGGCCAGAGGAGATGAGCAGCAGCTGGCAGCCCTCACATCTCAAAGATTCGCTGTGTGTTAGGAGCAGTTCTCACTTCCGGGCATAGGAAGCAGGGCAGTAGCCCAGTCAGGAGGGAAGATGCGTGAGACCGTGCAGGGATCTTAGGCCGCATGCGGTGTGTTCTCAGGACAGAGCAGAAGTTTGCCGACCACATGAAGAAGAAGAGCGAGGCCAGCAGCGAGTTTGCCAAGAAGAAGTCAATTCTGGAGCAGCGGCAGTACCTGCCCATCTTCGCCGTGCAGCAGGAACTCCTCACGATCATCAGGTGACTCCCCAACCTGGGGATGGGACCCCAGTAGTGGGTCAGGTGACCGGTGCGTGCTCTGTGGTTCTTTTTCTTTGGGGTATGACATTTGGTGGAGAAGGGAAAGGATTTTTTTTTCCCCCTCTCCTGAGTGCCCCAGGCTACTCTGCTTGAAATAAGCAACATGGCCTCATGAAACAGCATGGCGCTTCTTTCAACCTTACTGTCTTTTAGACTTTTCAGGGAATTTCAGTATGAGACTGTTTTCCCAGGGAAATCCTCCTTTCTGAGCAAGCACGCTCCTTGGATAGCTGCAGGCGGGGCTACAGGTGGCCTTCCACTCGTGCTGATTCACCAGTCTCTTCTCCCCCTTACAGAGACAACAGCATCGTGATCGTGGTTGGGGAGACAGGGAGTGGAAAGACAACGCAACTGACCCAGTACTTGCATGAAGACGGCTACACGGACTATGGGATGATCGGATGCACCCAACCCCGCCGTGTGGCTGCCATGTCGGTGGCCAAGAGAGTCAGTGAAGAGATGGGGGGAAACCTTGGTGAGGAGGTGAGTGGGCCCAAGGGCTGAGCTGTGTACTTCATACCTGTGGCCTCTGTCACTTGACCTGATCCGCGGAGGCCTAGACCCAGCTCGGGGTGTGCAGTGGTGTGTGGGTGCCCAGTGCTCCTGAGCCATCTCTCTGGCTTCCAGGTGGGTTATGCCATCCGCTTCGAAGACTGCACTTCAGAAAGCACCTTGATCAAGTACATGACTGACGGCATCCTGCTGAGAGAGTCCTTACGGGAAGCGGACCTGGATCACTACAGCGCCATCATCATGGACGAGGCCCACGAGCGCTCCCTCAACACCGACGTGCTCTTTGGGCTGCTCCGGGAGGTGAGGGCTGTGGGTCCAGGCCTCTGTGCCTGTGGGGCTGGGAGTCAGTGACGAGATGTCTGGGGTCTAGCCCGGGGAAGTTTAGGGGGCCTCTGACAGACCAGAGTTGCCCCTGAGGCCTCGGCTGCCCAGTGGTGGTTCACTCCATTCTAGCTCAGCCGAGTGACTTGTGGTTCTCCTGCCTGTGGCTCTGTGACTCAGCCTTTGGGACTATTACAGATCTAACGAGCCACCCGTCAGCTTGGGCTTCTGTTTCACTTGGTAGTGATGCTGATGAGACTGGAGGGCAGAGGTCAAGGGTTCTGAACCCGTGGGGAAGCCTCTGAATGACTTCTTCTCTTAGGTGGTGGCTCGGCGCTCAGACCTGAAGCTCATTGTCACATCAGCCACCATGGACGCAGAGAAATTTGCCTCCTTTTTTGGGAACGTCCCCATCTTCCACATCCCTGGTCGTACCTTCCCTGTGGACATTCTCTTCAGCAAGGTACCAAGGCTCTTTTTTTCTTAACTGACCCCGACCTCAGATAAAGAGCCGGGTGGGGGGCGTGGGGTGGGGTACTGAGTGGGAAAGGTTTTGTGGGCACCATGGGAGCCCATGGCTTTTGGGCTTGGAGGCGAAAGACTGTACTCTGGGGACATTTGGTTTGATTGTTTCTTTGGGGTGGAGGCTTGGGACCCAGGGAGGGCCATAAGGCCCATCTGCAGGTGCACGACCCTGAGAGTCTGCCCAGCTCTGGCCCCAGACCAGGGACTGGGCCGCTGCTTCCCAGAGCAGGCCTGGCCCACATGTCCTCTGATGGTGCCCCTGGCTGGCTTGCAGACACCGCAGGAAGACTACGTGGAGGCCGCGGTGAAGCAGTCCCTGCAGGTGCATCTGTCGGGGGCCCCTGGGGACATCCTCATCTTCATGCCTGGCCAAGAGGACATTGAGGTGTGTGCCTCGGTCGTGACCTTGGTGAGCAGGTGGGTCCTTGGTGAGGATCAGCGGCCCTAGCATCTGATGACTCCTCTCTGCACTCAGGTGACCTCAGATCAGATTGTGGAGCATCTGGAAGAACTGGAGAACGCACCCGCCTTGGCCGTGCTGCCCATCTACTCCCAGCTGCCCTCTGACCTCCAGGCCAAGATCTTCCAGAAGGTGAGACGGCAAGAGTGTCTGGTTTGGGTCCCCACTTTGGGAACCTCCCAGACTCCCCCTAGGAGGGCAAGAGGGAGAGGGTGTTACTTTCCTGGCACGGGTGGGGTGTGCTCTTCTCCTTGTGGGGTCTCTCCTACCTGCCAGCCTACAGCCTTTCCTCCTGCATGTCCTGTCTGACTCCAGGCTCCGGATGGCGTCCGGAAGTGTATTGTCGCCACCAACATTGCTGAGACCTCCCTGACTGTTGATGGCATCATGTTTGTTATCGATTCCGGTTATTGTAAGTTAAAGGTAAGAGGAGACACAGGCAGCGGGGCCCTGGGCCTTCATGCAGGCTCACCCGGCCTAGGAGGTGGGAAGGCAGAACCTGGGTCCTCAGACCTTGAACAGCGGTTGCTTGTGGAAGTGGAGGTGGTGTTTTGAGTGCTGATTTTGTCATGTTCCTGATTCGTCCAATCCTTGTGATAACTCAGGGTGGACAGTGTTACTTGATAAAGGTTGCGGAGCTGGTGATGAAGGGAAATTTCTTGAGGTTCCTGACTCCAGAAGATGGCTGCCTGTATCACTGAGACATTTCACTCTGTAGCATGTAGCAGCCAAGGGTTTTCTTTGTCTCAAGGCTGCCTCCCGTTTATCCCCTCGCTTTGTCCTTTTCTGCCCCCTCCTAGGTCTTCAACCCCCGGATTGGCATGGATGCTCTGCAGATCTACCCCATCAGTCAGGCCAATGCCAACCAGCGGTCGGGAAGAGCCGGCAGGACGGGCCCAGGTCAGTGTTTCAGGTAGGAGCGCTGTGCTTGCCTGCTTTCCAGGGTGGGAGCCCAGGCTGGATTGGGCAGGAATGGCTTTCGTTCCTGCAGAGGGGTGATCCCTGAGGCTGGGGACCAGTGGTGGGGCTGCCACTTGTTGGTTCTCACGTCACATGCTGCTGAGTGGAAGAAGTCACCTTACCAGGCAGCCCTGAGGTCCAAGTGGCCTTGTGTTTCAGGAGGACCTATGTTGAACGTCCCTGCAGTGGATGACCAGTATTACAGTGCATCTCTCCTTAGAGAATAAATGTGAACAAAGTATATCACTGGTTCTTTTTTATACTCCTCTAATTATTCTTTTTTGGTTCTGACTTAAAAATAATAGAAATTCAGAAAATACAGAAAAATATAAACAATTATAACTCAGTCATAATTCTAGTGCAGGCTCAATGGTTCCAAAAATGAAACAATTATATAAGAGACTCCCGCAGAAGGGTGAATTGGCACGAGTGAGTTTTAAATAGGTAGAGATTTGTGATTGTAAGAGACAAGGGGAGTTGGGGGAAGAAATGAGGCCTCTCCTCCCTACCTCTCATCAGCACTGGCTGTTCCGGCTGCACAAGCCCACGGTGCTGGTGGGCTCACCTGGGCTGCTGGGCGCGTGTGGTGGCAGGTGTGGCAGCACCGGGTCTTTTCTCTGGCAGACTCTACACCCAGAGTGCCTACAAGAACGAGCTCCTGACCACCACGGTGCCCGAGATCCAGCGGACCAACCTGGCCAACGTGGTGCTGCTGCTCAAGTCCCTGGGGGTGCAGGACCTGCTGCAGTTCCACTTCATGGACCCACCCCCGGAGGACAACATGCTCAACTCCATGTACCAGCTCTGGATCCTTGGGGCCCTGGACAACACAGGTGCCGGGCAGGGCCCTGTGGGCTCTGGGGCCTGGGTTCTCCGTCTTACAGCAGCGTGTCTGCTGACTGTCTGTGTCCGCTCCTCTCTCTCAGGTGGTCTGACCTCGACGGGGCGGCTGATGGTGGAGTTCCCACTGGATCCGGCCCTGTCCAAGATGCTCATCGTGTCCTGTGACATGGGCTGCAGCTCCGAGATCCTGCTCATTGTCTCCATGCTCTCGGTCCCGGCCATCTTCTACAGGCCCAAGGTGGGAGGCTCTGCCCGGCTCCTGTCCTCCCAGGGGTCTCGGGAGTGTATGGGCTGGAGGGAGGCTGAGAGAGGGGAGAGGGTCCCCTGTTGTGAAGATGAAATGGAGAGGGTAGAAGCGGAGTTTCCGAAGAGTGATTTTACTGTGTTATGTGAAGCAGGTTGGGGCGGGGGAAGGGGTGGGCTAGATCCGTGGTTCTCAGGGAATGTTCTGCAAGAGCCTTTTTTTCTACGATGGTTGCCCTCGCATCTTAAAATAAATATTTTGTTATAAACAAATTTTGTTTTTGCTATATCGTCCGGCACCACATTGATGTGTTTTAAGTTGAGGGAGCGGGAAGGTGACAGGCTGAGACAGCTCTTCTTAGTGGCCTGGGCTCCCCTTTCCTTTCCCAGGGCCGAGAGGAGGAGAGCGATCAAATCCGGGAGAAGTTCGCAGTCCCTGAGAGTGACCACCTGAGCTACCTGAACGTCTACCTGCAGTGGAAGAACAACAATTACTCCACCATCTGGTGCAACGATCATTTCATCCATGCCAAGGCCATGCGGAAGGTGAGTCTGTGGCCCAGATAAGCAGGATGTGGGAGGCGGGATGGGCTGCGGGGAAAGGAGGGGGTGTTCCATCCCTGACCACCTGCGTCCTGCTCCAGGTCCGGGAGGTGCGGGCTCAGCTCAAGGACATCATGGTGCAGCAGCGGATGAGCCTGGCCTCGTGTGGCACTGACTGGGACATCGTCAGGAAGTGCATCTGTGCCGCCTATTTCCACCAGGCAGCCAAGCTCAAGGTGAGCCCGGAGGAGCCTGGTGGAGCTGTGCCCCTTCCTGGCCTGACACTGCCCGAGCACAGAGTTCTCCTTTCTCACTGTACAGTCCTGCAGATCTGGGCTTCCCCGGGAAGCTGGTGTCAAGGCAGCATTGAGGGGTGGCGGAGCTGCCCAGACGTGCAGTGTTTTGCTGAGGCAGCCAGCCACTTGTTGGGCCTCTTCCCTAGGGAATCGGGGAGTATGTGAACATCCGGACAGGCATGCCCTGCCACCTGCACCCTACCAGCTCCCTCTTTGGAATGGGCTACACCCCCGACTACATCGTGTATCACGAGTTGGTCATGACCACCAAGGTGAGTGTTTTCCAAGGCAGCTGGCATGATGTCAGCCTGCTTGGCTGGGCTAGGCCTTTGTAACCATTTGCTGCCTTCTGGGGTGAGCTTTGAGCTTGGGGGACTTGGGGCCACAGGTGCTGCTTTGAGGGGAATTGAGGTTGGTTTCCAGTGGGAGGTTTGGGGAAGTTAATTGACCTCTAGGTTCCAGTGGCCTGAGTTATGCTAGCTGGATTGTTTCCTGCTTGCTGCCTGGGACAAGCAACCCCTCTGGGTGTTGTTAGAAGGGTTTTCTGAGGGGCTGGGCCTGTTCTTTTGGACACTGCAGGGCTTTCTCACAAGCGTGGAGGATTTTGGATGGGAGAAGGGATTAGAATGCCAGTGTCTGTGGCTTTTCCTTGCCTCTCTCAGCCTGGCAGGCTGGGGGTAGGGCCCTGCCTGTGAGGATCCTAGTTATGGAACCACTCCGGGAGGGACAGCTCAAAGCAGTGGTCTGTCCGTGACCCTCGCCTGGTGGCCCTTCTGCTGCAGGAATACATGCAGTGTGTGACTGCCGTGGACGGAGAGTGGCTGGCAGAGCTGGGCCCCATGTTCTACAGCGTGAAGCAGGCTGGGAAGTCTCGGCAGGTAAGGCCCTGTGCTTTCCTGGGGTGGGTCTGTTTGCCTCTGGGATCCGTTTTTCCCCCTCAGCCTGGTATTAAAGACATGCCATCATCTGGCTTCCCCTTACTTCTCTGTCGGACATAAGAGCTGTGATCCAGGCAGGCTAGCCTGTCTCACTTCTCCCACCCACTCCATTTGCTTGGTCTGCTGAGCCTTGAAAAACAAACAAAACAAACAAAAAAACTTATTGTTGAAAAGTCCAAATATCTGTGAAAGTGGACAAAAACAGTATAAGGAGTCACAGATTCCTCACCTAGCCTCTGTAATTATCAACAATCTTCCCAACCTCATTTCTTTTATTCCCACCCTGCTCCATACACAGTGATCTTTTTCCTGGAATGTTTTAAAGCATATTCCAGACATTGTGGTTTTTCACTCAAATACTTGAATAGGGTTCTCTAAAAAGACTTTCAAAAATTAAAACATAACCTCCACACCAACATCACTCAACAAAAGTAATCCTTAATGTCACCAGATTCTGCAGTTCTTAGTCATGTTTCCCTTTTTATTTCAAAGATAAAATTTTTTTATAATTGCTTTGCTTGAATTAGGATCCAGATGTTGGAATTTGTCATTATATATATTAAGTCTTTTGAGAACGAGCTCTGCCCCCTCATTTTCATGGTATTGACTTACTAGGAAAACAGGTTGTCATCTTGTAGAATGTTCCACATAGTTTTAGGCTAATTGGTTCCTCAGAATGTTTAACTTGTGCCTCTATCCCATGTGTTTTCTGTAAACTAGTCATTAGTCTAATGTCTTGGTTAGATTCAGGTTCAGCTCTTTGGAGTAGGAATGCATAAATGCATGTGTTGCTGTAAACCTCCTCTTAGGTTCTGTCAGGAGGCACATATGGTCTCTGGTCCCCCTTTTGATGACATTAAGGGTGCTCAGCGTTCCCACTTGATCCCTCACTTATAAGTTCTCTATTTGCTCCTCAGTTTCCTGACAATCTCAGTGTCCACTGGTGGCCACCACCAGGATCCATTATTTAGGGTTGCATAAGATCGTGGACCTTTGCTTTCCCGTGTCCGTCCTCTCCACTCAGACGTTGTGCCTTCCCTATTCCCCGTGTGTCCTGGCATGGTTGTGAACTTGGTAGGAGCGTGTAAGCACTTACCAGGCTGAAAGGGGGCTGAGGCGTGCTAGGGTTGGGACGCAGTCCTCCAAGGTGTGTCCTGGCTCAGTGAGAAAAGCAGGCCTCGGCCCTGGTGCTGTGTGGCCCTGTCTCTGGCAGCTGGTGCAGTCTACACCACGCCTGGCTGGCAGCAGGGCGTGGGTACAGGCCAGGCCTCCTCACTGCTGGTCCTCAGTGACCCCAGTACCTCTCCCTTCTCTAGGAGAACCGCCGGCGGGCCAAAGAGGAAGCGTCCGCCATGGAGGAGGAGATGGCGCTGGCTGAGGAGCAGCTGCGGGCCCGGCGGCAGGAGCAGGAAAAGCGCAGCCCGCTGGGCAGCGTCAGGTGAGCGCAGCCTCAGGACCCGGGCTGGGAGGGAGCCCGTGGCTGGACCCACCGGGCCCCGAGTGAGGCCGCGATTTAAGAGAAATTAAACATGCAGAGGTGAATTGGTGACAGGTTGACTGTGGTCACATGGAGGAATTCTGGACACACTTTCAAGGGATGGTGATCTGGCTGCCAACTCCTGGCATTGTTAAGTTGTGGTGGGGCCTGAGGTGGGCTGGAATGCAGAGTGGGTCTCACAGCCTCATCAGTGAGCGAGGGCTTGGGCATCCTGGTGGAGAGGTGAGGCGGGGAGATTCGTGGGCCCCTGTGTCTGCCCTGGTGTCTGGAGTTGGGTTAGACCCCACAGGTGAAGGGCACAATCCTGGCAAGACCACCCTCAGAGCCTCAGTCACCACCTGCAAGCTGGGGGGTACCCAGGGTCACCCTCATTTCTCACCAACTTGTTACAAATTTGGGGATCCCCACTGTGGTGCCCAAGGCCAAGGGAAATTCCCAGGGTCTAGAGATAACCGCCAGGATGTGGGGACAGAGCCTTGCCTCAGCTGGAGTGGTGGCCTGCTGAGGCGGAGGGGAGACCTCCTCCAAGGCTCACCTGTTGTTCAGTCGCTCAGTTGTGTCTGACTCTGTGACTTCATGGACTGTAGCCCGCCAGGCCCCTCTGTCCATGGGATTCTCCAGGCACAAATACTGGAGTGGGTTGCCATTTCCTTCTCCAGGGGATCTTCCCCACCCAGGGATCAAACCTTAGTCTCCTGCATTGCAGGCAGATTCTTTACTGCTGAGCCACGAGGGAAGCCGATGGCTCACCTAGGGGGTATGAAAGGATTTGTTTGTTAATAAAGCCATCTCACAGTGTGCCTCAGTGGATATAAGAAGGCCCATCTCATTCTGCTCCCAATCACAGATAGGGAAGGCAAGAGGAGTGGAAGTACGTTAGGGGAGAAGACCCTGCAGCCCCAGAGCCTGCTCACACACAGTTAAAAATGCTGGGTTTCAGGCTCCTATTTCTACTGTGTGTCCTGGGCAAAGTGAGCCTCAGTGTGATTCCTAATCCCTCTTCTGTGTCTCCAGGTCTACGAAGATCTACACTCCTGGTCGGAAGGAGCAGGGGGAACCCATGACCCCTCGCCGCACGCCAGCCCGCTTTGGGCTCTGAGCCGAGGCTCTCTCTGCAGGGGAAGGGAGCCAGGTGTTGAGTCCCGAGCCCCGGCCTATCGACTAACCCTCTCAACCCAGGCCACTTTGACAAAATACCTGCACACAGCTTTCATCTGTGTACATCATGGCCCCGGGGGCCCCTGCTGAGGCCAGGCTCTGCCACAGAGGAGGCTGGAGTTCCTTGGTGCGTGCGCGGGGCCGCAGAGCGGCTGCCGGGACCACAGGAGGTGGCCGGACCCACCAAATACAAATAGATTGTCCCAGGACACTTGGTGTATCGGTGACATGGCTGTGACTATGTTTTTTTAAAAAGTTCTTGTGTAAAACAGCACAATAAGACCTAGAGGGAATTATAATTTGGTTATAATTCAGGATTTGGAAATAAATTTATTGTTTGTAAAATGTTATTGTATTTCTGATGGTTCTCTTCCCCTCACTACCCTGAATCACACGCTAGAGAACAGGCAAGCTCTGGTGTGACTTTCCTTAGACGTGGCCTCCTAGAACCTGAGCTCGCCCTTGTGTCTGTTCTCCAGGCAGTGCCTGGAGGGGTCAGGGGGCTGGGACTCAGCTGGCGGGGAAGGAGGATGGCCTCGGGTGCCGGCACCAGGTGAGTCAGGCTCTCAGGGGGCCTGGCTGCCCCAAAGGCAGGTGAGCAAGGCTGGCCCTGCTGGCCAGGCGTGGGAGGAAGGCGAGCAGCCACTCACCCCCTGTCCCCCATGGTTGGGTTGGCTACCCTATTGCTTAAAATGGCAGAAGTTTCTAACTTTATGATAGTATTATGTATCGATGGAAAATAGCATTAAGATGTTGCTTATGGATTTTCATGTAAAAGGTGATCCCTTCACTGGAATCACAAGTCTTTTCTCATGTTAGGCAGCCTCTGCAGTGTGCAGAGGTGATGGTTTGTGTATCTGATCCTTTGGGTCACCACCAGACGAGCCCATCACTCCTGCCTCACACTGCATTTCCATTATTTGCCCTTCCCGGGTCGTAGCAGGGGCATCCTATATGACAGATTGCTGCTATCAGCAGAGCATTTTCTTGGCTTTAGTTGAGCTGGGGAGGAAGGAGAGATATTAAAGAATTGCTGGACTTCCCTGGTTGTTCAGTGGTTAAGAACCTGCCTGCTAGTGCAGGGGATAGTTTCAATCTCTGCTCTGGGAAGAGTCCACATGCCACAGGGCAACTGAGCCATCGCTGTAGAGCCTGTGCTCTGGAACGAAGCGTAGCCTCTGCTTGCTGCAACTAGAGAAAGCTCGTGCCCAGCAACGGAGACCCAGCGCCCAGCATCGAAGACCCAGCACAGCCAAATAATAAAATTATAAAAAGCTTTTAAGAATTGCTACCAACTAGTGGGTTTCTTGGAGAAGGCAATGGCAACCCACTCCAGTACTCTTGCCTGGAAAATCCCATGGACGGAGGAGCCTGGTAGGCTGCAGTCCACCCGGTCGCTAAGAGTCGGACACGACTGAGCGACTTTCACTTTCACTTTTCACTTTCACGCATTGGAGAAGGAAATGGCAACCCAGTCCAGTGTTCTTGCCTGGAGAATCCCAGGGACGGCGGAGCCTGGTGGGCTGCTGTCTATGGGGTCGCACAGAGTCGGACACAACTGAAGTGACTTAGCAGCAGCAGCAGTGGGTTTCTTCCTTCATTTTTCCTCTCCCCTCATCCAGAAATGCATGCTCTTTGATTTCTTTCTCTTACTTTACCTTTGGCTATTATTTCTCTCAATTTTCTATTTTTGATCCCTTGGTTGGGAAGATTCCCTGGAGAAAGGAGAGGCTACCCACTCCAGTATTCTTGGACTTTCCTGGTGGTTCAAGACGGTAAAGAATCTGCCTGCTATATGGGAGATCTGGGTTTGAGACGTGGGTTGGAAAGATCCCCTGGAGAAGGGAATGGCGACTCAATCCAATATTCTGACCTGGAGAATTCCATGGACAGAGAAGCCTGGTGGGCTACATACAGTCCATAGGGTCACAAAGAGTCAGACATGACTGAGTGACTTTCACTTTCATATTAATATTTCTCTTGATTTTCTATAAACTAGAAATATAAATTCTAGACATGTACTCAGGTGAACAAAATCCAACCACAATAAAATAGGTTAGCTGTCCTTGGAGTTTGTTATAATTGGAATTTTACTTGTACTGAGCTGGCTGGGGAAAAAAAGCAAAATTGTTAAAAGGAATATGGCGGCCAGTGAGAAAGTAGATGGCTATTTCTCCCTCCTCCATTTGAAAAGTGCATAATTTATTTCTCTCCCTCTCTTTTGGATCTCAGGATTACTTCTCTTTTTGCGGTTTCTAAGTATTGTTTTTTTCTTCTTAAATTCCAGAGATGAAAGGAATAAAAAAGGAGTGAATTATCTCTTGTTGGTTTAAAAACTAATCCAGACAATCCAGAAGCTTACTTTGGGAATTACAGTCCCCCTACATACATAACTCAGCCGGTAAAGAACCTGCTTGCAATGCAGGAGATCCCAGTTCGATCCTTGGGTTGGGAAGATCCCCTGGAGAAGGGAACGGCTACCCACTCCAGTATTCTGGCCTGGCAAATTCCATGGACAGAAGAACCTGGAAGGCTACAGTCAATGGGGTCACAAAAAGTCAGACATGACTGAGTGAGTTTTTTTAGAATGCAGAGAAAATGGGGATGACCACATTGCTGGGGACTTGAGTGGGCACAAGTGTCTGCAAGACACCGAGAGCTCACAGAGATGTCTGTGTTCATGTCTTTATTTTAGAATTTGGGCCCGGAGAGAGTATAGTATGGTTCCAAGGCTCACTCCATGGCAGGAAGTGGACAAAACTCAGTAAAACGTTAGCATCTTGCAGAATAGCCTGGGACCTTGACATATTCCCATTAGAGCTGGTTCAAGTCAAGAGAGAGGGATGGGAACTCACTGTCCTCTGAAAAACATGCGTGGAAATGATGCTCGGGGCAAGGCGCTGATTCTAGCAAAATGAGGAACCTGAGGGAACAGGGAAGAAATGACAGTCTTAATTTGAGAAGAAATTAATGAGGTGATTCCTTAAGGACTAGTCCTGTGGTGGGGCAGCTCTGTTGCATGTGACTTCTTCCCTAGGAGGGGGGGATCCATGGAGTCTAGAGGTGGCAAAAAAGGTAGCCTGGGACTCAGGCTGTGCAGGGGACACCAGGGCTTCTTGGGAGGTTTCCAGAACACATTACAGGAGAAAGATGCCTATTCTGTCTGTTCCCCTCTTGTCTCCACACTCCCCAAAAAAGACTGGGTCTGGGGAAGGGATAGGTCTGAGATAGGAGGCACCTGGGTCATCATCAAAGCATCTTAGATCAGAATGAGCCTTAATTCATTTGCCTCCCCCCTTTACAGAGGAGAAAACAGTGATCTCTGGTTCAGAGTGTGTGCTAAGTCGCTTCAGTCATGTCTGACTCTGTGTGACCCTGTGGACTGTAGCCCGCCAGGCTCCTCTGTCCATGGGATTCTTTGGGCAAGAATACTGGAGTGGGCTGCCATTTCCTTCTCCACTGGTCCAGAGTAACTAAGCAAAAGATCATTTCCCACCCACCTCTTTGAATTTCCAATCTAGTGATCTCTTGAAAAATAATATCATGCTTTTTTTGGGGGTGGGGGGTACTCATTGGACTAAGATAACATCATAGTAAGTAGCAGAAGCCGTGATGGACATACCTGAGCAGTTGGGTATCCCGACAAACTTGGTGATGTCCATTCTTTGGCTCACATCCTGGGTTATCCCCCTCCAGCCCAAGGTACCATACACTTTTCCCCTGATTGTGGGTTCTGTTTTGCTTTGGCATAGGGCTTTAGCATACACCCTCGAGGGCCCAGCTTTCAGCTTCTTCTCCTCTATTTCATGCTTTAGCTTCTTGTTTTCCTTTTGCAGATGGACCATCACATTGTGGAGGTGGCTGGGGAAGGAGAGGGAAGGACAGGTGGGTGTCTGGTCTGCTTCGGCCCTGTGGACACCCAGTTCCTTCCAGAGCTAGGCTCTCATGGCTTCTGTGGAAATGGAGGCCTATGTGCACCCCCTGGAAGAAGCCCAGGTCTGGGGTTGGGGTGGACCCACAGTCAGCACTCCGGACCCATGGTGTCATGTCAGCTCTGGGCTGGCTTTCTCAACTGTTAGGTGGGGACAATTCAGCCTGATCTGCCTTCTGGGGCTCATATGAAAATCCAGTTTGATAAATAATAGAAATTTGACTCATAGAGCCAGAAGTACTTGGGCTGTGTGTCTCAGTTTCTCGTGGCCACGCCTTGGAAACATCTGCACTCAGTTCTGATGCCAAAGCCCAAGTTCTCTCGCCTCCCTCAGCTGAAAGGTTGAGAGCACAGGGGATCCTGGCTCTGTTGAGAGCTTGGGCAAATTACTTGTCCCCACTTTATGGATGTAATGGCAGCTTCATGTAGGTGAGGGGAAAGGTAACTGAGCATAACCCTGTGGCTCAATAAATGGCAACTGCTAATTCTAATAGCCTCATTTCTCCAAAACCAGTGTTGAGGGCAGTGGGTGACAGGGGCTTTGGATTCAGGCCTCCCATGTTGAGATTCTGACTCTGCTGCTTACTGGTCATGAGACCACGGGATAGGTATGTAGCCTGAGTTCCTCCCTTTCTATATCCATAAATGTGGATTATAAGTGCACTGCACGTGTGAGGTCTTATAAAGATTAAATAAATGAACACATGTAAAGCACTTAGAATAGTGCCTCATATATGGAAGCAACAAATATTAGTTGAGCTCTTGTTATGAAGCTTAAAAGATGGTGTTCCTTTTATGAGGGGAGGACTGCTCCCCTCATAGAGAAGTCCCTTCTATGTTCTATGTCCTTCACTTGGAGAGTTCTCTGTTACCACAGCTTAGCCACCACCCTAACTAGTATAGTCTGCTTTTCCGTTCCTGTTTCCTTCTCAGCATTCTGACCTCTGAAAACTGTGGAAGGTGACAGAGATGAACAAAGAGACTATTAAACCTCTTTTTAGTCGTTGGTGGGGGGACTGAGGCCCAAAGAGGTCAAGTGGTGTGTCAAGAGGTCACACACACAGATTCAGGACCCAGGGTCCTTCTGCACACATCCAGGAATCCCTGGTTCCTGGCTGAGTCTTCTCCTTAGGGCCAAACTGAAGCCAGGAAGGCATGGGATGACTTACTCCTTTTCACCAGTCAGCTTGGCGATATATTTGACCTGTTCCCGGAGCTTGTTTCCTAGTTTCTCATTGGCAATCCTATAATAAAATTCACAGAAGAGAAAGAGTTTCCTAGACCCCTATGAACAAGAGTGCAAGTTGGCTGAAAAGGACATTGGGTGTTCTTGTCAAGGCTTCTGCTGGGCCTAGACCCCTGCTCCCCACTCGTTCCTCAGCCCCCAGAGCTAAAGCCTTCCTTGCAACTGGCAATGAAGAGGACTCGCTATACTTCAATGGAAAACCACTGTGGTCCCAAGGGCGTTCAAGGGATCCAGGCAATGAAAGGCAGTAAAGTCCGTTGCCAGGCTGGTAAGAGGAAGTATCCCTTCTGTCAGGGAACTGCTCCATTTCTGGGTGGATGGGCTTTCTGAACCTGCCTGAAGGGTTGAGGCCCCTTCATCTTATTCCTGACCTTTGGGCTAGGCTGAGACTGGATCAGCCTCCTAGGAGGGCTCTGTGTGTGTGTGTAACACTATTCTTTAGCACATGTGTGATTCCAGCCCTTAGAACCCTGCCTTACTGTTTTTTCCCTCACTTACTTCTGCTCTTTTGCCCATTGCTCCATGTTGGACATAATCTGATCATTCTCTCGGTGCATCCTGGAGTTGTCTTTGGGTGCAGACCGCTGGGGCAGGCAGGGCTTTGGCACAAGAAGTAAATGAGATAGTAAGGGGACGGAGCGCAGGCCTATCACCTCCCGACTCCCAAACCAGGCCTCCTGTCTTGCTGGGAGAGGAGACGTTGACTCTGCCATCCAACCCCGAGGCTGGAGTTGGAACTAATGCAGCAGGACTTCTCTTCCAGCAGTGCACTGTCACAAAGGTGATTTCTCTGAGCAGATACCACTTATGCTAGAGACAGAGTAGGCTTGTTCCTTTATAATAATGATTTTCAGGGTAGCAAAGTGACTTATTCTAAAAAAGCAGTATATTAAACCTTTTAAAAAACAGATGGAAGAAAAAATATCGGGTAGGAAGAGATGTTTTCTCCCCCCTAATCTGAGCAAAGGCCTGTAGTCACCCCAAGATATGTGGTGGCCTCCTGCTACAGACTTCATTGCTCAGAGAGATGGGCATGCCCACTGAGCTCTCAGCCGATTCTGCGGTGTCAGAAGGGGCTCGCTCTGGAGGGGGACGGACCAGTGATTACCTAAGTCAGGGGGCTGCTGGTGTACCTGACAGGGAGATGGCACTCTCTCTCCTCTGGATTGGGACCTTGGTTCTGCTCAATATCTCTATCAATAAAGTCACAGGAAGATGGTTGGGTTGAGACAGCAGCTGTGGGCCTTGAACACCCAGACCCTGCTTTGGTACTGAATGAGGAAGATGTCCTTTTCTTGCTCCCAGGCACTCCCGCCCCCAGCCCCACACAAGGGTGTCTGTCACCCCATCTGTGGTCCTGGGATGTTCCTGGGAGTGGACTGTGGATGTTCTTGGGGGAGGAAGTGATTGGAAGTTGAGGGGCACCCACCTCCTTCTCGTCCGCCAGGAGGTTCTCTTTCAGGGCGCACATTTCCTCCTGGAATGCCCTGAGCTGCTCCTCTTTAGCAGCCAGCATCTTGAGGTCGCACTGGTGCTGCTTCTGCCACTGCAGCACCTGGTTGCTCATATCCTCCAGCTTTTTGTCGAAGGCTTGCACCTGCTCAGGAGCGCATGGTGAGGAGGGTGACCCCGGTCTGCCACCCAGTTCCTGAGTACTCCCAAGAAAGCGGGAGGGACCTTTCTCTGGGAGATTTGCTGGGAGTATTTTATTTCCGGCGGCCAGCAGAGGGCGACCCTGCTCTGATTCGTTGCCACCTTCCAGAAACCTTCGGAGCACAGCAAAAGGGAGGAAGCCCAGCAAAAGGGAGGGAGCCCAGCAAAAGGGAGGGAGCCCAGCAAAAGGGAGCGAGCCCGTTAATCAAAGGGTAGCTCAGGGCGAAGTGTACAGCTCTGAGTGAAAGAAGTGACCCTGGGCCCCTGGACAGGACAGCAGCCCGAGCCTTCGGCTGCTCCTCACCTCTAGCTCGCTCTGCTGCTGGAACCCCTGCAGTTTTTTTAACTCCCCATTCAGCTTTTTCATCCTCTCTTCATAGGCAATGATTTCTTCTTCCAGCTGAAGTTTCCTGTCTTGGGCCTGTGTCAGGCTCCGGTGCAGATTCTTTGTCTCTGAGGTCGAATGATTGAGCTTTGATAAAGACAAAGATGTGGAGCGGGGGATGGAGAGTGGCTGTCATTGTGCTTGGGCCCTCTCTGCCGAGACCTGAATGGGGAAGGGTTCTATGTCCCCCACCCTCTTCTCCCCAGGGTGGCAGAGACACCCGGTCACCTTGCTTAGTGTCCCAGAGAGGGGTGAGAAGTGACAACGGTCAGTCTTCTGCATCTCCCCTTTCGCTCTCCCATTTCCTCTCTTTCCAGGTCTATGAACTGATCAGCCAGGGGTGATCAGCACAGGGGTAGGGCATGAATTTCCCTGAAAATCCAGGACTTGGGAAAACCTTGCCCCAGGTCACCCATGAGCAGAAAGACTTGCTCAATTTGGCCTCTATCCCCTTCTTCCCTAAAGCCTCACTAAGAAGCAAGTCTTCTCTGGACAGCCATCCCCGCCGATGCAAGGGCTTGCAGATGGCCTTGTGACAGCCGGTCATGCAGGAAATCGACTCCTGCACCTCTCATGCTACTGGGGAAACTCAGATATTAAACAGCCCTGGGATGGGTGGTGCTGTTGCTAAAGACTCTGCCTGCCAATGCAGGAGACTTAGGAGACATGGGTTTGATCCCTGGGTTGGGAAGATCCCCTGGAGAAGGACATGGCAACCCACTCCAGTATTCTCGCCTAGAGAATCCCATGGACGGAGGAGCCTGGCAGGCTACAGTCCATAGGGTCACACAGAGTCAGGCATGACTGAAGTGACTTAGCACACATCTCTTAGGAGACGAGAGGGTGTAGCCCACCTTCTCCAGGGCTTGTGTGAGGTCGTCCTGGCAGCAGGCTGACTTCCGGCATAACTCCTCATAGACGTCCTTACTGATCATGGTCTGGAGGTAGTGCTTCTCTTTCTCCCCAGCCTTGTCTAGCTGAATCTTCAGACTCGCTATGGTCTCCTTCTGAGAGGTGATCTTTAGGGCAGGGGAACATCACTGTCAGGGTTCATGGTCATAGAGGCATTTTCTGTGTTCACAGAAGATAAACAAGCACCGGTCTCTCTCCTCTCTGCACCAGCTTGCCAAGCAGTCTGTGATAATGCTCACTTCCCCTCACCGTTGTAAGAGGAAAAGCTGCTTTCCCAAGTCTTTTGCACTCCTCTCCCCAAACTTCCTTTCTATTAATAGTTAGCACATCCCCCCGATACAAGGAATATTGGAAGCACTGGGCCCTGATGTGGCAAGCACATGAAGAGTCTCTTTCACAGACTTCACAGCTTTGATGCATGCCAAGCAAGCACGCGTCCCACATTCGTAACTGGATGGTCTCTGTTAACAGCTGATTGTCTCATGGTTAGAGTCAGGATTAGGGTTAACCTGGAATTCAGTTCTAGGTCATAAACACGATGCAGCATTTCAGCTGTGTGCGTTATGCCTCAGTTCCTGACATAATCCATCAGACCTAATGCACCACGAATGCAGGACTGTGTGTGTTTTCTTCATCACTGTGTCCCCACTACCCAGAGCTCCGGGCATGCCACACTAAATAGGTGGTCACTAAATATAGCAAATGACTTGTTTAGACTGAATGAAGTATTGTACTGGGCAACATGAGGGATGAATTCAACATGTGGTTCTGACGGAGTGTGTTTAAAATTGAAACATGGACTACTGATGAAAGGAAATGCAGTTTAGAACACAAAACTAAGCCTCTTTCTAAGGGTTGTTTCCAGTGATTCAAAAGGTCTATTTTACGTGGGGTGTGTGTTAAGAAAACAGAAAGTGCTTACACACACCCAGACCCCTCTGGATTCCCATCAAAGGAATTCTGAAATTAGTGCTGCAGGTTGCATATTTACATAACTAACCTTCTTTTGGCAAATGTGATAACATGTGTACTAAGTCGCCTCAGTCATGTCTGACTCTTTGCGACCCCATGGACTGTAGCCCACCAGGCTCCTCTGTCCATGGAATTCTCCAGGCAAGAATACTGGAGTGTGTTGCCGTTCCCTCCTCCAGGGGATCTTCCCAACCCAGGGATCGAACCTGCGTCTCTTATGTCTCCTGCATTGGCAGGCAGGTTCTTTACCAATCGCGCCACTTAGGAAGCCCAAATGTGATAACAGGCCTATATTAAATATTTAGGCAGTATTCCTTATTTTGACAGCAGTTCCTTGGGGATTTGCATGATTCAGACCTCAAGTCCGGATCACACTAGAGGAGAGACAAAACTCCAGAAACATCAGGGCCTCAGACCTCTGCTGTTTAAGATGGCAGCCATTAGCCACATAAGACTATTGAAATTTAAAGGAAACTAAAATTGGTGAATATTAAGCTTATAAATTCAGTTCCTCAGTCCTACTAAGCCATATTTCAAGCACTCAATAGCCACATATGGCTAGTGCATGCAGTATAAAGTAACTCTAACATAGAACTTTTCCATCATCACAGAAAGTTCTACTGGGTGCTATTCTTACACTCAGAATAGTCATAGTATTTTAAGGTGACTTTTTTTTTAAATGAAGGAATCAGAGCTGCTTGTTCTCTCGTTTATAATTCAGGAGACCACCTAATAAAGATGCTGTATTTTTTTCTGGGCCGGAAAGGTGGAGTATTGCCATTCATGATGAAGAGAAAAAAGAGGTTTGGTGCGACAGGCAGATGATCCAGGTTCAAACACTGCTCCATCCCATCACATACTAATTAGTCAGTTTGAGCCTCAGCCTTTCTCTCCTCTGTAAACCAGCAGAGGGAAGCCATGTCAAGGGCTTAAGTAGACAGTCAGTCAGTGATGACTGAATGTGAGCCCAGAGCCTCACATACATTAGAAGCCAGTGACTACTTTTTGTCTTTAATTCATGTAACAAAATAGAACCAAGTCCTCTTCCACCTCATTTTTTTGTGCTTTGGGACTATTTCTGGAAGTGTTCTCTAGCAAATTTCCCCCAAACAATGGGTTCCCCCAACTCTGGTCTAAAAGGTAACTCTGGAAGACTTGATGCCAAAGCACAGATGGTTTGAGGCTTCACCAGATATTAAGACCTTCCACAACTGGAAGAGATCCTTCTCAGCCAGCAGGTGGGTGATGGAGGCATACCCCACTTCAGGAGAGAAGTGGGGCCTCAGGCACCCCAGAATGCTCATGGACTGGGCAGTTAGTGGCATTTCTGTGATGTGGAAGAGCTGGGTGCCAACTTAAGGGTCAAGAGTCACAGGGCTCAAATTTCTCACCCCTTTGGGGTTTCTGTGTACTCACCTTATTAGTCAGCTCCTCGTTGACTTGCTGGGTGCTGTTTTGTTTGGAGAGAGAGGTGTCCAGTTGTATACTATATTGCTTTACCTGTGATTTGAGGTTATCATTCTCCTCCTCCATCTTTCTCAGATTCTCCTTGGACTGCTCCGGGATTAAGGAACAACACCCAGAATGGAGGCGTTACTTCAGACACCCGAAGAAGCCCCTCCTTCTCTGCCCTCAGGCACAGCTCTGCGCTGTGCCTGGTGTATCTCAGGCCTTCTCTCTCCCCCTCACGTGTCTTTCTCACCTTTCCCGCCCTTCTCTCCTGAGGTCTGAGTACCCTCAGCCTCTATATGCCACCAGGCAATGCAGGGCTCAGGTCCAACCCTGGGATTCTTAACCCTGAGTCTTCCCAGATTATCCTCACCATCTTTTCTTTCCTTCTTCCTTCTAGTCGGAATGTCTCGAACTCTTGCTCCACTAACTTCTGCTGATCTTTGCTCTTTTTCAGTTGCTCCTTTTTCTCCTCCAGCAATCTGGTTACCTCCTGAAGTTGTTCTTCTAGACTACTTTTGAAGGAGGCTTGCTCCCTGTTCTGAGAAAATAAACGCTGGGCTGAAAGTCAGTGTTAGGTACCATATTTGGCGGCGGGGGGGAGTGGAAATCAAACCCAGGCAACTGTCCACAGAGATGACTGAAATAAATATGAGGACAACTCCTTGGTTATTTAGCATGTATAATAAAAAATTCCCTCAGGTTGAGCAACTTTTTTTTTTGGTTCAATTAGATATACTTTCTATTTATAGATACAGATCTCACTTATTTACCAAGACTTTCCACATAAAAACCTCTTTGAAGAAATGTTTTAAAAATCATAGAAAAATACAAAAAGAATAAGTCAAAGTTAAGAAAAATTTAAATTGATGAGAAGGAGAGCTTTTGAGTCCTTGAAAAAGAAATAATATTGTCCTTTTGTTTTTAAGCTTAACCCTTGAAAATGCTTATTGGTTGTGGGAACTGGAGCTGACTGGCTGGCTTGGCAATTCTAACACAAATTCTGGACAAGTAGTTTGCAATGGATTGGTGGTAGCATCTTCCCAAATAAAGAACAACGCAATTTTTTTTGGCCTTGCCGCTGGGCTTGTGGGATCTTTAGCGTCCGACCAGGGATTAAACCCAGTCCCTCAGCAGTGAGACAGGGGAGTCATAACCATTGCACTGCTGGAAAATTCCCAAAAGCTATGCATTTAGTCTTAAACAGAGCCAGTGCTTGAGCTGGCCACCTGCTTGCCCTCTGTACCTGGTGTTGAATGTGGTTTATACGATCTAGCTGTTCATTCAGTTTTACATCTTGCTCGGCCAGTGTCTTCTGAAGCTGCCTCTTTTCTTTCTCTGAAATTTCAAGCTTTCTCGTGACCTCAGAGAATTCTAATGTCAGCTCCTCTATCCGTTTCCTAAAGCAAAATGCCAACAAACAAACAAACACAGGTGGCTGGACTTCAGGGTCCATGTCAGTGGACTGTGGGCTGGCTGCAACAGGGCTTGCTACCCCACTCTTGGGCAGCAGCCCATGGTGCCCAACTGGCTCACGGGGGACAGAGCCTCTGTCTGGAGGTGGACCTGCGATACCTGCTGGGGGCAAGCTCCTCCTCAGCCGTCAAGGAATCCTTCTGCAACTTCTGAAGCTCCCTCTGGAGCTCCTGGATGGTCTCTGCCTGCTGCTTCTCCAGGCAAATACAGCTTTGCAGCTTCCTCTGGCAGTCCTCCAGGCTGTCATTTGCCATAAAGGCCTCTTCTTTGTAGTCGGCTGCTTGCTGAGCTGCAGAAGACAGGAGATGACCCCTGGGGTGTGTCCACGTGTGAGAGGAGTATGTGTGAAGATTGGACTCTCAGATGAGGCCAGTTTAAAAAAGTCTGCTCCTTCATGTTGTGACTTACTTCAGTTTCCAATCTGTCCTCCTCTCTTTCTATTTCGTTATCACTCCTGAAGAGCTCGGTTAAATTATCTGTCTTCAACCTACCCACTAGCCATGAACTTCTTCTTAAGTTAAATAAATTGGTAGAAATTGCTCAGTATCTGTTTTGCGACTCACCCCGTCACTGGGGACAAATTCTGACCTCATGGAGTTTAGCTGTACCTGGCTCACCTGATGTAGAGAACACAGTAATGTTAAACTCACACTGATCGTGAACTCAGGAAGCAAGATCAGTGTGGCTAAGTAGAGTCAGGGCCTTCGGAGAAGGAAGAGAAAGGTAATTATTGGTGGGGGGTGGAGGTGGATTGTTAGAGGAAATGCACAGTGAAGGGAAGAGGCGGGCATGTCTGAAGAGGATGGGAAGATACCAGTTTAACTGGAAAGTGAGAAGGAATGGTGGGAGACAGTTAAGTGCATGGACTCGAGACGCGTTTTGAAGAAGGCTGAAAGGCTGAGAGAAATATTAGGCATGATTTAGTGGGTTCTTGAGCAGGGACCTGCCATAAAGGAAAGAGTGTTTTAGGAAGAGTAGAACGTCTTAGAATGGAGAAAGATTTCTCATAATATCCTTTATCCCACGTCCTTATCTACACTGAGTATGAAGGAAGAAGCACTCAAATTTGTTTACTGGAGTTTCTCAACACCAAATACCTCCCCACTTCCTGTCGTTTTTCCTATCATTTCTACATTAAATATCACTCCTCTCTCCGTTTTTTGTATTTTTTTTTTTTTTGCGGGGGGGGGGGTTGGCTGGAATAGTGGAAGAAAGATGGTGTCATTATGGAAATAATTATATACCCAGAAGAAGGGAGGAGGATTTTTTTTTTTTAACAAGGAAGAGAGCAGGTTCAGCTTTGGGAATGTTGGGTTAGTCGGGAAGGTAGATGCAGCTAGTCTCTAAAGGCAAGACTGACGAGGTGCCATGTCAGGGCTGGGGCTCCAGGCATTGGAGTTGCCTGCAGAGGAATGTGGCCACAAGGAGCGGAGGCGCTCACCAGCAGAGGGAGAGGAGAGACAGCAGAGGGTGGGGTCTTAGAGATGGGTGACCAGGGTCAGGGGAGGAGGGAAATGAGGTGAGACCTGTGGAAGAGAGGGTCAGATCTGTGGAAGAATGAGGGACCTGTCGTGTCTCCAAAGCTAAGAAACAACCACTGAGGTGTGGGGGCCAATGGCGTGGACATACACAGAGTTAGAGGGCGAGGAAGGACACAAGCTTTGAACTTTTTTTTCCCCCAAAATTGATACATTGCTCACATAACATTTATCTTTTTAAATTGTATAGTGCAGTGGTTTCTGGTAAACTCACAAAATTGTGTGACCATGAGCATATAATTCCAGGACATTAACCCATATCCAAGTCAGGAAGTTACTAGTGACTTCTGAGAAAGCACTTTCAGCAGAGGGGCAAGAACATAACCCACACTCTAAGTGCACGTGTTTGAAGGTCAAAAAAGGAGAGAGAGAGTTAAAAAGCAGGGAAGAAAGAAGTGAGTGGTATGATAAAGGTCCCAGAGAAGGTGGAGGGGAGTGTGGTGCAAAGAAGCAGGGTACAGAGCTCTGTGCTCCTGTGTGGAGGAAAGAGAGGCTGCCGAGAAAACGTGGGCCAGCCTGAGCACCTGCTGTGTGGTGGGCGCTTCAGAGGGAAGGTAAGGTTGGGATGAGGGAGGGGCTTAGAGGGCGGTCCTAACTGCTGTGAGGTGAGATGGGATCCCGAGGCGATCGGAGTGAGAAAGTGGAGAGGGAGAGGGACGTGGCCATCTGGAGAGGAGAGGGGACTGCTCTGGTCCAGTGGGTTGGAGGCAGTGGGGACAGTGCTTGCCCGGGGCCTCACCAGCCAGCCTCTGCTGCTGTTTGGCGTCTTCGAGACAGTCCTTCAGCTTCTTGATCTCAGCTCGCAGGTGCCCGTACTCGACCTTGCACTTGTCCTGCCTCTCCTCCTGGATGGCAATTTCGAGTTCGTTTGTCATGCACTGCTGCTTCTCCAGCTCCATCTCCTTTTTCACGAGATTGTTCTGAACCTGCGCCAGCTCCTTCTCTAGCTCGTGCAGCATTTCGTCTTTCTCCTGGAGGAGCTGAAGAAAGTGAAGTGTTAATGCTGATGGAGGCCTGAGGAGCATCAGGGCCAAGTCAGCTAGAGATGGCCTTGAGCCACCGTCTTCGTTTGTCTGGATGTTGCAGTAGCCTCCACCTGGGCTCCCTGCCTCCCCTTTGGGCTATTCTCTGAATAGAGAATAGCAGTCAGAGGTGGGCTTTTACAAATGTGAGCCAGATCTTGTTATGTTTCTGTTCAAAGCCTCCACTTGGTCCACCTCACGTGGAAAAAGGCCAAAGTCCTTACAAAGACCTCCTGGGGTGCTCACGCTCTGGTACTTGGCTACCTGTCTGACTTTACCTCTTGCCACCCCACACTTGCTCTGCTTCTCAGCTCACTCCCGCCTTAGGGTGCCAGCCCTTGCTATTGCCTCTGCCTGGAATATTCTTCAGGATCTCAGCCTGGGTGGCCCTTCTTCATTCAAATTTCTGCCCAAATGTCACCTTATCAAGGAGGACCTTCCCTGACTACCCTGGGTAAAACAGCCACCAAGTTGTTTTACGAATTCATTAGTACCTAACATTTTATTGTATGTTTTGTTATTTGTTTGTTGTCTCTCTCTATAGACTAGAACACAAGCTCCATAAAAGTAGGGATGACACATGTTTTATTATATTCTTCATGCCTAGAAGAGTGCTTGGTGTATCATAGAAATTCAAAAATATCTGTTAAATGAACATATGAGTGACTCAAAGATGTTTATCCAGATTCCTCACTTCCTGCTGTCATCCCTCCAAACATCTCCATTAAAAAAAATTAATTTATTTTTAATTGGAGGATAATTGCTTTACAACATTGTGTAGGTTTCTGCCATACACCAATGTGATTCAGCCACCGATATACGTATGTCCCCTCCTTCTTGAACCTCCTTCCAACCTCCCACCCCATCTAACCCCTCTAGGTTGTCACAGAGCGCTGGTTTGAGCTCTCTGAGTCACTACAGGAAATTCCCACTGGCTATCTGTTTTACATATGGTAGTATATATGTTTCCATGCTACTCTCCCAATTCATCCCATCCTCTTCTTCCCATCCTGTGTCCAAGAGTCTGTTCTCTATGGCTGTGTCTCCACCAGTTCAGTTCAGTCGCTTAGTTGTGTCCGACTCTTTGCGACCCCATAGATTGCAGCACTCCAGGCTTCCCCGTCCATCACCAACTCCTGGAGCTTGCTCAAACTCATGTCCATCGAGTTGGTGATGCCATCCAACCATCTCATCCTCCGTCATCCCCTTCTCCTCCTGCCTTCAATCTTTCCCAGCGTCAGGGTCTTTTCCAAGGGGTCAGTTCTTTGCATCAGGTGGCCAAAGTATTGAAGTTTCAGCTTCGGCATCAGTCCTTCCAATGAATATTCAGGACTAATTTCTTTAGCATAGACTGGCTGGATCTTCATGCAGTCCAAGGGACTCTCAAGAGTCTTCTCCAACACCACAGTTCAAAAGCATCAGTTCTTCGGCACTCAGCTTTCTTTATAGTCCAACTCTCGCATCCATACATGACTACTGGAAAAACCAGAGCTTTGACTAGATGGACCTTTGTTGACAAAGTAATGTCTCTGCTTTTGAATATGCTGTCTAGGTTGGTTATAGCTTTTCTTCCAAGGAGCAGGTGTCTTTTAAGTTCATGGCTGCAGTCACCATCTGCAGTGATTTTGGAGCCCCCCCAAAATAAAGTCTCTCACTGTTTCCATTGTTTTCCCATCTATTTGCCATGAAGTGATGGGACTGGATGCCATGATCTTAGTTTTCTGAATGTTGAGTTTTAAGTAACTTTCACTTTCCTCAAAAGGCTCTTTAAGTTCTTCTTAGCTTTCTGCATAAGGGTGGTGTCATCTGCGTATCTTAGGTTATTGATATTTCTCCTGGTAATCTTGATTCCAGCTTGTGCTTCATCTAGCCCAACATTTTGCATGATGTATTCTGCATATAAGTTAAATAATCAGAGTGACAACATAAAGCCTTGACGTACTCCTTTCCCTATTTGGAACCAGTCTGTTGTTCCATGTCCAGTTCTAACTGTTGCTTCTTGACCTGCATACAGATTTCTCAGGAGGTAGGTCAGGTGGTTTGGTATTCCCACCTCTTGAAGAATTTTCCAAAGTTCGTTGTGATCCACACAGTCAAACACTTTGGCGTAGTCCATAATGCAGAAATAGATGTTTTTCTAGAACTCTCTTGCTTTTTCAATGATCCAATGGATGTTGGCAATTTGATCTCTGGTTCCTCTGCCTTTTCTAAATCCAGCTTAAACATCTGGAATTTCATGGTTCACATACTGTTGAAACCTGGCTTGGATAATTTTGAGCATTACTTTGCTAGCATGTGAGATGAATGCAACTGTGTGGTAGTTTGAACATTCTTTGGCATTGCCTTTCTTTGAGATTGTAATGAAAACTGACCTTTTCCAGTCCTGCCTGTGGCCACTGCTAAGTTTTCCAAATTTGCTGGTACATTCAGTGCAGCACTTTCACAGCATTATCTTTTAAGATTTGAAATAACCTCAGTTGGAGTTCCATCACCTCCACTAGCTTTGTTCGTAGTGATGCTTCCTAAGGCTCACTTGACTTGGGATTCCAGGATGTCTAGCTCTAGGTGAGTGATCACACCATCGTGATTATCTGGGTTGTGAAGATCTTTTTTGTACAGTTCTTCTGTGTATTATTGCCACCTCTTCTTAATATCTTCTGCTTCTGTTAGGTCCATACCATTTCTGTCCTTTATTGTGCCCATCTTTGCATGAAATATTCCCTTGGTAACAATAGTATTCTTGAAGAGATCTCTAGTCTTTCCCATTCTATTGTTTTCCTCTATTTCTTTGCACTGATCACTGAGGAAGGCTTTTTCTCTCCTTGTTATTCTTTGGAACTCTGCATTCAAATGGGTATATCTTTCCTTTGCGTCTCCACTGCTACCCTGCAAATAGGTTCATCAGTACCATCTTTCTAGATTCCATACATATGTGTTGCCCAGAGTGCATGTTTATTTAGGCACTCGGTCATGTCGACTCTTTGCGACCCTCTGGACTGTAGCCTGCCAGGCTACTCAGTCTATGGGATTCTCCAGGTAAGAACACTGGAGTGTGCCACTAGAAATTTCAAGGAAGAGCTGAGAATTCCACCCTGCCCCCCCCCGCCCCCATTCCCGTGGCCCCCCCCGCCCCCCATCCCCTGGGCCCTCCCATGTCCTCGGTGTCTAAAGCGCCGCAATCTCACTGTGCATGCGTGGGTGCTCTCCAAGCAACACCGAGGATGGCAGAGCCGCAGAGCCGGCTCCCGCCAGGCCTGTCTCGCACCTGCCATCTGGCGGTTTCAATCAGGGAGCTCCTCGCTTTACCTTGTCTTTCTTCAAACCAAGCTTCTGTGTCTCGGTGAACTGCGTCTGCAGTTCCTGCAGCCGCCGCTGTATGATGATGACCTCCTTATCCTTCCTCTCCACGTGGGCAGATGTCTCCTCCCGCAGCCCGTGCAGGTCCAGCTCTAGCTTCATCATGTCTACAGCGGGAGGAGACAGGAGTGTTTCTTGCTCAGAGGGGCGCTCCGCCTTCCGGGGCTCCCCTCACCCGCCTCTGCCGCTGGCCCACGGTTTACCCTTCATGATGTTTTTCTTCTGTTCTGACACGGACTCTAGCTCCATGCGCAGATCCTTCACGAGGTTCTGGTACTCCTCCACGTGCAGGCACTGGCTGTCTTTCTGCTCCTGCAAGTGCTTCAGTATCTGGGCAGACGGAAGAAGAGCGGGGGATGGGGCGGTGGGGGTGGTGAGGACCTGCCGGGAGAATGCGCCCCAGAATGGCCAGGGTCCAGACAGGCAAATCCGGAGGGACACAGAGTTAGAAGAACAGTTGCGGGCGGGTTGGGGGAGGGAGGATGGGGAGCGATCAGTGATCGCTCATGGATATGGGTCTCTTTTTGGAGTGACGAAAATGTTCTGAAATTAGTGATGATGTTTCCCAACTTTGTGAATATACTAAAAACCACTGATTTTACACTTTAAATGGTGAGTTTTCTGGTATGTTTGGAGAAGGAAATGGCAACCCACTGCAGTATTCTTGCCTGGAGAGTTCCATGGACAGAGGAGCCTGGTGGGCTCCGTGGGGTCACAAAGAGTCGGACACAACTGGGTGACTAACACTTTCCTTGTATGTAATTACATCTCAATTAAAAAATAAAGAGTAAAAAGAAAAAAAGAAGGACATGGCCGACTTCACCTGCTCACAAAGAATGGAATGTGCATAAAAGCCACCCCCTTCCTTCTCCCCATACTCAGTGTCATTCATGAAGCACTGCTGTGTGTCAGGCACTATTCTGGGTGCTGCACACACCACAGACACCAATTCTTACCCCAGGGAGCTGACCTTCTGGTGGGGTGAGATAGACAAAGAGCATAAAGTAGTGACTTACAGAAAACATGAAGAGCTGCTAAGTGCTATGGAAGAAACAGGTCAGCAAAAGGGGAATGGAGATGTATGGGCTGGAGGTGAGGTGTGCTGCAACTTTAAATAGGTTGCATAGGTTAGCCTCAGTGCCATGGTGACCAAGGAGGAACAATTAGTTGTCTGGCCATGATGGGATGCTGGGGAGACAGTTTATGTGATTTCAGAGTTGACAGTGATGGTGGGCTGCACTACGAGGACTGAGGGGAGCAGCTGCAGAAATGCAGGGCAGTCACCGTAAGACCTAGGTGTGGGCCCTGTAGGGCCAACCGAGGGAAGAGAGGTGGCTGGCCCTAACTGAGATGTGAGTAGTTCCAGTCCTAACAGAATATTTACATAATGGCTTTGGGTAGGCTATATAAAACGGTATGGGAAACTGGATTGTGTTTCTTGAAGAAATCTCTACCTTTTTAAAAAAAAAGGAGTGTTAAAAAATTATTTGTGTTTAGTAGATATAGAGTTTCAGTTTTGTAAGATGAGAAAGTTCTAGAGATTTATTGCACAATAATGTGAATATACTTAACACAATTAACTGCACATTTAAAAATGGTTGAGGTGGTCAATGTAATGTCATGTTTTTTTTCCATTATGAAACATTAAAAAGTTAGTGAGGAATAAAGACATTTCTCAAACATGGAGTGTGTGAGATCTTGCTATATGTCAGGATGTGAATAACGTGGGACTGACCTTTAAAATACATGTTGACAGATGTACAAGGAGAAATTCCAAAGTTCATCCAGACTCTGTGGAAATAGAAAGTCCTGGGAAAAGATGCATCTCTGTTCCCCAACCAGGGGATCCCTTGGAGAGCTAATGTGTGTTGACTCTCTCTGCCACATCTCTTTACCACTACAGTATTCAGCATCGGCATGGCCTCATGTGGCTGGGCTTTATTTCACATCTCAAATTCAGGCATGACGGACTTCAAATCCCCTAGAACGGCCGCTCGCCTTGTTTCCACTATTGTATTGGTTGGCCAATTTTATTTGTTTATATGGCTTAAATGCTTTTTCATTATTTGAATCAACTTTTGAGTTAGCTTTGAATTTTGAAAACATAAGAGTTTTTAAAAAGGGAGTGAATTTGAATTAATAATCTTCCCTAAATTTGTTGGTTTTCAATTTCAGCCAGAAACCAGAAGGCTGGATGATTCTTTTGAATCTAGCAAGCCAACAGGAGTCTCTGTCTTGTTTAGCTATACAGTTGCACACAAATGAAGAGATAGGTTCAATGCCAAAATTCAATTTCAAAAATCTAATCATGCTAGACACATTCCTTGGGTACATTATATACAGTATCCTTATGGGAGGGCTGAACAAAGTGAGGCAAATATAGAATAAAATATAAAATGTAGTATAAAAATTTTAACAAGAAGGAGAACCCATAATCAAACCCAACTCGGCCCATCCCATCAGGCACAAATAGGCAAATTTCTGTCACCTTTTTGATGTCTTCACAATCTTCTGAGGAGCTAGGGGGGTGTCGGTGGGTGGCTGTATATGAAGCAAAGTCTGCTTGTAATTTTATCAAAGCCTCTTCACGCTCCAGAACCTGCAATGTAGCACAAATCAGTTACACTGGATCATCAATGCAGCTGGCTTATTACTAGTGCTATTTTTGCGAGGTGTTCCTTTGTCAGCCCAAGTTTTCTACAGCATTGTGTAATTCATATTATATAAACTAGGGAGAAAGAGTTATGTTTTCAGTCTTATATCAAGGCTCACTAAGGCACAGACAGCGGTTTTTCTCGAGTCCATCAATGGCCACACTTTGGACCCCCTCTTGATCCTCTCTGTGTGGTCCAGTTTATGAGGCAGAAGAAGATTCTTTGGAGGCTGTGATGGAAAGATGTACTGAAGATACAGAAGATAGGATTCAAAGTTCAAGAAGTAAAGAAGGAAGCTTCTTATGGATTGAGTGAATATGTATGTTTTTTAAAATTTAAAAAAAAGTGAAACTTAATTCTTGTTTCTTGAAAATAATTCAAATAGAACCCAAGCATCAAAAATAAGAAGTGAGGGACTTTCCTGGTGGTTCAGTGGCTAAAATTCTGAGCTCCCCATGCAGGGGGCCTGGGTTTGATCTTGGTCAGGGAACTAGATCCCACATGCTATAACTAAGAGATTGCATGATGCAACTAAAAATCCAGAGTACCACAAATAAGACCCGGCACAGCCAAATAAATAAATACTTAAAAAAAAAAAAAAGAAGTGAGACTCTCCCATCCACTTATTCACTTCTTTCTCACTTCTACTAAGGAGGAGGAACACTATTGGTAATTTACAGTAGGGGTCCCTGACTTTCAGGATCTGATGCCTGATGATCTGAGGTGGAACTGATGTGATAGTAGTAGAAATAATAAAGTGCACAATAAATGTAATGCACTCAAATCATCCCGAAAGCATCTCCACCACCTCCCCCATCTGTGAAAAAATTGTCTTCCAGGAACTGGTCCCTGGTGCCAAAAATGTTGGGGGTCGCTGATATATATTTCTATATTATGATCAAAGACTTAAAAAAATAAAAGCTGGATTGGACTCTACACAGGATTCTGAAACTTTTTTCTCAATAATATACCACAAATATCCTTCCATGCAGCCCTTACAGATCTACTTAATCCTTTCCCTTGGCATATTATTATTCCATAATATGGATGTCTCTTTAATCATTTCTCTTAATCTCTTTAACTGTTTCCTTGCTGATGGACTCCTTGGTTGTTGAGTGAGATTTTAAGTCTCTTTAGAATCTCAGACTTAGTGTGAGTTGGGGATGCACACCGAGGAGAATATGAACAAGAGGCAGGGGCACGTATATGTAAGACATGTGAGGAGTGCTGGTAAAGAGATTACTTTAGGTGATTCTTTCCCCTCCTCCCTTTACTCAAGACTTTATTTTGGGTCTCTTGGGAAAATGTTCTAGAAGCAGACACTTACCAAAGCGTTACTGCAGGCTAGCTTATTTCGAAGCTCCTGTATTAGATCATCCTGTTCAGAGACCTTTTGCCAGACTTCAGATAATCGTTTCAGGGTCTCCTGGTGCTCTTGAATCATGCAGGGAGAAGTGTATATACGCACCTTTGAATGATCACCCTTGTTCTCAGGCTCCTGGGATATTTAAAAGTGATAGGTTGATTTTGAATCAATTTTGGAGTCAATTTCAGAATGCCATGAGCATGAGCAATCTCTAGACCTATATTCTAGAAGTTCATGTTCACATATATGATTCATATATGTGAATCAGATCTTCCAGAAGAAAAGAAAAAATTAAAAAGAGCACTACAATAAAAAGTTCAAATGGTTCACAAAAGAATACACTGAAAAGTAAATCTTGACCCTCCATGATCCAGGTCCCGTTTTCCATGATGGTCTATGTTACCAGTTTTTTTGTATATCCTTCTGGGGATAGTTTACGCATATTTATATATCATTTTTATATATGTATGTAACCCCTCGCTCTTTCCCTACCCAAGTGAAAGTCTTCTGCATATTATGCTAAACATTTATTTAGGGTATTTTCCATATTGCTACTTGTAGATCTATCTTATTCTTCTTTTAAAATTAATTTCAAACTGAACAATACACATGCACACAAATATAGATAAAATTCTTACAGAACACTGTAGGGACTTTCCTGGTGGTCCAGTAAGAATCTGCTTTTCAATGCGGGGGACTCAAGGGTCAACCTCTGGTTGGAGCACTAAGATCCCACATGCCAAGGGGCAAGTAAGCCTGCATGCCACAACTAGAGAGAAATCCATGGGCTGCAACAAGCTGCATGCTGCAGCTAAGACCTGACAGCCAGACAAAAACAAAAACAAAAACAAGCGAACACCAAACTGCTCCAGCCCAAACCTCTAAAATGAAAAACACTGTAATATTACAGGCAAGTCTAAATTTCTCTTTGACCACCACCTCTAATCCCATACTTACTGCATTCTCCAGAGATGATAACTTGTGCATGTCTTTCTAGAACTTTACCTATATGTTTACATATATACAAATGAATATTGTATATTATTTTTCACTTTTTGAAACATAAATTTTTTCTCAACAAGATGTCTTAGAAATTTATCCATGTTGGTACACGTGCCTCTATCTTGGCTATTTTAAATTGCTTTTAAATATATTTATCTAGTTTCTTATTGATGGGAATATATACTGTTTCCAAGTTTTTTTCTAAAATGAAGCTGAAATGAATATTTTTGCACATAAATCTTTGAGTAGCTATTCTAGTTTATGTGTAGATTAAATTTGTAGATGTATTATAGGAATTTATCTAAACAGGGTCTATTTAAAACTTTGATAGCTGTTGCATGATTATCCTTCAAGTAAATTGTACCAATTGACACTCTCATCAACATGAATATGCCTGTTTTCCTAGAACTGCATTTTTTATTTTTAAATGTCTTTCTCTAGATTATCTGAAATCATGCATGAAGGTTACTACCTGTTCACTGGTCTGCACTAATAATGGGGTGAACTGATGCAGAGAAGCAAAAAAAAGCAAAAAGTGCTAGTTTGGATGGTAGATCCTTTCTCCATTAAACTATCTCTCTAACTGGGCTTTTTCAGGCAAAGTTAGAAATAGTTCATGTTCACTGAGCATGAAAGTTGCCCATGAGTATATAAATAATTCAGTGTCTATGTGGAAAAAGGAATGGGGAACAATAAAAAAGTTAAGAAACAAGGATGATATCTACAGATTACAATATCTTAATACTGACAGTATGAAAAATAGAAATTAATTTTAAAGTAATAGAAGAAAAATTCCTGGAATTGAAAAAAATGTAGATCTTCAGATTTAAAGGATCAGCTAAGTGTTGAGAGACTTAATGAGAAATAAATTTTAAAAAATCCTGAGCCTAAAAACCTCTAGAGTTCAAAGAGATAAAAGAGGTGATTCACACAAAATGAGAAACAGGTTGAAAACTAACAATTCCTCTTTAATACTGCATGGTATAATACAACACAGCTATAGTTTTCTAAGACTTAGTTGTAAATCTGAATACCTAATCGAAATAGCATTCATGAATGATGGCAAAATAAACCTTGTTCAGACATGGAAATTTTGAGAATTTTTACCATTCACTGTTGTTTCTGAAAGAATTAACAAGGAATTATTGCAGCAAAAGGGAAAGTCCAAGAATGCAGAAGAGGTGGAGAATACCGCTTAGTGAGTAAAAGTTGGCTTTATTTGTAATCTTTAAGAAATGTACATTTTTTCTGTCACATAAATAGCTCAAGAAATTAAAGAAAAGATGAAAAATTTTCAAATTCATTTACATTAGGGTAGCATAATCCAGACACCAATATGAGAAGAGAACACATAAATTTAAGTCATCAAAATAATCTCACTTCTGCAAACAGATAAAAACTAAATGCTAATAAACTTATAATAGCAGTTTATTATAATTTAACAGCTTATTATGATATATATTATCTTAATTAAAATTAAATTAAATTATTTAATTAAAATAATAACATATATCAAGGAGGATTGGTTCCAGGAATGTAATGATTGTCCTGTAAATAAAAATCTATTAATTTATTACACTTCATTACAGGAAAGAAACTCTATGATTACTTTGATAGGTGCTAACAAAAACATCCAATAAAATCCAGTATCTATTCCTGGTAAAAATTCTTGATAAGCTATGTAGAGACAGTTACATCTTTAACTTCAAAAAGGATATTAACAAGAATCCAAGAACAGATATTATACTTAAAAGTGGAATATTAGAAACATTTAAAAATATGAGGAGCAAGGCAAGGATGCTACAATTCGACACTGTTCTGGAGGTCTTAGTCAATGTTGTAAGATGGAAAATAAGTTGTATAAATGCCAACACAGAAAGCAATTTAGGAAAACCTGAGATAGTCAACTAAAAATCTGGGAACAGAGTTCAAAAATAGCAGGATAAGAATTTTTCTCTACATCAATAATAATTAATAAAGTTAAATGTACAAAAGAGCTCATTCAAAAAACAATAACTGTAATACATCTAAGAATAAACTTAAGCAAGAAATATGTGAGATCTATAAGGAAAAGTGTAAAATCTTACTAAAGGACACACAAGAAGCCTTGAATAAAAGTAGAAACATATCATGTTCCATGTGTGTGTGCGTGCTAGGTCACTTCAGTTGTATCTGACTCTTTGCGACCTCAGGGACTGTAGTCCACCAGGCTCCTCTGTCCATGAGATTCTCCAGGCAAGAATACTGGAATAGGTTTCCATGCCCTCCTCCCGGGGATCTTTCCAACCCAGGGATCAAACCTGTGTCTCCTGCATTGCAGGCGGATTCTTTACTGCTGAGCCACTGGGGAAGCCTGTCATGTTCCATAGGATATGATAATTTCCCCCAAATGAATATAAAGTTTGAAAGTAAGACAATATGAATTTCACCAAGACAAGAGATACAAAAATGACCAAGAAATACTTGAACATAAAGAACAGTGAAGTTGGACCTGCCCTAAAAGGAGGTGTGAAAACGTACTATCAGTTAAAGTTACTATTAAAAACAACTCTGATCTTGGTGCAGGAAATGGCAAGTAGATCAAAAGAACAGAGAATCCAGAAAGAGATTAGTATGAATTTTGAGCTGGCACTTCAAGTCAATGGGAAAAGGCGGGGATGTTTCATAAGTGGAGCTGGGACAACTGAAGATCCATTTAGATAAACATAAAATTACAGCCTTCTCTCATTATTTATATGGGGCTTCTTGGTCCTGGGTCAGGAAGATCTGCTGGAGAAGGGACAGGCTACCCACTCCAGTATTCTTGGGCTTCCCTTGTGGCTCAGCAGGTAAAGAATCAGCCTGCAATGTGGGAGACTTGGGTTCGATACCTGGATTGGGAAGATCCCCTGGAGAAGGGAAAGGTTACCCACTCCAGTATTTTGGCCTGGAGAATTCCATGGACTCTATAGTCCATGGAGTTGCAAAGAGTCAGACACGGCTGAGCAACTTTCACTTTCACTGTCTTAGGTGGGTCAGTGGTAAAGAATCTGCCTGCAATGCAGGAGACAAGAGATTCAGGTTTGATCCCTGGGTGGGGAAGATCTCCTGGAGAAAGAAATGGCAACCCACTCCAGTATTCTTGCCTGGGAAATCCCATGGACAGAGTAGGCTGACTGGCTACAGTTCATGGGGTCTCAAAGAGTTGGTCATGACTGAACAACGAAGTAGCAACAGCAGCAGCAGCTCATATTATATATATATATATATATAAATAATACATGTATTTTCCAGGTTTACTAAAGCTAAAAAACATAAAACTACAAAATTATAAAACTGTTAAAAGACAGTATAAGATAAACTTTTGCAATCTGGGGGTTAGTGAAGGCCTTCCTAAATAAGACATAAAACCTAGGATCTATTTAAAGAAGGGTTAAGAGATTTAGTTTCATAAAATTAAAAACTTTTGTATGTTGAAAAATACTATTAACAAGAAAAAATAAAAATTACAAACTGGGAGAAAATATTTGTAACTTATATAATGAAGCATTATTACCTATAATATAGATGTAGAAGAACCTTCTAAATCTATATCATACAAGGTGTAGAACCATCTATGCTGTTGCTGTTTAGTTGCTCAGTCATGTCTGACTCTTTGGACTCTATGGACTGTAGCCTGCCAGACTCCTCTGTCCATGAGATTTTCCAGGCAAGAATACTGGAGTGGGTTGTCATTTCCTTCTCCAAAGAACCTCCTATAAGTCAACACAAAAATGGCTAACAATCCAATAAAAAAAATGATTAAAGATTTAAAAGCAATTTGTAAAACAGAAATCCACAGGACCGATGCACTTATGAACAGGGCTCAATACTTTGTTCATGAGGTGGGCACTGTGACGTGCCTCCCCGATCCCTTTCGGCAGTGAAAGGTGGCTCTAGCACCCCTCTAGCTGTAGGGGTGCTGCCCTAAGACACCTCAGCAGTCAGCCCTTCTTGGGGATTGCCTGGGTTGAAGAAAACATTTGCCCAAGGTCATGTCTTTCCCTAGGAAGACAACTCACATCCAATCACTGATCACCATGGAGGTATAAAGGCCAGCTCCCTTCTCCCCAGTTTATAATTGCTCTAGAGGTCTGTACAGTCTCAAAGCTTGCCATGAGGTTGACTAAGGCATTTGCTGGGACAGCTCAATGTTTCCTTCTGCCCAGCCCTGCTTCCTTTCCCTTCATAGGAGCTGATGCCAAGACCTTTCTCTAAAAATGTCTGACATGCCAGTCTGTCTCAGATTCTGCTTCCTGGGGAGCTCAACCCACAATTATTAGAACTAAAGGAAATAAAAAGTATAATGATAAAATCTGTTTTATTTTCCCCCACTCATCAGTTTAACACAACTTAAAGAGACTGAAAACACGCCTTGTGAGTGTGGGGGAATAACTGTTGGTCAAAGTGTAAACTGGTAGAACCTTTTTTAGTATTCAATGTAGAATTATCTTTAAACATTAAAAATAAGCATTTCTTTTGACCCAGCAAAATCCCACTTCAGGAATTAACCCCTGTGTGTGGTAGACAAACAGGTCAGTAGATGGCACAGGGTACAGTCATACTACACAATACAAGGTAGTAAGTAAAAGAAATAATCAAGAAAGAAAAGAAAAAGTCATCAAGACATACATTTAAAAGACAAAGTGCAGAACCACATTTTTAAAGTGACTCATTTAGGTAAAAAAGAAAACCTTACCATTTTATATATGTAAGTGTATAGCAATAGGCTGGGGAAGATTGCCAGCACATTTTGAGTGACTGCCTAGGGGGAGAAGAGTGGGATGGAGAAGGGCAAAGGTGAACTTTTACATTTAATCTCCATAATTCTGTCTAGAAAGCCTATATTGCTGTATTAGTTGTATAATTTTAAAAACCATTTAAAAGTAAAAAGAAACAGATTCAGGCACTTTGGCTCTTCTTTGCTATGTTTCCTGATTTCTCCTCTTATTTGATTCTGAAGCTATGATTTGCATGAGTCTTGTGACCGAGAAGAGCACCCATGGCAACACGGAAGATTTGGAAGCTCATTTGGTCATTTATTTTCTGCCTTATTCGAAGTGGTGGTTCCTTATATTATCTTTCCTTGTGATTCATACGGTAAATAATCTGTCTGCAATGTGGGAGACCTGGGTTCGATCCCTAGGTGGAGAAGATCCCCTGGGGAAGGGAATGGCTACCCACTCCAGTGTTCTTGCCTGGAGAATTCCATGGACAGAGGAGCCTGGTGGGCTGCAGTCCATGCAGTTCCAAAGAGTTGAACATACTTTCTTTTCTTCTCCTTATGTTAATTAAGGAGCCTTAACATTCCTAAGAAGCAATCTTACAAAAGATGTGAAGGCTTGAAGTTCAAAGCTGAGGGCCACAGAAGTCAAGGGAAGGAATGACAACTAGTTGAAAGTTTGGGTTTCTGACTACTACTGGGCCCACTAAGAGTTCCTGGTCCGAGTGGTCTGGTTGAAGTCCTACCTGACCGACGATCTCGCTGAGCTCCCCCTCCAACATCTTCACTTGGCACTGAAGTAACTCGATGTTGCTCAGGGAAGTCTGGTATTTATCCCTGTAGAGATTTAAGCTCCTTTCGAGGGAGACGATTTTGTCCCCAGCCAAGGCGAGTTGCTCCTGGGCCAAATGGAGCTTATCCCCTGTGTTCTCATTATGATTTCCCAGTTCTTCCTCATAGAGAATCACCTGTTGGTATAGGAAAGAAACCACACTGAACCCACGGAAGCATCTAATGATGAAAGGATATGGCTATAACATAGCATGCAGAGGAGTCTTATATCTTAACTAGAAATGCAGATGCAAAGAATAGGCCCGGCACAGATCTAAAAGTTACAGTACAGAAACAGATCGCCAGTCCAGATTTGATGCATGAGATAAGAGCTCAGGGCTGGTGCACTAGGATGACCCAGAGGAATGGGATGGGGAGGGAGGTGGGAGGGGGTCCAGGATGGGGAACACATGTAAATCCATGGCTGATTCATATCAATGTATGGCAAAAACCACTACAATATTGTAAAGTAATCAGCCTCCAACTAATACAAACAAATGGAAAAAAAAAGTTACAGTACATAAAATCAGAATGGTAATGATTAGAAAAAATTTCTAAAAAGATTGTCCTGTTTGGATGGTAAGGTTCTTAAAGGCAGGGACCATTTCTGTTTCCCATTCTTCCTGGTATGCAGCTAATTAAATAAAGATATATTAGTTGATTAACAGGAATGAAAGCATAGCTCCATTTTTAAAGGGCTTGAGATGGCAGTATTATTTCTTTACTAGGTATTCTCTAGAGGTCTAATTTAGAAAATGTGGAGTCCCTGGTGCACACAGGTCTGCTTCAGCCAAGTTCCCTACAGACAGTGGGGGAATAGGACCTGAAGTTCCTGGGGAATTTGCATCCTCCTTATTTAGGCTCTTTTTCTTCCTAATCAGTTAATTAGTCAACCAATTGAGCAGATATTTATTGAATGCTCAAGAACAATGTATTTGGTGCTTAGGGGTATTTATACTTACATAGCACAGGCTCCTCCCTCACAGCATTTACAAACTTCTATTGGGGGAGATACAATTTAAAATTAGCAAACAGCTCTTGAGTGTGCTAAATTATATGATTTGCATTATATGTATTGAAGGAGTTAAGAGCAGGAGGCTCATCAAGGAGGGCTTTATTTGGGTTCAAATATTTCAGAATTCAGGTAGAACACATTCTATTGATTTAAGCTAATATATTTGCTGCCTGCCATTTGAGAGTCATCTTAGGAAAGGATCATTTACTTTGAGGTGTTTATTAGGGGAGGAAAAGAGAAAATGAATATTTTATATTCATATGTTTATAACAGAAGCTGTCAGGAGGCCTGCCTATACCCCCTTGACACTCACCATTCCTCCGTATGTTAACTCCCTTCCAACTGCAAGCATCTTCAGTTTTTTTGCCTGAGGGATGCACTGGCCCCAGGAGCCCACTCAAGCCGAGGAGCAAGACAAGACAAGTGACAAGTACGGGGAGTTAACAATATCAGGTGCAACCCTCAGCCAATGACTGGAACAATTGGCTGGGATCAATTTTCACTGTGTCCTACATTTTCTACTGGAGTTCTCCAGAGAGACTGAACCCTGGTTTCCCACAGCGGTGATAATCTTTTTTTTTTTAATGACTTTGTATTGGAGTATAGTTGCTTTACAACACTGTGTTAGTTTCTGCAGCACAGCAAAGTGAATCAGCTATATGTATACATGTATCCCCTCTTTTTTAAGCTTTCCTTCCCATTTAGGTCACCACAGAGCACTGAGTAGAGTTCCCTGAGCTATCCAGTAGGTTCAGCAATGATCTTAATAGTTATTTTCTTTATGGGCTTCCTGCCCTTGTTTGACACCCCTCCCTACTCTTTCACTGTGCTTCCTGGGATCACCTCCCTCCTGAATTAACTAGTACTTACAGAGTCAGACATGACTGAGTGACTAACACATACTTGTATCCATCTCTTTGTTTTAGGATCTGCTGTTGGGAAACCCAAATTTAGAGAGAAGTTTGATACGTCTGTGAACAAAGTATTGGGGAATTTGGCAGAGTGCTGAAAGTAACTTTTCCAGGACTTTCTCAAATTGGGCTCTGTGTCCCTGACTGTTGCTTGCCAGATCCCACAACAATTCCTCCTCTCCTCCTTGTAATAGAACCTTGACTTTGTTTGGGACAAAAGTGTGCCTCACTAAAATACTGCATTTCTTTGCCTTCCTAAGAAATTGCTACAGACATGTGACTAATTGTTGCTAGCGGTATATAAGTCAAAGTATTGTGTGGGGCTTCTCGCAAGTGTCCTTTAAAAGGGAGGAGTGTGGGAGGCGGTCCGAAAATGGCCCAGGAATAGGATGGGGAGACCACTTTCTCCCACACAAATTCATCGAAAGAACATTTGAACACCGAGCAAATTCCACAGAACAACTTCTGAAAGCTGGCAGAGGACATCAGGTACCCAGAAAGGCAGCTCATTGTCTTCGAAAGGAGGTAGGACAAAATATAAAAGATAAAAAGAGAGACAAAAGAGGTAGGGACAGAGATCCGTCCCGGGAAGGGAGTTTTAAAAAACAGAGAAGTTTCCAAACACCAGGAAACACTCTCTCCGGCGGGTCTGTGGTGAGCCTTGGAATCTCAGAGGGCAAAATAACCAGAAGGAAAAATAAATAAATAATTAAATCCCACAGATTATGTGCCTTAGAGCAACTCCCAGCGGAGCAGCAGCCCAGACGCTCTCATCCCCCACTAGCAAGCTGGGGAGGGACAGGGAGAAGCTGCATTCCTTAGGGTAAGGACCAGGGCTGAATGCCCCGAGGGCAATCTGAGGGAACTAGCTTGAGATAGCAACCCAGACTGTGGGATACCTATCCCACGATCCCCGTGAAAAGCCCTAACCTAAGACATGGCCAGGCCCGCTCACAGAACAAAGGACTGAGCAGAGCTAGCTGGCTGCGGACCGGCCCATCCCCCACCGGAGACAGGCAGGTGAGGGCAGCCAGAGCCGGAAGGGGGCAATCGGCCCCAGAGAGGCATCGGATACCAAACTGCAAGCAGACTTCTCTGCTAACCAAGACTTCTTGGGATTCTGGACAGTGGACATCCCCCGGGAGGGTCGCAGCCAGAGACCAGCTCCCCAGAATAGACACATGGCACACCTGAGAAGGCGCGCCCATTGTACGCCCAGAAAACCGAGCAGCTGGAACGGGGGAGAGGATAAGCTGCAGCCTTCAACTGGGGACAACTCCGTGAGCGAAGCATCTGGTCACCTGAGCTGCTTGGACCTGGGATGGGTGCAAAACGCAGGCCCAACCAAGTCTGCGCCTTTGTGGAGTCCTCGAGAACCTGAACCTGAGCAGCTTAGACCTGGAAAGTGCATGCAAACCAGGGCCCGCCTCAGACAGTTCCCGGCAGAGCAACCTAGAGTCTGAGCAGTGTAGACTGGGAAAGCACAACCACCGGGAGCCGGGCAAACCCAGCGTGGCTGAATCACTGGGAGCACATGCCAGTGATATTTGTTCACAATGTTCCTCCAGCCCCAAAGCACGACTGAACAAGTGAGCCTAAAATGTGACCACCACCATGCCCCTTGTGTCAGGGTGGAAATTAGACACTGAAGAGACCAGCAAACAGAAGCTAAAATAAACAGAGGGAACCGCTTTGGAAGTGACAGGTGCAATAGATTAAAACCTTGTAGTTGGCACCAACTACTTAGGAAGGGGCCTATAGACCTTGAAACCCAAGCCGGACCAAGGAACTATATGAAGATGAATTGACCCCACACTGTCCGCAACAGCTCCAGAGAAAGTCTTAGAGATATTTTTACTACTATCATTTTTTAAATTTAAAAAATTTTAAAAATACATTTTTTATTTTTAAGTCCCCATTACTCCTTTAATTTTCAATTTTATAACCTACTATTACCTTGCAAAAAAAAAAAAAAAAAAAGACAGACCCTATTTTTAAAGCAAACTTCATATATATATATATATATGTATATATATATATATATATATATATTATAACCTCTGTGACTTTTTTGTTGTTGTTGTTGTTTGTTTTCTTTTTTTAATATTGTATTTTTGGGAATCTAACCCCTACTCAAGATTTTTAATCTTTGCTTTTTGGTATTTGTTATTAACTTTGTACCTTTAAGAACCCAACCTTTAGTACCCACTTTTACTTGGGAGTGGGATCACTAGCCTGATTGCTCTCTACCCCTTTTGACTCTCCTTTTTCTCCACCAGGTCACCTCTATCTACCCCCCACTCCCTTTTCTTCTCTACCCAACTCTGTGAATCTCTTTGTGGGTTCCGGGCTGTGGAGAACACTTAGGGAACTGATTACTGGATGGATCTGTCTCTCTCCTTTTGAGTCCCCCTTTTATCCTCCTGGCCACCTCTGTCTCCTTCCTCCCTCTTCTCCTCTCGGTGTAACCCTGTGAACATCTCTGAGGGGTCCAGACTCTGGAGAGCACATAGGGAAGTGAATACTGGCTAGCTTGCTTTCTCCCCTTTTGATACCCCATCTGCTCCTACTGGTCACCTCTAACTCCCTTCTTCCTCTTCTCTTCTCCATGTAACTCTGTGTACCTCTCACTGAGGAGAAACTTTTCATCACTAACCTAAATGTTTTATCATTGGTGCTGTATAGAGTCAATATATAATGAATAATGCAATAAATGAGACCAAAAGCACTCTGGAGGGAATCAACAGTAGAATAACAGAGGCAGTAGATAGGATAAGTGAGGTAGAAGATAGAATGGTAGAAATAAATGAAACAGAGAGGAAAAAAGAAAAAAGAATTAAAAGAAATGAGGACAACCTCAGAGACCCCTGGGGCAATGTGAAAAGCCCCAACATTCGAATCAGGAGTCCCAGAAGAAGAGGACAAACAGAAAGACCATGAGAAAATACTTGAGGAGATAATAGTTGAAAAATTCCTTAAAATGGGGAAGGAAATAATCACCCAAGTCGAAGAAACCCAGAGAGTCCCAAACAGGATAAACCCAAGGCAAAACACCCCAAGACACATATTAATCAAATTAACTAAGATCAAACACAAAGAACAAATATTAAAAGCAGCAAGGGAAAAACAACAAATAATACACAAGGGGATTCCCATAAGGATAACAGCTGATCTTTCAATAGAAACTCTTCAGGCCAGAAGGGAATGGCAGGACATACTTAAAGTGATGAAAGAAAATAACCTACAGCTCAGATTACTGTACCCAGCAAGGATCTCATTCAAATATGAAGGAGAAATCAAAAGCTTTACAGACAAGCAAAAGCTGAGAGAATTCAGCACCACCAAACCAGCTCTTCAACAAATGCTAAAGGATCTTCTCTAGACAGGAAACACAGAAAGGGTGTATAAACTCGAACCGAAAACAATAAAGTAAATGGCAATGGGATCATACTTATCAATAATTACCTTAAATGTAAATGGATTGAATGCCCCAACCAAAAGACAAAGACTGGCTGAATGGATACAAAAACAAGACCCCTATATATGCTGTCTACAAGAGACCCACCTCAAAACAAGGGACACATTCAGACTGAAAGTAAAGGGCTGGAAAAAGATATTCCATGCAAATAGAGACCAAAAGAAAGCAGGAGTAGCAATACTCTTATCAGATAAAATAGACTTTAAAACAAAGGCTGTGAAAAGAGACAAAGATGGATGCTACATAATGATCAAAGGATCAATCCAATAAGATATAACAATCATAAATATATATGCACCCAACATAGGAGCACTACAATATGTAAGACAAATGCTAACAAATATGAAAGGGGAAATTAACAACACCACAATAATAGTGGGCAACTTTAATACTCCACTCACACCTATGGATAGATCAACAAAACAGAAAATTAGCAAGGACACACAAACTTTAAATGATACAATGGATCAGTTAGACCTAACTGATATCTATAGGACATTTCACCCCAAAACAATGAATTTCACCTTTTTCTCAAGCGCACACGGAACTTTCTCCAGGATAGATCACATTCTGGGCCATAAATCTAGCCTAGGTAAATTCAAAAAAATTGAAATTATTCCAAGCATCTTTTGTGACCACAATGCAGTAAGATTAGATGTTAATTACAGGAGAAAAACTATTAAAAATTCCAATATATGGAAGCTGAACAACACGCTGCTGAAAAACAAATCACAGAAGAAATAAAAAAAAGAAATCAAACTATGCATAGAAAGAAATGAAAATGAAAACACAACAACACAAAAACTATGGGACACTGTAAAAGCAGTGCTAAGGGGAAGGTTCATAGCAATACAGGCTTACCTCAAGAAACAAGAAAAAAGTCAACCAAATAACCTAACCCTACACCTAAAGCAACTTGAAAAGGTAGAAACTATGAACCCCAGGGTTAGTAGAAGGAAAGAAATCTTAAAAATTAGGGCAGAAATAAATGCAAAAGAAGCAAAAGAGACCATAGCAAAAATCAACAGCCAAAAGCTGGTTCTTTGAGAAGGTAAATAAAATTGACAAACCATTAGCCAGACTCATCAAGAAACAAAGGCAGAAAAATCAAATCAGCAAAATTAGAAATGAAAATGGAGAGATCACAACAGATAACACAGAAATACAAAGAATCATAAGAGACTATTATCAGCACTATATACAAATAAAAAGGACAACTTGGAAGAAATGGACAAATTCTTAGAAAAGTACAACTTTCCAAAATTGAACCAGGAAGAAATAGAAAATCTCAACAGACCCATTACAAGCACGGAAATTGAAACTGTAATCAGAAATCTTCCAACAAACAAAAGCCCAGGACCAGACAGCTTCACAGCTGAATTCTACCAAAAATTTAGAGAAGAACTAACACCTATCCTACTCAAACTCTTCCAGAAAATTGCAGAGGAAGGTAAACTTTCAAACTCATTCTACGAGGCCACCATCACCTTAATATCAAAACCTGACAAAGATGCCACCAAAAAAAAAAAAAAAAAAAAAAAAAAGAAAGAAAGAAAGAAAGAAAGAAAACTATAGGCCAATATCACTGATGAACATAGATGCAAAAATCCTTAACAAAATCCCAGCAAACAGAATCCAACAACATATTAAAAAGATCATACATCATGACCAAGTGGGCTTTATTCCAGGGATGCAAGGATTCTTCAATATCTGCAAATCAATCAATGTAATACACCACATTAACTAATTGAAAAATAAAAACCATATGATTATCTCAATAGATGCAGAGAAAGCCTTTGACAAAATTCAACATCCAGTTATGATAAAAACCCTTCAGAAAGCAGGAATAGAAGGAACATATCTCAACATAATAAAAGCTACATATGATAAACCCTCAGCAAACATTATCCTCAATGGTGAAAAATTGAAAGCATTTCCCCTAAAGTCAGGAACAAGACAAGGGTGCCCACACTCACCACTACTATTCAACATAGTTTTGGAAGTTTTGGCCACAGCAATCAGAGCAGAAAAAGAAATAAAAGGAATCCAGATTGGAAAAGAAGAAGTAAAGCTCTCACTGTTTGCAGATGACATGATCCTCTACATAGAAAACCCTAAAGACTCCACCAGAAAATTACTAGAGCTGATCAATGAATATAGTAAAGTTGCAGGATATAAAATTAACACACAGAAATCCCTTGCATTCCTATACACTAACAATGAGAAAATAGAAAGAGAAATTAAGGAAACAATTCCATTCACCATTGCAATGAAAAGAATAAAATACTTAGGAATAAATTTACCTAAAGAAACAAAAGACCTATATATAGAAAACTATAAAACATTGATGAAAGAAATTAGAGAGGACACAAATAGGTGGAGAAATATACCGTGTTCATGGATTGGAAGAATCAATATAGTGAAAATGAGTATATTACCCAAAGGAATCTATAGATTCAATGCAATCCCTATTAAGCTACCAATGGTATTTTTCAGAGAACTAGAACAAATAATTTCACAATTTGTATGGAAATACAAAAAACCTCATATAGTCAAAGCAACCTTGAGAAAGAAGAATGGAACTGGAGGAATCAATCTGCCTGACTTCAGGCTCTACTACAAAGCCACAGTCATCAAGACAGTGTGGTACTGGCACAAAGACAGAAATATAGATCAATGGAACAAAATAGAAAGCCGAGAGATAAACCCACACACCTATGGACACCTTATCTTTGACAAAGGAGGCAAGAATATACAATGGAGAAAAGACAATCTCTTTAACAAGTGGTGCTGGGAAAACTTGGTCAACCACTTTTAAAAGAATGAAACTAGAACACTTTCTATCACCATACACAAAAATAAATTCAAAATGGATTAAAGATCTAAATGTAAGACCAGAAACTATTAAACTCCTAGAGGAAAACATAGGCAAAACACTCTCCGACGTAAATCACAGCAGGATCCTCTATGACCCACCTCCCAGAATATTGGAAATAAAAGCAAAAATAAACAGTAAGACCTAATTAATATTAAAAGCTTCTGCACAACAAAGGAAACTATAAGCAAGGTGAAAAGACAGTCTTCAGAATGGGAGAAAATAATAGCAAATCAAGCAATGGACAAAGAATTAATCTCAAAAATATACAAGCAACTCCTGCAGCTCAATTCCAGAAAAATAAAAGACCCAATCAAAAAGTGGGCCATAGAACTAAACAGACATTTCTCCAAAGAAGACATACAGATGGCTAGCAAACACATGAAAAGATGCTCAACATCACTCATATCAGAGAAATGCAAATCAAAACCACCATGAGATACCATTACATGCCAGTCAAAATGGCTGCTATCCAAAAGTCTACAAGCAATAAATGCTGGAGAGGGTGTGGAGAAAAGGGAACCCTCTTACACTGTTGGTGGGAATGCAAACTAGTACAGCGACTATGGAAAACAGTGTGGAGATTTCTTAAAAAACTGGAAATAGAACTACCATATGACCCAGCAATACCACTTCTGGGCATACACACTGAGGAATCTAGATCTGAAAGAGACACGTGCACCCCAATGTTCATCGCAGCACTGTTTATAATAGCCAGGACATGGAAGCAACCTAGATGTCCATCAGCAGATGAATGGATAAGGAAGCTGTGGTACATACACACCATGGAATATTACTCAGCCGTTAAAAAGAATTCATTTGAATCAGTTCTAATGAGATGGATGAAACTGGAGCCCATTATACAGAGTGAAGTAAGCCAGAAAGATAAAGAACATTACAGTATACTAACACATATATACGGAATTTAGAAAGATGGTAACGATGGCCCTATATGCAGGGCAGAAGAAAAGACGCAGAAGTACAGAACAGACTTTTGAACTCTGTGGGAGAAGGTGAGGGTGGGATGTTTCGAAAGAACAGCATGTATATTATCTGTGGTGAAACAGACCACCAGCCCAGGTGGGAGGCATGAGTCAAGTGCTTGGGCCTGGTGGGCTGGGAAGACCCAGAGGAATCGTGTGGAGAGGGAGGTGGGATGGGGGACCAGGATGGGGAATACGTGTAACTCTATGGCTGATTCATATCAATGTATGACAAAACCCACTGAAAAATAAAAAAAAAATAAACAAACAAACAAACAAAAAAAAGCTTCTGCACAACAAAGGAAACTATAAGCAAGGTGAAAAGACAGTCTTCAGAATGGGAGAAAATAATAGCAAATCAAGCAATGGACAAAGAATTAATCTCAAAAATATACAAGCAACTCCTGCAGCTCAATTCCAGAAAAATAAAAGACCCAATCAAAAAGTGGGCCATAGAACTAAACAGACATTTCTCCAAAGAAGACATATAGATGGCTTAACAAACACATGAAAAGATGCTCAACATCACTCATATCAGAGAAATGCAAATCAAAACCACCATGAGATACCATTACATGCCAGTCAGAATGGCTGCTGTCCAAAAGTCTACAAGCAATAAATGCTGGAGAGGGTGTGGAGAAAAGGGAACCCTCTTACACTGTTGGTGGGAATGCAAACTAGTACAGCCACTATGGAAATTCCTTAAAAAACTGGAAATAGAACTGCCATATGACCCAGCAATCCCACTGCTGGGCATACACACTGAAGAAACCAAAATTGAAAGAGACACATGTACCCCAATGTTCATCGCAGCACTGTTTATAATAGACAGGATATGGAAGCAACCTAGATGTCCATCAGCAGATGAATGGATGAGAAAGCTGTGGTACATATACACAATGGAATATTACTCAGCCATTCGAATCAGTTCTAATGAGGTGGATGAAACTGGAGCCTATTATACAGAGTGAAGTAAGTCAGAAAGAAAAACACCAATATAGCATACTAACGCATATATATGGAACTTAGAAAGATGGTCATGATAAACCTGTATGCGAGATAGCAAGAGAGACACAGATGTGTTGAACAGTCTTTTGGACTCTGTGGGAGAAGGTGAGGGCGGGATGATATGGGAGAATGGCATTGAAACATGTAAATTATCATATGTGAAACGAATCGCCAGTCCAGGTTCGATGCATGATACAGGGTGCTCGGGGCTGGTGCACTGGGATGACCCAGAGAATGGGATGGGCAGGGCGGGGGGAGGGGGGGTTCAGGATGGGGAACACATGTATACCCATGGCAGATTCAAGTCAGTGTATGGCAAAACCAATACAATGCTGTAAAGTTAAATTAATAAATAAATTAATTAAAAAAATAAAAGGGAGGGGTGTGCCTTTCTCTCTCCACCCTATCTCCTACCCTCACCCTGATTATTTGGAACAAAGATGTAAAGGTTGGTGCTCCAGCAGCCGTCTTAGGTGACCTCTAAATGGAAGCTTTCAGCTAATGATGGCCAAACCAAAAGACAGGACACAGGTAGCAGTCCTAGACTACCTCTCTCTTATTTTATGTCATAGAAATTAGCTATTTTATTTTTTATTTTTAAAAATAAAAAGTCTTTATTTTACTTTTGTTTTTGAAAGATCCTTCCACTAGATACACAAGTCTAGCTTGATAAATTTTTTGTATTTTCTGATTACTAAAGAAAGATCTGTTGATCCCCAGCGTTCTCTTTCTGTGCAACTCGATCTTCTCTGTTACTCTATCTTATGAACTCTAAGACCTTAGTTTTCTGGGATCCTTACACAATCCCCTTCAAGTAAGGGAGTCTACCAGACTCCCCCAGATCCTCTTTTTTGTGTCATGGACTAGAAACTCGAAACAATAAGCCAAGGACAATAGTAGTGCTCACCTCATTTGTTTCCCATTTCTCAAGACTACTGTCTTTCATTGTCTGGTGTCCAGTGTCTTTAAAAACAGCAGTGTCTAACTATTGTATTTAAGACACTATCGCTTTGGGGTTTTCTGTTATATGAAGCTAAATAGAATCCCAACTACTAATAATTCAGAGTCACTTTATTCAGGCTGGACTCTTGTTTAAGTTAGGATGAGCTAACCAGTTTTAATACAGCTTTGCATAAGCTTTATTAAACCATGGTTGTTCACAGGCTTTGTCCCAGATTATGTTTTGTAGAATAACCTTTGTTCCTTTCCCTCCCAATCCTTTACAGCAAATTCTCATTGGTCATAATATTTCCTTTAAAAAGAATCCCACATTTCTTCAAGGCCCTTCATAAATTCCCTGGAGTTAGTTATTAAGTAATAGCACAATTCAAGACAGCCCTTGGAATTTTATCTCTAAAGGCAGAGGAGGAAAATGCCAGAGGAGGCTACCTGTTCCATTACTTCAAACCCATGGTTTTACTACTGCTAGTGCTACCACTGCCCAACTGATTTTAGTTCTAAGGCTTTTGTCTTTGTAATTTACTTGGGATTCTATAAAGATGATATACTCTGGTTAAAAAAAAAAATACCATCCTGGACATGAATAGAAATGAATATCCAGAATGTACTTAAGTTAAGTCTACTTGATATAAAACTCCAGTCTGCAAAAATGACTGATGAGGTACTCTCAGTGATTAACTCAGACTCAACATCTGGTTATCTTATCCACTGTGCAAGTGCCAGGAATTTATATATGATTGAAATCTGATTTTTCTAAAAAAAAAATGATTGATTTAGTGGACTTTATACCTCTTTCATAACCCTTAGAGACCTAGAGTCTTTTGCATTTAAATTGCCATGGTAATAGAATGGAGATGATAAGCCTCCATGCACACCACACACATATATGTGCATGTGCACACATACACCCCCACACGTACACATATACCACAGAGCCCACATGCATTAATACTGGACCTCTCACCCAGTTATGCCATTCTGTTTAGTTCCCTCTGTTCAGTTTCAAAGAAATCAAAGAGTTAAAGAGGGAAAATTGACAAAATATGCTCAAGATATGAAGCTCTCCTCTAAGTCCACTGCTTGCTTTCTAGTAGTTTTGACCTGATTTCTGTAGGTACATGGTCATATAGGACACTTCCATAGTTACTTTATCTATACCTCATCTTCTTTCATCTTGCAATGATGGTGGAGAATAACCAGGTCAGAAGTCTGCTTCTCCAGGACGGATTGATACTGCAAGAGGGAACAGTAAGAAGTCTGCAGCTCCTCGGTGCGAAACTCCAGTTCTTGCTGAAAGGCCAGCAGCTTTTTCTTGAGTTGTTGGAGTTGCCTTAGATGACACTGTTTATTGGGCTCAAAATCCATGTGTGACTCCTCAAATGCTAATGCTGGCTTCTTACTCTGCAATTGAGAAAGGCTTTAGATTGTCACCGAGCAGGCATTCATTCTTTGATTTTTTTTTCATTTCCTCAACCATTCACATCCATTTATCCACCCTTTTGTCTTTTCATCTCCAGAGCACTTATTAAATGTTTCACTCTGTTCACAATGAAGCATTACCTTGTACTTTCACTCTGTATGAAGAATTTAAAAGAAGGAAAAAAACCATAGTTCCTTCCTACTATTTAGATATACCATTCCTATTATGTAGGTCAGAAGAAAACACACACACGAAAGGGATCTAGAGAACACTATAAAGAGACATTCGATAATATGCTTATGTTTTGTCTTCATGTAAAAAGAAAACTCTATTGACCTGGAAGGGAATGGATTTCTGGTTATGGTTCTTGGACTAAACTTGATTATTAAAAATGCCCAAATTAAAGGACAAACTCTTGGGGAAAAGGCTTTCTGGAATGCTGGGAAACAGCAGGCAGAGATATTGCTAAGGCACATCTGAGCACTGACTCTGAAGGCAGACATGAGCTTGCAGTTGCTGAGTATGTGTGTGTGTGTGTGTGTGTATGTGTGTGTGTGTGTGTGTGTGTGTGTGAGAGAGAGATCTCTCCCTGCCAGTCCACAGTCAACCTGAAATGCTGCTAGACCCCACTTAAATTTTCATTCATTCATCCCATAAGCATACGTTGAGCACCTACATTGTATTAGGTATTCTGATCATAGGACATATCCCTGAGTTGTTTATTCTGGTACAACTGAGGTCTTTGCACTGATGCTTCTATATTTTCTTGCCCAACATTCCCAGTTGAAACAGAAGCAGGCCCCTATGGTCCTTCTCCTCCATGTCCTTCACCTGTCTTTTGTCTGTAGAAAAACTTTAGCCAAAGCATAAGTTTAATCAGAGAAGTGAGAAAATGCAGAAGCAAAGGAAAGTAGTCCAACAAGACCAAACCATAATAGCTTAGTCATTAAACAAAGTCAAGGAACTTTAGTTCCTTCTCAAGGGCTATAGATAATATTCTGAGCCATACCCTGTGAGTTGTCTTGTAGATACTGAAACCCCCACCAGGTGGAAGAAGTTAACTACCTGATGACCAGACTGTAGCCATGACATAAGCTGCCACAATTCTGAGAACTGGCCTCAAAGAAATGGGAACAAACCAACCCTGGAACTGAAGATCAACTGTACTTAAAACAATCAAGATGACGCTTGATCAGACTACTGCATGACCAATTTCAAGATGATTGTCAGAGCTGATGGTGCTGTTTCTGTATGTAGCACCTTTCCTCCACCTATATATCCCTGAAACTCCCCTTTAAAAGCTCTTGGCCACTGATTGTCAGTGGCAGGAGTCAACCTTTGGACATGAGTCTGCCCACCCTCCTCCCCAGTTGCTGGCCTCTCACATACAGCAAACTTTCCTTTCACCAACCTTGCCTCTCAAGTATTGGTTTTAGAGTGGTAAGCAGCCAGGTCCCACTTTTGGTAACATGGTGACTTGTGAAGGAGAGGTGGATGAAGATAGCTTGTAGGCATCCCTTAGTTCCTTTCTCTGCTTATTGTCTTCCTAGTCATTGTTTAAAACCCTGTCCAAATCCTGCTTTCTTTCTTGTTTTCCCTGCAAAGTTGTATTTGCACCAATACCATAGACTTTCTGGGCACGTCCTTAATGTGGCATTTCACATTCTGCCTTGCATTGTAATGATCTCTGTGCATCTTATCTTTTAATTAGACCATTAATTTCTGAAGGTCAGGGGTCATGTCTACTCGTATAGGGCCTAGACTAGAGATTCATACACAGCCAGGTATTGAACGAAAGAAAGACATAAAAATTGACTCCTAAAAATTTGAGCTTGTGGCCTTGGCCCAATTAACAGAGTACTTTCAGACTTTTCTAAAATTAAATTTTTTTTTTACAGTTTTATCAGCGTCTTTTCTATATGTCATCAAATTCAAATACTGTAAGTATACAATTCAATGATTTGTAGCAAGTTTATAGGGTTGTACAACCATTGTTACAATCCAGTTTTAGAATATTTCCATCACCTCAAAAATTCCCTCATGCCCATTTGTCACTCCCATTCCTACCCCAGCTCCAGGCAACCACTAATCTGCTTTCTGTCTCTATGGATTTGCCCTTTTCAGACATTTCATATAAGTGGAATTGTATAATATATCATCTTTTGTGTCTGGCTTCTTTCGCTTAGCATAATGTTTTTGAGATTCATCCAGGCTGTAGCAAGAATCAGTATTCTGTTCATTTTTACTGCTGAACAGTGTGACTATACCATATTTTGTTTATCTGTTCACCAGTTAATGGATATTTGGATTGTTTCAGGTTTGGGCTATTATGAATATTACTGCTATGAGCATTAACAGCTATCATATGAATGTCATGCTTTCATTTAATTAATTTGTTCAGCAAATATTAGGGTACACTTCCTATGTGCCAAGCACTCTACTAGTTAATGGGGATACAGAAGTTTATAAAACAGAATCTCTGCCTTCGTGAGGTCTGCATCTACTGGTGGGGGAGATGTGTGGAGGGAGAGAGAGAGAGAGGGAATGAGAGAGAGAGAGGTAGCAAATTAAAGAAGTAAATTGTGTAGTTTATTAAGAGGAAAAAGTGCTATGGAGGAGAATAAAGCAGAGGAGGGAGATGAGGAATGCCAAGATGGATGCAGTTGTAAATTTGAATTAAGTGTTCTCATGGGGGACCACACTGAGAAGGTGACATCTGAGTTAAGACAGTCAAGGAAGAAGCCTGGTGGGAACGTACAACAGGAACACTCCAGACAGAAGCAATAGCAAGTGCTGAGACCTGGAGGCAGGAGGTGCCTAATGGTGTTTGAGGAGCCACTTTGTTCAGGCTGGAGCAGAGAAACTAAGGGGAGAGTGGTACCCGACGAGGCGAGAAAGGAAAGGGAGGAGAGGTCTTTCAGGACCATGTAAGCCATCCTTAAATCCTTAACTTTTCCCTTTAGGGAGATGACGGGCCACTGGAGGGTACTGAGCCGAGGAGTGACGTGATCTCCTGTAGATGTCACAAAAGACACACTGGCCGTTATATTGAAAACAAACTGTAGGGAGCCAAAGACAGAAGTGGGGAGACCAGCAAGGAGGCTGCTGCAAGAATCCAGGTGAGAAGGGACAGCAGCATGGACCAAGGTAAAAGCTGGGAGAAGTGGCTGGATTTTAGATGCATGTTTGAAAGTAGACTCCACAGGATTTGCGCCTGCATTAGATGTGGAATGAGGTGAGATAATGGTCATCCAAGGCAGAATGATTCCATGGTTTTGGTCTGAGTAACTGGAGAGATGGAGTTTTATTTATTTTTATTTTATTTTTGGCTGTGTCATATGGCATGTGGGATCTTAGTTCCCCAACCAGGGACTGAACTGGTGCACCCTGCATTGGAAGCACGGATCTTAACCGCTAAACCACCAGGGAAGTCCTGGAGAGATGGAGATTTAAAGAGATTACTTCAGTAAGAGCTGGCACCCAAAAGGAAAAAATCTCTAGTGAGAGTGGGTAGGGGCAGCACAGATAAGGTCAGGGAGGCTCAACCCAGTTCAGAACCAGAAAGACAACAGCTGATTGTGTCAGTTCAATCTGAAAGAGAAGACAGAAAATGGACCATAATGGTCAGCAGGCAAAAGAATTCCCAGACAAAGACAAGCTGAACCCTTGACCTGAACAGTTGGTGTATGTGGCCAGAGGGAAGTGGATGAGACTTCTTTTCTAGGCCAAACAAAGCTGAATTTTTTATTTACTCTGCTACAATTGGCAACATTTACAATAAATGTTTTAAATTATGTGTTTTCATTCTTTTCAAGATAAGAATGGTGCTATTCTTACAACTCATCTGTGAATGAGGTTCAGAGGGAAGGGGCTTGTGAGTGATGTGTGTGTGTGTGTGCTCATGCTCACATGTGTGCATGAACACAAACATGCATGGGGGAGGTTCTCAAGAGCCCAAGTCCTCAGTCTATATAGGTGAAACTGTGGGGTGGGGAGCTACTTGGAGAAAGACATGGTCATGGATAGATACTTAATGTGGGTAGAACTAAAGCAAAGGTGTGAACACCTGGGGTATGGTTATTGTAGAAGGGCTTATTTCAGTAAAGCACCTACTTATAATCTATTTTGCTCCAGTCCTGTTTCTCTTAGCTTTGTTGAAGGTGGCTTGATCTCTAAAAATTAAGAAAGCAGAGTCCTGATCCTCCTAGAACTTGTATGCAATTGTTGATTTGGACCTGCCACTATACTGCCAGATGTGTGTGCCCCAGTTGAGAACTGACCAGTCTCCTCATTGTATATTCTTTCTCTGCCTCCCCTTATTCCCACATCCCCGTTTTCTCTTCATTACCCAAAAGAATAAAAGAAATGCTCTTCTTTTTAAAACAAGCCAAACTCTTTCCTTAGGGCTTCCCCTCCGAGCACATGATCTATACTTTACTGTGTTCATAATTGTTCTTTGACTTTAAAGCCTCCTGTGGGTAAAGAGAGACTCTTCCTAGTGTAAAGCTTAGCAACCTGGCAGTGATACTGGCAAATTGTTAATAATATCCCTTCATCAGAGGTCGTGTTCAACCTTCTGGGTTTAATTTTGGTTTTAGGTAATATGATAGATGGACCAGATGATGAGAGTTCACTAAAGTTTTTCAGTATAGGGCAAAGGTAGCACCTGACCTAATTTGTCTGGCAATAAAGATCCAAGAACTGCTCATACCTGCAGAGAAGCTAGAGTTTTCTTGGATGAAGATTTTAAACATTTGCACACTGTAGATACCTATGGGTTTAAAGGAATCAAATTTCAAAGACTTGGAGAAATGCCTAGACTTATTTGAGACCTATTAAATTTCTACTCATTTATCCTTAGGTATTCAAAAGGTTATTTTTCTTAATTCTAAATGAATAGAAAATGACATGCTATAGATTAAACTTGAATTTCACTTATATTTGTACCAAGAAGCCGTGTCACAAAGGCATCAATGCATTTCCTGCTGCCTCTCTGTCTTCTTTTTTAAAAAATTTCTTTATAGTGAAGGCAGATATTTTATTAGATTCTGCTTTGACCTTTAAACCGAAATCTGGAGAAAATGAGCAAGTTGGAAATAATCTTATGGAAGTAAGACTAGTTCTTAAAATGACCATTCAGAGTTGGACATGATACCGGAGGCCATCTGGTCTGCCAATGTTTCTCAGATTGATTTCTGTCCAGGATTCAGCTGTCTTAAAAGATAGAGGACTTGGCCACCTGTAGGAACCTGTTCTCATATTTAGACTACTTTTCAGCCCTCCTTGTGGTCAAAGAGATTATAGCTATTTTTCCCTCCTTGCTTATGTGGCCACTTGATCACAGAAGGAAATTAATTGGCCTGGCATGATTTCACCTTTTGAAAAATCATGTTGGTTTCCACCCAATACTTGGTGGTTTTCGAGTTGATGCTAATTGATTGATGTTAAGTTCTATATTTTCCCTGATATTGAAGTTAAGCTGACAGGTCTATAATTACCGAGATTGTCCTTTTTCCCTTTTTAAAAAGATGAGCACTTCATTTACCCTTTTTCAGTCTGCAGGGACTTTCTTTATTCTCTTGAGTTCTCAAAAATAATCACTAGCAGCTATGTAATAACACCTGCCAATTCCTTAAGTACTGTTCGAAGTATATCATCAGGCCCTGCTGCTTTGCCTAAAGCCAGCTTTTCAAAAATACTTTTTAACCATTTTATTCTCTTTTCTAGTTTCTGTCTCAGGTTGGCACTGCTCTGAAAACTTGATGATTTTTCTTCATTTAAGAGAAAAAACCCCATCTTTTCCCAGTCGTTGTCAGAACTCCTTTCCATATCTTTGAGGTGGGAAGTGAGATATTTCCCTTGTAAGCCTAATTTAGTCTTATATCACTAGAGAGGTTCATCCCAGGGTTGGGACTAGGGTGAGGTAAGTGATGGGCACATCTTAAGGAGGCATTCAATCTTAGGACTGAACAAGTACAGGGTTGGCACCTAAAGAATGAGTGCCCTTGTACTTCCCCGGTGATCCAGTGGTTAAGAATCCACCTGTCAATGCAGGGTACACGGGTTTGATCCCTGGCCTGGGAGGATTCCACATGCCTCAGGGCGACTGAGCCCCATGTGCTACAACTACTGAGCCCATGAGCCCTAGAGCTGAGACGCTGAAACGACAGAAGACACACAGTGAGAAGACTGTGCACCTCAGGAATAGTAGCCCTCACTTGCCGCAACTAGAGGAAGCCCATGGGCAGCAACGAAGACCCAGTGCAGCCAAAAATAAATAAATAAAAGTTAAAAAAAGAATAATGAGAGCCCCTGATATTTTGCACCCTAGGCATCTGACTTGCTTACCTCAGGCCCAGCTCTCTCTGTTCCTGGGACTTGGAGCACAACGTATTCTTGATTTACAAGGTCACCTTGCCTGTCCCTTTTTCACACACACAGCATCTGATGTCATAGTTTAATTTTTTTTTTTTTTGCATAACTGTGTTCTGAACCTCTTGCTTATTTCTCCAGCTCCTTGTCAGATATTAGTCAAAATTTCAGAAAGCCTTGGGTTCCTCCTTTGTTTCCATATTATATTTCCTTGTGGAAGGCAGATCTTGCAGGGGTTTTCTGAGTGGATGAGTGTAAGTCTACATCTAATTGTGTATTTGTATGTGTAGTCTGCAATTTAAATTCAGCGCTACTTACTGGGGGAAAAAAAAGAGCCTGTTTTAAAGCTTGTTTCAAGCTGTTAGACCTTCTTTGGGGCAATTAGAATAATAAAATGTGACTTACTACTTTTCTCCCTCCAAGTTGCCAGGTACATTTATAAGCCACATGACTTTCCCTGACTGGGGGAATAAACTTGCAAAAGTAATGGTGAAAATATCTTAAAATGCTAATATTTAGAAAAAAATTATGGTAATATCCTTCCTGGGATCCATTTAGGGAAACAATGAATTTTTCTATATTTGTGACTTACTGCAGAGAGGCCAATACTGCGTGCTAAGTTGCTTCAGTCATGTCCAACTCTGTGCAACCCTATGAACTATAGCCCACCAGGCTCCTCTATCCATGGGATTTTCCAGGCAAGAATACTGGAGTAGGTTGCCATGCCCTTCTCCAAAGGACAGTAATGCTCAGTAAGAAAAGGTAGAATTGAAAAAAAAATTGCTTTGCTTTTAACATTTTTAGGGCATCACAGAGGAACAATTTGTGGTTTCTGTAGTGAGGTGGTAAGGGTCCTGGGAGAACTCTTAACAGAGTTCTAATTAACTCTAATTCTAACTCTCTCAATTAGGAGAGACCAGATCCTTGACTGCACCTAGGAGGCTAACTTGGAGGTCTGGCAACAGATCTGTGCAACTTGTACCTGCCTTATGTTCACCAAAAACTCAAGTCCCTAAGTAGAAATGATGACTGCAAGTTAGGAGTTCTTGGAGACCCAAAGTGTTTAGAAAACTCTGGGAAAATATCTCCCAGCTGGCTCCCCAGCTTGTGGGCATAAATTTAGAGACTGGTTTAAAGAGCTTAGAACTGGAGTTTCCAAAAAGAGAAAACCTCAGGATGAAGGGAAGTTGCCTCAGCTGATTAGTTGCCTAGGAGGTTCATTCAAAATCAGTCTCAAGAAAGATGATCATGCCAGGAGATCCTACTGCTCACACATGTTTAGGACAAGTGTTACTGAGTATCGTGGCTTGGGCACCTCTGGAAGCAAGTCCTATGACAAGGAACCAGGCATCGAGTAAGTAACTTGTGTGGAAGGTGATTTTAGGAAACTCAGGTACGGAAGTAGGGAAATAAACAAGGGAGGGAAGGAAGCTGTGAAAGGAGGCCAACCTAGTTACTGCTGTGGGTACCTGGTACTGGGCCCTGTTGGGGAACTCCAGGAGAGAGCAAAGAACATGCCTGGAGTTATTTCCAGTGAGATAGGGTAAGGGAAATGGGTTGCTAATCAGCCCTCTCCCCATCAGTCATTGGTTTAGGGCTGCTTCTAGGGGCATTAATTCTTCTGAACTTCAGCTTGTCCATAGGACAAGGCTATGGGCTCCTGTATCCAGAAGTAAAGCTTGTAGGCAGAGAGCTGCAGGTGTGGCAATAAAGAGCTCCTGCTGCACTGACAGGAAGTGACACTTCAGAGCAGGTGGAATGGCTGCTATTTTCATGGGTGATGTAGAAGTTTGTCCAAAATCCACTAAGAGACTTCCCTGGCAGTCCAACGGTTAAGACTCTGCACTCCTCAGGCAGGGAGTACAGGTTCAATCTCTGGTTGGGAAACGAAGATTCCACATGCCACAAGACTCGGCCAAAAAATAAATAAAGTAAAATCCATTAAGAGATGCTATTCTCTCTTTTTTCCCCCCAATTATTTTTATTAGTTGGAGGCTAATTACTTTACAATATTGTAGTGGTTTTTGCCATACATTGACATGAATCAGCCATGGATTTACATATGTTCCCCATCCTGAACCCCCCTCCCACCTCCCTCCCCATCCCATCCCTCTGGGTCATCCCAGTGCACCAGCCCCAAGCACTTGTCTCATGCATCCAACCTGGACTGGCGATCTGTTTCACGCTTGATAATATACATGTTTCAATGCTGTTCTCTCAGATCATCCCACCCTCGCCTTCTCCCATAGAGTCCAAAAGTCTGTTCTATACATCTGTGTCTCTTTTTCTGTCTTGCATATAGGGTTATCGTTACCATCTTTCTAAATTCCATATATACGCATTAGTATACTGTATTGGTGTTTATATCTTTATGGCTTACTTCACTCTGTATAGTGGGCTCCAGTTTCATCCACCTCATTAGAACTGATTCTCTTTACATAACTACATAACTATGATCTGGGTTTTTTTTTTTTTTTTTTTTAAGGGCAATGGACCTCAGGTGCTGCTAATTCAGTGTGAAAGACCAAGTAAAGAAAAGAGCTCAGATGTAAATGACCTTGGAGATAAGATAGCTACACTGAAAAGTCCTCAGGGCAGGGATGGCATTTGTGTGTGTGTGTGTGTGTATGTGTGTGTGTGTGTGTGTAGTTCTCTCTCATTGTTTGCTCAGTAAGTGCTCTTGAATGACCAGTGGGAGAACTTTCTATTATTTCTCCTACCCAAGGAGGCAGAAGTGGAAACAGAGGGAGCAGAGGTGGGAAGTGGACAGTGAATCCCTTACGTGGCTGCTGTTCATCATGGCCTCTTCCACACAGAGCTGATTTTCCTGCAAGGTCTTCCCCTGTCTCTTGCAGACATTGTGTAGATTCTTGATGTCAGCTTGCAGGCTCAAGAGCTTGCTGTTCAGATTGCTTACGTCTCTGTCTCTCTCCCCCACCTCGGCAGTCAGAAAAACAAAAGCATCAATTATGAACTATCAAGAAAATGCTTACTTTTGTTCACTGGTTGACAGAGACTTTAAATTTGCCGGAAATTTGTCCATCAACCCTTTGCTGTTATTACTCATCTTGTGTAACATTTACACAGTATCCATTTGCGAGGTGTCTGAGTGCTCTGCATTATTCAGACAATTATTTACATTAATTAATCTTCACTCACTGCTGTGGGTGCATCATAGACACTTCCCTTGCTTTCAAGAGAAAGTCAGTGCCTAGAACAACTCCAGGCACCTGGTGAGCTGTCTATAATATTAATGGCTCTGCCACTGATGAGATGAACTAGTGGGATGTCAAATGGACTTGTCAAGACTCTAGTGAATCAGTGCTGGAGTTGATGCGGCTTCTGAAAAGTCTCTTCACTTTCCCTTCTACTCACTAAGCTAAAGACTTCCCTCACCTACAAACCTGTGTTTCCCTGGTGACTCAGATAGCAAAGAATCTGCCTGTAATGCAGGAGACCGGGGTTTGATTTCTGGGTCAGGAAGATCTCCTGGAGAAGGAAATGGCAATCCGCTCCAGTGTTCTTGCCTGGAGAGTTCCAGGGACGGCGGAGCCTGGTGGGCTGCTATCTATGGGGTTGCACAGAGTTGGACACGACTGAAGTGACTTAGCAGCGGCAGCAGCAGCACCTACAAATCTGGGTTTCCCTGGTGGCTCAGATAGTAAAGGATCTGCCTGCAATGCAGGAGATCGGGGTTCGATCCCTGGGTCAGGAAGATCTCCTGGAGAAGGAAATGGCAACCCACTCCAGTATTCTTGCCTGGACAAGTCCATGGACAAAGGAGCCTGGCAGGCTACAGTCATGGAGTTGCAAAAAGTTGGACACGACAGAGCGACTCACACTTTACACTTTTTACATGTATAAACCTTGTGCTTTTCTTTGGAGACATACACCAATGGGAGTGAAAGTAACATCCCTTGACTGATTGCATAAGATCTCTGTCTTTGATTATAAGTGAAGAAGATTTGTTAATTACTGCTAGGTCAGATGGAAATTAGTGATCAAGATCAAAATAAAGAATGTGGGGCATAGTAGCTTGGGTGGGGTTGGGGCATACAGCTGTGGGAAGGGAGTGGGGACTCTGTCATATAGGATGCCACCTTCCATTGCCAGTGTTGTGGGTGACAATGGTGTGAGAAGAAATTAGCAAGCAGCCCTCTGTGAAGCTGTCCAGTGCTTTAGTCCTATCACTGTGGAAACTTTGTGATACTCTTGAGGACAGGCACCACCACCTCCGAGTTTTAGATGTTGGAACTGAGGCTGCTGCTTTTATAGTAGGTGCCTGCTTGTGTAACCTGCCCGGAGCAAGCTCTTAGGTGAGGATTCATGGCATCTGTTAAAGAAAACAGTCCCAATAGAAATCAGCGAGTAGGTGGGGGAAGCTGGACAGGGAAGAAGAAACTAAGGAAGGGCACAGTTTCAGACAAAGTTTCGTGGGGATGGCTTCAGCCTAATTCCACAGGCAACTCCAGAGTCCAAGTTACACCTTAGAGTCTGTCCTGATTAGATGCAATAAAAGCTGGGCCATCAGCCTCAGCATCGACGAGTCAATGGTTAAGGGGTGCCTCATGGGGTGTAAGCTCCCAAGGACTTCCGGCTTTCTGCTCTTGTGAGTAAAGTGACCCCAAATGCCTAAGGGCAATTCTTCTAAGAGAGTTGTAGGTTCAAAAGCACACAGAAGGCATGAATGCCCAGAAATGGCAAAGTGGTTCAAGTGATAATGTCCAATGTCCCATAGGTGGTTAGCAGAGGAAAGTTCAGCTCTCCTGACCCTGTAGCCAGGGCTCCACCACCACGTCCCACTGATTGTGCTGACTTCTTAAATGTATGAGCTTTATAAGGCATATTCCCAGGGGGAGCTGGAGACCTGATATGGACATCATAAATCAAGCCTTGCTGGACAGGTCAGTTTAAGAGACCTCTGTACAAGGCTGGGGGTGGGGTGGGAGGGGGCAGAAATAACCACAAGAATCGGACACCTCAATGTCAGAGTATTCGGAATTCAGAAGGTTTCCCAGAAGTGCTGCTGTCTCAGCTGATTTATTCCATCATTTCCATTTAGTACCTGGACATTTTTTTTTTTTTACCACTTTACAGTTTAATTAGGTTAACGGCGTGGCTCTGTCATTAAAAGGATTTCATTATCTCAAAACTCTCCTTCTTCCTCTCCAGCTCCTGTCCCTTGTTCCCCACTTTCAGAAAAATAACAGTGGATGTCAACTGCCCCAAGCATGTAATTACCATTAAGACAATTACCAGGGACTCTCTTAAGAGAATATGTGTAGAGCAGCTAAAAAAAAAAAAAAAAAAAAAAAAAAAATGGTGTACAGACACTGTTCTCTAACTAGAAAACAAAATCCTTGATCTGACAAGGAGGAGCAGTTTGATTCTAGGGCTTTTAAAAGCCCTTTTCTCATGACTGCCTTACTGGGAATAGAGTATGGAGACTCACTGGAGAGTTAGGGGAGGGCCTAGGGATTCCCTATTGCTACAGGAGTCTCTTTGGCATCTATGAGCAGATTAGGTGACGATACATTGCATGCTCTGTGAAAGTGCCACGTGCCCTATACTCTCGCCTGGATGCTGAATATATGCATCCTAAGGTGAGGACCATGTCACCAGATTGTTGTGTATGAAGCCGGGCACACCGAGGACTCACTAACAAGGTATCAGTGATATACAACTTGAGCTTCTCCATGTTAAAAGCTCAATACCCTCTCAGGCCAATTAAAAAAACCCTACTCCTTCTAGTTTTAGATATCCTCTGAGAAGAAGGCCGGCTAGCCCAATTCTGTTGCATCACCAGGGCTTCAGATTTGGATCTTTAATGTACACGATCTCATCTAATTTGGACATTAGCACTGACTTAGAGTCTCTGAGGCAATTTCTTTGTTCATAAAACAAGAAGTTTGGAATAAATAGTCCTTTCTTTGAGGATGCCCTAGACCAGTTGAATAACAAAGGTATTTTGCTAAACGTCAAATGAAATTTGCTTTGGAAAGCAGGACCTAACCATTCACTCCTAAAGGCCAAATTATACAAGGGTTTTGATTCACCAGATTAAGAGTGAAAATGCTGGGAGAGCACTAAGGTGATTTCCATGAACCATGTATTATTTTTTACTGTAGGTAGTTGTAAGCAGGGGCTGTGCTCACCTCAGAACTCCATAAAGGCCAGTGTTTCTGAGGTTCCAGTAAACTTAATTTCTTGCTAATATCAGGTCACTGTACACTATTTCTAATCCTATGTACTTTATGAACGCTAAATTCCAGGTAGACGCCTTTTGAGTATCAGTATGCAGTAAAAATTGATTTAATCTGACATTTTATCAATCAGAGCTCTGTAACCAGTACTGGGGCACGAGATGAACTGAGAGTCTAATGCTGACCCTCAGGCGTCATCTGATCCTGCTCTAGATATGAAGTCACGAACAATCTGAAATCACAAGCCTCCACTGCTAGGTGGGTTTCACATTCATAAACCATGTACTTAGATACAGGCAAACCTCAAAGATATTGTGGGCATGGTTCCAGACCACAGAGATAAAGCAAATATCACAGTAAATCAAGTCACACAAATTTTTTCAGTGCATATAGAAGTTATGTTTACAATATTCTGTAGTCTATTAAGTTTGCAAAAACATTGTATTTTAAAAAGTATATACCTAATTTAAAAATAATGTATTGCTAAAAAATGCTAACCATCATCTGAACCTTTAGCGAATTGTGATCTTTTTGCAAAAGTAACAAAGGTCACTCAGCACAGATCACCATAACAAATATAACAATGAGCAGTTTGAAATATTGCCCCAAATGCCAAAATGGGACACAGGGACACAAAGTTAGCAAATGCTATTGAAAAAAAATGGCGTTGATAGACTTGCTTGACATAGGGTTGCCACAAATCTTCAATTTGTAAAAAATATAATATCTACAGAGTGCAATCAAATGAAGTTCAATAAAATGAAGTCTGCCTGTACCCAGTTTTGCTTATAAGGGGTTGGAACCTGGCCACTTTGTTTGAAGGCCTGTGATATCAGCAGCAGTTACCAACCACAGGCAAAGTGGTGAGTGCTGATGCTACAGTTGCTACTATACTCAAGATAGTTATTAGAAAATAGGTTACTTACTGAAGCAAATTTTCTGTATTGATTAAGTGAGTCTTTTTTCAAAGAGCATGCCTTCTTGAACACATATTTCAAAAGATGGGAAGAAATTTTGCTCTAGGCTTCAAAAGTATTGACAGGACTTGCCTGGTGGTTCAGTGGTTAAGAATCTGCCTGCCAATGCAGGGGACACAAGTTTGACCCCTGGTCCGGGAAGATTCCATATGCCCTGGGGTAACTTAAGCCCGTGCACCTCAACTACTGAGCCCATGTGTCACAACTACCGAGCCCACATGCAGCAACTACTGAAGCCTGAGTGCCTAGCGCTCATTCTCTGAAATAAGAGAAGCCACCACAATGAAAAACTTGTGCACTACAACTAGAGAGTAGCCCCCCACTCCACTTGCTGCAACTAGAGAAAAGCCTGTGCAGCAGCAAAGACTAGGCACAACCAAAAAAAAAAAAAAAAGAAATAAATAAAAGGTTTTTTTAAAAAGTATTGACAGATAGTCTTATGCTTCTTCTCCGGGGGAGACTGAAGCTTGTGATTCAGTAGCACGCTCAGGCCCCAGGAGCATTACAAAGATTCAAGATGGCAGCATTTCCCAGGATTTGGAACTTGAACAATAAAGCTTGGGTGGCAGTTTCCAGAGGAAATCTGGAGTCCACCAACAATATCATAAAGTTATTATCTGGGAAATTAGTTTTGTGATAAAGAAAGGTCTTCAATAAACGATGGAAAACCACCTTTAGCCCTCACTACCTTTCAAAACATATCAGTTTATAGTCCGAGTTATGTTTTTAAAAGCATGAAATCTTAAAAGTTAACATTTTTACAGGAATTTTTATAGTTTACTTCTACAGTAAAAGAGTTCAAAGTTATCTACAGTAATTCCAAACATTGCTATTGATATTACTAACTTGATTCCTGAGTTTACTTTTTCATCTATAAAAACATTACAGTTTTTATTTACTTATGATGGGAATTAATGGGCACTTACCCAAGGTTTAGCCTGTGAGTAAAAATTTTGGAGCCAATTATGTTCATATAGTGAAGACTGAGTATATTTTATTGTGTCTTAAATTCTAACTGGCACCCTGTATAAGTATATGGCTTAGGATATATATGACCTGTCAGAGATCCACCACCTATGGAATATAGGCCAGTTCTCATTGGCACATAATTTCTTCCAACATATCCTTGGAGAAGTTATTTCCCTAGAGGGTAAGCTCTACAAGAATAGGGATCTTTGCCTATTTTGTTCACTGCTTCATCCCCAGGCCCTAGAGCAATGCCTGGCACAATGAAGTGCCCCAAAGATATCAGGTAAATGAAGAAATGCCCTTCTGGAGAAGCTACATCAGACCCTTTTTCTTCCTGCAGAACTTTGAGTGAATCCTGAAGGGCTGCCACTAGTAATCTAGCAGGAAAGGAGTTGAAACACCTCTTTTGGAAACTGCTTACCTCTCGGTAGGAGGTCTGTTAGAAAGCATATATCATGTGGGACAGCCCTACACTAACAAAAACATCCCCCCTTAAGTCCTTTCTGGAACAAGTCAGGGAAAACATAAACACAGTTTGACTGAAATATTAAACTCAGCAGAACACTCTGTTTCCATATCAGTCCAGATAAAGAGAAAATGTTGGCAATAATATTTAATAAGTGCTTAAGTCCCAAGCACAGGTTTTTTACATGTGGTATCTTACTTAATCCTCACAGTGAGTCTTGGAAATAAGTGCTCATTATTCATATTTTCTAGGTAAGGCAAAGGAAGCTCAGAGAGGTTAAGTAAAATGCCAAATATCACACTGCTTTTAGATATGGACCCACACCCACCTAGCTCAAGTCTGGGCTCTTATATGTTATGTATGCTCTGTTGCCCACCTCTGTCTGAGATTTGAGGATGCTTATTATAGGAATTTTGAATCATGAAATTTGAAAAGATGTCCCTTGAAACAAAGGTTCAAGCAACTCTATTCCTTTATACAAAGGAGTAAGAAGACTTACCTCATCTTTCATTTCCTTGGCACCTCTCAATTCTCCTTTAAGATTTAGCATTTTCTGAGCTTTGTTATAAACCTGAAAAAGTCCAAGAATTTAAGATGGAAAAAGCATAAATTAGTCTGGCCCTTTAAAGATTTTCCCACCTGGATATGTGCTCTCAGCAGGGAGTCTGGAAAAATTTCTGAACTGTTGGCAGTACTTACTTGCCTACCCATCTGTTTGTGTTTTCAAAAGTGTGTTAAAGCCTTTGCTAGGAAAACAGGACCGTGGTTTTACATCTTTTCCAAAAAATCACCAGTTGGTAGGTAGGCTAGTTTCTGAACTCATCCTTCTTGGAAAGTAAAAGGTCTGAAATGATTTTACTTCCTAGGTTTCTAAATAGTCTATGGCTCAAATATAGTTAACATTAGGTACTAATTATGAACCAGATGGGATGTGCACATCAACTTCATTCTCATAATAACCCTGGGAAGTAGATACTATTTCTGTCTCTACGGAGGAGGAAATTGAAGCCCAGAGAGGCTAAGTGACTTACCCAAGGTCAGACAGGCTCTCTTACTACTCCATGGGGATCTTCCTTTCCATTAATTTCTACTTATTAATTTGGAAATACCTGATGATGTGATTTTTTTTTTGCAGCGTCAAGTTACTGTTATATTGGCGGTTGTAAAGTTAGGAAACTTGGAAAGTGCTGAGAACTATCCAAATAAAAAGCCTCAAGGAAAACCACAGATATTTGCACATATGTGTGTGTAAGCATAGGATGATGCATGTGAGGTCATAATGCACTGCACTTCTTAAAATAATCTAATTCATTATGTTTTAAACTCTAGGACTAGAGGAAGTTTCCATTAGGCACCTACCTGCAGAATAGTTCCAAGAATGAGAAGCTATCAAAATACTCACTCTTTGTAATGAACCACATCCCCCACCCCTAATAAAAGCCAAGAGGAAGAAAGAATGCTGGTGAGAATTTGGAATGTTTTATGGGGTTGTATTCTGATGTGCTGCATTGTTTATCCTCTTACGGCTCCATGCAGAGAGATGTATCGTGGGAATGGTGATGTCAATCTGGTTTAGCCAGTAGGGAGGGGCTAGGTGATGCTGCGGTAACAAATAATCCACAAATCTCAGTGATTTAAAACCATGAAGGTTTATTTTTCACTTGTGCTACATGTCCTTTATGAGTCAGCTGGGGCTCTGCTCTTTATTGTCCTCAGCTAGTAGAACCTCTATCATCTAGTATGCTGCCTGTTGCCATGGCAGCAGAAAGGGAATTAGGTGAATCACACACAGGTTCTTAAAGTGGAAGTGACACACTTCACTTCTGCTCACATTTCATTGGCCAAAACAAGTCCTATGGCTATGCCCACTTTCTTCCTTTACCCCCAAGAGGAAATATTGCTGAATGTTACAAATCACTTCAATGCAAGATATCTTAGTTGATTGGGCTGCTGTAACAAAATATCACAGACTGCATATCTTACAAAGAACAGAAAAACTTTTTTCTCACAGTTCTGGAGGTTGAGAAGTTCATGATCAAGGTGCTAGGAGATTAGGTGAGGACCCACTTCAGAGATGGCTGTTTCTTTCTTTTGCTGTAAATTCACATGGCAGAAGGGACAAGGGGGACTCCTGGGGTCTCTTTTATAAGGGCACTAATCCCATTCATGACAGCTCCATTTTCATGATGTAATCACCTCCCAAAGGCTCCCACCTCCTAATACTATCACCTTGATGGTTAGGATTTCAACACATGAGTTTTGAAGGGATACAAACATTTACTCTACAGTGTTAGACAGCCAAGAAGATTAAAAATAGCATGGCCTAAAAGAACACTGAACAGGTCTGTATGCCAGGAAGCTGCTAAACCTGCTTCAGCACCTAAGTCAAGGAACAGCCTATGGAAAAGCACTCATCTCTCCAAGCCTTCATTCTCTCTCTGTAAACTGAGGAGTTGTACTGAATGATGGCTTTCTTTCCTAGCTCTAAAGTTTACTGTTTTGGTTCTGCCTCGATGGACATTCTTCTTTAATAGGAATTGTGAACTCAGTCCAAGCATCACACAAAGGTTGTAGTGGAGTAAACATATCCTTGAGAATAATATTCCTCTAGAGACTGACGACTGAGCAACTAACGACAGAAGCTAACTTACTGGATGGTCAGGAGATGATTCTTAAATAAAATGAAATCTTGTCCCAGAGACGGAAAAATGATTGTCTAATTCATGATCGTTTCATCTACTATGGAGTTACACAGCTACCATTGCAAGGGCCAAGAGCATTTGGAAGGAAAAGTGGCAGGCGCAGGCTCTCATATTTGCATGGAAATATATTTACTTAGTAAAATAAATTAGAGGAAAAATAGAGAGCTGAACTGTGTTCCATGAAGGAAACATGGGAATCCTGTGAGTCGTTAACAATAGAAGTGGGCAATTTGGAAGTGTTTATGATGAAAAAAAAAGGGAAGGGTTATACGATAAGTTTTGGAAGCATTTGACAGTAATGTGTGCCAGATGGGTAAGGAAGAGTGCTTTGGGGGAGCCTCAGCTGCTTCATAAAATGATCACAGGAACCTTCACAATGCCTTCTGAGGAGTATGTGTCCAGTGTGGCTGGACAAATATTTTGTAGAGGAGGGAATTCATCACAGAGGGAGGGGCTCCCCACCTGACCCATGGAAACTGATCTCTGGGCACAGGACTTGAATGTCCCCTCTCTTCAAACTCTGATTCTACACCTTCTGTGCTATTGTCTCCTGCATCACTGCTGAGACCTTCACATCCTTGTGCCTCATCTCCTCCACTGGCATTTCCAATTCTGTTGTGTCTCCCCAGGGAGCTACTCTTTTTGTATTCGAAAGTTCTGCCTTCTGCTTTTCTAGCAGGCTTTTTCTTGGTGACAGTTGTGACCACAGAAAACAGAAAACAAAAACTTGCTCAGGGGATCTAGTGATGTTTTGTGCCTCTGAAGTTGGCCTCAGCCCCCACACAGAGCACTTTACAGATTCTCAAGAAACACTTAATACTACATCTAGTCATCACATCAGTGACTAGGTTAGCAGAATGAATTCAAGTGTGAAAAGAAAAAGTTAACTATTTTTGTATTACTCAATCTCTTTGTTAAATTCCATTTATACCAAATGGCAGAAAATGGAATCTTAGTTATTTCTGAGGAATATCCATCATTTTTCAGTTAGAAAATGAAGCAGTTCATGATTCCTTCCATGTACTTAGGTCTCCCTAGAGTGTGCCTCAGTTCTGGTGTCCTGGGTTGCCCTGGTCCCTGGTCAAGGCTGTCTCTCGCAGCTGGAGTGTGCCGAGATGTCTGTGTGCTGGTCATCAGGCTGCAGAGACTGCATCTTCTTCTTACTGTAGCTCTTCTGGGCCTTTTTAATCCTCTGAGGAAGCTGCTAATGCAGAAAGACACACACACACACATATGAGATTGGTCTCAGGCTCTCTTCCCTTGGACCTATTCTACCATCATTATACCACCATCATTTCCACCATTCTCTAGAAAGGTCAGTTGAGAGGAAAGGGATAGGATTTTAAGATCTTGTTCACTCACTTCCCTGTCCCCCATTCCTGGTATGTGTCAACATTTCTGCCCCTGGACTGCTAAATCTATCTGGGGTTCTATTGTTTTCCCCATTTTTGACAACTATAGTGATCTTACCAGGGTCAAATTCTCTACTTTTGTTCATATTCTCCTCTCTTTCCTTTTTATTAACTCAGAGAGTCTTTGTTTACTTGTGGGGAGAGGAAGGAAAAAGGTATAAGTGAACAAGTTCAATGAAACACAGGTTGAGTGGGGGCAGGATGGGAAACACACGTTAGTATTTCTTACACCATCTATCAGTATCTTCGTGAGGTTACACACATGCCATCAACACAGATTACTGGTGCTGACTCCCCATGAAACCAGTCACAGCTTGGGCATATGGATGAACTACTGGCCTTAAAGCAACACTGTCTGTTACTTTTCCTTTATGACCTAGATGGAAGAATATCAAGAATCTATTTTTCTCATCTAAAACATGTTTCTGGGTTTTCACAGAAAGAGATACTATTTAGTTTAAAGTTAAAGCTATCCTTGGGGGTTAATCAAAACTTAACAGGTTTACCTACACTTAGCCTGAGTCTTTCCACCTTCTACCAATAAAAACTAGTGGTAAAGAACCCATCTACCAATGCAGGAGACATAAGAGACATGGGTTTGATCCCTGGGTCGGGGAAATCCCTTGGAGAAGGGAATGGCTACACACTTCAGTATTCTTGCCAGAAGAATCCCATGGATAGAGGAACCTGGTGGGCTATGGTCCATAGGATCATAAAGAGTCAGACATGACTGAAGTGACTTAGCATGCACACACACACCAATATAAAAGGGTGATGACTCCTAGGGGTCTTAATTATTGAAATGATGAAAGGATGTTCAATGTTTCTTCCAGTTTACAAATATGTGAACACCATGAATTGACAGGATACTCCTTGTACAATATATTGCTTCTGCCAAGAGCTCATGGACATAGCCATACTGTGTGGAGGGCTGGCATGAACGATCACTTCTTTGGATTCAAATCCAATTCAAAAACAAAATAATCCCTGGTCATATAGTGCATATCTGAGAAACAGAGGTGGGAGATGGGGATGGTTTTGCTTGGGTTGGGGGTTCTGCGCCATGACTTAGTGATAGGAACCTGACACCAAGGTTACTGATTAGTCCAACCCAATGACTGAAGCTATTCTGGAGAGGAAGAAGGGCCAGTTGGGTCTTCCTAAAGGAGACTCTGGAATGGCTAAAGAAACAAGGATCTTGAAGGAACAAGAGAAGGGGTCCCGGGATTTATCAGACTCGTTGCTATAGGTGAAAATCTCTCCCTACAGCTAGTTCTCACAGAGGCTGTCAGTTGTCTGTTCTAATATCCATACTATAAATCTTTCATAGTAACATAATCTTTATCAGAGTGACTATATACTCATCCAAAAGACTACCTATCCCAGCCTCTATGGTAGCCAAGCATGGCTACATGTCTAAGTTTTGGCCAATAAGATGTAAGATGAAATAGTGTGGGGACTTCCTGGAAATCCTAAAGAGTAGTGTACAGCTCTTTGTTCCTTCTTCCTTTCTGGTTGTCTGGGATGATGATTTAGGGGCTGGTGCTCCAGCAACCATCTGGAATATGATGTGGTGCTCATAGACGTAGAAGCTAGGTCTCTGATGGTATGGAACCACCATGCCAGCCCTGGAGACAGAGAAAGAGTGATTTAAAATTTATTTATGTATTTATTTATTGCCACACCTCGCAGCATGTGGGATCCTAGTGTCTAAACTAGAGATTATGAGATGGAGAGGAAGGCGGGAGGGGGGATCAGGATGGGGAACACATGTAAATCCATGGATGATTAATGTCAATGTATGGCAAAAACCACTACAATATTGTAAAGTAATTAGCCTCCAACAAATAAAAATAAATGGAGAAAATAAATAAATAAAAAAAATACCCCCCCAAAAAAATAAATAAACCAGAGATTGAAACTGCTCCCACTGCAGTGGAATCGTGGAGCCCTAACCACTGGAGAAATTTCTATCATAAGTGGCTTCTATCTTAAGTCATGGTTGTTTTGGATTTTTTCTATTTTAAGCAGTTAAATCTAATGCAAATGGATAAAGTACCCTTAATTACAGTCCTCTTCAAGAGACCTCTTTACAACTCACTCTCCATTTACAGCACCTCTACTAGCTGCTTCTACATTTTGGAACCTCTGTTTCATTGTGGACCAACTCTGACCCAATGAACATTTTTCTCAAATGTTCCTTTCTCTTCCTTGACTTGGTTTTCTCTTGATACAGTCTCTTTGTTTCACTCTTTCTCTTTTTCTACTTGATGTATGGAGTACAAACATCTAGGGTGGGGAAGAGAGCAACATACTCAGTCCTCCTACTGCCACCATCATTATTCCCATGCCATTTAGTAAAATATCCTCTTTTGAAGCACACACTCCATCTAATCTTGGTTACCATTAGGATAAACTGACATACTGAAAACCCTCCTACCTGATTTCTCAGTATCTTTCTTTTTTGAATATGAGGAATCTTCTTTCTGTCTGTCCAAAAAACACACAATTTCAAGACCAAACTCAGTAGCCATTTTTGTCATCTTCTTTCCAGCCACATGCACTAATCAACACTTGTGTGGCAGCTACTATATGTAAGGCACTGTACCAAACATAAAGAACAATAATTCTCATAGCAGCCTTGCCAGGTAGGTAACCCCTCAGACTCCTGTGGCACTTAATTTGTTCACTTAAACAAATATTTATTTATTTGCCTGCATTAGGTCTTAGTTGCAGTGCACAGGTTCTAGAGAGCTCAGGCTTGGTGCTTGCCCCCTGGCATGTGGGATCTTAGTTCCCCCATCAGGGATTGAATCTGTGTCCCTTGCACTGGAAAGCAGATTATCAACCACTGGACCACCGGGGAAGTCCCTAACTATTCACTTTTTAAAGGCAAAAAAACCTGCCTTTATTAGGCTATTTGTGATTTGCTTTGTCTCTCCACAAAGGTAGCAGTGGTCAACTCTGGTGAAAAAACAGGAACAGACAGACTTTTCTGAAATAAAGCTAGGTTTTCAGAAAAGTTGCAAACATAGTACAGAGAGTTGCTGTATACCCTTTCCTCAGCTTCCCCAGTTGTTAGCCTCTTATACACCATCAGTATATCTTATTACCAATGATATTGACCTTGGTCATTTGCTTATGTTGGTGTCTCCTGAGTTACTATTTTCCCCATTATAACTAATGAAAAATCTCATAGAATCTGCTTCTTGAGTCGCCCTTTGCTGCTTTCTTCCTGATACTATACAATAAGATTCTTATCTCGAGAAAGGATTTTCCACAATTCCTTTACCTTCTCTCCTCATGTTAACCCCCTCCACCTTCTTGCAGGTTTCAAACAGTTCAGTGGAAAAGCCCAGGCCTCTTGGAGATGCTATGATCCATGAGCATTTGCCTGGGTGCCTGCTCTCCAGCAGGAGAGGGGTTAAATTCTTTGGTATAACTTCAGCACTGAACTGCCAAGTCTCTTAGGTTCAGCTCAGCAATCAAACTGCATAACCTAATAGAGCCCCTGGTGCTTCGGGAAACACAAGACACTGATTTATATTTTAATATCAGTAATTTCCACAAGAGCAACATTTCTGAGTGTCATTTTACAATTTCTGTCAAATGCCAGCTCAGTTTTTCTTAATTCTGTTTATTGTGTCTGAATTTGCAACCTCATCGGCAATGCAGATTCTTGGCTCCCAGGGGAGGAGAAAATTTTCGTCTTTCTCTGGAATGGGAGGGATGGAGATAGAGGCAGAAATGGGCCTGTAAAATAATTGGAAATGTAAATAAAGTACTGTTGATAATAAGAACAGTGATAAAGTGCTTCTAGATGAAAAAGGGCAGGAGGCAGTACTGGACAAACTTTGCAGAAAAGTGACAGATGAAAGAGGTGTTTGGTTGGGATCCAAACTGACTCTCCTCCCAGAATGGAGAATGGTTCTGTACACTGCAAAATGGAGAGAAGCGAATAGGTGTGGGAAGAGCTTGGCTCGTTTGCTGTAAGATGGTTGCTCTGGCCACATTAGCACTACAGCAAGTTGTTAAGGGTTTCGGGATCCTTAACGATCACAGGTGCATGGCTGCATAAATGCCAGATGTTGCCACTAGAAAGAAGGAGCCTGGTTTTCTCCTGTACTCTTTGAACATCTAATAAAAGAACAAAGCTGGTGCTGTTGGCACCAAACCACCTCTATTGTGTGCTCCAGGCCTGGGGTGCGTCCTGAGGCCGCTGGCTGTAGATACGTGCCCGAGGGAGCCCAGTGTCATCCACCAGTTCCTTGCGGGTCTGCAGCTGCGGTTTCACATTGTCCTTTCCTGGACAGGGACAACCTTCTGGAAGAGCTCAACCCAATGCTCTTATTTGAAGCCTGAGATTTAGCTTCAGCTAGAGAGCGTTTCTTCTCTGCTTGTAACATACCGCCACCCAAGAGTCAGAAGTGAGGACTCTGTAACCCGGTGAAGCTTCTGGTGTGGCTATTCAGGGCCTTTCCCAAATGGCAGTGTCATAAGTGCCCATAATCCTTCTTTTTTCCCAAAGCCAGAGGCCTGTTAGGTCACTGCGAGTCCAAAGCTAGCTGCTCTGCCTCCAGTTGCCGTGAAGACCTCATGCTTTTCGCCAGCATCCTTTAGCTTCATACACTCTAAATCCAACATCATGTCTCATTGCCAAACCTCTGGCAGAAGCCGTGTTGAGTTTCTCAGTGGAGCTATCGACCACATTGACTGAAGCCGCAGCAACGTGTTTCTCCCCGTCCAAAAGGGTAAAAATAACAGGAACAAGTTGTCGGAAATGAAATTTCAATTCATCCACGCCCTTTCTACACTTCTGCTGCGACTCCCAAGCAGGGATCAATAGTGTTTAGACAGCCAAGGAGATTTTTTCCCCTCTTAAAGCACCAGATCAATAGTAAAAAAAAAAAAAAGAAAGAAAAAAAAATCCTTCAGCCCTCTGTATGTGTTGTAGTAAACGTGAACAAATCAGAGGCCTTTGGCTAAACGGATTGACGGAAGGCAGCAGCAGTCCGGCGCTTTGTAACTAAGAGCACATCAACCGTGCTGGCGGCAATGAGGGAGGAAGGCCGCCAGGCCCCGGGTGAACCCTGGCGCTCCCTCAGCTCCATCACAAGGAGGCTTCAAAGGGAATTTCTGTCCCCAAAATGAAGGGAAAAATTAAAAGATTACTGTGCATTACAGCATGTGGGTGTGACTTTTACAAAAATTAGGAACAGTCAGGACCCTTTATGGAAATGAATTTTATTTGAAGATAGCTTGGGTTGTGGGGTACACTGCACTTTTCCATTTTGTCGCTGCTTTTTTCTTTTCTTTTTAGATTAAAGTTTTTGGCTACCTATTGCTTTTCCTCACTGCTTCGCAAATTTCATTTTCCACAATGCTGTCCAGCTTTCAAACATCTTTTCCCCTAGAAAGATTCTGAACACTGATTTACTGGGTTGCCTGACTTTAGCCCAGTATGGGCATGCCTCTGACTCACCTGGGTTCCTCATTTGCCATCACTGATGTTCTCTTAAGTCTGTTCTCTCTCCTTCTCTTAATGCCATTATTCATATGAGGGAGAAATTGAGTTGAAGTTCAATTCTGATTTTCCTCAAATGATTTACCCAGGAGCAACCTTTCTCTCCCATTATAAAAATTTCTGTATTGCATCTTTTTTTTATGCCATAGGTAAATAATACACTGTGCAGATATTCACATGGATATGCTAGTCATTAGACTGACTTCCAAATTTGGTCTTTCTGTTTCAAGAGAGAGAGAGAACTGATGGACTGAAGCCTTAATTATGGTGTGAGAAGCTGAAGACTTCTGACAATCCAATTCCTTAACTTCATTTGGAAAAGCCAACCCAAGGGCTCAAAAGACTATCACATAGCTGGTGCCGGTTTGTGGGATGAAAAATTATTCAGGTTGCAAAAATGAACTGCTATGAACTTGTGAATTTTGGCTTTTATTATAAAAGACTTGTTATTCTTATCGATGATTATCATGCTAAGTTCTGTAATAAATTAAGATTTTATTTGAAATAAAGCACTGGTTAAATCTAATATAGAAGCATAGAAAAATGATAGCATGTCAACATATATTAGCTTTAGATAATATAATTTTTGTGGTAAGTTTAGTTATGCAAATGTTTATAGCCATAGATAAAAGAAATGATTCTTACCGATTATGCTATAAACAGAAGCTTTTCCTGGAGTCCCTTCCTGCCTCTTCTATGCCCATACTTTAAACCAGATCTGTTCTTACAGTCACTGGCATACCTGAAAGATCTCCTAGGGGAAAAGAGATATACTTCAGTCACTTTAAATAAACAAAAGGTTAGGTGATAGCAGAAAAAGTCCCTCTCAGTGGATGAAAAAAAGAGAAATAGAAAAATACAAATATTAATGTATTCAGTAATTAAAAAGTGCCAAGAACCCAGTATGCATCAGGTGAAGCAGAAATGAACAAAGACAAATACAACTACCAGGATAGTGGTTCCACAGAACAGTCCTCTTCTCTCTTGTAAGGGGCCTCACAGTGTGCAGCTGGGTTCTGTAGCTTTTCCTTCTCTATGATTCTTCTTATCAGCAAGTTAAAGGTTTAAACATTTGAATACATAATGCAGCCGACTGATTCCAAAACGTGGAAAGGCACTGGGCCAGATTTCTCTTTGTCCATTACTTTCTACCCTTTTCTCTTCTTGTTAGGGATGTTCAGGGCATGGAGGTGGGGAGAATACATGCTTGGAAGAAGAGCCAAGGCTTGAAGGTAACTGTTTTCAGTTACTATTTGTATGAAGATTGTTCCAGAACAAAATCCCCAGCGCAGATCCCATTTGCAGCTCCAGATCTATGTATGCAATTGCCTTGTAGAGATCTATTCTTGATTGCTCCACAGATTTCTGCAGTTCAGGATCTCCAAAATGAAACTCATAATCCCTTATTCCAAACCTGCTACTCCTCCTTTGTCATCTATTTTGGTTATATAATAAACATGTATAACATTTATTACCTGCAAGGCATTGTTCTGAGCATGTCAGTATTAACCCACGTAATCCAAATAACAACTCTATGATACAGGTACTCTGGTTATCTTCATCATAGATGAGAAAAATAACTGGCCCAAAATGAAACAGTGGTAAAGCCAGGATTCAAGCCCAGGTAGCCCACCTCTGAGTTTGTGCTCTTAATCTCTGTCACATGCTGCCTCATTGAAAGGCACCGCCACCCACTCTATTTGTTCAAGCTCAGAAATTCGAGCACCATCTGGATTCTTTTGTCTTCCTTTCTCTCTTGCTCACTTCCACTCCTAGTCCCTTTATCTCATTACTCACCAAGTTCTGCCTATTGTATCTTCTAAATAAATCTTCTATCGGTCCTCTTCTCTTCATCTCCAATGACACTACCCATTCCTCCAGCAACCAGTGATATGATCATGGCATTCACTTGCTTAAAACCTTTCAATAATTCTGCATTGCTCTCATGATAGAGGACAGACTCTTAAAATGGTTTATGGGCCCTCCTTGATCTGTGTGTTGGTCTCCTGACCCTCCTCCCTGCCTTTATTCACATTCTCCACTGTAGCTCCACTGAATTATGTTCAGTTTCTCAGACATACCCTGAACCTTTTTCATGCTATCTGTGCTTATGTGCATCATTCCATTTCCCTCCTCCTATCATCTTTGGGCTAACTCCAGCTGATGCCTCAGGATTCAGGTAAATATTATTTTCTCTACAAAGGCTTATCTGGCTGCTGGAGCCTGGATTCTTTCTCCAAGCATGTGCTCCCACCTGGTCTCCTGAACATTTCTAACAAGGCAGTCACTGCACCTTGTTAGGATTGTGGGCATACTTGTCTGTATTTCCCTCAAGACCAGCAGTCCCCAACCTTTTAGGCACCAGGGAGCGGTTTTGCAGAAGAAAATTTCTCCACGGACCAGGAGTGGGGTGGGGATGATTCTGGTTCCCCCACTTGCTCATCTCCTGTTGTGCGGCCCAGTTTCTAATAGGCCACTGACTGGCTGGTACTGATCTGTGGCCCTGGGGGGGACCTCTGCTCTAGAATGCAAAGGCATTAGATTGAAGGACTGTGTGGTCTTGTTCACCATCTTATCTCAAACGAGTAGATAAGTGCTTGACACATTGTGTGTGTTAGTCGCTCAGTCATGTCCGACTCTGCAACTCTATGGACTGTTGTAGCCTGCCAGGCTTCTCTGTCCATGGAATTTTCCAGGTAAGAATACTGGAATGGTTTGCCATTTCCTTCTTATAGTAGATGCTCAGTAACATTAATTGAAAGAATGATTAGCCAACTAACTAATATACAGTGAGAAATCATTGTCACAGGAGCTAGAATATTCTCAGTCCATGTGACCAGCACATGTTCTTTCTATATATAAGAAGACCAACATGAAAAACCCAGAAGGATTTTGGTTGACAGAATCAGGACTAAGGGGTATCTAAAGAGTCCAGTGTTGAATGGCAGCTGGCAAGGATGGCATCATAAAACCATCTCAGATAACAAAGGTATTACCAGTGAAGCTAGTATTAGCATCTGTTGGACAAGACCTTCTGTCTCCTGGACACCACTAGGAGGGTCCAGGCATCATTCCCTCTGTGACGATGCTCCCCCCCCCTCCCTTTATGCATCACAAGATTGATAATCTTTCTTTAAATAGTCTATTCTGGTACAGTCTGGTTTTGCAGATATGGAAGCTCTTCTGTCTTTCTAAGGTGACTCTAGATTCATAATATGTCTTTTTCTCATTTTCAAGTTCTGGGGTAACCTCACACAATTCACTGTGAAGTGACAAGGTGTCCAAAAAGTTTATAGCAGTTCAGAGGTACAGTGGTTCACTTTTCACTGGAACAATCAAGAAAGACCATGGAGATGACTGCATTTGATCTTGCCTTTGATTCTGATAAGGGAAGATGAGTTGTATTCTAAGGTATTGGGGAGTAATGAGAATTTCCCGTGAGAGCCAGAAAAGCAAGGAGAGGCAGGTTTGTGACAAGCTTTAGATGCTAGGATGTAGAGTCTGGGATTTATCTAGAGGCAATAGGGAGCCATTGAAGGTTTTTGAGCTGGGAAGTGACACTGCAAGAGTTGCTCCAGGCAGTTTAGCCTGGCCTCTGTGTGTAAGGAGACAGGGTAGACAGATGTAAGAAGAAGAGGAGAAGACCCAGAGAGCTAGATAGGAATTAGGAGATGACGCTTTTCAAATAAAGTTAACCGGCTGAGCAGATTAACAGGTAAGAAATCTGTGTCTTTAGTTTTTCACTATACTAGTACAATATTATATCCAAATACACAAACACATCATGCTGAAGTTTCCTGAATAGTAATTAAAAGCAAGCAAACAAAAGAACTTCATTTCTGAAGAAATACTTACTAAAGAAAGATAGGTGGTGGGTGAGATTTAAAATTGCCCCAAAGGGATGATACCGTATTTCTGAATGGTTCGTTTGCTTCAATTACTAGATGAGTCTACAGGTTAGATCTGGTTACAATGGGCTCCAAGATCTGTCCACATTCAACAGTTTGCTCAAAGAAGTCTTAGATACTAGTCAGGTTGTGGGGACTTGGAAACCTTTCCAATCTAAACAATTTCTGCTGCAGTTGGATCTACCCTATGCCCTATAGAATTATGTGTCCAGCATCTCAGTTGTAGCCCTAAAGGATTGCTGAGGTGAGATGAAGGTAGGGCTGGTTTTGGAATTGGGTGGGGACAGTAGACTACTTATTTCAAACCCATTTACATTTCAAAGTCTTTTTCCTGTAGCTGTTCTCCAGTGATGGAGTCTTGGAGGGAAGGGAGAGTGAGGTGGTTACATATGGGCGCTGCTATTGTTATGTAGGAAAATACTTTTTGATGAACAGTCATTTCCTTCCACTGCCAGAGGGTGTTGATAATGAGCAAATTACCTTTTACTCCCTCTGGTGTGGATGTGAAATTGGCTGTTAATAGAGTTGCTAATGCTACCGGGTTAGCATGTGATTGTTCTATTTTAAGCCAATTTAAGTTATATCTGGGGACTAGCCAATCAGACAGCTCGCTAAGAATATGGGCCCAACTGCAGCATTTAATATTGAGAAACCTGCTTCACCCTTAGATGCGGCTGGGAGCAGAAAGTGCTGAACAGGCTGTCGTTAACATGAAATATTTTAATACAATGTCTTTTTTTTTTTTTCCTTTGTAGGTACAAGAATGGTCTCATTAGACAAATACCAAATGTTTTCATCATAGGATAGAACCCATTTCAAACATCAATACTATGGAATGCTCTCTGACAATGATGTACTGTGCTTAATCTAACAATGGGTTAATATCTGCTTGTTATGCTGTGAAAGCTTACTAGAAAATGAAATGTTCAGAAATTAGTTGAAAGGAGCAAAAAAGGTGAGAGATTTCTACTGAGTTATGTGCTCGATTGGGCTAATTAAAGGTACAGATGCATTAGTAAGGGTACGGGGATAGCTTTGATTTCTTAAGATGCTTGCCTGGGAGGGGGATGGTTTATGGCTTTGTAAGTCCCCACACCCAAGGGAAGGGAGTATAGCTTTCTCTTATATCCTTCCCAGCCCTCCCCTTACAGCACCCACTGCCTCCTGGCACCTGGTGACTGAATTGATTGCATTTCTTGGGAAATTTCTTGCTTAAATAGGATATTCTTGAACAAAACACTGTTGATTTGTGATTTTTATGTTTTATGGGCCTTTCATGTTTTAAATGTAAAGCTCATTAGCTACATACAGAGAAGGAAACAGGTATGAAGAATGGAAAATAAAACTCAACTGATGTGATACAGAAAGGTACAGTCTGTGCCATTCAGGTTTAGATTAATTGGGCTTGGCACCATTATGACTCCTGTCACCTGATCAGTTTACTGGACTGAAGAAATTGCAGGAATGGAAAGTGCTGGTGCCTAACAGTACCCCAACCTCATTTCTTGCCAAAATACCTCCCAAGGAAATTCTAGGCTCATGCTCTCTGAGTTGCTGTTAAAATGGAGTAGCCATGGTAAACCTACCTCTTTTGAACTTCCTCTCACGTAACAAATGCTTCCAGAGAATTGCCACATGCGAGGTTGGAATACAGAAGTGATAGGGACAAAGTCCCTGACCAAGAGATCACAGAGTATACTGGGGAAACACTTATCTAAAAACACAATATATGGTTATAATTGAACTAATAAGAGATGATTAAAAGCATGGACATTTGCAAAATACTTTCAGAGTTGACTTTTTGCCTTCTTAAGCATCCATGAGACTTACAATGACACCCACTCTAAGAACTTTAGAAATATTAACTTGTTAATTCTCATAGAAATCTTTGGAGGCAGGTACGATCATTGCCTCCATTCTATAGTTGGGGAAATAAAGGCATAGAGAGGTTAAGGTTAAGTAACAAGGTCACACAGCTTGTCAGTGTAGAATTAGGATTTGAACTCCCATCACTGGTTTCAAAGTCCCCAGCTACCACATGCTATGGTCCCTGGAAGACAAGTGGGATTGAGCAGAAGGAGAAAAGAGGAATGGGCGATACTTGTTTCCTCCTTTTGACTTATTTCACTCCGTATGACAGACTCTAGGTCCATCCACATCTCTGCAAATGGCACAGTTCCATTCCTTTTATGGCCAAGTAATATTCCATTGTATGTATGTGCCACATCTTCTTTATCTGTTTCTTTGTTGATATTAATAGATGTTGAGGTTGCTTCTATGTCCTGGTACATTGAATTTACTTATTTTTAAAAAAAGAGAGAATGGGTGAGATGAAAATTTCAGGCTTAACCTTCCAAGCAAGGGACAGACTTATCCAGGGTTACTGATGGGTGACTACATATGGCGTTCAAGGAGAACCCTTGTGGTCACTGCTGTGGTTGGGGTGTGGGTGCCAATCTTAGAGGGATGGGAAGAGAAAGGGGAACTGGTGGGGAGGGCTGAGAAGGAGCCTACAGAAGGAAAACTAGCAGAATGACCTCGTCAATGGGAAGGCAGAGAGATAAGTTCAAGTAGGATGAGGAGAAGCTGGCCATTGTTTTAAGAGATGAGGAGGTCATCGCTGACCTTGTGAGCACTCTTGGTAGAACAAGGGGACTGAAATGAATGCTGTAGTTGATGGGGAGTTCCTGGAGGAGAGCGGTGTGAATGTTTTTCTAGAAGTTTTATAGTAAAGGGAAGAGGGGAGAAAGAGTAAAGGGAAAGGAAGGGAAGACAGTGGTTCTTGGCTGAGGGTCAGAGAAGGGGGAAAAGCAGAGTGAGGAGCGGGGTGGGGAGTGGGGAGGAAGCATCAGAGACAAGTAAGATTGAGGTGCGGAACCTCTTCCCACCAAACCTCGACCTGAAGCATTTCCTGAGAACAAGGTCAATATTATTATTTTTTCCAGGCAGTGGAACATAATATCAAGAAGTTCAGATGCAGATTTAATACAGGGGTCTTTAGAAGACATCACAGGCTGTGAGGACTTTGAGAGAAGAGGTTTGTGTTCCTAGCAGAGCACCAGATGGAGAGCAGGTTCTTAGAATGTGTTTGTTGAATGAATAAATGGGTCTTATTTACATTTTTATTGTGAATATTATTAAAAAAGAATATGACACTGCTTATAAAGCACTTGGAGACACAGTCATAAAAAAAACTAACATTTTATGGACTGGGAATCATTTTATGAAATGTTGCAGATATCCTATATCCATCCTGCCTGAGGCCTTGAAGTAATAGGACCATTATAGGATTTCTCATTGGGTCATCAAAAAAGTTTCATCTCTCATATTCCTGCTACTTCACAGACAGATTCTGTGTTTTATTAAAGGTAGGAAAAAAATAAGTTGTTTCTGAAGCACAGGATATAGTTAAAGGTGTTAAGAAAACATGCTACAATCCTCACTAGTGTCTTGACTACTAACTTGAATAAATGTTTATTCTTAACTGTTTCAGCATTATCTTTCTTTTTCCAGAAAGGTCAGGCATATGCCACTAAAAATACATTCAGTACATTCAAGAATATTTTTCAAGTGATTTATTGGGGGGTAATGTATGGACTATTTATTTAAATATCTCTCCTATTTCCAGTAATGCCACAGCCTCATTAGAAGTGACTTGGCTCATTGCTTAAGCAAAATGATTTTGCTATTTAGTACCTCTCCTTTAAAAATAGGCTATTTTCCTCTAACCATTTACCAGAATTGGAGATCTATTTTTAGAAAAGTAGAAGAGAATGGGTAAGGTCACAGCCTCGGGCCTTGGGAAATTCCTCCTGAAGTTGTGTCTGTTGTACATGTGGGCTCATTTTTCTCCCTCTGGATTCTCCAGAGCGAAGGGAATTCTCTACTTGAGGTGTGAGGGCACAACCGCTTCTCTGGGGAATTGCGGAATCCTGCCAAGAGGCTCTGTTTTGTATTCCCGGTGGCAGGCATCTAGCCGGCAAAGTATGGGGCCTGGTTTTAGCAGTGAAAAACTGCTTTGCTCTTTGGGGACATGAGAGAGCTATTTGCCGTATTAGCAAATGAAATTTGCTAACGAGCGACTCTGCAATACATAACCAACCTCTCTGTGGCTGATACATTCAGATGCTTATAACACATATAAAACAGAACAATAAAGTGAACATGTGTGACCCCTCTGGGAGCTGAACCACTCCCGATGGGGCATCTAAGGGTTCCTTTTGTTTCATTCCTCTGACCCTGTCTCCCCCTGAGAGGTAACCACAGTCCTGAATTTTGTGTTCATAATTTATCTGATGAAAAAATTGCTTTTATCACATATGTATGTACCCCTAAGCAATAAGCTTTTTAAAGTTTGCTTGCTTTTGAGCTTTATAAAAATTGTATCATACTCTATTTAATGTTCTGCAACTTGTTATTTTCATTCAATGTTGTTTCAGAGATTCATCCATGTGATTGCACTTAGTTGTGGTTCATCCATTTCACTGCTGCGTGACAGTCCATTGTGGGAATACGGCACAATCTGCTCAGCCCGTTTTTTGCAGGTGTACACTTGGGCTGTTGGAAGTTTCCTAGCTATGCCAGACAGGGCCGCTGTGTGCACTCTTGGACACTGTCATGCTCTTGTGCAAGTGATTCTCTAACGTGTATGCCTGGCTCAGAGGCTTGCAAGTGTTTAACTTTATAACACAGAGCCAGACTGTTATTCCTAACACTGCCATTTGAATTTTTTACCCCTTAATGAAAAATGTCAATACAGCTGTGATTCAAAAAGAAAGGCGGCAGGCAGACAGGTAAGGAAGGAAGGAGGGAAAGAAAAGAAGGTAGGTGAAAAGAGAAAAGGGTTGGAAAAAAGAGAGAGAGAAAGAAAAGAGAATTCCCCCAAAATAGTTTAAGGCTAGTATTGAAGATACATAAATTTCCTTAGATGTTTTGTTCTATTTTATGATCCAGCTCCAATGGCTATAGGATGTTTACATGTTATTGAACTGGAAGACTAAAGAAGGTACTAAATCTAGTTGGTGTAAATGTGACAAACTGACATTTTCATTTATTGTTTGTGGAGTGTTAATTGCCTTCTTTCTTGAAAGTAATTTAGCAATATGGAATGAAAATCCTAAAATAATTTCAATTTACTTGGCAATTCCTTTTATAGGATTTCATTCTAAGGGAAGAGAAGAATAAGTATATGAAGATGTTTGTTTAAAGATGATACCTGCAGAGTTACTGGTAGCAAAAAGAAAGGAGAGATCATCTAAATGTCCAAAAGTTATTGGTTAAATAACTATTTAGGAATTTTAAACGAGGGAAGGATGTGCATGTTATAGTGCCGAGAAGGACTTTAAGTGATGGTGACAATGATGATGATTGCTTATCTGTATTTTTTCACTTTTCTATAAAAATAATGCATTACTTATCTTGATTAAAATAAAAATAACTTGTGGCAGTCTATTAAAGAGAAAGCTTGGAGATTTTTGATACTGCCTACATGCCATTATCCAATCTGTGGATTATCCTTAGAAAATTTAACATCATAGATTGTCACCTACAATGAAGACTTTCTCTTGCTTTCTGGGGATGTAAACAAATTTTATATCAGCCAACACACACACACACACCAAAAAATATAATTCTACCACCACCAAATGCATTTCATTGAACAAAAAGTAAACAAAAAAAATCTGCATTATCTCTAATCATATGTCCCAGATCCGGTCTATCAGCCTGGATCATCCATACCACCACCAGCTACTTCCCTCTTCACCATGTTTTCCTCTGGGTGGTTTAATATTTCTAATTCCATAACATGTAATTTCTATTTTCATAACATTCCTATGAGGTGGGAAGAGTGTTCAGTGTCAGGTATAGTAATTATCAAGGGTGCTTTTTAAAAAACAATTTGGTAGAATACTGGTCAAATATTTTCATTGTATAATCCCCGGTCTCTTGAAGCCTTTGAAAATAATGGCCAGTAGTTGCGCAAGTTCATTAACTAATTCCCTTAAGGTTGGGGAACGTGCGTTATCTGGACCTGCTGATGTACATATTGCGCTATGTTTTCAAGTATTCCCTTACCTGGTTTATTTCAACATCTATATTTAAAGGTCTTCATTACTTCCTAATTATCTATGCTCCCTTCCCTTATTTTTCTTGTTAAAGACCAATTTAAAAGAGCAGCTTGGTATCTCTGCCACTCAGAGTCATCATTAATTTCACTCTCCTTCTCATTTATTAGGCCAGCCGCCTTATTGCCCAGGTTTCTTCCTCCCCAGCCTATTTTCCTCGCCTCCAACCTCTTTGGTGGTATTAACTTATTCTGCCTTCTCCACTGCTCTTATCTTTCTTTCCTTGAGAAGCCTTAGAGAGAGTTGCGCATTCATTTTTCTTTTTTTGGAGTGGCGATGGCAGGGCAAGGCGGGGTGTGCTCTTCCTCATCCTTTCTTTATTTCCACAGTGGGCTTTCTTCTACCTTTAGATCTTTTCAAGGTTCTTTGTCAAGCGCTCCTTGTATTTTTTTTTTTTTTTTTTTTTAATTCAAGGTATCCTGGGCCTTTGTGGCTTAACTGTTATTTGAAAACTTTGTGCCCTTGCCTATAGTGCTATCTGGGTTTCTTAATTCACCCAAATTGGATTTCTGAGAATCTTTGAACTTGAGCAAGTTCCTTAATGTTTTTAAATATAGAGATCAGGTCATACTGCCAGGGCAGTGGCGTCTCATGGTCAACAGCAACAAAGACCATTTATAGGAAGGAGAGAATCAGTACAGATGTGAGGTCATTGTTCCTGCCTTGGGCAGGATATAGACATTTTCAGACCCAAATCCATCCTCAACAACAACAAAAAAAGCTAAAAATGCTGTTGGTGTTCCAAGTTGTTGACATTGAACTTGGTTTCAATGTCATACCTTGGATGGCAAGCAGCTTGCTATTTAGAAAGGTGGGATTGAGAAATGCTTCCTAGGAGTTCTACTTTTTAGTTTACATTAATTAATGAAATGAGGACAAGTACTAGATTCTATGCTCATCAATTTAAATGCACCAGACCACAGTGTTCCTTCATTCTCTGTTTTTGACAGGGTCTGTGTGTGGATATGTGGATCTGCTGGCAAGTATGTGATCTCGGCAGTTTCCCTTCCAGTCTATGGTAGCCATAGAGTCCTGCTGCTCAGGTCTCCCTTCCAGAGTGGATCAGTCCCCAGGAGTGCAGTTAGCTGGCAGCTTCCTGCTATGGATGTCTCCAAGGCAGCTGCTACTCAATGCCCAGGCACAGCGGTGAGAGCAGGGATCCCCCTTTTCTGGATCCTTGCACCAAATTTCCCAGTTGGGCTGGCCATCCCCTTCTCTGTGCCGCACTACAGTCTGAGGCTCTGTTTACCCCATCTTCTTTCACAGATGTCAGACCAGCATGGTGGTCTGAAGGTTCTCCCTGCTTACCGGTGATCCATCTCCCTTTTTCCTTTGACAGGTGTTAACACCACTAACGGAGGAGGCAATGGCAACCCACTCCAGTACTCTTGCCTGGAAAATCCCATGGACAGAGGAGTCTGGTAGGCTGCAGTCCATGGGGTTGCGAAGAGTCGGACACAACTGAGTGACTTCACTTTCACTTTTCACTTTCACGCATTGGAGAAGGAAATGGCAACCCACTCCAGTGTTCTTGCCTGGAGAATCCCAGGGATGGGGGAGCCTGGTAGGCTGCCGTCTGTGGGGTCGCACAGAGTCGGACACGACTGAAGCGACTTAGTAGCAGCGGCAGCAGCAGCAGCAGCAACACCATTAAGTCACTTGTATGTTTAACTCTATCTCAGCATCTGCTTCTTAGAGAATCTGAACTGACATAAGGACCCAATCCTCCTTTAACCTTGCCAACTTCTCTGCCTGCCCCACCCATCTTGCCTTGGCATGAGCTCAGTCATACTCTCCTTTGTTAGTTGATGGAAAATCCAAATGCTAGAGTCATAGAATGTATTTCAAGATAAACAGAAACAGAATTGGGGGTCATCTCCAGTATGGGATTATACGTACAACTACTCTCATTCATTAATATGAATAATCGATCTCATTATAGTTTGATCAAATTGGATAGTTCCCAGGAAAAGAGCATGTACTTAAACCATAGAATCACTAGGTGACGCTGCTGCCCCACATAAAGGCGATAGCCTGAGCTAGGCTTGGACAGAGCCATTCGGGGCTGGGGGTCCGCTGTTTCCTTGGATAGAGCCCACCAGTCTGTAATCCACCCTAGAATCTGAAAAGGTAATTTCTGGTCCATGAGTCCAGGCTCTAGAAGAGCATGCCAAATCTCTCTCTCTGTGTCAGAGCTTACGGGAATGTGTGTGAAGGAGTTGTCTGAAACTCTTAAACTGATTAAAAAAACTAACCATATCTGCTCTAACTTCTCTGTCTGCCCATCCACCTTACATGACTACTTACCCTTTCGAATCAACAGAACAGTATGGGGGAACTATCAATTTGAGTGGTATCGGCACCATGGTCTTTATCTAGAGCCCCTTAATAGATTTGCACACCCAGGCCTCACTCACTTGTGTTAGGAGTGTAGGGAGACAAGGAGTATCAGGTGTGGGGGCCACTTTACACTTGGCGTCTTCTCTGCTGAACGCAGAACATGCATCTCCCAGGTCAGGTTTCTGGCTTGAGTGCTGCCATCTTTCATGCTGCCTCTCCTACCTTCTCACATGTGCAGTTAGCAGTCTGTAAACATTAACACCTGTCCTGTAAATCCTCATAGACAGAGCTGCTGAGTGGCGCTAAAAACTTAACCCTAGAAATCACCCCTCATTCCCAAGTAGTCTTATCTGCTGTACATGCACAGTACTCCATCCTTAGAGGTTCTCGATAGGCACTTTGTCAACCTGAGTTTTAAGAAAAAGTCATTGTCTTACACGTGGAATGAGTATTTCATTGCCTATGAAATACTTTCATTTCATTAGGACTGGATTCATTCATGCTTCCATTGGGGAATCTCCAAGACCGCAACTATCCATCTATTCTTCATGTTTCTTCAATATACTAATCAGTCTTTCTCATCACGTTTTACATCCATAATGGTTCGGAATTTCCCAGAAGACTTTTGGCCCACTACCTTACATAGAGACATCAGGAATGTGTCACTAGATAGTTTTCAATATACCCCTCACACTGCCAATACGCTCACAATCCAAGTGCAGTGAGACTCAAATGTGCTTGATTCTAAGATACAGATTCCCGGACCTCTCCCCTGGGGATTCTGACTCAGTAACTCTGAGGTGTACTTGGGAATATGTATTTTAAACAAGCAATCCAGTGACTCTACTGATCAAGTTAAGAAAACACAGCCCCACTAAACGAAGTGGGTTCTAGCTAGAAACAAGGTTATGATTCCAATCAGACGCAGCACAAGCCACAATGCGGAAAAAAAAAAAAAAGATATTGGAGATGTTAATAGCTAGAGAGAACCATCTGTGAGTTGTGGGACACCTTCACCAGGTAATTGGGCACCTAGGGTGATTGTAGCCACCTGGACGATTCTGATGGAGAAAGCACTGGGGAATCTTTTATTAACATATTTAATGTGCTTGACTAAGGGGAAGAGGTAGAGGAGGCCTTGTTAGCAACTCCTCCTTGTGTAGGCAGGGCTAGGAAACAATGCTTTCTTTCTCAGGAAAGGCTTAGTTAACCCTTGATTGTCTTTCTCTAGGGAGAAATCACTGGGCACAATCAAGCCTAAACAGAACTTTTCCTGAAAGAGTTGGGTGTGCCTGGGGCCCTGTGGGCAGTGCCTGGGAGGGGTACACAGAGGGTCACACCAACCTTTGTCGTGGAACATGGTACGGCTTCTATGACTGAGCAGTGTGCCCTGTTACGTTCCTGGCTGCCCTCCTCCTCTCCTGGGTCAGCTTGAGAACCCCTGAGGACTCCAGAATATTGACCCACCCAATGAGGGATTCCACCTCCCCTTCATCATAGCTGGGGAATGAATGCTGCTCTTTCCCAGTTGAGAGTTGACTAAGATAAAGAGATGCAGAACCTTAGTGGGAGGCTGAGGTTGGAACCATGTGTCTCAAAAAGCCACGTGGAACCTCTGATCTGCAGGCTTTTCAGGCCACTTCTGTCACTCTGCACTCAGACCAACATCACACCTGCACACAAACCACAGTAGGTGAGATTTCAACTTTCCCCCTCCCCAACAAAGTCAGCCACTCTGCAGGGAATTTTCTGTTTGGTGGCAACAAACAGCTAAGTTGAAAATGCAACATTCTCTTCTCAACTGTAGATAAATCACGCAGCATCGTGGCATCTTTTTGTTTTCTATCCCTGAAAGAGTCTGGTTTTTTTTTTTTTGCTTTTTTCATAAATAAATATTTTAACTGGAAATTTCCAAGCATATGATAGGCCTAGAATGTGAACTTGAATGTACTGTAATAGAAATCATCAGTTGCCATGGCGACGTGTTCCAGGAGCAGATTGCAAGGAGTCACATGGGCAGAGAGTGCTCAGTAATACTAACACATCAGAGAGCGAGGCCACTTAACCTCAATCGCTTCCAGCTATTGTGCAGAATGCAATTGAATTTATTCCTAATTTCTGCCAGTGCTAAAGAACAAAATTTCCCTGCAGATTTTAATCTTACTCAGGCAGGCCCAGCTAGTGCTCAGACGCTGTTCAGCACCAATATTCAGTCCAGTTACTCGCCCACTTTACAGCTCTATTTTCTTATTTTTATTTTTCATAATAGCTTCCCTCCCCCTGCTGGGTCCCGCACGTCCCCCTGCCCTGGGGAGAACTCCCCTCCTCCTTTCCGAATGGCTGCACGGTCTCTCTGACTCCATTCTGCTAATACAAGGAACGCAGCTTTCATAATAATAGGGGTGAAAAAAAAAAGAAAGAAAGAGCTTCACTGTCAGCAATAGCTTTCTTTCCCCCCCCACCTCCAAACCTGTTCTGAAATACAATTCCTGCCGGCTTTGGGTTGTACCTTGGAATGCCACAATTAACAGCTCCGGCATAAGAAGGCAAACTGGTGGATCAGTGAATAATGGAATCAAAGTGCATATTTTCAATCCCTGTGACAGTCACCTCCCCCTCCACATGTACAACCCCAACCAGAAGAGTGACACAGATTAGCAGGAGGTCCAGCCGCCGATCACAGAGCACTCATTTCGAGAGCTTATCCACTCTTATGAAGGCTGATAAATCAGAGACTCTCGTATGGACAGTCTCAAGTTAGCAGCGTCATCGATCTCCCCTAGCCCTTTTAAGTTATTTGTCTTATTCACTTCCAAAGATGATATCAGAGATGCCAAATGAGTCTTTGTTTTCTGCACTCTTGCTCTTCCCAGGGTGAGTGGCTGTGTTGTTGTGGGGGCTAAGAGGCCTGCTTCCGGGCCCAGCCCTTTCTTTCCCACGGAAGGTCACCTCTCCCTGCATTGAGGTCTTGTCAGCAGCCTGTCTGTGTTCCCAGGCCGGAGGTAGCATTCTCCAGGCTGATGGTCTTTGCATGGCCCTAGTTCTTGGATGATTTCTCTACTTTATGAATATCTCTTTTAAAAAGACAGAAAGCCAGCTTTAATAGCCAAATGAAGACAAGGCAGAGCTGGGCCTGAAATAGTCCACATTCTATAGGTCAAGCAACGGGAAACTTAAAAATATAGGGAGATTATGGAAAGGTCTTTTGAGGTGGGGGGAGAAAAAGATAGTTTCTGAAGTGGTTTCCTTTAGAGGGTAGGATCCTCTAATAAGGGGAAAAATGTAGTCACAATTCACTTACTCAGCTAGTACCAAGCCGTTGTTCGAAGGCTGCACTGGCACAGGAAACATGGAGAGAAACTGAGAAGAGAGAGAATGGCAGCAGCGTGGAATTAGGACGAGCTGTTGGTAGTGGTTCCTGACTCTACACAGAGAACTTGATAACTGTAGACGTATCCACCGAGGCTGTGAGAGAAAAGAAGCCAGAGAGGAAATGAAGAGAAGCACTGCAAGGAATTTTATATCAAGTAGTGTGACATTTGGATCTGGAGAGAGAAAACCACGTGCCAAGCTATAGGCAGCACATGTGGCTCCGTGCCTGCCCTACTGCACCGGAGTCTCTGGAAGGCCTTTGACAGACAGCCTTGCCCCACACCTGCCTGTCCGCATGGATGGGTAGCTCAGGTCAAGCCAGCCCTTCAGCCTCTATCAGGGACTTAATTTTTTTTTTTATTAAAAATATTTTATTTTTTGACTGAGTTGGGTCTTCGCTGCCGTGAGCAGGCTTTCTCTAGTTGAGGTGACAGGGGGCTACTCTTTGTTGCGGAGGACAGGTTTCTCATTGCAGTGTCTTCTGTTGTTGCAGAGCACAGGCTCTAGGCATGCAGGCTCTAGAGTGCGGGCTCAGAAGTTGTGGTGCATGGGCTTAATTACTCTGCAGCACGTGGGGTCTACCTAGACCGGGGATCAAACCCGTGTCCCCAGTACTGGCAGGTGGATTCTTAACCACTGGACCACCAGGGAAGTTGTATCAGCTCAAGGTACTTCTAACTAGGAAGGGGTAGCACTGTCTTTTTAACTGGCAAAATGTTCATTTATCTACAACTTTGAACATGTTTTCTAATCAAAGTTGGCTTGATTTATACTGAAGCATCATTTCCACACTTACTAGTTAAAAATGCTTGTTGCAGAGAGTCGTTCAGGCAATCAGAGCCTTGGAACATTCCAGGAGGTTGTCTCGTCTCTACCTAAGTGACGTCTGTTTAGGCAGAGTGGCCTTCTGGAAACTATGCACACAGAGGTACTTGGCTGGGGGACCAAGGAATCTTATGGCCTCTGACTGAACAAAGATGGCAAGAGAAGTTTAAGAAAAGAGCCTGAGCCTTTATCTGTGATGAATTTCATTAAAGGGAAGGACAATCTGTGCTATTATGCTAATACCTGCATTAGCAATCTTATTATATTCATTAATCTATAGCAAAGGAATAACATTATTACAATTCTTATAGCTTTTCAAAGTACTTTCATGACTATTACCTTATTTGAACTGTACGGCAACCTTATAATGTAGGTGGGACACATTTTTCAGCTGAGAGATTAAGAGCTACAAAAGTTGGGACTGGAACAAAATCACACAGAGTAAGGACAAGATCTAGATCTTAGGACACTACATGCTGTGTTCTTTCTATCACCCTGTGTGCTGGCCAGGCTGAGAGCCAGAGTACCTGCCTTTTCTCAGGGAAAATGGCTCAAAGAGACTCCTCCCTGCACAATTTGCTATAGTCCTATGTGCAGACAGGACTGGCCCATGGGTAGATGGAGAGGGGTTGGCACTGTCTACGGATTAAGCATGAGGGTCAGTGCCTCTGTACAAGTTTGGTGTAGATTCTGCTCATTAGGGTTTTCCAGATTGAATAGAGACAACCCAGCTCAACCCAGCTTCTTTTTTGGGAAGTGTGAATCCTGGTGGAAAATGAGGAGGTGGGTCTAATTCTTCTTGCAAGAAGCCTGATATACAAATTTGCCTAATAAGCAGCAGGACTCAGAGTGAAGATGGCATTTGAGGTTTTGATGTAGCTGTGTTGACTCTGCTGAAACACAAACCACCATATCTCAGTTACTGAGTAACAGAAGAAATGGACATTTTCCTGTGCCTCCCTCCTTCCCCACCTTCTTTCCTACCCAGTCCTTGGTGCTGCAGGGACAGGGTCAGCGATAGGTTGAAAGTTAGGGATGTCTGGCAGATACATTACCTAGCAGTAAAAAACCCACAGAGCTTCCACACTGGCTGTTGTGATAAAGCTTCATGGAAATGGCCTCATGAAAACATCTAGCTTGATGACTCTCTGGCTGATGGAAAAAAGGTCCCTGTGCTGCTCCAAGTTTCTCGGGATCCTTGCATTGAACATCTATTGCAGATGCACATCTGAATGTGGCCAGATATTACTTAGACATAATAATCTATTTTCTCTTTCTTTCTTCTCCTTTTCTTTCTACAAGCAAGTAGTCTGGTCTCTGCCTCCAAGGGGGGAATGTTGTAAGGCAGGGTGACAGTCTTTCTGACTTCCATAATACTAAAGCTTAACTTGTTAGCATAACAGTTGTGATAAAGATGTCACTAGATCTAAAAGGGCTGTTGGAAATGAATGGCCCTCCTGAATTTTATTGGTAGTTGAAATGGCCGGGAGGTATCACTGGCACTTTGTTCTCTAAGGAGCTGGGGGTGGTAAACATCTAACAGTGAATGGGCAGAGTTTTGAAGAAACATGAAGGCAGAAAGATGACAGCCTAAAAGAGATTCCCTCAAAGTTGGGAACAGTGAAAGGGGAGGAGTGGGAAGGAGAAGAGGAAGAGTAGAGAACTTGGCATCCTGACTGCAGAAAAGATTGGTTCCCTGTTCCCTGGTTCCCTCTGCATGAGGGGCAAGACCTCAGAGTGCCATGCGTGTGGGGTACATCTGCACGCAAGGCTGAGGCGTCCTCAACCTTGACGCAGTTGACACAGATGACATTAGGAGAGATAATCGTTGTGAGGTTTTCCTGTGTATTATAAGACATTCAGCAGTGTTCTTTACCTCTATCCACTAAAAGCCAGTAGCAAGCTCCTCCTCAGTCACAGTTTGAATGTCTCCAGATGTTGCCAAATGTCTCCTGGTGGGTAAACCTGTCCCTAGTTGAGGGCCACTGCTCTAGTCCAGGGGTTGCAAACTCAATTGCTATAGGAACCAGGTGACAATGATGACAACAACAGAAATAGTAGTAGTAACAATGAACTCTTCTAAGAGTGCCAGACACCATTCTAAACACTTCATAAATTTTAATTCATTTAATCCTCACTATTACCCTGTGAAGCAGGCACAACCTCATCTTACAAACAAAGAAACTGAGGCACAGAGAGACTAAGAAACTCATGGAACCTCACACACTAGTAAGTGAAGAGTGAGCATTTGCACTCAGGCCCTGTGATCCCAGAGCCCCAGCTTCTCTCTGCTATAAAACCTGACTACTGCACCATTTCCCTTTATTGAAGTCAATTTATTTACCTTGCCTATCAACTTAGGGAGAGAACGTTCATTTTTTAAGGATTAAGGAGACTTACAGTCTCCTGTGATACAAATGCTCCTATATTCGACAAGCATTGCTGCAATGAGAAGACTTACTGAATTGACAAAAATTGGTGAGTGTTTTAAAGCATGCAGTGTTAAGTGTGTCTTGGCTTCAGCAGTGTGTGGAACCTTCCTCAGAGCTACATCCTCTTGTATGTGGGCATCACAAGGTTTTTAGCTTCCGTGGAACATCTGTAAAAATTGGGTGCATATCCAGAATTTACCATACCCTGCACTCTCATCCCGCCTCTTCTGCATTTAGGAGGCAAGGAACAGTTCACTTAGTGTTGGGCTTTTCCTGAAGGAAACAGCTCCTGTCTTAGCTGGGCATTCTTCATCAGGGCTTGGGTGATGCAGGATGCCTGGGGAAGTGGGGAGTAGGCTATGGGCCCCAATTCTGCATGCTGCTGGTGATGTACATGGAGATTGTCTTTGGTGGGGTCTCTGGGAACCCACCTGCCAAGGCAGGAGACATAATGAGACCTGGGTTCAATTCCTGGGTCAGGAGGATCCCCTGGAGGAGGGCACGGCAACCCACTCCAGTATTCTTGCTTGGAGAATCCCACGGACAGAGGAACCTGGTGGGCAACAGTCCATGGGGTCGCAAAGATTTGGACACGAATGAGATCACTTAGCATGCACACGCTGGGTGCTTTAGCTGCATTACAATCCTTTGGACGACTGTCCACTCATGGCGCTTCCACTTTCTGTTTCATAGTCTGAAGAACACCTTGTCCCCACCCTACCAGTGGGATGGATTCACAGAGCTCCCCAGACTGCCACAGAATTGTGAGGGCATCTTTGCTTTTCCCGCTCTTTTCCAGTGATGCTTCAGCAATGACCTGGAAGTGTCTGATGGAAAAGCTAACATTGGACTTTGAGTCAGTTTTCAGGCTTCCCCTTGTGAGGTTGATGAGATGCTAATTTCAGTTCAAATTTTATGCAAATTTTAGTTCAAATTTCATACCCTTAGAACAGAGCATTTGGATTTAAATTTAAATTGGAGTTTGAGAGGTGTAAAAGTCAAAAGTACCCTGTCCACATTTTCATTATAGATACTCCTCATTCCCAACAGTTGTTAGAAAGATCTTCAACACTTCCCACATAACATCTGTTTTTTTTTTTTTTAATTTTACTTTACAATATTGTGTTGGTTTTGCCATACATTGACTTGAATCCACCATGGGTGTACAGTGCTCCCCATCCTGTACCCCTCTCCCACATCCCTCCCCATCCTATCCCACTGGTCATCCCAGTGCACCAACCCCGAGCACCCTGTCTCATGCATTGAACTTGGACTGGTGATTTGTTTTTACATATGATAGTTTACATGTTTCAATGTCATTCTCCCATATCACCCCGCCCTCACCCTCTCCCACAGAGTCCAAAAGACTGTTCTATTCATCTGTGTCTCTCTTGCTGTCTCACATACAGGGTTATCATTACCATCTTTCTAAATCCCATATATATGTGTTAGTATACTGTATTGGTGTTTTTCTTTCTGGCTTACTTCACTCTGTATAATAGGCTCCAGTTTCATCCACCTCACTAGAACTTATTCAAATGGATTCTTTTTAGTGGCTGAGTAATATTCCATTGTGTATATGTACCACAGCTTTCTTATCCATTCATCTGCTGATGGACATCTAGGTTGCTTCCATGTCTTGGCTATTATAAACAGTGCTGTGATGAGCATTGGGGTACATATGTCTTTTTCAATTCTGGTTTTCCCAGTGTTTATGCCCAGCAGTGGGATTGCTGGGTCATATGGCAGTTCTATTTCCAGTTTTTTTTTTTCCCATTTATTTTTTTTTAGTTGGAGGCTAATTACTTTACAATATTGTAGTGGTTTTTGCCATACATTGACATGAATCAGCGATGGATTTACATGTGTTCCCCATCCCAATCCCCGCTCCCACCTCCCTCTCCATCCCATCCCTCTGGGTCTTCCGCACCAGCCCTGAGCACTTGTCTCATGCATCCAACCTGGGATGGTGATCTGTTTCACCCTTGATAGTATACTTGTTTTAATGCTGTTCTCTCTGAACATCCCACCCTCGCCTTCTCCCACAGAGTCTAAAAGTCTGTTGTGTACCTCTGTGTCTCTTTTTCTGTTTTGCACATAGGGTTATCATTACCATCTTTTTAAATTCCATATATATATGTGTTAGCAAACTGTATTGGTGTTTATCTTTCTGGCTTACTTCACTCTGTATAATGGGCTCCAGTTTCATCCATTTCATTAGAATTGATTCAAATGAATTCTTTTTAATGGCTGAGTAATATTCCATAGTGTATATGTACCACAGCTTCCTTATCCATTCGTCTGCTGATGGGCATCTAGGTTGCTTCCATGTCCTGGCTATTATAAACAGTGCTGTGATGAACACTGGGGTACACATGTCTCTTTCAGATCTGATTTCCTTGGTGTGTATGCCCAGGAGTGGGATTGTTGGGTCATATGGCAGTTCTATTTCCAGTTTTTTAAGGAATCTCCACACTGTTCTCCATAGCGGCTGTACTAGTTTGCTTTCCCACCAACAGTGTAAGAGGGTTCCCTTTTCTCCACACTCTCTCCAGCATTTATTGCTTGTAGACTTTTGGATAGCAGCCATTCTGACTGGCATGTAATGGTTACTCATTGTGGTTTTGATTTGCATTTCTCTGATAATGAGTGATGTTGAGCATCTTTTCATGTGTTTGTTAGCCATCTGTATGTCTTCTTTGGAGAAATGTCTATTTAGTTCTTTGGCCCATTTTTTGATTGGGTCATTTATTTTTCTGGAATTGAGCTGCAGGAGTTGCTTGTATATTTTTGAGATTAATTCTTTGTCCATTGCTTCATTTGTTATTATTTTCTCCCATTCTGAAGACTGTCTTTTCACCTTGCTTATTGTTTCCTTTGTTGTGTAGAAGCTTTTAATTTTAATTAGGTCCCATTTGTTTATCTTTGCTTTTATTTCCAATATTCTGGGAGGTGGGTCATAGAGGATCCTGCTGTGATTTATGTCGGAGAGTGTTTTGCCTATGTTTTCCTCTAGGAATTTAATAGTTTCTGGTCTTACATTTAGATCTTTAATCCATTTTGAGTTTATTTTTGTGTATGGTGTTAGAAAGTGTTCTAGTTTCATTCTTTTACAAGTGGTTGACCAGTTTTCCCAGCACCACTTGTTAAAGAGGTTGTTTTTTCTCCATTGTATATTCTTGCCTCCTTTGTCAAAGATAAGGTGTCCATAGGTGTGTGGGTTTATCTCTGGGTTTTCTGTTTTGTTCCATTGATCTATATTTCTGTCTTTGTGCCAGTACCACACTGTCTTGATGACTGTGGCTTTGTAGTAGAGACTGAAGTCAGGCAGGTTGATTCCTCCAGTTCCATTCTTCTTTCTCAAGGTTGCTTTGGCTATGTGAGGTTTTTTTGTATTTCCATACAAACTGTGAAATTATTTGTTCTAGTTCTCTGAAAAATACCATTGGTAGTGTGATAGGGATTGTATTGAATCTATAGATTGCTTTCTATAGTATACTCATTTTCACCATATTGATTCTTCCGATCTATGAACATGGTATATTTCTCCATCTATTTGTGTCCTCTTTGATTTCTTTCACCGGAGTTTTATAGTTTTCTATATATACGTCTTTTGTTTATTTAGGTAGATATATTCCTAAGGTATTTTATTCTTTTCATTGCAATGGTGAATGGAATTGTTTCCTTAACCTATCCTACTCAAACTCTTCAGAAAATTGCAGAGGAAGGTAAACTTCCAAACTCATTCTATGAGGCCACCATCACTTTAATATCAAAACCTGACAAATATGCCACACAAAAAGAAAACTACAGGCCAATATCACTGATGAACATAGATGCAAAAATCCTTAACAAAATTCTAGCAAACAGAATCCAACAACATGTTAAAAAGATCATACATCATGACCAAGTGGGCTTTATTCCAGGGATGCAAGGATTCTTCAATATCTGCAAATCAATCAATGTAATACACCACATTAACAAATTGAAAAATAAAAACCATATGATTATATCAATAGATGCAGAGAAAGCCTTTGACAAAATTCAACATCCAGTTATGATAAAAACTCTCCAGAAAGCAGGAATAGAAGGAACATACCTCAACATAATAAAAGCTATATATGACAAACCCACAGCAAACATTATCCTGAATGGTGAAAAATTGAAAGCATTTCCCCTAAAGTCAGGAACAAGACAAGGGTGCCCACTCTCACCACTACTATTCAACATAGCTTTGGAAGTTTTGGCCACAGCAATCAGAGCAGAAAAGGAAATAAAAGGAATCCAGATTGGAAAAGAAGTAAAACTCACTGTTTGCAGATGACATGATCCTCTACATAGAAAACCTTAAAGACTCCACCAGAAAATTACTAGAGCTAATCATTGAATATAGTAAGGTTGCAGGATATAAAATTAACACACAGAAATCCGTTGTATTCCTATACATCCGGTTTTTAATTTAGTTAGAATCATGTATGCCTCTTCATGTTTGTCATGTTTGTCATAGTTAGAAACAAATAGCGATTTTCAGAGCAATTCTCTCCATCATGACAGTGAGCACTCTTCCAGAGAACAGAAGGGACTGGCTCTAAAACAAATAATAATAAAGAATTCAAGCAAAGCTGCCAATACCAATCCTTAACACTGAAGCTTGTCCAGGACATGTCCTGCGTTTCCAGCTGATATTCCATCACAACATTTTCCTTTCCCTCTGGGTTCATTCCCATCTCAGAAAATAAATAATATTTTTAAATTGTCAACTAGATGGCTATACTGGAATCAAGATTTCTGGGAGAAATATCAACAACCTCAGATATGCAGATGGTACCACTCAAATGGCAGAAGTGGAAAGGAACTAAAGAGCCTCTTGATGAAGGTGAAAGAAGAGAGTGAAAAAGCTGAGTTAAAACTCAACATTAAAAAAATGAAGATCATAGCATCCAGTTCCATCACCTCATGGCAAATAGAAGGGGAAAACGTGGAAGCTGTAGTGACAGATTTTATTTTCTTGGGCTCCAAAATCACTGTGGAAGGTGACTACAGCCATGAAATTAAAAGATGCTTACTCCTTGGAAGGAAAGCTATGACAGACCTAGAGAGCATATTAAAAAGCAGAGAAAGGTCCATATAGTCAAAGCTATGGTTTTTCCAGTAGTCATGTACGGATGTGAGAGTTGGACCATAAAAAAGGCTGAGTGCTGAAGAGTTGATGCTTTGAAATTGAGGTGCTGGAGAAGATGCTTGAGAGCCCCCTGGACTGCAAGGAGATAAAACTAGTCAATCCTAAAGGAAATCAACCCTGAATATTCATTGGAAAAACTGCTGCTGAAGCCAAAGCTCCAATACTTTGGCAACCCGATACGAAGAGCAGGCTCATTGGAAAAGACCCTGAGGCTGGGAAAGATTGAAGACAAAAGGAGAAGGGGGCAGCAGAGAATGAGATAGTTAGATAGCATCACTGACTCAATGGACATGAATTTGAGCAAACTCTAGGAGACAGTGAAGGACAAGGAAGACTGACATGCTCCAGTCCATGAGATTGCAGAGTTGGACACAATTTATTGACTGAACAGCATGTGAATAAACACTCAAAGTTCATTATTTAGGTCAGATATAACTAGAAGAATAGATATATTGACAGACCACTAAATTTACACTCTACGTACTAGCTCAATGGCAAGGTACTCTGGTTGTTTGGAGGGGCTGAACCCCAAATATAGGGCTGCTCCTGAAGGCTTTCACGGAGGTTTCTTCCAGGAAGGTTTCCCAGATCTTTCTCATTTCCCTTCACCAAAGTGAAGTAAACTATCTCATCCTCAAATGTTCACATAACTTTATTTCACCTGCTTTCCTGTATTGGAGTTGCTTATTCGTGTCTTACCTCTATTAATGAGAAGTTGCTTTAGAGAAGATTGTCTCTTTCATTTATCTCCCAGTGGACACCTTGATTAGCATGGTGTGATGTAAGTTGAGCAGATATTCTTGAATGAATGAGTGAATGAATTGATATGCATCTTGAGCTGGATCTTGAAGGACAGACAGGCAGGTTGAGATGCTTTTTAAAAAGTAACAAATCAATCACTATAAGCTATAGACCCTTTTGGCTAGCATCCTTCTGGAGTTCTTATTGTTGTTTACCCATGCACATTTTCCTCCCCTAGGTTTGACCTTGATACTTGTTAGAACTGTTCCCTAGTAACACGGTCTTTAGTGACATCAAGGCTTTATTGGAAGAGGGAGTTGGCACTTTGTTGCAGAGATCCCATTACTTCCCCATAGGAGGCTGTCACTTCCCTAAGTGCACCACCTCTGGTGCCAATCTCTCGCTCCTGCGTCCTCCTCCTGACTGCTGGGAGCATGTAGGCATGCTGCATGTCACCTGCTCCTCCGGTTCTTGACAGTCTCCTTCCTTTGTTTCCAAATTCTAAGCAAATTGCTCAGTTGACAATCAAAGCCTGCTAACATCAAACAGCTGCTATAGACAGGTGTGTTCTACAGTTACCTGCTGTTTGCTTTCCTCAGCAGGGACTGATATGACAAACAAAACCAGGAACTGGGTGCCAGCTTCCTTCTAGCATTTTTCAGACTTGGAAATTCATCCTAAAAATAGTCTCCCTCAGTCTTCATCAGTGTGTGGCTGGGTGAGATGTTGTACAACTCCACCAGTTCCTGTGGTTCTTTGCAAAAAACTAGAAATCACAGTGGCTACATCCAAGGAAAGAGGCTGCATGGTTCTAGAACTCTTGATTTTTAAAGGACTCCTATGCATGCATGCTCACTCAGTCGTTTCTGACTCTTTGCAACCCCGTGGACCCTGGCCCACCAGGTACCTCTGTCCATGGGATTCTCCAGGCAAGAGTACTGGTATAGGTTGCCATGCTCTCCTCCAGGAGATCTTCCTGACCTAGGGATTGAACCCGTGTCTCCTGCATTGGCAGGCAGATTCTTTACCTCTAGCGCCACCTGGAAAGCAGTTGCCTTAAAATTTTTCTAGATTTTCTTCCCTGTTAATGTGATTATATGAGTGTTGCCTCCTGCTTTCTGCTTTTGGCAGTCTTCCCAAAGGTCTTAGTTTCTGACCTTTGAAAGTTGTTCTAATCATTAGGCGGTATGACTGGCCATTAAGTCTCCCATCACCGGGGGTGTGAGGCTGTGGCAGTTGGAGGTGGAACGAATTCCCACTTTTTCCAACATTCTTTCCTGTGCTTCAGAGTCTGGAAAACTAGCAACCATTATTTTCCATACTATTTTTTATTTACCAGGTGTTTTTGCACCTAAGGTTTTGAGTGTGATTTAAGTCCTGCCCCTCAGATGACCCTGCATGAGACACAGCAGGTGGCCTGGGGCGGGGGAAGCCCATGTTCTCTGGGGCCAGTTTCTCCAGTGGCATCACTGCTGCTGTGTCGGGGTTTCCCACGGGGGCCGGTTCCTCACTGTATGGCTTCCTGCTTATGGTGGCTTCCTAGTCACAAACCAGACAGCAGTCTGTTGGGTGGTCTGGTGCTCAGAGTCACTCTTGAAACCTCCACCTAGTGCCTGTGTCTTTGGCTTCACTGGTAATTTTGTAAATCGTTAATACTGTGCTTTGACTTGCTAGAGCGAATTCTCTTCTCTATGACTGACCCTTAATCAAAATAGAGGGCAACTGGGCTAGACACACTTCCCCCACTGCTTGGTGGGGGTGCGAGAAGGTAATGAGCTAGCCAGCAGGGGTCCGCCTCAGGCTGGAGGCTGGGAGAGAGGAGGCTAGCGTTCCATTAAGGGAAGAAGCTCTCTCCCTCTGTGCCTCTGCCCAGGCCCTTCCTCCAGCTCAGGAGTCCTTCCTTCACCACCACATTCCTCCTGCTTTGACTGCCATTTCTTTTCTTGAGCTGGAAGTAGTTTTTGCTTCTCTGAACTCCGTGAACAGTCAGCACACTTCTCCAAAGAAACGATCACTTTCTACTGGTATTATCATTACTTCTGTACAGTTCTTATCTCCTGAACCAGATTGTTAGTCCTTTAGGAGCAGAATCTGAATTGTTTTGGCAGATCCTGAGAACCCCCACCCCTGGGAGACACATGATAACATTCAAGACAGGAAGGAAAGAACAGAGGAGAGGGTCTGTGCCTAGCTATACTCCCTAGCAAGCAACCAATTGATGATTTTTTCTCATCATTTGTTTTTACATGGATTTTGGGGTCCTTCAAAGGCCTCATGCTGATCTAAATGATGGTGTGAGAACAGTAAATTTTCCCCATAGCTATCTGTGATGGTGGAAATGTTCTAGATCTGCACTGTCCAGTGTGATAATCCCTAGGATAGGTGACTTTGCACCACTTGAAACATGGCAAGTGTGGATGAAGAATGGAATCTAAAAATTTTGTTTAACTTTAATGAATGTAACTTGAAGGAACCATAGTGGCTACTGGCTGCTGTGGTGGAGGGTGCAACACCAGAGTCCATATTGCTCTAACTGGCACACAGGCCAGTCTGTATTAACTGTTCATTCTGTCACAGCAGGTCAGAACGCTGTGGATGTCATTCTGGTATTTATGGGCTGGGAGTTGTCTTTCTGGCCAAGGACCAGGTTTAAAGCTTAAGAGAAAGACAGAGAAGTGGAAGCTTCATCAAAGATTCTATAAACAGGGGACCAGTTTTCAAACACTCTTTTTCATAATTTAAAAAAGTGACCTGACTCTTTAGAAGCAAATGATTCTTCCTACATCTTGCCCCATTGAAGTGCAGGGCTGTGGGAGCAGAGAGGTAGAAAGTCGCTAGAAGAATTGTTTGGCTACGTATTGAGTGGATCTCCTCCCATGAATTGGTGCTGAATGTATGATTCCTTTTGGAAAGGATAATCACGTTCTCATCAAGACACTTTCCCCCTCTCTGTGGCATCTTCTACAGCACCTACATGTGTATGTCAAACTAGACCTGGATGTCAAGGATGAAAACCACCTCCTGTGGGCATCCTGGACTGCTGTGGGTATGTTGATCCCAACACATCCTAGTGGCCACTTTGATAGCTCTTGCTACACATACAGGAAAGGGTATGATGCCAGGACAGGACTGGGATCAATGTGGCAGACACAGAGCACAGTATTTGCTCTGGACGAACATGTGGTCCTCTGTCTGTGGAGTGCTTCCCGTTCATGAAGTTCTAAGAATGTTCGTGTAGGGCCCTTTCACTTACAGTGATCTCTTTCATAGAATTCTTAGAGATCAGGGTTTAAGATCCTGAGAGAAACCAGTTCTTGGATTTAGTCACTTCTTCAGTGAACTTGCCAGATAGTGTGAAAGTGTTAGTCCCTCAGTTGTGTCTGGCTCTATGTGACTCCATGGACTGTAGCCCACCAGGTTCCTCTGTCCATGGGATTCTCTAGGCAAGAATAGTGGAGTGGGTTGCCATTCCCTTCTCCAGGGGATCTTCCTGACCCAGGGATCGAGCCCAGGTATCCTGCATTATAGGCAGATTCTTTACCCTCTGAGCTACCAGGGACTTGCCAGAGGAGGATATAATCACTGACCACACTCACACTTGGTTTCACTCTGCTAAATGCTCATGTTCTTACCTAAAAAATAGTTTCCTCTTTCTGAATTCTCTCACACATACTATTTCTTTTTTTCTGCTGGGCACACAGATTTAGGCACGTAGTTGTATACACATGGTCACAGTTTAGTGGCACTAGGGGAATCATCTTAATACTGGCTTGGTTCTGGCTGATCTGTAAACAATTTTGGCTGGACTTCTGGGAAGGAAAGCACACTGGCTTGACTCAGGGAGGGATCTGAATCTGGAATTCTGAGTGGAAAATGCAGGGCCTTCCCCCTCAGAGTAAATGGCTCCACTGGAGGAGGCGCTACACATTCAGTGAGGTTTTCACTTTCTTCCTGCTCACCCTGCTCCTCTCCTCTTACCCACTGCACGCATCCTCCCTTGCTGTGCACCATCTTAGAAGCCCAGGTGCAGCTCCACCCTTGAAAGCAGGAGCTTCTGGGTGATTCGCCTAAAGGGGAGGATGGAGAGGATAGCAACCTCTCTCATTTTTCAACTTCCTCCTCCTCTTTCTCTTTCAACTCTAGTTTCTTACTTGTCCTGAATCTCTATCTTCCTCCAACTCTTCCTGACTGGCTGATCATGTGAGATGTGGTCTCACCCAGGGCACATCTGAATTTAATCAGGAAGTTAATAATGTGCTGTGATGAGGGCCTTACACTTTTCCTCTAAGAGTCAACCTAAAGAATTAATGTTTTATTATGGAAAATATAAAATATACAGAAGAGTCAGAGAAGAGTATAATGAATCACCCACTTCAACAATGATCAATAAATAGTTTGCCATTCTTGTTTCATCCATTCCTAGTCCACTTGTTTTGTTTGAGTCTTTTTAATCTTTAAAAGATTTATTTGTTTATTTATACCATTGAAATATATTTGCTGTAAAATATTATGTTAGATTTAGGCAAACTACATAGTGATTTAACATTTACATAATATTAGGAAATGATTGATCACCACAATAAGTCTAGTAACCATTTCTTCCCAAAGTTGTTACAATATTACTGACAATATTCCTTATGCTACACATTATATCCCAGGGGCTTATTTATTTTATAATCGAAAGTTTATACCTCTTAATCCTTGTCACATATTTGCCCAATCCTAAACGCCCTCCCCTTTGGCAACCACTTGTTTGTTCTCTTTAAGCCTGCTTCTGTTTTGTTTTGAATTTTAGATTCCACATATAAGTGAAATCACACAGCATTTGTCTTTGTCTGATTTATTTCATTTAGATGATACCCTCCAAGTCCATCCATGTCATCATAAATGACAAGATTTCATTTTATAAAGTGACTGAGTAATATTCCACTGAATGTATATACCACATCATCTTTATCCACTCACCAGATGTTTAGGATGCTCCCATATCTTGGCTCTTATAAATAATGCTGCAAGGAATATTGTTGTATATCTTTTCACATTAGTGATTTTGTTTTCTTTCAATAAGTGAAGTTGCTGGTTCATATGGTGGTTATATTTTTAATTTTCTTCACATCCTTGCAACATTTGTTATTCTTTGTCTTTTTGATAATAGCCATTCTGGAGAGATGTGAGGTGATATCTCATTGTGTGTTTTTTTAAAAATAATTTAATCAACTTATTTTTGGCTGTGCTGGGTCTTCATTGCTGCACGGGCTTTTCTCTAGTTGTGGTGCTTGGGCTTTTCGTTGCTTCTCTTGTTGCGAGGGCTTCCATTATTGCAGCTTCCAGTCTCTAGGGCACAGACTTAATAGTTGTGGCTCATGGGTTTAGTGCTCTGCGGCATGTGAAATCTTCCCAGATCAGGGATTGAACCTGTATCTCCTGCATTAGCAGGCTGATTCTTTACTACTGAGCCACCAAAGAAGCCCTCATTGTGGTTTTGATTTTCATTTCCCTGATTATTAGTTATGTTGAACACCTTTTCACAAGTCTGTTGGCCAACTGTATGTCTTCTTCAGAAAAATATACCTTCATGTTTTCAGTCCATTTCTTAATTGAGTGTTTATTTTTTTGATGTTGAGCTGTATGTGCTACTTGTGACTTTGGATATTAATCCCTTATAAGATATATCATTTGCAAATATCTTTTCCCATTCAGCAGGCTGTCTTTACATTTTGTCAGTGATGCACTTTGCTGTGTAAAAGTTTTTTAGTTTGATGTACTCCTATTTGTTTACTTTTGTTTCCCTTGCTTGAGGAGATAGATTAAGGAAAAATATTGCTTAAAAAAATATTGCTAAGATCCATGTCAAAGAGCATACTGCCTATGTTTTCTTCTAGAAATTTTATGATTTCAGGTTTATGTTTAAGTCTTTGATCCACTTTATTTTTGTATATGGTTTGAGAAAGTAGACCAGTTTGATTCTCTTGCATGTAGCTGTCCAGTTTTCCCAACACTACTTTATTGAACGACTCTTTCCCCCCACACACCTCCCCCCCATTGCATATTCTTGCTCTCTTTGTCATAGATTAATTGACCATACACTTGTGGATTTATTTCTGGGCTCTCTATTCTGTTGCATTGATCTATATGTCTGTGCTTTAGCTTTTTAAAAAAGCAAATTTGTCATCAGATCATTTCTTCTACAAATACTTCAGTAATTACTGCTGATAAATAAAGAACTTAAAAAGTGTCATTGTCATGTCTAACAAAGTCCAGAAAATTTTCTTAATGTCATCAATAGATAAATAGCAGGTACACCATTTTTTAAATTTATGTACAAGTTGGTGCATATCATCTTTAGAGAGGGCAATGTGGCAGCAGATTTCAAAATTTAAAATGCCTATACCCTCTGACTTTGCATTCTACATGTAAAAATTTCTCTTAGGATGTTGCTTATAATATCAACAACTCCATTGGTTTGAAAACCTAATTGCTATGGTTTGGATTAACTCCCCTTCTGCTTGTTTCCACCCCAAATTATAAACTGCATTTATAAAAAAAAAAAATATGAACTAAACTATGCAAAGAAAACATTGTTTATGAGACCAAGAAATGAGAAAAAACCCAAAGGGGCTGTTCAGTCATTTTTACTAAATTCATGTAAGGATTTAAAAGAAGGTGGTAGCTCTATGTGTTTTGATATGAAACTATCTAAGATGTACTGTTGCATAAAAAAAGAAGAGCAGGACAGATATGTAAGAAAATTCTTGGAAGGATGGGAAAGAGAGGGCAAAAGTAAGATAGGAGGGGGAATATTCCTTTTCACCTGGTATTTCCCCATGCATTTTGAATTATCTTTTTATCATGAAAATGTATTACTTTTGTAGTTTAATAAGTTAATTTAAAAAGTGCATTCTCAGCAGGACAAGTTTGGAGAATTCTTGTTTTCATGTTTCTGGTAGCTTCTCATGTAAATATATGATAGCGGTTACTAGTGTGCTTCATATCCTGATCTCCTCTCCTTCCTAGTCACCCAGGAGATGACACTCCTGTGCCCATCTGCAGGTAGGGAGGGCCGTGTGATGAGTTCCAGCCTCCAAAGTATGTGTGGACATGACACATGTCACTTTTAGGCTAAGGTGTTTGAGAGTCCATGTGCCACCTCTGTGTTCTTTCCCTTCCTGCCATGGTCACTCTGGAAGCCTTCTGTTGAGATGGTGATGTCCCTAAACTGAGGGAGCCAGATACCCAAGGCACTCCCCAGAGGAGTCCTAATGTTCAGACTTTGCATGAAAAAGAAAGACGCTTTTGTTGTATTAAGTCGCTAGATTTCAGGGTTTGTTACTTCAGCTTAGTTGATCTTATCCTGACTAAATCGGTAATGACAGTACAGTTTCAGCACAGCAGAAACAGGCTTCCTCAGACCACACTGCATGCCCTTGTAATGCTGCGTGGAATGATTATAAACCTCTTCCCTTTGCTAACGTTGGGATAATCATACCATTTGAGCTGCAAAAACAAGTAAGCACAATTTCTACAGCAGAATTCATATCCATCTTCAGGTCACAGTGATGACTTCACTGAGGACCTCAGCACAACCAGGAAGACTGCTCTCAGACTTGGAACTTAACACTGAAGTCCAGGGATGTTTTTCTCATTCTCATTGCTTCTCTGAGCCTCCTTGGCATGAGAACAATTAAACTGGAGCCGCGGCAGCTCAGTCTCGATGCCCTGTCACCCTTGATGTCCCACGGTATAATACAAGCAGGAAAGCTTTAGAAGGATCAGGTGCCTGAAGGCCTCGGTCTCTTCTTTTTCTGCTGTTCTAGGGCCACTGCTGAGGAAGGTGGAAGCTTCAAATACAATAACCAGAGAGCCAGAAAAGATATCTCACTGCTTTACCTCTATTTGAATCAACTAAAAATAAATAGATGTATGACTAGATAACAATTTGTTATTGGAAGATGAAGTGGAGGGGTCTGGGTAAGTGAGTGAGAGTGACTTGGATGGTATGGCAGAGACAGGAAAAAACCAGAGAGGTGCAAGAAAAAAGCACAGCTAGATCTGAACTCAAATTCTAGCCATGTAGCCTTAGGCACATAACCAAGTCTCTGAGAGCCTCAGTTCATTCTATGGGTGATTGAGAGGTTGAAATGAGAAAGCATGTAATAGTCCTTATACAGTGTCTGACAGACAGAAGCAGAGGCACCTCCAGGTAGGAGGTCTCTATGACCTGCACATACAACTTTTGAAGGTGAGCCAAGATGGGGGGCAGCAGCATGCCCACTCATTACTGGCTATAAAATCGGCATTCCAGGGGGGGCAGCTCCATGGGGTAATTCCAGTCCTGCATTGGCAGCTCACCAACAGCAGCAACCATGTGGTGAGTGCTAAAGCTCAGCCTTTATTGTGAGCATTTACACTGGCCTAATCATTTTTGCAAAGACTCCACGTGACTGAAGTGACTTAGCTGCATGCACGCAACCACTTTCTGTAAAGCCTTGAAACAGTCCTACGAGTGTGATTATTCCTATTTCCATCTTGCAGATGACAAAACTGAGGTCCTAAGAGGTTAAGGGATTTGCCCAAGTCGTGGCGCCAGTGGTAAAGAATCCATCTGCCAGTGCAGGAGTCACAGGAGACAGGGGTTCGATCCCTGGGTCGGGAAGATTCCCCTGGAGAAGCAAATAGCAACCTGCTCCAGTATTCTTGCCTGGAGAATTCCATGGACAGAGGAACCTGGTGGGATACCGTCCATGGGGTAGCAAAGAGTCGGGCATGACTGAGTGACTGAGCACACACAGCCTGTAGGTGGTAGAGCTGGGATTCAAACCCAGGGAGTTTGGGTTGAAAGTTCATGCCGTTATCACTGCCTCATCTGAGTGCAGCAACCATGATGACTGTAGCTAATAGTAAGAAATGCAAAGCAGGTTGGGAAACATTTATCTGCCTAAAGTTTTATGGTGAACTTCTTGTAAATCGTATTTTCCCCCAGATTGTATGTAATTTCAAAGTTTTAAAAATAATGCATGAGGACTTCCCTGGTGGTCCAGTGGCTAAGACACCACACTCCTAATGCAAAGGGACCAGGTTCAATCCCTGGTGGGGGAATTACATCTCACATGCCACAAGAGCTCACATGCTGCAGCAAAGAACAGAGGTCCTGGTGCGCAACTAAGAACTGGCACAGTCAAATAAATATTTTTAAAATGCATGAAGGAAGGGGACTTTGAACTGGAAAATACAGGTCCTTTACATTCTATATTTTTCAGTGTTAGAAGGAGTACACAGTGTATCAGGAGGGCAGTACTATGCAACATGGCTTCAATGCCTGGAGTTCTATTTTATCCTGGGAACTACACTAGAAAGGTGGGTTAGACGGTGGAGAGGCTTCGAGGCTCAGGAACAAAGTCTGGGCTTTGCCTTGAGTCACTGGAGGTCACTGAGGAGGGGACAGACATGGTGAAACAATGTTCTGCTATAGTCCATCTGGCAGTGGTGTGCAGGGTGAAGAAGCAAAGGAGACTGAGGCAGGGAGGCCACGAGGAAGGCTGTTGCATGTGGGGATGAGGGCTGGGCTAGGGTTGAAGCAGAGGGAAAGAAAAGAAGGTGTGTCTGGAGATGAAAGGAAAAACTAACAAAACTTGGTGATTATTGGATCCTGGGGTGGGGGAAGCAGACACAGAGTTATTCAGCCACAATAAGAGTTAGGAGGAGAAAAGAATGATTTTAAGGGAAGGAAGATTCAGACACTGAGTTTTAGATGAGATGGGAGTACGCAGGAGCAATGGCTAATAGGTGGCAGGAGATACTGTGCTGAAGGTAGAGGACAACTGAGGGTTATGATTAAGTAGAGAAATGGGAATTGCAGTGGTGAGAACTGGAGAAAGTATGAGAAAAGGACCGAGAACCAAGAGAAAAGGAGAGGAAGGAGGACCTCGAGCGGTGGGCAGACCAGTGAGTGTCAGCATCAACAGGGGTGAGCATCAACAGGTGGAGATCAGCCCATAGAACCAGACAGGGGCAGAGCACTGGTGACATTTGAAAGTATGGCTTCAGTGGTGCTGTGTTACTTAGGGTTCTCCAGGGGAATAGAACCAATATGTATGTGAATGTGCGTGTGTGTGCATGTGTTTGTTAAAGAGATTTATTATAAGGAATCAGAGGCCAAGAAGTCCCAAGGCCTGCAGTTGGCAAGCTGCTGACCCAGAGAAGTTGATGTGTAAGTCTAAACCCAAAGACCTGAGAATTGGGAGAGCTGATGGTATAAATTCCAATTTGAAAGCCAGTATGCTTTCATAATGACCCAAGAGGACCAGATGTTTCTGAGTCTGAAGGTTGGAAAAGACCAATGTCCCAGCTCAGGCAGGGGAAATTCCCTCTTACTCAGACTGTGTTTATTCAGGCCTTCAGTTGACTGGATGAGGCCTTGGTAGCTCAGTGGCAAAGAATCTGCCTGTATAGCAGGAGACCTGGGTTTGATTTCTGGATTGGGAAGATCCCATAGGGAAGGAATGGTGACCCACTCCTGTATTCTTGCTTGGAAAATCCCAAGGACAGAGGTGCCTGGTCCACGGGGTTGTACAGAGTTAGTCACGACTGAGTGATTGAAATGACCACCACCACCACCTACGTTGGGGAGGATAACCTGCTTTACTCAGTGTATGGATTCGAATGTTAATCTTGGGGCTTCCCTGGTGGTCCAGGTGGTTGAGACTCTGCACTTCCAATGCAGGGAGCCTGGGTTTGATCCCTGGTCAGGGAACTAGATCCCATATGTGACAACTAAGAGTTTTTATGCCTCAACTAAAGATCCTGCATACTGCAACTAAGCCTGGCACAGGCAAATAAATAACATAAATGAATAATTTAAAAAAATGTTAATCTCATCCAGAAACACTTTCACACGGCCGGGATAACTTTTGACCAAATGTCTGGGCACTCTGTGGCCCAGACAAGTTGACACATAAAATTAACCATCACAAGTGTCATGGAGTCAGCTTTTTGGGAATGAAATAAGGAATAGGTATTGGGGAAAAGGAAGTAGGAGGACATAACCACCTACTTGGGAATGCTGTCAGCCCAAAGAAGGAGAAAAATCACATGCTAACCTGAAGGGGCAGCCGGGTCAACCAAGATTTATTTACATGATGGAGGAGACCTTTTAGCATGACTCTTCTTTGCTAATTCACACAGACATTCATTGTCTCCATCTCCCCTAACCCGCCCTGGCCTCCCAGAAGGTTATTAAGTTGAATACACAATTTTCTATTCTAAGTGTATTTGGCCAAAGGTAAGTTTAAGTTTGTTTGCATTTTTGGCAGTCAACTCTTGGCAGAAGCAGGTGGTTCAGAAATGATCTGAGGCAGAGGAAAAATTCAGCCCATGATCTGAAGTGTGTTGTGGATAAAGGTGCACACTGCTTACCAAAATAATCTAAGTTAATTTTTCCATGTTATTTGTGGATTTTCATCATCGATGCAAAATGGATATTTCTTACCACCATGATGACTGCCTTAGAATTTATTTAAGCACAGGGAAATACACATTTCAAGCATGAATGTTAGATGGGTCAGAAGAAGCAAAGGATGAATCTCCAGTTTTGTCAGCTGGACCAGGTGGCGAGAGAGAGAGAGAGAGAGAGAGAGAGAGAGAGAGAGAGAGAGAGAAAGAGCGAGCGCATAGTGCTTTCAAGAAAGGAATTCAGACTCTGCAATACCTTAAGGCTAAGTAGTGACAAAACTCTTTTTGAAATTTTGCTGGAGAATTTTCTAGAATCCGAGTTCCGTGTTTCACCTGTGTTGCCCCTCTACTCCATCTCTGCTCTTAAATAGATCCCACATAGCTAGCTGAGCCTGGCCACTCAGTCCTGATGAGCCTTCTTCCTGGAAACTACATTTCTCTCCTCTTTCCACTTAACCTCTCCAAAAAGACCACACAAATGCCTCCCAAATAGCACTTGCATCCAGAAACTCATATGCATACTGGACCTGACCAGACACATGCTTTAACTGTCACCTCTCTCTGACTCCACTGTCTCTTTACTTTTATTTTATTTTTTTATACAGCATTTCTTTATTAAGAAATTATACCACACAAATCAGGTGTTACTTTTCCTTATTACAGAGTTAACAGAACTTGCATCCATATTTAGAGTAGAGACAACAAAATTTTACTAGGAAGAAATTCTGTATATGGACCAAAGGACTGTAACGTGTACTAAGAAGGTAAAACTGGCAGCTACGATGCACTACTGCAAGAAGATTTAGGTTTGTTTTCCATGTTTTCAACTCTCTAAAAGGGGTAATACATTAAGGTGATGATACAGCCAAAGAAGGGATGATGTAGGAAATCACACGAAATTAAACGAGTACAAGGGTCATGAGAACTTGAGAAGGTGTGAAGAACCAAGCAGTGACAAGGCAGCGCCCTGGAGAGGCACCAACCCTGATTTTTCCCTATCCTATATGAAACTAGTGGACTCTTCCCTTGGGCGCTTCATTCTGAGAAATCAGCTGGATTAAAGATTTTAAAACAAAGGTTTATTTTAAAAGTAGATACAACTTAGGGAGAGAAAGTTAGACATTGAGAAAGTATTAACTCCTTGAGAAATCATAATTGTGCAGCCAAATGAAAGCAAAGTATAAAATCTGGATAAAAATGTTTGTCTAGGGGTAAAACTCAGTTTTCTGAGAGTCTTTTCTTTTATTTAACAGAGGGTCCTCTCTGGCTGAGACTTACTCCTTGGTTTACCTTGATACCTCACACATTATATTATTATCATGTTACAAAACGTGTTCAATCACTACTCTTATTAGATTATTTGAGTATAATTAACTGTTATAGTTCACCAAGAGGAACCAAAGAACCATTTAATGAGGATGAAGGTGGAGAGTGAAAAAGCCAGCTTAAAACTAAAAATTAAAAAAATTAAGATCATGGCATCAGGCTCCATTATTTCATGGCAAACAGAAGGGGAAAAGGTGGAAGCAGTGACAGATTTCTTCTTCTTGGGCTGTAAAATCACTGTGGATGGTGACTGCAGCCATGAAATCAGAAGATAATTGCTTCTTGGCAGGAAAGCTATGACAAACCTAGACAATGTGTCAAAAAGCAGAGACATCACTCTGCCGACGAAGGTCCATATAGTCAAGGCTATAGTATTCCCAGTGGTCATGTACGGCTGTGAAAGCTGGACAGTAAAGAAGGCAGAGCTCCAAAAAACTGATGCCTGAGAAGACAGTAAAGAGATCAAACCAGTCAATCTTAAAGGAAATCAACTCTGAGTACTCACTGGAAGGGCTGATGTTAAAGCTGAAGCTCCAGTATTTTGGTCACCTGATGCAAACAGCCGACTCACTGGAAAAGTCCCTGATGCTGGGAAAGGTTGAGGGCAGAAGGAGAAGAGGGCATCAGAGGATCAGATGGCTGGATGGCATCACTGATAAAATGGACATGAACTTGGGCAAACTTTGGGAGATGGTGAGGGACAGGGAGGCCTGGCATGCTGCAGTCCATGGGGTTACAAAGAGTCAGACATGACTGGATGACTGAGCAATAATTGTCATAGTGTAAAATAAATAGAAGAAAAGGGATTATGCTTAATAATGCTGTATGATATACTTCAAAATTGCTAAGAAACTAAATCTTAAATGCTCTTACTACAAAAAAGAAATGATAACATTATGGGACATGATGGAGATGCTTGATAATGCTATGTGTACATATTAAGTTGCTTCAGTCTTGTCCGACTCTTTGTGACCCTATGGACTGTAGCTCGCCAAGTTTCTCTGTCCATGGGATTCTCCAGGCAAGAATATTGGAGTGGGTTGCCACATCCTCCTCCAGGGAATCTTCTTGACCCAGGGATCAAACCTGTGCCTCTTAGGTCTCCTGTATTGGCAGGAGGGTTCCTTACCACCAGGACCACCTGGGAAGCCCAATGCTATGGTGGTAATCATATTGTAATATATAAATGTTTCAAATTACTACACTTACACAATATTATATATCAATTATATCTCAATAGTACTATATATATAAATATACATACACACACACACAGTCAGCACTCTGAATCCTCTGGGTTCAGGATCCTTATATTCAATCAAAGGCATATCAAAAATTTCAGAAAGTTCCAAAAAGTAACTATGTATGTAACACATTTACATTGTGTTCACAACTATTTTCATAGCATTTACATTGTGTTAGGTATTCCAGGTGATCTGGAGATGATTTAAGATATAGGGGAGGTGAAATGAGGTGGCCAAGTGAATAGGGTGATGGACTGCTATAAAGAATAGGGGAGGATGTGCATAGGTTATATGCAAATACTACCTTATTTTATCAGGGACTTGAGGTGGATTTGGGTATCTGTGAGGGATCCTGGAACCAATCCCTCACAGATACAAAGGGATGAGTGAAGAAATATCACTATATATTACACATGTTATAATAATAATAATAACTAGTGATGTCTCTTTTTTCAATTATTTTTAACACTATAATAATTATACTCAAGTAATGTAAGAGCATTTATTGAGTAGGTAGACAGGTAGTAGGTAGACAGGTAGTAGATAGTAGGTAAGTAGACAGAGGATGAGATGGTTGGATGGTGTCACTGACTCGATGAATATGAGTTTGAGCAAGCTCCGGGAGTTGGTGGTGGATAGGGAAGCCTGGTGTGCTGCAGTCCATGGGGTCACAAAGAGTCACACACGACTGAGTGACTGAACTGAACTGAACTAGGGGCAGTAGTAGTTTCCTGCTGTTACTAGTCTCTGGGTGACCCACCTATCCTTGACTGTTCTTTTAATCCTGTCCCCTCCTCTGTCAGTAACCCCTTCCTTAAATTCTCTTCATCTGTACCATTTGGGGGGGTGGGTGGGTGGTGAATTCTGTTTCCCATGGGGACCTTTGATAGATGCAATGAAACTTAAGAAGTTGTAGGTAGGGGGTTCCTTTGCTTCTTGGTAGAGATTCTAATGCATCGACCAGAACAAATACTTGTTTCATGGAGGAGAAGGAGGTTAATGTTCCCCAGCAGGAGAGGAGGGACTTTGAAAGCAGAGAGTCTACTTACAGAGAAAGAAAAAGCAAGAGTTTGACGTGAACAAGTTGGTGTTTGGGTATACACAGGAGTCTGATTTGGATAGCTAATTTCTAGACTTTAAAAGTTAAATGAACCCTTCCTGGAAGCCTGTGCTTCCTGAACTATCACTTGTTTGAAAAGAGAGCTACATCAAAGCCCTAGGCATCAGAATTTCCCAGAACCCAAACTTCACAGCCCTGCTGGGGCACACTGCAGATCCTCAGTCAAGAGGGGGAGTGGAGGTGAGCTAGGAGCCCTTCCTGCTGTAATTAGTCCTGGCATAATATTCTTTTTCAAGCTTCGCTAATTGAAATTAAACAGCTGCCACGTTTGGACAGGGACAAAAAAGAATCCATTTTTCAGCCTTGTCTGATTTAACAAAGACTGACAGGTTGTGAGGAAACCAGGGGCAATTTCACTCCCATGGCTACTGAGTCTCCCAGTGGTCGATCCAAAGCAAAACAAAGTGGTGAGGAGGTAAAGTGTCTTCTATGACAGCAGGAGCAAGGCTCTCAGGAGTTCACAGGCTGAGGGACAAAGTAAGTTAGTCGAATGGTCAGTGTTAAACCCAGCAGCCAACTCTTCCCTGTGGCCCCCCACGCCCCCCCAGATTACCGAGATACCTACTACCACATGCTGGAAGAAGCTAGAAACAATCAAAGCAGAAATAAAAATGCCTGCCAAGTGAATCCTTTGCTATATAAGTCCTTTTTTAGATAGGGAGTGGTGATAAGGGGTGGTTTTATCACTCTAGGGGCCAGTTATTAGTTAAAAGATGTTGAAGAAAAAATATTTTCCGCAATGCATTGAAAAACATACTAGCTGCCTTCAGAGAAGCTGCCCCTTCAATCCCCACAGCAACATGGTGACTCAAGTCTTATGAAACAAACTGGAGGAGATAGAGGGCTTGAGTTTGAGAGTGGCTTCACCAGAAACTTCTTGTGTGATTTTAGGTCTTTGGGTTTCAGTGTCCTTATAAACAACATGAAAACGACAACTTGTCCTCATGGGTGAGAGACAACCAACTCAAGCCCATTGTTTTCTTTGGATAAAAAATTCAGTCTATGTCAGGAATTTACAATTATTAATGTGAATATAAGCAATGAAATCACTGACTAACACACACACACACAAGCAAAATACTCAAATAGCAAGAACATCAACCATAGGAACCGAAATCTAAACACTTTCTCCAAGTATAGTTCTTCAGTGTGTGTGTGTGTGTGGGGGGGGGGGGGTTGTTTGCTTAAATTACAGTTAAATTCTCTTTAAAAATGGTAAAAGAAATGGCAATTATTAAGGTGTCTGTTCAGGTGCCACATAACCAGAGAGGATTTCCCTGGTCACCCTACAAAATAGCATGCTAGTCACTCATCTTCCTTTACTCTGCTTCATTTTAAATACTTAGTTTATCTTTCTTGACTGTAATATAAGCTCCAGCAGGAAAGAGACTGTGTCTGTTTTGTTTACTGTTGACTCCTCAATGCTCACTATAGTTCCAGGTACATAGTAGTATTCAGTCAGTACTTACTGAGTGGATTTAGTATTGATATATATGAATTTAATAATGATATAATATAAATATTAGTGTTAAATATTTTTCCAAATTTTTCTTGGTTTTGAAAAACTTGGAAGATTTTCCATCTTAACTATTTTTAAGTGTACAGTTCAGTGGTGTTAAATAAACTTATAATGTTGGGCACCTATCACCACCATCCATCTCCAGAGCTCCTTTCATCTTGTAAAACTGAAACTCTATACTCTTAAACAGTAACTCCTCAAACCCCCTCCCTCCAGCCCCTGGCAACCACCATTCTACTTTCCATCTCTGTGATTTTGACTACTATAAGTACCTCATCTAAGTGGAATCATACAGTATTTATCTTTTTGTGACTGGCTTATTTCACTTAGCATAATGTCCTCAAGTTTCATCCATGTTGTAGCATATGGCAGAATTTTCTTTCTTTTAAAGGCTGAAGTGTTAAATATTTTGATTCTCACAAATGTTTTGGTATAGAGGGTACTATGAAATACCTGAATACTCTATCCAATCTTCTAAAAAATGTGTCTTATGAAAATGGTAGCCATATTGAAAGTAAATCTCACTGCAAAGCAAACTCAGCAAAAAAGCATTCATTTCCTCTCACATTAAGGGTGGTATCAGAAGTTCACGTAAACATCAACTTAGGTGGCTGGAGTGGACTAAATAAAATTCAGGTATCAAATAGAATAGTTAGGTCACAGTCAGCACTTTCCTGCTCATGACTGTCTTGGTGGTGGTAGCGGTTTAGTTGCTACGTCATGTCTGACTCCTGAGATCCTATGGACTGTAGCCTGCAAGGCTCCTCTGTCCATGGGATTTCCCAGGCAAGAATACTGGACTGGGTTGTCATTCTGTTCTCCAGGGGATCTTCCTGACCCAGGGATCGAATTTGGGTCTCCTGCATTGCAAGTGGATTCTTTACCGACTAGGCCACCAGGAAAGCAGGCAAAAACGTTCTATACTGTGTCACTCAATGGTGAAAGGTTGTCCTGGGAGCGAGGAACCACTTTTACCTAACGAATACCTTCACTCACATCACTCACTCTAAAGAGTACTTAGCCTTCCAGATCTCAGTAAATGGCATTCCATTCATCTAAGGTGATCTTAAATCTTAAAACAAGATATATAGGATTCTTGATTAAATATGGTAGATTAACTACATGAGTTTATCTCTGATTACATCTGAGATCGTATTAAAATGATTGTACAGAAGTTTTTTTTTTTTAAAGATACAAATCCACTATAGAAAGACAGTGAAAGAGGTGACTGAACAGATAAGAAAATTCAATGATTTTTGGAAGTTGAAAAGCATATGACTAAATGAGATGACTCATTTATGAAATAAAGAAGGCCACAGTCTAAAGTTAATTTAGAGGGTGATATATGTTAGGCTGGAAAGGTACAAGGAGTATCCAGACCAATAAATGAAGCTTAGCCTTTACTATGCCTGAGATAAAGAGAAGATCCTGAAAGTTTCCAGAGGGGATGGAAAAGCAGGTCACTTACAGAGGAATGAGAGATCAGACTTCACTTTTTTTTTTTAGGCTGCACTGTGCAGCATACAGGATCCCTAGTTCCCTGACCAGGGATCAAATCCAGGTCCCCTGCATTGGGAGCAGAGGGTCTTAACTACTGGACCACCAGGGAAGTCCTAAGACCAGACTTCTTAATGCTAGATGTTAGAAGAAAATGGAGCAAGGCAGCTCTAGAGGGAGGGTGTAGAAAACAGACTACTTGTAATGTGAATTGATATTCATTGGCTTCTTTTGCTGAGCTGTTATTATAAGGAGAGGAGCTCAGGAGAGATTTGGCAGGTCTACAAACAGAAATCAATGGGAATAAAAAGAGTCCAGACATTTGCATAGCCAAAGGTTTAAAAAAGTCACTGCTTTTAGACCCCAAGAATAGAGGATATGTAACAGAGACCTGGTAAAACCCTCAGGTGAACAGTACAATCCAGCTGTGGCAAAGACCAGACTGAAGGTATGGCACTCCCACTGATGGTTCTGGATGGTATCAAGCCAGTGCCTCTGAATTGATGGAGACTGGTGTTGAGGACAATGAAGCAGAGCTATGAGGCCCGGTTGAAAATCATATCTAGGAAATTATTGGTTCGTGGAAATGAAAGGGAAGCAAATAAACCAGAAGAACACGCTGGGAAAGATTGAGGGCAGGAGGAGAAGAAGGAGAAGGAGGCTGAGATGTTGGATGGCATCATCGACTCAATGGACATAAGTCTGAGCAAACTCCGGGAGACAGTGAAGGACAGGGCAGCCTGGTGTGCTGCAGTCCATGGGGTCACGAAGAGTCAGACGTGACTGAGTGACTGAACAACAACAACAAATTAAAAATAACTCTAGAATACAGTGGTCAATGTTGAAGCAATAGTAATGTTATGAAACATAATTAATGCCAGCCATCTTCAACATCAAATCCTAAATTATTGCTATTAGTTTTGCCTGTTCATCATGGCTTTCATCCACTAGTGATCTCTGTTCTTTCCCAGTTATAAATCCAGAACTAAAAGTATATAAAAAACGATGTCTCTGATGTCAGAGTTTCACTTAGTATTAATTCATTTTTCAAAGACCATAATCTCACAGTTGTAGGTAAATTGTTGCTATCGGTCAAAGGCTTAAAGAAGTCCTTCAACTTTAAGATAATGTTGAAAGATTCTGTTTTAACTATTTGTGCATGCTTAGTTGCTAAGTCATGTTTGCAACTCCAAGGACTGTAGCCCACCAGGCTCCTCTGTCCATGGCATTTCCCATGCAAGAATAGTGGAGTGGGTTGCCATTTCCTTCTCCTGACCCAGGGATCAAACCTGGGTCTTCTGCATTGGAGGTGGTCTCCTTCATTGCAGGCAGATTCTTTACTGACTGAACCACCAGGGAAGACTTCTTCAGGCTCCTCTGTCCTTGGGATTTTCCAGGCAAGAATACTAGAGTGGATTTTCCCATTTCATCCTCCAGGGGATCTGCCCAACCCAGGGACTGAACCCATGTCTCCTGTGTCTTCTGCATTGGCAGGCGTATTCTTTACCATAGCCACCTGGGAAGCCCCTTTTTAATGATAAGACCACTAGATATTAAAGTATGAATCTGGGTACAAATCTTATCTCAACCAATTATCCCTTAAAGTTAGAATCTGTGATCTTTTCTCAGGGAATATTCTATCAATACTTACACTAAGCACAAGTAATCAGTCAGAAAAGCACTCTAAAGGTACTATAATGGAAATTAAGAAATGTCTAGCAATAAATCAATGGAGTCTACCAGAAAAGAGAAATGCCTTGAGAAACTATTTCTTTCCCCAGGCTGAAGAGTTCTTAAAATTTTTAAATATAAACATCCAACCCCAGGTTAAAGGATTCTTTAAAATTTCAAATATAAACATCTAACCTAGAGTGTAAAACAGTCCAGAAAGTACAGTGGGTAACAGTTTGGGTGGAAACACATTTCTACAGATGCCTTATTCATTCACCAGACATTCACTAGGCGTCTACCATGAGTAAGGAATGCACACTCTTAGTTACCAAAGTGGTGACTAAGCCTTCATGGATGGGGTGACATGGAACTGCTATGTGGGGAGTACAAAAAGGGCATCCCAGGCATAGCAAATGGCCTGAATAAAGTTATGCATTGAGAAATGCATAATGTATTAGGGGACCAAATTGCATGAAAGACCCTACTGACACAGACCTATCAGACTATGTTCTACATACCAGGAGGGAATCTCTGTAGGGTTTTCATTTGTGTTGGAAAAGTCAGCACTTTAAAGGCTAAAATGCTGAAGGAAACCAGAGGCAGAAGACAGTAGGGAGGTGAGAGACAGCACTAGTCTAGTTGAGAGGCAGGGGTATGAAACAGGACCGTGGGAATGGCGGGGAGGAGGCAGTCGTGAACCTGTGGGGAGATACATCACATCCACAGGGCTGGCTGACTGAGTGTGCGTGTACTGGGGGCTGTGTGAACAGGGCTGCACTGTAGAAGACTCCTGTGTCTGGAGCTCTGGGAACGGCTCGGGGGGCCACCTTTACTCAAGGTGGGAAAGCTGTGTGAGGAGACATGCATTCCAGTTTTGAAAAACCGAACTGGAGAGGCCATTGGGCACACGTGGGTGGAAACAGGGCACTCAGAGAAACATCCTCAACTTTCCATTTCATGGATAGGTTGGTTTAACAAACATTTCTTGAGTCTTTACTACACGTCTTGAGGAGAACCTTGTCTGCATAGGGGTTCACAGTCTAGGAAGTCCCCTAGTAAAAGCAGTCTTTGGTTTAACTGAAACATTACCCAAACCTGGTGGAGAAACTAAAGAAATGCATTTAAATTTGCCAGATAAGTTAAGGTTTTCTATAGCTGCAATACTCTACCCTGTTGCAAGATTGAAGAAATAGACACATTCATGTATTACTAGTGGAAGTAAATGTCATACCTCTTTGGAAAGTTATTTGGAAGTATATATCAAGAGTCTTAAAAAGGATTATATTCTCTAAATCAGTAATTCCTTAGGCAATTCCAAAGGAAATAATCCATAAATTTACAAAGCATCTTCTATACAAAGATATTTATCACAATAGTATGTGCGATAACAGTTTGAGAATTAGCTTAGAGGCCCAGTTGCAGCAGAATATTTTGGTAAATTATGACAAATCTGCTGGGTGGAATATTAAACAGTCGTTAAAAACAATGTTTGAAAGAAGTTTGTTACTTATATTATTATGTTAACTGGGAAAAAATGATATTCAGTAACATCACAACTGCATAAAATAAAACCAAAGGCCCATGAATAGAAAAAAAGAATAACATCTAGAAGGAAACACCACCGTTTTAATAGTGGCTGTTTTTCAGCACTAGAATGAGGTTTTCCTTATTTGATCTGTTCTTTCACGTTTCCCAAACTTTCTATCACAAGCACTTAATGAGTGTTTAATCAGAAAAATAAGTTCTAACTAGAAAATACATAACGAAGACCAATGAGAACTGAGTGGATAGTGCCTTTGAAGTTGAAAGGCAGTTGAGAGGGCTCAGACTGTACGCAGGTAGTTTGCTCTGGGTCTCGAAGGATGTAGAGCTGGTCTGGTGCCCCAAGCTCTGCAGAGACATTTAGGAGGGACCAGGTTCTCTGAACAAATGGCTAGATGCTAATAAGATATCCCTTGAGTTTCTTCCACTGGTACTTTCCCCGCCTGTTTTAGGAAAGATTAGGTCACCTCTGGACATCTTCAAAGGCCCACTGATGGTTCTGGTGAACTCGCATTTTCCCGGGGCTTGTGTCATTTCCCCCGTTCCCCGCACTGGCTTCTCAGACTCAGCGAGCCCAGAGCGGGTTAGGGAGGGGAGCAGGAAGCATGGAATTACTCTGAGACACACCATAAACCCATAAAGTCTGAGAGGTTAAGCCAAGACTGAGGCATGAAGAGTGAGAATTCTCCATTCAACAATAATCTTCCCCCTCCCTCAACTCCTCTTAAAATGGAAAGAAAGGGTGCAAGATGACATTAGGCACTTTAAAATATGCAGAATTAGGAGCTGGTGCAGACCTCATTAACACCCGCCTCCAACATCATTAAGATGTTTCCAAGAAAATTAATTGAGAGACTCATTAAAAATAAATTAAGAAAAATGTGTTGCAGAGCGCCTGCACTCAGCTCATAAATCACAGCTCAGAGCTCCGGCCCGCTGCTCCGGCAATTAACTCCAACCTATTTGTTTTATCCTGACTGTGAAAATTAGAAAGCAGACGTGGAGATTAGATTAGGGACGTCTGTCAAGCGGAACTTGAAGTGAATATTTTAGGATACAAAATGGAAACCAGGAAAACAAAGAAAGCAGAGATTTCATTCTGAGGAGCTTGTCTTTGAAAAGTGACAGGCAGATGAAGGGTGTTGGTGCGGGGAGAGCATGGGGAAGGAATACATATGTTTGCTTGGGAGGCAAGAAGGACAGGGTAGAGGGTGGGAGAAAAAACAACGGACATTTGAACTCTTCCGACCAGGAAGAGCACTGAACATTTGCATTATAAATATAAACAAATCCACATCCCGTAAAGATGTCATTGAGACATAAAGTAGATGTTCCTGATGATACTAGCACATATCATACTTTAATGTTTAGACATATAGCCATTTGGCCTAATCACTCAAAACAGTTATTGGTCTCCTGCAATATATTATGTATCAATGATGACTACATGGTCTGTTATATGAGGTGAAATATGTCAATCCCTTCTCTGTATCTCTATTCAACAATACAACCAAAGATTACTGAGTAGTGGGCACCTTGCTGGTCTCAACTGAAGTATGTGATTTCATTTAACTTTCATATATCCAAAGAAGAAAACCATTTTACAAGATGTAGAAACTGAGGGCTTAGAGTAAAGCTCGATGTGTGGGAGTTACTTGTCAGGAAATGGCCGAGTTGGGATTGCAACCCTGGAGTTTTAAATCTAAGACCAGGGCAGCCCTTAGTAACACAGCTTCTTTTCATCCAAAAGTACATATTGGGTCACTGTGTTTTTCAACCCTCAAACTAGAAAGGCTTTTTGTTCCTCCCTTTATCTTCTCCTTCCACAATTATTTATTGCACACCCACAATATGCCAGGCATGGTCCCAGGTCTTGCGGGATAATAATGGGAGCATTGCTGAGTTTGGAAAGACAAGCACTGAATAAGTCATTGCAAATGTGAGGGATGCCACAAAGGACATTGTGAGAACAATGCAAAGGGAAGCACAGGCTATCTATCATTTGGGTCATTGATTGAATGCCTACCATGTACCAGCACTGAGGGTCCGGGTGTTGGACTGCTGGATCTCCCACTTACTGACTATGAGACCTTGGGTAAGTCATTTAACATCTCAGTTTCCACATCTGTACAGTGGGGACAATACTAGTACTTAACCTAGGGATTTATTTTGAGGATGAAATGAGAAAATCCATTAGAAACCTTTAGCAAAGTGCCTGACTCAGAGTAAGCACTGAGTAAATGTCAGCAGTTATTATTTAGAGGTGACATTTAACTTGGCTCTTCATGGAGCAGTAGGAATTTAATCAGAACTCCATTTCTGGGGACAGCTGCAGCCTTATGGGTGGTATTTAAAATTATTTGGGTCTTTCAAATAAGAGAGGGAGTGAATAATCTTGAGTGGATAATCAGAGGTAGGCTAGCCTGTCATGCCAGACAGCCTCACTGGGCCAAGAGTCTGCTGCTCCAGGATGCAGAATCAAGTGTGGAATGCAGGAGGGCAAGGAACAAGAGGCAGTTTTGCTTCTTTTCCTCCAAAGCATCTCACAGGTACTGGTGGGGGTGCAGGGTGGGCGTGGGGTAAAACCCATGCACAGGGGAGAAAGATTACGGTTGAGAAGGTACGTCATGTCACAGAATTTAAACATTTCCTTTCTACTTTGCCTGGGAAATGGGAACATTGGTTAGTGGACTGGCATTAGGCTTTGGAAAGTAGGCTTTGGAAATTCAGTAACACTGCAGTCAATTGTTGTTTATTTTTCATTTGGCTTTAATTTAGTTTTCAAAAGATTTGTAGAATTCTTGACTTGTTGGCCTGTTGGCCCATCCTTATTTGTAAGGCTGTATTAATAACAATGCCAAAGATGCTAATATCCAAGCTGACACTCAGCCGAATGTTCTGATATGCTCCTAATAGTTGCCCTTGATTGTGCCCTTCATGGACCATGAACAGTGACTGCTGTAAGGAGTTATTCAGTATTTTTAATATAACCCTTGGCAATAAAGGAGGCCTGGACCAAAGCAAAGTTTTGAAAAATATGAAACTTGAAAATAAAATACTTTTGTTAGAAATTTCCTTTTTAAAGGTTTCTAAGCTGGAATCAAGATTGCCAGGAGTAATATGCAGATGACACACACTTATGGCAGAAAGTGAAGAGGAACTAAAGAGCCTCTTGATGAAGGTGAAAGAGGAGAGGGAAAAAGTTGGCTTAAAATTCAACATTCAGAAAACTAAGATCATGGCTTCCAGTCCCATCACTTCATGGCAAATAGATGAGAAACTAATGGAAACAGTGACAGACTTTATTTTTCTTAGGTTCCAAAATCACCACAGATGGTGATTGCAGCCATGAAATTAAAAGACACTTGCTCCTTGGAAGAAAAGCTATGACAAACCTAGACAGTGTATTAAAGAGCAGAGACATTACTTTGCCAATAGAAGTCTGTATAGTCAAAGCTATGGTTTTTCTAGTAGTCATGTATGGATGTGAGAGTTGGACCATAAAGAAGGCTGAATGCTGAAGAATTGATGCTTTCGAATTGCAGTGTTGGGGAAGACTCTTGACAGTCCCTTGGACTGCAGGGAGATCAAACCAATCAATCCTAAAGGAAATCAACCCTGAATATTCATTGGAAGGACTGATGTTAAAGCTGAAACTCCAATACTTTGGCCACCTGATGCGAAGAACCAACTCATTGGAAAAGACCCTAATACTGGGAAAGATTGAGGGCAGGAGGAGAAGGGGATGACAGAGGATGAGATGGTTGGATGGCATCACCGATTCAATGGACATGCGTTTGGGTGAACTCTGGGAGTTGGTGATGGACAGGGAGGCCTGGTGTGCTGTGGTTCTTGGGGTCGCAAAGAGTTGGACATGACTGAGTGACAGAACTGACTGCCTGAGGGAGAAGATGAAGGACAGAGAGGCCTGGCGTGCTGCAGTGCATGGGGTCGCAAAGAGTCGGACACCGTTGAGTGACTGAACAACAACAAATCTCTACCTTAAAACTTAGAAATTTGTTGAAGGAGAAATACCTGGGAAGAGTAGCATTGTAAGCTCCTATCAAGCAGAATGAATTTCACATCCATTCCAGCTTTTTTTTTGGTCATGCAGCATGTGGGAACTTAGGTTCCTGACCGGGGTTTGAACCTGGGCCCCCTGCAGTGGAAGCACGGAGTCTTCACCATTGGACTGCCAGGGAAGTCGCTTCACATCTTTTCCAATTGACAGAAATTGACAGTGGAAAGGAAGCACGCACACATGCCATGGTAGCCATGGAAGGGTACTACACTGAGATCTCTGAAACTTAAAAAAAAAAAGCAAGCAGCTATTTGAGAAGTATTGTCTTCAACTCCATCTTCTCCTTGGCCCCATGTCCGAATAGGTATCATATTCTATGGATTCTGCATTCTCCATATCTTCTACATCCATCTCTCTTTATGATCCCCCTCTGCCTGAGTTTGGCTCTTTCCTGTCTAAGCTGTTACACAAACCTTCTACTGACTTTCCCTCCAGTCTTCTGTGCTTTACTCCATTGACAGACGTATTGCCCTATAGCACAGGTACAAGCCTTTGATATTTACAGAATAAAATTCCAGCTTTTTAACTTGCTGACCTTGAATCTGGCCACTAGTGATCTTTTTCTCTCTCACTGCTTTCTCCTTTTCTAATTGCACGTTTTTGACTTTTGCCCAACTAGACCATTCGTTATTCCCCCAAACACCCAGTATGTTTCCCATGCCTTTCATTTTTGCCCAACTAGACCATTCATTATTCCCCCAAACACCCAGTATGTTTCCCATGCCTTTCACTCTCCCGTTATCTTTGTCACACTGCCACAATTCACCTCTGGCTAATAAATTTTTATCTTTTCTTCAAACTCCAGTCCAAACGCTCATTTCCATAAAGCTATATGACTTTGCCTCTCCCAACCTCAGAAAGAAGTAGTTTATTTTTAGAGTGTGCACAATGCCTTCCAATACTTGTTGCATGACTGAATAAGCTTTCTCAGAACAATAATCACAATGTCTCTTACACCTCAATTAGTTGTAGTATGTGCATTGGTCTGTCACCTCACTAGATTCCAGGCTTCCTAAAGTTATGAACCATATTTAGTTTGTGTCTCTCACTGAACCTGTACCTTGGACATAGTAAGGACTCTTTAAAATTTTGTTATACTTTACTTACAGTGAAATTTAAGTGCTTTGGCATATTATCTCATTTTTTTTTGGTTACTTATGCAAATAAACACACAGTTCTGCTCTTGATAATGGAGGATTAATGGCACCTGTAGGTTAATTTACTTGTGAGACATGGTGGTGGAGCTGAGGCCAACTTCCTACTTCTGGTCCAGGGCTCTTTTATTCATCATACTTTATCCACATATTGACATTTCTCAAAGAACTAGAGCACTTCACAATATTTACTTCTTTATCTAGAAGAAGATAACTGACTAGAGAAGTGATGATAAACCACACACCCTTCCCATGCATTGAATGATGTACAGATGATAAATCGGTGCTAATCACATACAAAAAACACCTTGTTTTCACTTACTTTCCAAGACCAAGCTTACCACCTTGGCTCACTGTCTCATCTCACAACAGGGGGGAATTTAGGAAGTTGACAGCCCTTCACAAAATTCTGGAAACTCTTAGTTGGATGTAATCCTCTTCATATTGCCTATAAATGCTAGGTGAGTGGTCACATTTCAAGAAATAAGGCTGGGCTGCAGATGAACAAATTACCACATTTTGTTCCTTTACCTGAGGCCACACGCGCATGTGTGCACATGCATGTATTCACACACACACAGAGTCAATCTTCAGGGGCCAAAGTGTCTCTAAGCTACCAGTAATGACTCTCTGAAATGTCCTACCCAATTTCTTCCTGTCAGTGCTGTGTTTTCACTGAACAGGGTCATTCCCAGCAGGAGACTACACCCTGTGCTATGGAATCCATCCTTTCTGTCAAACTACATGTTTTTATGCTTTATTATCCATCTGGGCTGGTCCAGGCTTTGTGAGCACCGTCTGTGTGTTCCTCTGGGAGTTCTTTGTTTACAAGATTATTCTGGGCTGTGGCTCTCTTTTATACCTTATAGGTATTATCTATTATTTCCTACAATAATAATTAGAGCGATTAGCATGGCCAGTGACTTTGGACTGATTGAGTCTCTTAAGCTCATACGCAGGTAGGAAAGATTTAACTGCCCTGGTTCTGTCAAGGTCCAAATGATCCCTTGGTTTCCTCTGCTTAGTCAAGCATTTCTGGGGTTAATTTTCATTAAAATGACCTTGACACTAATGACAAGTGACTGTTTCTGCCCCCATTTGCAATTTAATAATAATGTCCTTTTGTTTGCTTCTCACTACAGGGTATAGAGACATCGCCGAAAGCCTCCATTTGTCCCCATTACATATTCTTAATTTTAATATCAGAATTGTTTCTTTAAAAGAACCTTGTCTCTCTTTTAGAATACAAAATATCTGAGGATAGGAACTTTGTTTTCCATAACCAATACAGTAGGCAATTGAAATGATAAACAAAGTAAGAAACAAGTAATTCTATGTCTGAATGAACAAAATTCTAGGAATTTACAAAGGCATTTATGCTTGAATCTGGCCACACCATATCATGAAAAACCTTTTGTGAGTTCCTTAGCTCCTTGATCTACATCAGCAAAATAGGGATAATAATGCTCACCTCGAAAGGTGTTAGTGAAGATGAGATGAGAAAAATGTTTGTGAAAGCATGGAGCAGTGCTTAATATGGATCTGAGCATACTTTTATATTACCAGATAGCCAAGACTCAAAGAAGCCACCCTAAATGACCATGAAAATGTAACTAAAGCAGAAAGAATTTAATATGTTACTTTTATGCTCCCATTTGACTTCACTTGTACTAAAGAAAAAAGCTATGAAATTTAGTGGCTCAGCTGGTAAAGAATCCGCCTACAAATGAAGGAAACCCAGGAGACAAGGGTTTGATTCCTGGGTCAGGAAGATGCCCTGGAGGAGGAAATTGTAACCCACTCCAGTATTCTTGCTTGGAAAATCCGATGGACAGAGGAGCCTGGCAAGCCACAGTCCATGGGGTTGCAAAGAGTTGGACATGACCAAACACACATGCACAGGAATTGTAAAGACTATTCAGCTTAACTTTCTCATTTTCCAGGCAAAGAAACTGAGATCCAGAGAATTTAACGTCAAGGTTATATGACTAGTGATTAGCATAGATCGATGTCCCTTACATCCTGCTCACATGATAGTTTGCATTGTTGCTCTGAAGGATGTGTTAAAGAAGCAACGGATCCTTCCTCTTGAGTCTGGGGTGAGAATGCGTAATGACAGCAATTCACCTTGAATAAGTTAAATTATATATATATATATATATATAAAACTTGTTATGCTTCTAAGGATAAAAGAAACATACACTCATTCTAGAAAATTTGGAAGAAAAATAGAAGAATAAAAGTTAAAATTATCCACAGTTCAAATACTTGGTGATAAATGTTTTGAACGCTTTAATATGTTTAATAAAATTGGAGTGATTTTATATTTTTGTATTTGAGTTTTTTAAATTTGACATGATTCTATAGATGTTTCCTCCATATAATTGAACAGTCCTTGAAAACATGATTTTAAAGGGTTGAATAATATTACCTATGTAGATTTATCGTAGCTCAGGAGGCAGAATGGCATGCCCTTATGAGTTAGGATGAAATTGTGACTCCACCCATTAATAGCTGGGTGATGCAAAACCAGCTACATATCCTCAGTAAGCCTCAGTTCTTACATCTGCAAAATATTGATAATATTCACTTTATGTGACTTCTATCAAGGTTAAAAGGTTTAGAGTATACATGCACTTAGCATTGTGCCTATACACAGTAAGCATTCAGTAAACGGTAGCTATTTATTATTGCTATTATTTTATCACACTCATTATTGGCCATTTAGAGTGTTTCTAGTTATAAATAAATATGAGATAGGTAGTGTCTTCATAGCCATCAATGTCATCTACCTGAAATGTACCTCTGTTCTGGTCACTTTCTTGCTTAAAGATCTCCAATAACTCATCAAATGTTTCCAACTTTCTTTTCAGTAGTGGAAACCTTTTAAATATCTTAAGTAGGACTTCCTTGGTGGTCCAGTGGTTAAGAATCCACCTGCCAATGCAGGGGACGTGGGTTCGATCCCTGGTCCAGGAAGATTCCACAAGCTGTGGGGCAACTAAGCCCATGCACCACAACTACTGAAGCCCAAGTGCACAGAGCCCACGTGCTGTGCAACAAAAGAAGCCCCTGCAACGGGGGATCCGTGCACCGAAACTAGTGAGTAGTGCCCCCCACCCCCGCACGCGCAGCAATGAAGACCCAAGGCAGCAGTGAAGACCCAAGGCAGCCAAAATAAATAATAAACAAGTAAAAAATATGTAAATAAATAAATATCTTAAGTAAAGTTTCCTAGGGACTAGGGGTGACAATCAGAGCCTGGACCAATTCCCCTGCCCCCCTGCCCCACCTCCCTGTTAAGAAAGGTCCCTGAAGCTCCTGAGAAACACTAGGATTACTCTGGACACACTGGGAGAACCTCTGACCTACAGCGTGAAAGTGAGGCCCCAGAACATAGTATATGACATCACCAAACTGTCCATTCCTGAAAGACCCTGATGTAGTTTTTTCCCCTAGCATTTTGCTTATGTTGCTGCTTCTCAATGGAAAGTCCTTACCTGACATCTTCCCAAGGATCAACTCAACCCAAAACATCACTTCTTCCAGGAAGTCTTCTCTGCCCCAGGCTGGTGAGACCCACCTCTTCCCTGTCCCCATGATACCCAGCCAAGTCCTCTATCATTGTGGGTACCACATCCCCTGATGCTCTGAACTTTGAACTCTCGGAGGACAGAGACTGTGTCTTACTCAGAGATGTATTCCCAGTTCTCAGCATAGTATCTGGAACTGGTAGATACTCACTAAAATTATTTGTGATGAATACATTTTGGAGTGCCTCTCTGATTATGTCCTTAGAATAGTTTTGCAGAAGCAGCATTACTGGGTGAAAAGGGATGAACTTTTCCATGTCTCTTGAGACACTTTTGGTAAGTTTTATTGAAAAAAAGTGGTAAGACACTCATTTGGAACACAACTCTCTCTCCCGTGTCCATTAATATCTCCTATTTGTGTTAAGAAGCCAATGTCTGAACCACAAAATTTTTTGACTGTTTCTGATGCCAGACAGAGGTACCAGCATTTGGGGTAACCAGTACAGAACAGGGTTCTAAATATGTTGCTGTCCAATAGCTCACCTCATCAGATGACTGGACTCTCACAATGCTAAAGTATGGTGACTTTAGCCACTTTTCACCCATGTAATTAATATGGGTTTATTGATATCTCTTGTGGGAGGGGGTGTCATGTGATGATTAAATTGAATTAAATAGGCTGACACACACAAAATCCTAATACATTTGTGGGCTTCCCAGGTAATGCTAGGCAGGTAAAGAACCCACCTGCCAATGCAGGAGACATAAGAGACATGGGTTTGTTCCTTGGACTGGGAAGATCCCCTGGGTGAGGAAATGGCACCTGCTCCAATATTCTTGCCTGGAGGATCTCATGGACAGAGGAGCCTGGTGGGCTACAGTCCATAAGGTTGCCAAGAGTTGGATAGGACTGAAGGGATTAAGCACACATGCACACACATACATTTGTGTATTTTTACTACTTGTTAATGAGGGGAGCTGGACGAGGGGGAGTTGGATAATCTGGACTACAGCAAAAGGGAGGTAGCGCTCCAAGTTTAGGAAGTAATGAAACTGATCTCCTTGATTAGCTTTGTTTTTCATAGAATTCCATAATGCCCATATGTAAGCTATTAGGCTATAACTGGTTTATCCTACTTAATCATGAGGAAGATAGAGAAACTATAATTATAATCTTAAGTTTTAAGGGAAAATTGAATAAACTGAAATTGTTTTAAGACACTTTAAAATGTTACACATCTCTATGTTCTCATTCGATTCCATAGTTTTACTTACTTATGACTTCAAAAATTAAAATCTGTAGTCCAGATTTCTCCTGAGTTCAGACTCATATATCCAACTTCTTGGATGTCACACTGGTAAACTCAGTACACTCAAAGCTGAATCCATCACCTCTTCTCTCCCCATATTTCTACAAACTTGTTCTTCCTCCTGCCTTCCTGTTTCATCACCATCTATTTAGTAGCCCAAGCAAAAACTGGGGAGTCATCATCACCTTTTTCTTATTCTCACCCTCTACATCTAACTAGATACCAAATCCTCCTGTGCCTAAGTATTTCTCATGCTCGTTCTTTCTTCTCCATCACCACTCTCACTGTCCTGGGCCAGTCTCTCATTATTTTTCTTGCCTGGATTATTGCAGTAACCTTCCAACTGGTCTCCCTGATTCTGGTCTTGCTCTCTCCACTCTATCACTCACATCCCTGTCGTGAGCATATAATCAATCTGGATGAAAAGGAGCTGTAAACGGCAATAGATATCAATGTCTTCAAATCATGTTCTTTAAAAAATATGATGTCATAGGTTAAGACATAATCAGTTAAACATAGTTCTCCTGGAGACAGGTTGACTGCTCAGCACAAGAATCAAATGAAATATAACAATGAACAATATATCAGTTCACTTGAAATAATACTCATGGAGAACCGACATTTATTGGATTGCACAGAGATGATGTGGAGGTTAGTAACATTGGAAGGGCATGGTGGATTAAGATGAACTTCTCCAGCATTGCAAGGGCCACAGGGTCTTCGTGAGCATGGCAGGGAAAGGATCATTTACTAAAGACTATTATAGCTTGATAATTCCAGGATCCAAAGTCACAACAAACAGGAACAGATTTTCTATCCCAAAGTGATAAATACCTTGTTAAAGAGATGGGCAGGGGTCTTTTTCAGTTTTATAACCACAATAAGCCCCCAAATACTAAGGGCTTTAAGTGAGGATGTTACCAGTACCTCGAGCCTATAACACATCTACTGTCCGCAAGTTAAAAAGAGGAAACCGTCTAAGTTTAGCATGTTCAGAGAAAATAGCAAAGACTACAAAATGGAATGAAGTCTGGAGATTGGAATAAAGCAAATAAAACTTGAAAACTAGTAGAACTGAGACATAGTATTTTTATGTTTCCCAAACTATCTGTGGTAAAGAACAGTTTTTTAAAATACCCAAATCATCATAGACTAATACTTTTAAAAAACACAATAAAATTAATACTAGAAAACTGAGATATAAGAAATAAAATACCATGCCTATTTTTATGACTATATTACCCAGACATAAAACTACTCTGTCAAGCTGCTAAAAAATTTTCATATTCTTTTCTTAAAACTTTTTTTTTATGTGGACCATTTAAAAAGTCTTTATTGAATTTATTACAATATTGTTTCCATTTTATGTTTTGGTTTTATGACTGAGAGGCATGTGGGATCCTAGCTTCCCAACTGGGAACCTAGGAACCTGCATCCTCTGCATTGGAAGGTGAAGTCTTAATCACCAGACCAACAAGGAAGTCCTAAGTTTTCTTATTCTTAATTTTTGTATGTATGAGATCATGAATCATTAACACTGTTCACTGATTGGCAATGGTCCATGGACCATATTTTGAGTAGCACTGTTTTGAAGGGTTTATTCAAGATAAATGGCAAAGACTTTTATCACAAAGATATATTCTTGGGAAGACATTAATCTGTTAATTAATGTTCATGTATTGCAAGGAGATCAAACCAATCAATCTTAAAGGAAATCAACCCTGAATATTCATTGAAAGGACTGATGCTGAGGCTCCGATACTTTGGCCACCTGAGGTAAAGAGTCTTTGGAAAAGACTCTGATGCTGGTAAAGATTGAAAGCAAAAGGAAAAAGGGACAACTGAGGATGAGATGGTTAGATAGCATCACTGACTCAATGGGCATGAATTTGAGCAGGGAGAGAGTGGGGGAAAGGGAAGCCTGGCCTGCTACAGTCCATGGGGTTGCAAACAGTCTGGCATGACAGCGACAAAATAGCAACCATCTTTCTTTCAAATCTAAAAACATCTGGGCCATTTGGGTCTTGGAAAATGTCCATCTCTGGTCAGGTCAAGTTGGCAAATCTTTATGAGAAAATACCTATCAATACAGTGAGCTTCAAGTCAACCTCTAGGAAAACAATGCCTGTGTGGATTAAACACTCTCATCAGAAATATATAAGCTATGGCTATAATGCTGACTGTATTGTTTAGTGATGGATTTTTCAATCAACCATTAAGAATGTCCCTCCATCCCACCCAGATCTCAATTAATTATCACCATGTCTGGTTTGATAGTCACAGTGATAACACTAGTTACAGGGCAGATTTCTTTAGCCTGTATTGAACAATAAATATTCATCAAACATAAGCTATAAGCAGGCTTCTTGTTGTCCTTACTCAAAATACAAGGGCAGCTGTGTCTCTCTGAAAACACTTGCATAGTCTGTGTTCAAACAGCAGAGGGAAGATCTCAGCTTCTCAGATCTACTATTGTTTTATTATTATTCAAAGGGCTAAGAAATATTGAAGAAGGAGGGATAGTAAAAAGAAAGAATGGAAGAGATTTTTATTTCTTACCTTTAAAATCTTGTTCTGACTCAATAGATGCGAATTTGAGCAAACTCCAGGAGATAGTGAAGGACATGGAAGCCTTGTTCAGAGATAAGCCTTCCTCATACTGTGACTTTGAAACCTTATTAGGAGTCACATTTAATGTGACTCTCATGGGAGGTTTCTCATATGGTCTATGGTGAAATGATACTTAGTGATAACTTTAGAAATAAGGAAATGGATATAATGCAAAAAGAGGATAAATGCATTAATTTATATATCAACCTGTAATTTGAGGGGACTGACACACAGAGTCTGGAGGAGACAAGACTTCAGGGAAGTAACCTTCGAGAAGGTGAAATACTGAAGTCCCACGGAAGTGAGAGTTTGCAATGGCAAGCACATATCTAACATGTTCTGAACAGCGGCAATGCAAAACTTAGAAAATTCTGTTTTTGTTTTCGTGGTCTAGCATCAGAGGCAGACATATATACAAATAATTATAAAATGATGGGAGATATACAGAAATAGAAATGTGTACAAGATACAGATGTTGTACAGGTAACAGAGTGATCAACTCTATCAGGTAGAATTGTGGTAAGAGAATATAAAATGCTACAAAGCAATTTATATTGGTAAAGTGACTCCCAAAATCTTAAGGCAAATCATTACTAGAAGTTACTAAGGGGAAACATAACGTCTAATTCACCTTCAGTTAAGTATGTGTATATAAATTTCTTACTTGTAAGGACATAGGTTAAAACATCTTCCCTCCATTAAAAACTATCTGTACACATATCTACACTTCTATCCCTGAGCCTGATCCACCTAATAAAATTCTACTTTAAGGAGGATCATTTTGAATAAGCACTGGAGGGATCCACAAAAAAGCAAATAATAATGGATGAAGAGGATGGGCTGTACTTGGCTTAAACCTTAAAGAGAAGTCACATGGCTTCTCTTGATCCATTCATTTATGAACCAATAGGCATCAATACTTGTCCCTGACAAGCTCATCATATAGTGGTGGTAGAGGGCCTTGGTAACTATAATAAATGCTCCCATTTAGAAAGGGCAAGTGGAAATAATGCAGCATTCCTGATTCATAGCAATTCTGAAATCTTTGTGGGATGACATGGTAAGGGCTCCCTTAGAGGTAGGGACAGTTCAATGTTCCCCATGACTCCGAGAGGTCCCATTTTCCCCCCTTTATCCTCCTTGGCCACATCTGAAAAGGGTATGGAAAAATGCGCTTTCTAGAGTGGCTTGGCCTGCTTCCTATAGAAGACTGGGAATTTCAATGTCATTTTTGTCTCAAATAGTCATATTTTAAAAAATCTATGTTGGCTCTTTGGAAAGTGTTGCAGTCTTAATATTAAATCTTCCAATCCATGACCATTTATTTAGGTCTTTGATTTCTTTCAAAATGTTTTGTTAACATTATATCTCCAAAAGTGTAGCTAGCTTTGTATTTATTTGACCCTGATCAACTCTGTATGTTAATAATCAATTGCTCAGCTCTTCGGAGACATGCATTGCTCTAGATTCGACTACAGGTATCTTGAGCTCTGAGTTCTTTGGGAGAACGGGCCATCAGGCAATCCATGGGCAACAGCAGGGAACCATGAGATGACTACCATGTTTTGAACATATCATCAGAAATATGGGTCTTATTGCATAAGTAAGACTGTCTCCAAAATGCTGGACAACTGAGTCTGTTTTCCAAAATGAGAACCATTCCCTCTACTCCAGTGGTTTTTCAATTAGGGGATATTTGGCAATGTCTGGAGACACTTTAGTTGTCAGAACTTGGGAGGGTATTACTGGCCTCTAGTGGGTAGAGACCAGGGATGATGCCAAACATAAAATGCATAAGACAGACCTCTTCTTGCCTCTGCTCCCTACCTGTAACAAAGAATTATCCAGCCCAACTTATTAATAGGGCTTAGGTTGGGAAACCCTATTCCTAACAAGACACTGACACACATTTAATACTCTTGATAGCTACCCAAAGCAAACACACACCCCATGTTTCTGTGTTTATCCCACCAGCCAGATGTATTATACGTTCTTCAATTTCTTCTTCCCTAGAAGCAAAAAGTAGGATCAGAGAGACTATGAAAGCCCACTTGTTTTGATATTTGAAGGAATCACAATTTTTTTAACCCTTTCATTGTCTGTTGATCGTCACATCTCCACCCTCCATCTTATTTGTTGATATTTTTTAACAGAATACCTGATCTTTTGATCCTCCTTTTTAAGCTACCAAAGATTCTTCACCATGCTAAAATACATCCTCAGTTGATACAAACTTTCTCCTTTTAAATTCTTAGTGCAGCCTTTCTTTAGATCCTTTGAAAGGAAAAGCAGAGATATTTGGGAAGACCTGTTCTGATTTATAATAATGTCTGATTTATCATTACATTATCTAGTACCTCCAAGAATGCTCCTGTTGTCATTGTGTTTGCAAAGAAAATCCACCAGCTTTCACATTAAAATAGGGGATATACTTGAGGATACAAGGGTTTCATGCTAAAGACCTCAGGGTCCTCAAGCACTCAGGAGATATTTTAATAAAAATGTGCAGAACATTTCAGACAGAGATTAGTCCAGCAAGAGACAGAGTATAACAAAAAGGAAATTCTAGATGCAAAAATACCTATCAGTTCACGTCAGGTAGACCTTTCCTCAGAGAGCAAGGCAGGATTATGACCTCTAAGGATCTAAATTCTAGAAGAAGAGAAGGAAATAATGCTGGTTTAGTCCTAGTTTCAGCTGTCTCATTCACAGCCAGGCAGGATTTCTAAGACTACAGTGAGAATCCATGTTCAAATATGACTGAATTATTCTAATATTTCAGATGAAAATAGAAATAAAGAAGTGTGACGTGTGCAAGCAGCATTTGCTTTCTTGGCTAGTTCCAAATGTCTCTACTATTTTCCTCAAAGGATAATTCTGCCTTCTAATAGAATTCCTGACTAGGCAGATCATTTTGTTAGATAGATGTTCTATTAACATTTTGCTTTCCTTCATCGCCTACCATTTTCCATTTTATTCGTTTGTATCAAGGTTGAAAATGTATATGATTCTTATCTCTTCCTCAGGTTTTTCTTTTTTCTCATGGTGACATCTGTGCATTAATCATTGTTTAGCCAAGCTGCAGGGACCTGATTCTTTTAATGGGAAGAAAGCACGCTGCTGTGGAAAGCATGCCAGCCGGCTAGTTAGACAACTGGATGCTCTGCCATTCTCTGGCTGAGTGTCCTAGGACAAGTCATTTCTCTATTGTTTTAGTTGAATTAGGGTTGTACCAAAAGATCTCCAAGGGATCATTTCCATCTCAAATATTCTCTCTCTATGTCTAATCTTCCTTTATAGACACAAGAATAGTTGCATGGTAGTAAAATATTTTCATTTCTTCACTTATTTTGCAGTTTATTGTGTGTGTGTATCACGTGTGTATAATAGCAGTGAAGGTGGGAGTGGAGAATGGGGAGAGAATGGACTAGTTAACTTTGGAAGACAATAACAAGGTATAAAAATCTGAAATATAACTTTTGTTGAAGATGATACGCAGGTATTTAAATGCCTCTATTAGAGGAAATATGTAAACATTCATCATGGTTTTAAAAAAGTAGCATTCCCAGAAATGTCATTCCTTTCCTCCCCCAGGACAGATGAAGCACCTGCAGATTTTGACCGGCCAGTGAAACAGCCATGAAAACCCTTGTGCTTTTATAAGGCAGGACCCGGCTTTGAAGCTTCAGCTTAAAACACCCCAGCATCTCCGAGCTATAATGAGCACAGCATTTCCCTAGTCAAAACATCCTGGTTCTATTTATAGGCATTCCTTATCTGAATAACAAACAGGAATAGCAGGCTATTCTTACATCATTTTCCTTCAACTACCCTACTATTAAAAACAACGCCAGCAATTAAAAAAAAATCCAGAACCACAAAACATAACAGTGGGTTTAGTTAATTACCTTCAAGAAGACAATGGCCAATGCATATTTGAATAGCCGATGTCCTGCAAGAATACTGTATTTGATTGGCTTTTGTTTACCCTGGTTTCCGATATCTCCCTTGCCATTTCATGGGGGAAAATGGCTTCAGTTCTTTAAGTGATTCCAGAAATATCCAGTCTCCCTAGTTGAAGGGAGGCTGTATTCATCTGTTAGGTGACCTCCCTCAGTTGATGTTGCTTTAAATAAGGACGGCAGACAATACGGCATCCGGGAGACAGCCACGATTCACTTGTATTATTTTTCCAATGTAAGTTTGTATTAGGTTATTTAATGGACCACATTATACTCAGTAGGTACAGAATCCATACCCCCAAAAGGCTGGTGCTTAATTCCATCCCTCCAGTCTGTTTTAAATAAGAACGTTTTCTCCTGTGCATATAATCTTCATTATCACAGAAGTTATTTTTAATTTATAATTAACATAGTCTCCTTATTATGGATGCCTTGATCGACTTAGACCCTCCAGACACATCTTGTCTGGCACAGAGCTGGCTATGTCCTGCAGTTCTCCGAATGTGCAGTAGGTGTCTATCTTAGCCTTTCCTTCACCCTTCCTCCTCTCCTCCCTGACACTGTGATATAGTGCATAATTCCAAAATGGCAGCTTTTTGAAAATTCACCTTGATTATCAGACATTAAAAGTGACTCATCCTGCAGTGACTGTCTGGCAGAAGGGATGGGATCAGACAGCAAGACAATGAGGGGACTGGGCGCATTAGCGCACTAGATTACAGAGCCCATCAAAAATACCTTTGTTCTGTCAAAGATCCAATCATTTACTAGTTGTGTTCTGCAGAGGAGAAAGAATGAGAAGAAAAAATCCGCCAAACAAACAAACAAAAAATTCCATCCAAGAATTTAAAACCTCCTCAGATCTCTTTATTCTGAGAAGGGAGGGAAGTGTCTGATCAACCATCTCAAGAGGAGGAAAGATGGGGATTGTGCTTCTGAAATGGGAATCCATAGAACCTTTTCTTTCAGCAGCTATCAAATTTCCTACACTAGATTCTGTTTTCTGGGTCTCGGTAAGGGGGACATTGATAAGCTAACAGCATTTGCTTTTGCCTATGGCTGCACTCAGCCTGATCTGCTGCTGAATATTTACAAGACAAAATATTTCATAATTAGAACATTCATTTTCATTAAAAGGAAAGCTTCTGATTTCTATCACATCATGTTATAGTGCTAACCGAGAAATGTGTGATGGGTAAGGGGGGAAAATATGTGTAAAAGGGCTATTACTGGTAAATACTTTATAAGCATCTAAACTGGCTCATATAAAAGGCAGTAGGAATCTTTTTGAAAATACAGAGCATATGAATTCTTGCATCAAGCATGTGTGTGCGTTTGTGTGCAAGGGGAGGAGGGAGCTGGAGAAGGGGGAGGTGAGAGATGAGGGCATTCATATTGAGACCTGCGTGGGTGTATCACCGGGTGAGATGTGTGCTGAGTCGTCAGCATGACTGCAAGCCTGGCTAGCTTGTCTGATTCTCCAAGGAGACAAAATGCCCAAACAGGAGGTTGGTGCCTGGCTTTCTTCTTCTTCTTCTTATCACTTTTATCATTTGCCTATGAACTCAGAGGAGCAGTTTATCAGTCATGGAAAATACCCCTTAGGGGCCCAGATCAAAGGCAGGCTTTGAATTGTGTACTTAGGTGGATCTCCCTGCCAAATACATTAATGCGATTAAAACACAAATTCCATAAACAATTATTTTCCATCTGTTTAGCAACAGTAATAGTGATGCTGTATGCCATCCATGGCATCTTTCCTTCACAGAGATGTACCAAGTGAATTCCAGTGCTCGTTTGCACATTTGATGTTGCAGCACTTTGGAAGGATATAGGTCTTCTTCACCAGCAGGACAGGTCAGTGGCTGCTGTCATCATGCAGGGATCTCTTGATAAGAATCTGTATTTTAACTGACTGTCATTTAGCAAATAGATTAATTAAGACAACTCATTGCATTCCACTACTTGTGCACTATATGTGGGGGTTTGTCATCTCCCCTCCCTCCATGTTTATTTCTACTGTCAGCTACAAAAAACATCTCCCTCCTTTTTGCCCCTCTTAATTACCCCTAAATGGCCTCATTCCTTTACTGATGGAGGAAGGTAGATTCAGCAGGACTGCCTGGGCAGAGGGGTTCAGGAACAGTTTTACACATTCAGAGACCTACTGATATTTGTTTGGATTCACAACACATGCTCTGAACAAGGAGAAAGAGAAACCTATACGCTTTAAAAATCTCAGCCTAAACCTGACCAAGAGATTAAAGGGGAGGGTGGAAGGGGAGGACCCAAACCAATTTCCACACACCAACCCTCATAACGGGGATGGATTCATGAAAGAGAGACATGCGAGTTTTCATCAGTGGAATTTTAATGAGCCCGAAAGGTTAGCCTTCCACTTCGTTAACAAACAGCTCTAGAGATAATTTCCAATTTTCAGTGTTTATAGAATAGTGGTTCCTTGGTCATAATCAAATTCTGAGACTGTTGAGAGCCTAGTCTGCATATCCAGCTGATGCTGAAATACAAACCCTCCGAAATTATTAAATGTGCACTCAGAATCAAATGTGGAAGAAGTGAAAAGAGGAAGAAATTTTGCAAATTAAAATGATCACATTAACCTCCTCTGATGAAATCAGTTCAGTCAAATGAAAAATACTTATTTTAAAAAATCTGCACAGACATTTTAGCTGTTAAAAGGGTAATGATTATTCTAATATTTAAATGGATAGAGACAATGAAAAAGAGAGATAATAAACAAAAGAGGGAAGCTTCATTCCCAGGAGTGAGAGGCCAGAGTCTCTGCTTCATGTGAGGAGGTTTCAAAAGGGTAGGAAAGAAAACAGAAGCAAAATTTACCAAGACTGACACTGGAGGATGGATCAGTTTGCTGGAAGTATGTCCCCCTCCACCTCTCCTTCTGCCTCCCCCGCTCCCCTCCCCCCTCCTCCCCTCTGTCTTTACTTAACTGTTGCAGAATGGCCACAATTGTGGCAGAAGGGGAACATGGCTGTGATTCTAGCCAGATAAAACAAGAGCAAAGGGTAGTTAAAGGACCAAATCTAAAGATTTGTCTTTTCTGTGAACAAACTGTAACATTGGATGCAAAAAGGACCTCTTGCCCTGCAAGGGTGCTCAATCTCCTTAGGCACTGGGACCAACAGCAGGGGCTTGGGATGTAAATGCTGGGAGGAATATTCTAACATTAGTCAGATATATTCCAAGGCCACAAATTCCCTTTTTCTCCCCTGGCTCACCATTTCCCATTTTGCTTTACAGAGGGATGGAAAGGGTTAAAAAACGAAGACCACATGAATGGGGACTTCCCTGGTGGTCCAGTAGCTAGGATTCTGAGCTCCCAATGGGCTGGAGTTTGATCCCTGGTCTGGGGATTTGATCCCACATGCCTCAACTAAGAGCTTGAATTCCGTGACTACAGCTCCTGTATGCAGCAACTAAGATCCGGTGCAGCTAAATAAATATTGAAAAAAATGAGTGGTTGAATTTCTGTGATTCCAAGGGAGGGGGAAGTTAAAGACTGAGGGGTCCCCCAGGGTGACACTCCAGTTGGGTTTTGGTACATCAAGGGGCTGGCAGACCTGGTTTCCTGTACTGATTTTGCATTTCTTATTCCCTATATAACTTGAATACAGACAGTCAAAATCTCTGATAACAATAACAGCAGTAATAATAGGAGTTAATAGTTTCAAGCATTTAATATTCTAAGCGCTTTACAAATACTGGTGGTCTTCTCTGGTGGCTCAGATGGTAAAGAGTCTGCCTGCAATGCAGGAGACCTGGGTTCAATCCTTGGGTTGGGAAGATTCCCTGTAGAAGTTTTGCACCCCCCTCCAGTATTCTTGCCTGGAGAATTCCATGGACAGAGGAGTCTGCTGGACTACAGTCCATGGGGTTGCAAAGAGCTGGACATGACTGAGCGACTTTCACTTCACTTTACAAGTACTATTCTGTTCTCACAGTAACACCATTTGGTAGGTAGTGTTGCTACACCCATTTTACAGATAGGGAAACTGAGGTCAGTGAGGTTCAATATCCAAGGTGATACAGTTGGTCAATGAGGGAGCTGAGTTTGAAACCCAGATGGCCTGGCTCCATACGTACACCTTGATAAGCTATGAGTTCCCCGTTTACTCATTTTTGCACAAAGGTGCTCTCATTTCAGGAAAGGGGTCCACCTCCTGAATTAGTGATGCACAAGCTCCTGAAAATGTAGACTCTGCAAAGACGTGTACCCAATACTATGGCAATGGCTGACAAAGCCCACTCTGTTCCCTTTGGGTTCCCTGAGGTCCCAAGGTCCCTGCAGCCAGGTTTTGTGCAGTCTTCCCAAGATGCTCTGCTGTATATGGTGCCCTCCCAAAGTCAGACTGCCACCAGTCTCTAATTGTCTGCTGGTTGTTAAGCTCTCTCCAACCATTTCCTTGAAATTCACTTGAGCTACTATTACACTTGTATTTGAACACCCAGCATGATAGTCTTTATTTCTTGGCTCCAGCACCAAAACTTGCACACCTTTTGTCGGCCACATGGATCAAAACTGCCACTCTGAGCAAAAATAAACTGCAAAAAGAGAGATCATGGCAGAAATGAACACCAGCATTGCAAAAGGCACCAGCAGTGTGGTAGAATGCTCATTGGGTAAGACTGTTTGCAGAGTGGTACACTGATGTTTATTGGTTGAGAGAGGAGGCTAAAGCTTGTTACATTAGCTTTCATTGGCTAATAGCGCCCACTGCCTAGGAAAGGTTTTCCACACCAAACAAGTCCTATAATTCAATTTAATTATGATACTAACCAAAGTTAGCTCAGGCTCCATAGGGTAAGGGCTTCTTCCACAAAGACTGCTCCCCATTTTAGATGCCAATTGCAAGTCGAGGGTCCCCATGTTACTCAAAACTTCAGCCTAACTTGGCTAAAATAGGAGGTTTCCCGATCCCCTTCTTCAGATCCAATTATTTGTTAGAATAGCTCACAGAACTCATGTTTGCTGGTTTATTATGTAATAAAGGATATGATGGAGTATACTGATGAACAGCCAGATGAAGAGATACACAGGGTGAGGTGTGGAAGGGACCCAGAGCACAGGAGCCTCTGCTCCATGGAGTTGGGATACCCCACCCCCAACCCCACACCCAGCACACAGTTGTGTTCACTGACCTGGGAGCTCTTTGAACTCCATACTTTTGAGATTTCTGTGGAGGCTTCATTACATAATACATAATCAATCATTAACTCTAACTTCAGCCCCTCTCCCCTTCCTGGGTCAAAAGTTCCCAGCTTCTAATCATGGCTTGGTCTTTTTGGTGATCAATGCCCCCATGCTGAAGCTACCTAAGAGGCCACTGAGAGTCACCATATTAGAACAAAAGACACTCCTATAACCCAGGGAATTTCATAGGATTTAGGAGGTCTGTGCCAGGAACAGGGGGCAGATACACATATGAAATAATAAATTCTACAATAAATAATAGAATATATATTCTGTTATTTATCAAAGGCATATATGATCCTTTCTGATGTGGCCTCACCTGCCATGTATTCCACACGTTGACGTCCTCACACTTGCTGTCTCTTCTGTTTAAGGTAATCACTTCACCAATCCCCTCTCATCACTGCGCCTCTCCAGTTGCAAAACCTGTTCATCCTTCAAGACCTGGCCCTAGAGTTACTTTCTCTGTTAGACTTCCTGACTTCTTAGCATTTTCTGAAGTACATAAGGTTAGAGCATTCATTGTACAGGCTTGTAATTAACTGGTATTCTTCTTTGTCTATTTCTTAACCAGGGAGCTCCTTGAGGACAGAGATTATGTTTCCTTTATCTTTGTATCTTTACTGCCCAACACAGAGCCTGGATCCTCTTATTTACTCAATGAATTGAGAAGGAAGGAAGGAAGAGAGGGAGTTGGGAAGACATGTCCTCCAGAAGCTATAAAGCATTATAGAAAAACAAATCTGTATGTCTTCTTTGGAGAAATGTCTGTTTAGTTCTTTGGCCCAATTTTTGATTGGGTCATTTTGTTTTCTGGAATTGAGCTTCAGGAGTTGCTTGTATATTTTTGAGATTAATCCTTTGTCTGGGGGATCGGGATGGGGAATACGTGTAACTCTATGGCTGATTCATATCAATGTATGACAAAACCCACAGAAAAATAAAAAAGAAAAAAAGAAAAAAAAAAAAAAAAAAAAAGAATAACAAGCCCCCCCCAAAAAAAAAAGAAAAACAAATGAGAAATGGAATGTTTCCTGCCATATCAATAAAGAAGGGTGTCACAGTCACCAGCAATTGTAGGCACCATGGATGGTGAGACGGTAAGTCCTGAAGGAAGTCAGGAAGGAGAGAATACCTGCCATCTAGCAGCCACCAGGCTGCAACCACTCCCTACGGTGAGCCCTGAGGGAACTCGGGATGTGAAAACAGGATACTGGCCCCAGATAACTGAGCAACATATCAAAAGAATGACTTCAGTGAGCCCACATTCTTGCATTTTCCCAGATAGAAAAGTGCTAAATTCCTTAACTTGACATATCTGGTATTCTTTAATTAGTAGTAATTAAAAAAAATAAACTTTTGATGTTCTGACTACCTGCCCTTTATTGCAAAACTCTTGAATAACCTGGCTCCTCCCCTTGCCTCCTCAGAGCAGTTCTCTCAGGGTCACTTGAGATTCTGTCTCCTAGACTTAAAGTCCAAAATATAGCTCTCAACTTTTAGGTTGTGAATATTTTTTAAGTTGACACAAAGAATTACTAACCAGAGAAAGATGTCCACTGTTTGGTGCCCTCACCTTGTATAGGAATAAGCTTACTGTTTTTATGCTCCCTGTACTTATGTACAAAATGGAAGCCAATGACAATGCTAGTAAGAAGAAGACATCTTACTCATCATTTACCTCTCTGATGGAGAGATAGGAACACAATTCCCCTGAGACAGAAAGAGTGTCCTTACTGATGTCATTCACTAGCAGTAATTTGGGTGGCTGAATAAGCACAAAACCCTAAAGAATACAGAGAATTAAGCAGTTGTTTAATTCATGCTACTAAGATATTTTATCAGGTGGCATGTTGTTAAGGGCGCTTAAACACAATCACATAGCATTTTGTTTGGTCATCCTCCTCTGGGGTATCAGAGGAACCAGAAGAGAAAAGAAGCCTCCTTAGGGATTTTTCCCTTACTGTACAATTTTTACAAAAAGCTGAGTATACAACTTGCAAAATAATAAGCTTCGGTGATAACACAAGCTTCTGCTACAATTATCACAAAGAGCAATTCTGCTGCTCAAGCGTCTAACTTATCCTTGTGACTACAGAACAATCCAAAATGTCACGTTCAAGTTGAAGTGACTGCAGCCAATTAGGTAATTTCCACCAAATTGGGTCCATTAATACTTGGGCATTATCTTGAGGGAGAAATAGGACTCTGTGACAAGGTGCAATGTGGCTTGTGAAATATTAGTTTGGGACAGTCACAAATCAAGATCCAAGGGTATGTTAAATTATTCAGCATTCTTGACCTCATTATTAAGTGACTTCATATGGGTTTTTGCTCATATTCATATAATATTAGGCTCCAAGGAGCTTGATTTTGTTTCTGTCCCCCAGCCATATACCTATTTCATCATTTTTTTTTTGCCTTCTTCACTCTTTATGAAACGATGGCTAAGTGTATATCTCTTTTTAAATCCTCTTTAATTTAATAATTTAAAGGGTGATGGCTATGATTTTGTTTGAAGAACACAATGAGAACACTTGCTAATACAATGACATATACAAGAAATATGAATATTAGTTAGAAATTTGGTTTCTGTGCCTTTCTTTGCTAGCACAGAACCTCGGGTAATATAAAAATCTTCCAGTTTAACATCTGCTATGATCCACCTTGTACCAAACAGAAAGCTGTGATTTGTAACATATGGCTTTATAAATGAATCAGAACTTCAATACCAAGTCTGCTTCTGTAAGTGCTCTGAAATGATAACAACAACATTATTTTCCAAAATAATGTGAGAAAGCCACAAGAACACTCCAGGAAGATCATGTACCAAGATGTTTGTTGATTCCATTTTGTCCAAAAATGTATGGGACAATGGTTAGTTGATGCTGACAGAATTTCTACAACCAGTTTACGTGTTGGATATTTAAAACTTCAAATTGGTGTTCTTGCAGGTTGTAAAAAACATTAACCAGTTACACACTTATCCTAAGACTATTGTGGGCAGATAATTTACAAACTAAAACACATGGGGGGCAAAGCAATGAAATGACCATGGAATGTGAATATCACCAGATAAGGTGACTGAATTCGTGACCATGTGCACCCCTAGAGTTCTTGCAATGGTGTTCTTGGTGGGATTAACAAAAGAAATTAGGTAACATTAGGCTACAGTTTCTTCTTTCAGATATGTATGTTTCGTAATGTTGCTTATGATCAAATTATTACAAATACTTTGAAAGCAGAGACACAGAACTCCATTTCATCATCTCCCAACCAGATGGGACCAGGGCAGGTGTAATCACTTTCAAGTGTTCTTCCCTATAAATCAACATCTGATTCATTTCAGAGAGGAGCTGTCAGCCCTTAGGCACCCATAAAGTTGAGAATTCTTAGCAAACTAAACACAGGCATTAAAATAATGTTTGAGTTGGTTTTAATCACAGTGGCCTAGATTCTCATGCTCCCCAGGACCCTACTGTATCTCTTCCATGTGTGAGACACAGGTGAGGGCGGCATATGGCTAAGACTCGCTGGAGAGCAGAGCAGGAAGGAGAGTTTAGGTCAATTACTTTTTGAAGTGTGATCCCTTTAAACAGCTACTCAAGGTAGTATCTTGCTAACTGTGCTGAATATAATAAAAGCGACCTGTGCTGTTTCTTTAAATACTGCTTTTTGGTTATAAGTGATCAAAGTATTAAATTTGTGTAAGAAAAAAAAAAAAAAAAAGATCAAGGGAAGTTTCAACCATGTTCTTTCTGGAATCTATTAGGGTGGATTAGGTATGTGGTTTACCTCTCTGAAAGCCTGGGCTTGAAATGAGGTCCCTCCATTTCAGTCTCTCCTGGCTGGGTCTTTTTTTTTTTTTCATCTGTTAAGTTGACAAGACAAGTAGTTTAGATATGACCCGAGGACCTTTGGTAAATTTATGAAGAAATTAAAGAAAATTTGAAGTAGATGAACGTGTAGGGAGGTGGGAGATGGGGGCACCACTTGCTATGGATCCATTCCCCAAAGTTTGAAAAACATACCTAATATGTCTGGGTGTGTGTTTTCATTAGCTCCAGAAGAAGAAAATCTCGCTGAATAAATGGTTCTTTATGATTTTTAAAATGGTTTTTAGCATGAAAAACTATTAGAATGTCTTTTAATTAGTAAAACACTTTTGTTGCTTTTACTGTCTTGGTAAGGCTTAAGAGAGAGCAAATAGATTCAAAGCGACGTGATGAATATAGGGAATATCTTTTGTAGATCTTCAAAGAAAATGATGTATAATTTCTAAACATGAGCAATAAAATCAGTTGCTCTTGTGGTTATAGAAACAATACAAATTTATGGTTAAAAAAAACTTTGAAAATTTTCAAATATAAAGAAAATTTATTGTTGTTCGGTCACTTAGTAGTGCCCGACTCTTTGCAACCCCATGGACTGCAGCGTGCCAGGCTTCCCTGTTCATCACCAACTCCTGGAGCTTACTTAAACTCATGTCCATTGAGTCAGTGATGCCATTCAATCGTTTCATCCTCTGTCATTCCCTTCTCCTTCTCCCTTCAATCTTTCCCAGCATCAGGGTCTTTTCCAATGAGTCAGTTCTTCACATCAGGTTGCCAAAGTATTGGAGCTTCAGCTTCAGCATCAGTCCTTCCAATGAATATTCAGGACTGATTTCCTTTAGGATTGACTAGTTGGATCTTCTTGCAGTCCAAGGGACTTGCAAGAGTCTTCTCCAACAGTTCAAAAGCATCAATTATTTGGCACTCAGTTTTCTTTACAGTCCAATTCTCACATCCATACATGACTACCAGAAAAACTATAGCTTTGACTAGATGGACCTTTGTTGGTAAAGTAATGTCTCTGCTTTTTAATACACTGTCTAGGTTTGTCATAGCTTTTCTTCCAAGGAGCAAGTGTCTTTTAATTTCATGGCTGCAGTCACCATCTGCAGTGATTTTGGAGTCCAAGAAAAAAAAAAGGCCTGTTGCTGTTTCCATTGTTTCCCTATCTATTTGCCATGAAGTGATGGGACTGGATGCCATGATCTTAGTTTTTTGAACACTGAGTTTTAAGGCAGCTTTTTCACTTTCTTCTTTCACCTTCATCAAGAGGCTTTTTAATTCCTCTTTGCTTTCTGCCATAAGGGTGGTGTCATCTGCATATCTGAGGTTATTGATGTTTCTCCCAGCAATCTTGATTCCAGCTTGTGCTTCATCTAGCCTGGCATTTTGCATGATGAACTCTGTATATAAGTTAAATAAGCAGGGTGACAATATACATCCTTGACGCACTTCCTTCCCAATTTGAAACCAGTCCGTTTTTCCATGTCCAGTTCTAACTGTTGCTTCTTGACCTGCATACAGGTTTCTCAATAGACAGGTAAGGTGGTCTGGTATTCTCATCTGTTTAAGAATTTTCCACAGTTTGTTGTGATCTATACAGTCAAAGGCTTTAAAGAAAATAATGATCACCAATTCAGAAATAATAATTCACTAACTTTCCTTCTAGTATATAATCACACACACACATTGAAAAAAGTCTGCAAGGAGACAGTTTGCGCATTTTTAAGAAGGTTTGTTTATTTAACCATTTCCAAAGTTTTTGATACACTATTTTCCCATATTATATGCTGAGTCAGCCCCAAATTACATATCTTTAATAAACTGAAAAAAGCGAGTTCATTTCAGACCTACAAAGAACTACACCAATGAAATAAGAACTTGTGTTCTGTCATTGCTTTTCTTCCAACAGGCTTAGGGGTTATTAGAAAGTTTAAGATGACTTTCAAAGATGCATTAGTTCCATGCTGAATTTCAACAAATATCTAACAGTGAGAGCAGAGCACAAAATCCATTAAGCCTTGTGACTGTTCATTATGAAATTCTGAATTTTAACCAACTCCAAATGTAGTCCAAGCTTAGATTTACTTTTCACCCCTCAAGACTGTGAATGCCAAACAGAACACAGACCTCTTCTTTGTGCCTAGGAGGCTACAAGCAGGCAGAGAAGAAAAAGTTACTTTTCTTCTCTCTGGGTCTTCAGCAAACAATAAAGATAACATTAGAAAGTGGAAAACACTACAGAAAAAGAAAATGGAAAGTTAAGAAAGATTGGAACTGGGGGGTGGGCTATGGTTTTAAATAGGATGATCAGGAGAAATCTCACTCATTAGGTTATGTTTGAGTCAAGACATGAGAACGTGAGGGGACGAGCCATTTAGATATGGCTAGCTAGAGCAGCCACTGAGAAGACCTTGGGGTGGGAGCAGCTTTGCAGGGTTGGAGGACAGGGAAGAGAGGAGACAGTGAGACCTGAGATACAAGCGGTGGGAGGGGTGTGTGTAAGAACTTCAACATTTTAAAAGATTTTGACTTTCCGTTTGGGTTTGAATCTTTGTACTACCATTCGTCAAAGGTAAAAGGCTGAGTGTCTCTGAGCTTCCATTTTCTTGTCTGTAACATGGGAATCTCATTGATCGTAAAGCTATTTTGAGGACTAAAATGAAACATCAAGTACAACGGCTGGCATGAAGTATGTTTACAACAAATGTTGGTTCCTTTATTCCTCTGGGTATCATTTTGTGTATTTTATGCGTGTTTTATAAATGTACTCATAAACATAAAAGGGTGATGTGACTGACCAATAGTTATCCAGACGTAGGAATCCAGGTAGATTATAACTTTGTATATAAATAACATTTTTTCCCCTTGATAAGTAAAAGTCATATATCATCAATACAAATTAATAGTTTTGGAAGGTGGGTTGGGGATCCAAACTGACCAAGGAACTAAATCTTGGATGTATGAACCTTTAGAGAGAACTGATGTATTAGCAGAAATGTACAGGGAAATCTCATTATTTCCCATTTCCATTGAATGTCTATTTCAAGGTTAGAAATAAGCTATCTGTCTTTCTAGGGGACATTTGAACATTCAAACAATACCAGATAAAATAGTCAGCTTGCAAACTTTTGAAAACACCACTGCCTGCAGGGTTGAAAGGGCCTCTCTTAGATATCAATGTGCTCTGTGCTAACTTTTTTTGTATGATGGTAGCAGTTTTTCTCTTATGTGGTGGTATCATTAGAGTTGCACTTGAGTTCACAGAAATAATTTTCTGGTTAAATTTCCACTCAAAACCACTTGCTATAGAAGTTGAACATCAGTGGGGGAGACAATTAGTTAGCTAGTTATTATGACTTAGTACATTTTTAGCAGAAGGAAAAATGACAGAAACCTAAAATAATTCTATAGAAATACACAAGTGACTTCTTTTACCCAAAGATCATTAGCACAGTGGACAGGATTTCAAAGGTACCACCAATACCTATAATATCTTTCTTTTGTATTAATATGCAGTTTTCATCAGTTAATAAGCCCAACAGGAACCATTTTCGTAAAATGTAACATAATACCTAGTGTTGAAGGACCTAAAATTAATGGAAGAGTTGAAGATGGATTCTTCTTTGTAGGTCAATGGAAACCATACACAAATTATTATCTAGACAATTAGTTATGCCACTTTTGGTCAATGGTACTTTTAAGAATGCTAAAAAGTAATTACCAAAAAAAAAAAAAAAAAAAAAGACCAAGAACTTCTCAGGGGAATACTCTACTAGTCTCTGTTGATTATCTTACACAGCATGCTCTTTTTTTTTAAGATTTTTTTTTTTGATGTGGAGCATTTTTAAAGTTTTTATTGAATTTGGTACAATATTATTTCTGTTTCATGTTTCATGTTTTTTGGCCACAAGGCATGTTGGATATTAGTTCCCTTACCAGGGATCAAACCTTCACCCCATTCTTTGGAGGGCAAAGTCTTAACCACTAGACTGCCAGGGAAGTCCCCAAAGTTTGCTCTTAAGCAGTGGTGGATTATTTGGTCTCTTCCCTTTGGTCTAAATTCTGGAATTTACAAAAAATCTGGACTATCCCCGTTTAATCAGATAAAGGATTATCTTGAAAAATTTGTTGTATGACACTTGTACCATACATTAAGAGCCCAGTAAGTGTTTGTTGAATAAGTATAAAAAAATTATTTGTGCTTCCTTCTACTTGTCCTGTTAAAATTCAGAGTCTGAATACACATATGCACACATGTGTACACACATACATCTTATATTTTACCTATTCCCAATTTTATATATACACAAATATATACCAACAGGAATACCAGACCACCTGACCTGCCTCCTGAGAAATCTGTATGCAGGTAGGAAGCAACAGATAGAGCTGGATGTGGAACAACAGACTGGTTCCAAATCGGGAAAGGAATATGTCAGAGCTATATATTGTCACCCTGCTATTTAACTTCTTTGCAGAAAACATCATGCAAAATACGGGGCTGGATGAAGCACAAGCTGGAATCAAGATTGCTGGGAGAAGTAGCAATATGCAGATGACACCACCCTTATGGCAGAAAGCGAAGAAGAACTAAAGACTCTCTTGATGAAAGTGAAAGAGGAGACTGAAAAAGTTGGCTTAAAACTCAATTCTAAGATCATGGCATCTGGTCCCATCACTTCATGGCAAATAGATGGGGAAACAATGGAAACAGTGAGAGATTTTATTTTTTTGGACACGACTGAGCGACTAAGCACAGCACAGGGCAGAGGGTATAAAGTGTATCTCACTATGGTTTTGATTCCATTTCTCTAGAAACTAATAATGTTGGACATCTTTACTTCCTGGGGTTACTAAGCTGAAGTGTAGTACTTCTTTGGCCATAAGAGCAAAGACCCAATCAATTATATTACTTTAAGGTGATTCTTTGTCATACATTTAGCAACCCTATATCCATGGGTTTTTACAACAAACTTTTACACATGTATTGTACATTCATTGGCCATATGCTGCTTTGTACACAGTAGGGACTTACCAAATGACAACTATAGTGGCTACAGAAGTTCCTTGAAGGAAAGTTTAGAGGGAGCAATCTTGTTAAAAGGAGGAGTTTCCTGAAGCTGTGTTTGCATATCACGGGAAAATATGATTTATCTGCAACAAAGAATAAAGGAAGGTTGATGGACACCATGGGGAGCTGAAGCTTCTTTTTCCTCCCCGTGGTTTGGTAATTCTACTGTGTCTAGAACCAACTGAGAATCTGAAGAATTATAATTTGAGAAGGAAACACGCTTTCCCAGATTTACCAATGGCTAGTCACACAAATACAGGCACATGACCCTGCTCTCCCTTAGCTCCAAGCTTGGATATATATCGACAAGTGGAGAGATATTACGTGAAAGGATGTGTAGATTAGTGGTAGAAGGGGTCAGCAAGAAGGTGAATGGATGTGAGACAGCAGCATCTTGATGGGAAAAATGGGCAAAGTGGGTAAAAGTATGGATGGGTAGTAGAGAGGACTTCTGCTTAGGGCATCAATCCAGGCTGCTAGCAAAAATAGTAATCCAATATAAATCTTAATAGTCCAAGAGATTAGTCAGCTGAGCCATAAAACCAGGTTCTGACAGAGTCCTTTTAAAACATTCAATTTCATCTAGTCTTGCACCTCTGAAAGTTAAAAATTGCCTCACTGGGTCCAAGAGGCTCTGACTAATTTTTCCCATCCAGTTTTCTCCAGATCTTTGGTGTGAATCAACAACTCATGAGATGAAATGAGTGAGGGGGTTGCATGCATTACTGGCAATCAATATCCAAAGGCTTTAAACTGGGGACACAAAATGGTGGTAGCTTTTCCCAGGACTGCCCTGGGAAGAAAGGACGAGTTATGAGACCAGGATAAAAACATAGACTGAAAGAAGATGGAGTTTGTGATGGGCTTAGGGGGTTTCTCACTCACGCTGGGGTCTTCTGTTAGGAAGCAAAACCAAAATTATACAATTCCTTCCATACCTTTCCCTTGCTCGGAATTAAAAACCATCTACTGAAGACTTTCTCACTTCAAAACCCAGTCAGGCACTTTCTAGTATCAAGGCGGGTGCCTGAAGAATAAATTGCTCCTATCAGAAATAAAGCATTTTAGTTCTGCCACAAGCGGTGAGATCTGTGTTTATAAGTCACTCCAAAGGCAACTCCATCTTTGCTGCTCTCCTCTCATTTTCTTTTGATGCATAAAACCTGTAGACTGGAGCGCTGTGATTGCATTCGGCTCTGGAGCAGGGTAATTGTAAATATTCATTGGAATTCAGGCTGGCTTTCCCAGGCCTCTCCTAGGGCTGTGCAGCTATGCAGACAGCAGCCTGAGCCGCGTTAGCTCACAGCCCGGAGGCCACCTATTTCCCCACAGCCCCAGGACCCTTTCTGTAGAGTGAGTGCATGCATAGGAACTGGCCCTTAAACGCCATTTCAGTCTACTGTTTCACTGGATTTTCCTTTTCTCCTCATGACTGCTGATCCTTAGTAATTCTGCCTATCAGTCCCAAATATGCATTAAATTGAGAACCATGCCCTTGACTAAAAACCCAGGGTCAGAATGCTTTCACTGAGCATGTGCTCAATCTATTTAGGAGATTAATCAGGTTTCAGCCATTGCATGAATACATATACATACACACATAGACACCCACATGAATATATATTTCAACTCTAGCTGATAAACTGGCATAGATACCTACTCTAATTAAGATGTGAGTACATACTCAAGAGTTATTCCATCTTTTTCCACGTTAAAATTTGCAATAATCAAAAAGAAACCAATATGGGACTGGGAATACCATATCTTTTTAAAAACCTAACAATGAAGAACTATTTACATATTTAAAACATAAAAATTGTGAACTGAACATAAAAAAACTGAACTGAACTGATAAAAGGGGCAAAATACACTATTACTTTAATGGAGGGGGTGAGAAGGAATTATGAGCAACTTGAAGAAGAGGAGAAAATCAACCAGACTCTGAAGCAGTAGAAGGATTTTAACAGATGGGGTTGGATGGAGGGAGGAATCCATCTCTGTGGGGAAGTGTTATGGGCTGAACCGTGTCTCCTTGGAAGGCATGTTGAAGTTCTACTCACCAAAAGCTGTGAGCACGACTTCATTTGGAAATAGAGTTTACAGATGCAACCAAGTTATGATGAGGTTGAACTGGATTAGAGCTGGTACTAATTCCATGACTAGTGTCCTTATAAGAAGCAGGGTATTTGGACACAGATTGGATAGTGAAATTTGGACCCTCTCCTGGGTAGAGGAGAAGACCATATGAAGATGGAGGCAGAGACTGGAGTGAAGCATTTACAAGCTAAAGGAGCATGGAGGATTGCCTGCAACCACCAGAAGTTAGAAGAAGCGAGAAAGGATTCTTCCCCAAGAGCCTCTACAGAGAACATGGCTCTGCTGACACCTTGATTTCAGGCTTCCAGCCTCTGGTACTATGAAGGTATATGTTTCTGTTGTCTGAAACCACCCATTTTGTGGTGTTTCCTTATAGAAGCCCTAGGAAACTAATACAAGAAGATGTGGTTCAGAAGTGGAGAGTGTGGGACTTATTCTGAAACATGTTTTTTTTTTTTAAATTTTATTTATTTTTGTTTTTGGTTTCACTAAGTCTTCGTTGCTGGGCAGAGGCTTTCTCCAGTTGTGGAGAGCGGCGCTATTCTTTGTTGCAGTGGGCAGGCTTCTCTTGCTGCGGAGTGCAGGCTCGAGGCGCACAGGCTTCAGTAGTTGCAGCACTCGGGCTCAGTAGTTGTGGCTCTAGAGCCCCAGCTCAGTAGCTGTGTCACACAGGCTCGGTTGCTCTGTAGCATGTGGAGTCTTCCCAGACCAGGGATCAAACCTGTGTCCCCTGCATTTGCAGGGGGATGCTTATCCACTGAGACCACCAGGAAGTCCTGAAGCATGAAGTTTTGATCAGTTGGAGAGCAGTGTGTGTAAAAACCAACAGGAGAAATTAGATCTGGGAGAATAAGAGTGCCTGGATTGTGGACTTTGTCTTTTTGTGTCTATAAAACATTACTAGGAAAGAGAGTGGTGGAAGATTCAGGATAAATTGGAAAAATAGAGTGGAAGAAATGGGCAGTTAGCAGGCTGGTGTGCTATGTGAGATGAGAGATGGCACTCTGGCTAGCGGCAGTGGTTACGGAAGTGAAGGTATGGATTTGAGAGAGACAGAGGTAGAATTGAGACTAATTAGGAGACTAATGGCGGAGAAGGCAATGGCACCCCACTCCAGTACTCTTGCCTGGAAAATCCCATGGACGGAGGAGTCTGGTAGGCTGCAGTCCATGGGGTCCCTAAGAGTCAGACATGATTGAGTGACTTCACTTTCACTTTTCACTTTCATGCATTGGAGAAGGAAATGGCAACCCACTCCAGTATTCTTGCCTGGAGAATCCCAGGGATGGCGGAACCTGGTGGGCTGCCGTCTATGGGGTCACACAGAGTCGGACACGACTAATTGACTTAGCGGCAGCAGCAGCAGGAGACTAATGGAATCTGGAGACTAATTAGGTGGATGATGCATAAAAGTAATTTGAACTTTGAAGTCTGGGGGATGGGACGGGAAGATGAAGATGCTATTATCAGAGACAGGAAACTGATAATAAACCAGAAGGTAGAACTGGTTTGGGAGTATGTGTTGAGAAGTACAGTCTAATTTGTAGTAAATGAAGAAGTCCAGCAGAATGCTAAAAATGTAGACTAGAAGCATGGGAAATTTGTTGGGCTAGGAATATAGATCTGGGGCCATCTGCACTGAGGAGATCGTCAAGGGCCTAGAAATGTTTGAGATCATCAAAGGACTTGAGTGGTCATAAAGGGAAGAGTTGAACTTTGGAGGAGCACCTCTGTCTTGGCAGATAGAAGAGGCAAAGATATATTAAAGAGGCAAAAGGGTAATCAAGATGAACCCAAGTTAAGTACGCTAAGGAAAATATTTCATGAAAGACATGGTGATCAGCAACATACCATGCTACAGGGAGACTGAGGAGCACAAGGCCTCAGAAGAAGTCACTGGATGTAGGGATTAAAGTGTTAATAGTAGGGACTTCCCTGGTAGTCCCAGTGGCTGAGACTCCATGCTCCCAATGCAGGGCTTCCAGGTTTGATTCTTGGTCAGGAAACTAGATCATACATGTGGCAACTTAAAGATTCTGCATGCTGTAACTAAAAAAAAAAAAAGAAAGAAAAGCTGTTGCATGCTGCAACTAAGGATCCCAAATGCTGCAGTGAAGATCAAAGAGCCTGTGAGCTGCCACTAAGATTCAGCACAGCCAAATAAAATAAATAAATATTAATCTAGAAAAATGGCACTGATGAGACTATCTGCAGGGCAGGAATAGAGATGCAGATGCAGAGAACAAATCTGTGGATATGGCAGGGGCTGTGGGGGTGGGATGAACTAAGAGAGTACCACTGATATACGTACACTACCATGTGTAAAATAGCTAGTTAGTGGGAAGCTGGTGCATAGCACAGGGAGTTCAGCTTAGTGCTCTGTGATGACCTAGAGGGGTCAGAGGGAGGCTCAAGATGGAGAGGATGTAACTTTCTAGAGCAAGGTCTCCAAGCTTGGTAGAGTCAGGCAGATGAAAGAGCAGATTGTGAGGAGTGGCCAGTGTTGGTTACAGGCCAGGTAATAACAGGAAAGCTCAAGACCAAGGGATTCCAGGGTACAGTAAAGGCTAGGTTAGACAGGCATTTGAAAGATTTTTTGAGTGCGTTTCAGTGTCCTTGTCCTACAAAGTAACCTAAAAATAGTGAGGGAATAAAGAATCAAGAAAAAAATGAAAGTAAAGGATAAAAATTGTGTTCCTTTTTTTCTTTTATTTATTCCTTTTTTCTTATTCATCCAACCATTCAGCAAACTCTTGCTGAATGCAAATCCATGTCAGGGCATGGGGCAAGAAGGCAGGTGTCAGGTCTGTAAGATTAGGTTCCTTATCCTAGAGAGTTTGAAATAACAAGAATAAGAACTCGGCTTACACTATCTACTAGGAATTGTTCTGAGTGCCTGTCCGCACACTCACTCACTTAGTACTTTTAGCCCTCTGATGTCAGAGCAGTCATTACACCTCATTTCACTGCTGAAGATACTGAGTTGCAGAGAAGTTAAGTGAGGTGTCAAGGTCATACGGCTAGTTGCCAGCAGAACCGGGATTTGAACTTAGTGGGTCTGGGTCCAGAGTCTGTACCTTAACCACAGTGCTACATGAACAAAAAAGTTTTTGAAATGGGTTGTAAGTAGGATGATTACATATTCCAATCAGTCTGGGATAGACCCACTTTATGCTTGTTGTCCCCGTGAAAGTATTCATTGTATCAACAGAAGGTCTTCCCTGGCGGCTCAGTGGATAAGAACCCACCTGCCAATGCAGGGGACACAGGTTCAATACCTGGTCCATGAATATCACACCTGCCGCAGAGCAACTACATCTGTGAGCCACAGCTACTGGGCCCACATGCGGCAACTACTGAAGCCGGTGTGCCTAGAGCCTGTGCTCCACAAGAGAAGCCACCACAAGGAGAAGCCTGTGCACCACAGTGAAGAGTAGCCTGTGCTTGCTGCAACTAGATAAAGCCCTCACAAAGCAACAAAGACCCAGTGCAATAAAAAAAATTTATATAAATAAGTAAATATAGAAACTAGAAGGTTTGAAGGATAAATTATATAGTCACCCTAATTATAAGAAAGGCTAAACCATTGCAGGCCTCTTCTTCCAAATAATTGTTGGCTCATGTGATGTATAGAGAAAAAGAACTGTAAGGTGTTTATGGAGAATAAATGAAATGGCTCTCTCTAGCTATGATACACAGCCCCGAGACTTGAAATACTTACTTCTTTGATCGCCTTGGTAAGATCCTTCCCCATCTATGGTGGCTTCTGTCCCTCTAAGCACTTTAATCCTACTGCTTTCAGTTAAGGTTGAAACAAAGAAAGGTGCATTTTCCAGGCTGCCACTAATTGAAGTTCCACACATCCATTCTTTAAGCAGTAATGGAAACTGAACACACAAAAACCCTACAGAGAGTCTGTCCTCTCATGTCTCTCTTTCTTATCTATTTTCTTTATCTCCACCCCTTGGTCAGTGCTCTACCACTCACTCTAAACCTCAGGCATAATAACCACCTGTCACAAGACATGCAAATTCAGTGGGAGCAGGCATCGGATTGACACTAGACCATTTGCAGCAACGTCGGCTACTTTGTGGCTTCATCTCCTGAGCTCACTCTTCTTACTGTCTCCAGCCTTCAGTGGGAAGGAAGGAAATTGATATCAGCCAAGGGTGGATCTGGTACCCCATGGGAAAAAATGTGCTCTTGTCATCACCAAATTAGTCCCCTTGGAAGATTTAGAGATTATACTCAATTCCCTACGGACAAATAATGTATCACTTAGTTCTAATGCTCGCTGATAACAGGCACTTATACAACATTGTGATTGGCTCTTACTCCAGTAACACCATTTAAAATGCTGCAATGTGCAAAAATGATGGTAATACCTAGGTCAGAGCAAGCAGAGAACCAACTCAGCAAACTGAAAAGAAGACATTCATCCAGGATTTTCAATATCCTGCTGAGTGACCATTGTTTCATATGACTATTATTCTCTGAGGTTTTAATATGCTGGCCCATGGAGTTTTCTTGTTATTTTTTTTGACTGCTTTTTCTATTGTTTTCTCTGTCCATCCTGGGCTTTCTGTTTTTCTTTCCTCTGAACTCACCCAGGCAGTTTATGCATTCATAGTGATTTCAACTACAATTTAGATTACAAACGGTTCCAAATATTCATCAGAGCTGCCTGAAGGGCATTTTATTCTTTCTCCCTTCCTTCCTTGGTAAGCTCATCCACTAATATGATTTCAATAATAGCTAACATTTATCATGTGTCAAGCACAAAATTGAAGCTTGGAACATTACAGGGTAAGTACTCTTATTGTCTCCTGAAGAAGGAGCTAGAAAGTGGTAGAATTGGGATCTGAACCTGGGAAATCTTGCTGCAGCACCTATACTCTTAGTCATCCTACTATGATTCCCCTTCACATCAACCACTTGCTTTACCTTCTCTACCTTCTAGCTAGATTATGCCAACAGCTTGCTACTACTCTTTCTAGGATTAAATGGAGAGATAAATAAGATAAATAAGATAAGGCAACACCATTTTTCACTTGGAAAGTTTACTGTGATCTCTGTTAACCAAATTTAAAGTTCTCTGTTAGTCCTCCAAAGTTTTCTGTTCATTTCTCTGTTACTCAAGCCCACCCAGAATCTATTCCAGCTAAAGATATCTGTGTGCCATTCAAAGTGTTCTTCCCACTTCTTTAGGCTACTCACTCTGCCTAAAACATTCTACTTACCTCCTTTCTGGGAAACTTTTTACCCCTTCTTCTAGGATTCACCTTTCAGGAAGTCTTCTCCAGTTAATTATAAATGTATGGGTAAACTACATCTAGTCAGGGATTCTGTCTTCAATTTCATTACATATCCTACAGAATCTAATAATGTTTATTATCATTGGTATGCAATCTGGTTACTGTACTGACAAGATCATCCTAACCAGAACTGGAAAGAACTCAAGTCGGACAGCTGAGAGGTACAACTTAATAACTAGAGGCCAAAGTGAAAGTCGCTGAGTCATGTCTGACTCTTTGCAACCCCGTGGACTATACAGTCCATGGAATTCTTTAGGCCAGAACACTGGAGTGGGTAGCCTTTTCCTTCTCCAGGGGATGTTCCCAACCCAGGGATCGAACCCAGGTCTCCTGCATTTCAGGCAGATTTTTTTTTTTTTAATCAGTTGAGCCACAAGAGGCCAAAATGTAGGTCTTTTTCTATGGGAAGGCTTCTGTGCAGTTTCTGGGCTTGTTCTCCATTCCTCATTCTTTCCCTATTCTGTTCTGTATGACTGGGAGCTGAACCCCTGGAGGCTGCATTTCTAGACTCCAAAGTCAACTGGCTACCAGAGAGGTTTGGCCAGTGGGAGGAGTTAGAAGGAGAAAGGACAGTGGGAGAGATAAACCAGGCACATTTCCCCCTTCCCTCTGCTGCGAGATGCAACTCCCGCGGTGACTGTATCTCCTCTGCAGCTTGGACTTGAGGGGATCCCGGCGCCTGAATTCTGGTAGCATCGCCTCCTTCCTTTGTCTCTGTGGGTGGGCAGAGTCTTCCCATGTTTGTTAACTTCACCACCCACATGGGCTTCTCAGCTCCCCCATGTAATTCCCCGCATTAAATTCCTTCTGTTGCAAGTACTTGAAGTACTTCATTTTCCTGGTAACACCCTGAAAGAGCAAGAAATCTGTTTTGTTTTTTATTTATTACTCTAAGAGAATTATGGAAAAACTCTCTTGGTAAAATTAAATCCCTGTAGAGCTATGATTAATATCTGCCCTTTGGTTGTGTAGGTGGTGAGACCTGGCCACATTTAGAAAGTTTATAGATGAAGAGATGAAAGTGACATGATTGTAACAATGATATAAGTCTCTAAGATAGTATTGATGCAATCTTTTTCAAACTTACAACTCTTTCTCTCCTCAGATTATATATTGCAAATAAAATTTGAATATACCCAACAAATACATAGAGTAATCTGGGGATTTGTGCAACTACAGAGGTTTGTTCAAAGACGTAGCACAGGGAAAGACATGGTTCGGTTTATCTGGGGAGGTTAGGGAAGGCTGGGGGTGCGGTGGGGCCTGGTAGTGGGTGGGCAGGGCCTGGGCCTAGGTAAACAAAAGTAAAAAACAAACTTGGAAATAAAGGCCCTCTTCTTTCAAGAATAAGTAACACTGGATGGTCATTGTCTCCTTTTTCCTTCAGTATTGTCATGTGGGAATTTTAACAAAAGAAAGCAAGCCACTAGACCACCTCTGCTGGATTCTCACCAAAAGACCTGCATTCAAGTCCTAATTCTTCAACTTAATAAGTTTTGTGACCTCAGGCAAACTGGTTAACCTTTCAGATCCCCAGTTTTCATTATTGTGAAATGATACAATTGCACCCAATGGTGGACTTCAAACATTTTTTTATCTTGTTATCCCGTCAATGTTTGACCTCTGTCCATACAAACCAGTTTCCTTCGTATTCTGATCCCTCCTCTCTCCAACCAAAGACTGATATGATAGGAGCATGCAAGAAAGCGTCTTTCCCAAGCACAATACTTGGATGCTCTGAACATTCTACTACCATTTTTATAATTTAAGCTTAAATTTTTTTTCTAGGATGTAAGAAATTTTGGAGAGTTGATCTTATCATGACTCTAAAAACCTTCCAGCCCATGTAACCTATTCTGTTTCTCTGCTGATTGGTAATCCACCTAGAGTCTTGCTCCATGCCCCACATCATGGGCCTTAAACTCAGTCATCTCCCCTTCTTCCAGCTCATATAGCTCAGGCAAAGGAAGTGAGAAAGGGAATAACATGCACATTGGAACTAATAAAAGGGACTGTACAATTGCTTATAAATACCCAGGGCTGAAGACATATCAAATAGTGGTAATCAAATAGTCTTCCTTTAGGGAAACCTGGAGAAGGAAGCAGTCAAGAGTCTTTAAGATAAAATGGAGGCTGCAAGCCTAGGTCATATCTGTTTGTATCTGTGGGAAAAGAATTCCAGTACCACATCTGTCTACTAATGGTTAGAGAGCACTGAATCCTAACTGCTAGGCCTCCAGGGCACCGACCACTGATGGTTGCATGGCATCTACTGACTGAGGAAAAGATGACAGAAATTCTGGGTTTGACTCTAAGTTTTCCCTCCCTTAACTTCTCTGCATTCTAGAGTCTTCAAATGTAAAAACAGAAATGAATCCTGCTTCACAAGGTTGATGTGAGGATTTTGTATAGATGTTCAATCTGAACCATGGGAAAATCAGTCAAAAATTAGTAGGGAATAGAGAATTCCTGGGCTTTCCCAGTGGCTCAGTGGTAAGAAACTACCTGCAGTACAGGAGATGCAGGTTCTATACCGGGGTCGGGAAGATCCCCTGGAGGGGGGCTTGGCAACCTACCCCAGTGTTCTTGCTTGGAAAATCCCATGGACAGAGGAGCCTGGCGGGCCACAGACCAGTGGGGTGCAGAGTCAGACATGACGGAGCACACAGCACACACACACACAGAATCCCTAGTCACCTGACCATAGCTACTCTGGTAGTTAACACCAGATTTTCAGTTGCAAGAGATTCTAGGGGTTCCTATATACATATAATACCTATATATCTATTATATAATCATGTTATTATATATTATCCTAAAACACATATTATTCATATTATTATATGGTTAATACATATATATAAATCTATATATATGGGGTTGCAAAGAGTTAGACATGACTGAGCAACTGAAAAACAACAGCAATATAGATATATACATAAATATGTATATATCCACATACATATAGACACATATACTATAATTATGTACAGGATAATAAAAATATTTGGGGAGCTTCACTGAGGAGGGATCAAAGTCTTGGAAATAAGGATAGCAAGGGTATGCTATCTAACTGAATCGAATTATTCAAAATATTTTTAGAACAGCTAAATCAGGAGGTAAGGAGAAGTAATATTTATTTCCCCTTTTCAGGGAGGTAAAAATCCTCAGTTTTCTGAGATTTGGAGGCCCTTTTCCACCAGCTTCTCCACAGCCCCAGCTCTCATTCCCTAAAGTATAAGAACAGAGTTCTCTGCCTCCACATTGATGATTTATCCCGGTCACAGAGGGGACACTCGGCTAACTGAGGTTAACAGCTTTCTCGGTTTCATTTCAAAAAGACATTAGCATGGAGGCTCTATGAAATGCTGATATGCCAAATACTGATTCATTCACCTGCAGAGTTCGCTAGAAGGCAGGGACCTATTTGACAGGCAGGGCTGAGCTCCCAGCCTTTTCCTAAAGGGCAATCCCATAATTCATCTCCCAGTGCTAAATTACACCTGACACTTCACTGAAGACTTCAGGTGCACTCACCCAACTGTAATAAGCCTAATGCAGAAGAAGAGGGTTTGAAATGACAAAGATATTCTTTTTGAAAATAATATAACTAATTCAATTGTGGGCGGAAATACCTGTGATGTAATATATTCCCAGGCAGGGCTGGGTAAAGGGCAGAGATGGAGCAGATGCACATGTTTTGCCTTTGTTTAGTGGGAATGTGGACTGACTGCAGAACCAGCAGAAGAGGTGACCCTGGTCAGGTCCTTACCTTGATCCTGGATTATGCAACGGGGCCTCTGCGTTGTGCATCCCTACCTGGGCTACTCGTCCCTTCTTGTGTCCTTGGCTTGGCCTATTCACCAAAGGAGTACCAAGCTTTTCTGTAATGTGGACTTTCCTTCCAAATTTGCAAGAAAAAAGATTGTCCAGAAGCCACAAAGCGGTGGGCTCCGGCTACTCCTCTGCAGGGCTTTCTGGAGCAACTGGGCAATGGGCAAAGGAGAAGCAGAATGTCTATCTCTTAATGTTCAGCAAAGGGTGTCCCAGTAGCCAACTATTTCAGTGTGGTGGTTTACTTGTTATCAGTCATGGAAATCGGGGTGATTTGGTGCCAGAGAGGTAAAAGTAATTTGACAAATGCATTCATTATCTAGCTTCCTCCTACCCCTAGCCAGGACTCTCTCCCTCCCTCCCCCGTTCAGTGTGTGCAGAGGGTTGTGGGTTGTTTTATTTGATGCTGTGGGAAGGAAGCAGGCATGTACACCTTGCCAGAGCTCAGGGGAACTTTGGAGGGATGAGACTGGACGTTTTTCTCTCTAACTCAGGAAGTACGTTTTTGTATTTGCTACATGTTGGGGACATTGCAGTGAACAGGCAGACGTGGGGTCTTTTCTCATGGAGTTTTGGGTGAACTTGGAAGATGTTAGCTTACATGGAAGAACCAAGATGATTAGGAAGAAAAACTAAGATGTGTGCAGCTGGACAGTACCCAGCACCCATTAAGGTACTTGATAACTGTCTGCTGAATGAAGAATAGATAGTGTAAGAAGCAGAGAAAAGGAGCTGAACATCATGGACTTTCATAGCCCAGATTCCACGTTAGTAGGTCCTTTCCATTATGTTTTCTAACTTAGCATGGAATAACAACCAAGGTCAAGGTCAGATCCAGGTACATGGCTTCCGAGATGGTCTCTTTCACAGTGTACTCATGGGAAACAGTGTTCCTTAGTGGAAAGATCCCAAGTGTGGGATAAAGTGTAGGTTTTAGAAGTGATCTTGACATTTATTAAAAATAGTGCAGTCTTGGACAAGTCAGTTATTCTTTTTGAGTTTCAGCTTCCATATCTGTAATTTAGGGATACCTCCTTCCCAGGGTGGCTAAGAGGATTCGATGAGATGGTGACTGTGAAAGGGCTTTTATCCTAAATAACATCCATATGTTAAAGGAAAATCATTCAGCTTCTAAACAATGACATTTTACACGGCTTCAACAATTTCAACAACATCAGAAATAACAAGAAGGTTGTTGGTGTTTGGAGACATTTATATCAGAAAAATTCTTATAGTAAGGTAAGCCAAAGTTCACTCAAGGTGATTATTGCCCTGAACTCAACAGGTATGAGCGGAAATCACTGATACCCTAATATATGGCTATGCACTTAAGTGGCTATAATTAAATTCTTTTCTCAGAAATCAACCTCTTGCTTTTTCAGTCTGTCTGAATTCTTTATGTGAACTCAAATTTGGAGCAACCAGCAGCATAACATTTCACATTCTAACTGAACAAAGAACCACCGTATTTAATGACAGCATGGTTTTAAATGGACTTTCCCTAATCAGCATTTTAACAATTAAAATGAAAATTATATGTAACTATATTCCTAGTAATCCTTTGTCCTTTTAGCCTTGAAAAGAGGTTAAGTATCACTTGTGTTTAATTTTACTCTCCACTTTTATTTTTAACTCATTGTTGTACTCTAATTGTATCTTGGTTTGTGACACCTCCTATGTCAAACTCTGTGAATTCTTTAATTTCCTTCCCTTTTCCCAGATCATTAATGAGGTGGTTATATGATACCAAAGTGGGCATTAGTCCTCAGGGCTGTGCTGGACACTGTCTCCTACCTAAATGTGAGGGACCACCGTTTGTCATTACTCTTTGTTTATGGTCCTTCAGCCAATTTTCAACCTATGTGACCATGCACATATTCTACCCAATTTGAATTAATTTTGCAAGTGGAAATTCATGGAGCAGTGTATCAAATGCTTTAGTAAAATCCATATATATTACCTCTAGTGCATTCCCTTCATCCATTAATCTCGTAATGCGATTTAAAAGAGTGATCACATTTGTCTGGAATGATTTGTCCTTTATCCATCCCCAAAGCTGCCTCCTGCTCTGGGCTCCATTATCCTCCACCTACTCTCAGTTTTCTTCTCTTCACATCTGATTCATTATATTATTAGACACAGAGGCTCCCTTTTATAGTCGACAGTTACTGAGAATGGTTTTGAAAATATTTACAATTTTCTGTTTTGAAATTATTTCTCTATTTTTAAAATATAATTTTTGAATAGTATCTAAAATGTGGAAGATTGAAAATAACTTCTGTTGATCATAAAATTCATAAGCAAATTATTGTATGCAATCTCTTTATTTCAGGTGATGATTTTGTTAACAATCTATTTGTCCAGGTCTCTTTTCATTTCCTTTAAATCCATTTTTGCTATACAGTATAGTATTTAAGGTGTCTTTCCCAGTCTGCTTGTTTGAATTGAGTTTCCAGAGCCATATTTTCCCTCCTGCCTGGAAGACTGCATTGCATAAATTAAGGGTGATTATAAACATAAACTCATGCTGTATTCTCACATAATCATATCAACTAGGAATGCCTATATTTATTTGTAAAACAAGTCTTAGCAAATGTTTTTCTGTGTAGTGAGAGCAATTTGCCTGCCTGCTAAAAATATTTCTCACCTTTTAGATTTGGGTAGGGTTTTATCCTGAAGAGTTCAAGGGTTATATGCCAAACCAATAAATTTAAAGTAACGGTTAACTCAAAATAGAAAATGTTTCCAAACAGTAAGGAGAGTAGAAACAAGAGGAATAATAATGACAGAGAAGAATAATAACATCAAGGAGAAGCAGTCTGAAAGCATGCAATAAGCAATGTATCCTTAGAAACCTAGGGACAAGATTATCAGTTAACCCTACCTGGAGATTGCCTTTCAAAAGATGAAGAAGCTCAAATCTGGATTGATGCTTTGAGACTAATCCTTTGACCCATAGTTCCAATGTGAGCTACTTCTGCCTATCTATCGTTATAGTTACTGTCCAATCTTTTTCCTTTGCTCCACCAACACTGTTTAGAAATAAAGGACTTTGAATACTGATTTTTTCAGCTTTCTGCTTCAGTGGATTAAAGTAGGTGAATGCTAAAATAGGAATCAGGTCCACAAGTATATTTAGGCACCTGATCTGTGGACAGCCACCAGCAACCCTGATAAGATATCAGTGTCTTATTAAATGATGGTGTGAAATGAGCTTCATGCAAGTCAAGGTTCCATTTTGTAATCCAAATTTTTCGTTGACTAGTATATTTCAATAAGATATTCTATAGAGAAAGGTGTATCGAAAGCTATTGAACTGGTAATCAAAGACTCAGGTTCAATATGCAGTCAAGCACAAGAATGTGGAATGGAAAATAGCTACTAGACGATAAAAATGGCTATAAATTTTCCCCCCAGTTTTATCTCCATTTTGATCTCTATCCTCTTCTTCTTATAATAAACAAGTCCATTGTAGATCAAAATCAACTTGTACCCAAGAAATATGCAGCCTCACATTGACATGTAAATGTCCATTTATCTGGGTCAGGATGGCAAGTATTTATTACTGGGAAAAAAGAGGTGCATACGACATTAAGTCAATATGTATGAATAAATGCTGATTTTTTATGCAACATTAATATTAAGAAGTTGAGTGCATCTCTAAAAGGCTACCATCCTGTGTATGAGCATTTATGCTTATCCTACACAAAGAAATTGTGCTAAGAACTTGAGGCTTTTATTAGTAGTATTCTATTTTTCAAGGAAATGTTAACAATTATCTTCAAGTACACATGGTTTTAGGAAGAATTTACACATTTGTATATGTGCCTTAAAACCAAAACCATTTTTCTTGGCTTTTTAAATTTGACTGATAAAGCCTTAAAAGCTCAAGGTGTGAGTTTTCCATGTCCCTACAGACTCATTCCCTTGGCTGTACTATTAAGAAACTAAACGAAAAAAGAAAACAGGCCTGAAACTGGCATAATATTATTATTAGCCCCTTAATATGGGACTATGATTTTTTAGGAGGCTATAAGTTAAGAGTTGCAGTAAAAGGGAAGTAGAAGGTGCTGTTATTGGAAAATTTAACTCAAGTAAACATTCAAGCTACTGACTTTAATTTTTTGTTAATTTTAACCTTCTGTGGCTTATGGCTCCCTTGTCACTGAATTTTCCTTTCTCTTCCTTTTCAACTTCTAGTGAACCCCTGCCATGTGACAGACGCTGTGCTGAGTGGTGGTAATATAAACCGTGACCCAAGCCTTCAAGAATGTGCACTCTGGAAGGACAGACAAGTAAACTGATGTAGATCCTATGTTGTGCTAAGTGTTGGGTTAGAGAGGTTGTGAGTGCTCCCGGGGCATAGAAGAGTGGTAGCTAACTCTATCTGGGGAGGGGTTGGTGGAGTTCATTAGAAGAGAGGATGTTTCAGCTGAGTTTTGAAAAAGGAGTAGGAACTATCTAGAGTAGGGGTTCCTAACCTGGCATCTTTGAAGAGTCCATAGATAGAATTCAGTGGGTCTGTGAACTTGGATGGGGAAAAAAAAATTGCACCTTTATTTTCACTCATATTTAACCACAAGTCATCACTTCCTTCAGTTATAACTGTAGGAAACAAACCACAGAAATGTTAATAGTGCCATGACAACATCACCAATAGAAAGTGAAAGTGAAAGTTGTTCAGTCATGTCCAACTCTTTGCAACCCCACAGACTATACAGTCCATGGAATTCTCCAGGCCAGAACTGGATTGGGTAGCCATTCCCTTCTCTGGGGGATCTTCCCAACCCAGGGATTGAACCCAGGTCTCCCGCATTGCAGGTGGATTCTTTACCAGCTGAGCCACCAGGGAAAAAGGAAAGGTATAACATTTGTATGCAGAGTTCCAAAGAATAGCAAGGAGAGACAAGAAAACCTTCCTCAGTGGTCAGTGCAAAGATACAGAGGAAACCAATAGAATGGGAAAGACTAGAGATCTCTTCGAGAAAATTAGAGATACCAAGGGAACACTTTATGCAAAGATGGGCACAATAAAGGACAGAAATGGTTTGGACCTAACATAAGCAGAAGATATTAAGAAGAGGTGGCAAGAATACACAGAAGAATTATACAAAAAAGATCGTCATGACCCATATAACCATGATGGTATGATCACTCACCTAGAGCCAGATATCCTGGAATTTGAAGTCAAGTGGGCCTTAGGAAGCATCACTACGAACAAAGCTAGTGGAGGTGATGGAATTCAGTTGACCTATTTCAAATTGTGAAAGATGATGCTGTGAAAGTGCTGCACTCAATATGTCAGCAAATTTGGGAAACTCAGCACTGGCCACAGGACTGGAAAAGGTCCGTTTTCATTCCAATCCCAAAGAAAGGCAATGCCAAAGAATGCTCAAACTACCACACAATTGCACTCATCTCACACACTAGTAAAGTAATGCTCAAAATTCTCCAAGCCAGGCTTCAGCAATACGTGAACTGTAAACTTCCAGATGTTCAAGCTGGATTTAGAAAAGGCAGAGGAACCAGAGATCAAATGGCAACATCAGCTGGATCATAGAAAAATCAAGAGAGTTCCAGAAAAACATCTATTTCTGCTTTATTGACTACGTCAAAGCCTTTGACTGTGTGGATCACAACAAACTGTAGAAAATTCTGAAAGAGATGGGAATACCAGACCACCTGACCTGCCTCTTGAGAAATCTGTATGCAGGTCAGGAAGCAACAGTTAGGACTGTACATGGAACAACAGACTGGTTCCAAATAGGAAAAGGAGTACATCAAGGCTGTATATTATCACCCTGCTTATTTAATTTCTATGCAGAGTACATCATGAGAAACGCTGGGCTGGAGGAAGCACAAGCTGGAATCAAGATTGCCGGGAGAAATATCAATAACCTCAGACATGCAGATGACACCACCCTTATAGCAGAAAGTGAAGGAGAACTAAAGAGCCTCTTGATGAAAGTGAAAGAGGAGAGTGAAAACGTTGGCTTAAAGCTCAACATTCAGAAAGCTAAGATCATGGCATCTGGTGCCATCACTTCATGGCAAATAGATGGGAAAACAATGGAAACAGTGAGAGACTTTATTTTTCTGGGCTCCAAAATCACTGCAGATAGTGACTGCAGCCACGAAATTAAAAGACGCTTGCCCCTTGGAAGAAAAGCTATGACCAACCTAGACAACATATTAAAAAGCAGAGACATTACTTTTCCAACAAAGGTCCATCTAGTCAAGGCTATGGTTTTTCCAGTAGTCATGTATGGATGTGAGAGTTGGACTATAAAGAAAGCTGAGCACCGAACAACTAATGCTTTTGAATTGTGGTGTTGACAGCCTCTTGAGAGTCGCTTGGTCTGCAAGGAGATCCAACCAGTCCATCCTAAAGGAAATCAGTCCTGAATATTCACCAGGAGGACTGATGCTGAAGCTGAAACTTTAATACTTTGGCCACCTGATGCAAACAACTGACTCATTTTAAGAGTTCCCGATGCTGGGAAAGATTGAAGGTGGGAGGAGAAGGGGACGACAGAGGATGAGATGGTTGGATGGCATTACTGACTCAAAGGACATGAGTTTGAGTAAACTCTGGGAGTTAGTGACGGACAGGGAGGCCTGGCCAGGGAGGCCTGGCGTGCTTCAGTTCATGGGATCACAAAGAGTCGGACACAACTGAGTGACTGAACTGAACTGAATCAGGGAAGCCCAAGAATACTGGAGTGGTTAGCCTATCCCTTTTCCAGCAGATCTAGAAACCACAGCTATTTTCATATCACAGCCATATCATGTAGTGCTGTAGGTAAACTCAAAATATCTCTAATTCTTCAGTTCAGTTCAGTCACTCAGTTGTGTCCAACTCTTTGCGAGCCCATGAATCGCAGCACGCCAGGCCTCCCTGTCCATCACCAACTCCCAGAGTTTACTCAAACTCATGTCCGTCGAGTCGGTGATGCCATCCAGCCATCTCATCCTCTGTTGTCCCCTTCTCCTCCTGCTCTTCCAGCATCAGGGTCTTTTCCAGTGAGTCAACTCTTCACATGAGGTGGCCAAAGTATTGGAGTTTCAGCCTCAGCAACAGTCCTTCCAATGAACACCCAGGACTGATCTCCCCCAGGATGGACTGATTGGATCTTCTAGCAGTCCAAGGGACTCTCAAGAGTCTTCTCCAACACCACAGTTCAAAAGCATCAATTTTTTGGCACTTAGCTTTCTTCACAGTCCAACTCTCACATCCATACATGATCACTGGAAAAACCATAGCCTTGACTAGATGGGCATTTGTTGGCAAAATAATGTCTCTGCTTTTTAATATGCTGTCTAGGTTGGTCATAACTTTCCTTCCAAGGAGTAAGCATCTTTTAATTTCATGGCTGCAATCACCATCTGCAGTGATTTTTGGAGCCCCAAAAAATAAAGTCTGACACTGCTTCCACTGTTTCCCCATGTATTTCCCATGAAGTGATGGGACCAGATGCCATGATCTTAGTTTTGTAGGTAATCTCAAAATATCTCTAATTCTTAGCACCACCTTAAAATTATATTGTAGATCTATCACTGAAACTATCAACATTTTAATAAAAATCATACATATCACATAGAAATTGGTTTTAATATTTAATTGATTTTAATATTTAGATAACTGAATTTTAATATAAATTAGTTTCCCTTGTAATTCTATATATTTTACTTCACTCACTTATGAGAAATATTCTGAGAAAAGGCCCATAGACTTCAGGTCTATGGCAGAATGGCAGTAGGGTTCACGGCACCGAGAAGGTTAAGAATCCCTGAAGTAGTGAGAAGGTTGAGGGAGGGAGCAGTACTTTTTTCAGGAAGTGGAAAAGTTTATGCTTTATTTTAAGCACTTCATCTTGATGCTTCAACTTATGTATAAAGTTTCTTTAAAAGGATATGTTGGTAAGTATGGAGACTAAATATGTGCACAACGGTTTTGTTTTGACAGGGATATGCTCATGGGAAGCAAATCTATTGATTAGGCATATTAATAACGCACTGAATTTCTGAGCCTAACAAAAAGGTATGTCATGACACTGGATTCTGCAGCTAGTTATGGTATGCTAAAGGCCTGAAATACATACTTGCAATCTCTTCTTGCATAAATAGAAAGCTAATGATCAATTAAGATTAACCAACATTTGCCTTATATCCATGTTAGTGGTTGTAATAGATGCTGGAAATAAGCACTTCATGCTAAAATTTTATCAAGCATTAATGGTAGCTGCAGCCAGCTTTAGAAAGAGCACTTGACCAGGAGTCCATAGCCTCAAGTCATAAGCTCAAGTCTGACAGTAGTATCTATGTTACATTGTGCATATTTATTATTGGTAAAAAGGAGATAATGATTCTTGCTCTAACTTGTCTCCTAAGTTTGCCCTAAGGATATAAATGACAACATCAAATGTCAAGATGTTTAGGTGGGTTTGAAACATGATACATATATTTTTTCATGGAGATAACAGTGAAATATTGATATTATATTTTATGTTATGATTATAGAAACAACAGTGAAATATTTCTTTCCTTGTACTGTAAAATATATTGAATATAAAACCTATTAGGAAAATGGGACTGAAAAATACATCATTATGTATTAAAACATAAAAGGCAAATATAGCATATGACTATATCAATAACATAGGGGTTAAATTCCTACAAGACTGAAGACACTGAAGCACTGTTTGATTCCATAATAAAATCATTTCCCTATGGTGGGCAGCAAGCTTTCAAGTATGACCTGTAGGAACGGTAGCACAAGACAACAATGGATTTATGTATGTGCTATTTAGATTTAGGGGCCCTAAGATCACAAAAAAACCACATTTAATTAGCAAAGTGCATTCAGTTCTAAAATTTAGATCACTTTCTCCAAATAACCTTGTTCTTCAGAGAAATCATACAAGTGCGTGTTGACAAATATTGCACACAATGGGAAAAAGAGACCAATCTCAGGGTTTTTCTTCCTAAAAAAAACTATTCTTTTTAATTATGCTTTTCATTATAACCTAGCAGAGAAGGATTTAAGTACTAGCCTGGGTCTTCCATTATCTAGCTCAATGTTGAAAGTTTATTTCTACAGTAAAATACACCTTTCACATTCAGGGTGTTGCTGTATAAATCAAACAAAGAGAGCTGCGTTCCAATTCTCTCCACTACCACAGAAGCATACAAGTTACTCACCAGAACATTCTTCCATTTACAGCTTGAAGTGTTTTTCAACCTCAAGTATGCCTAGAAACATTCTTAAGCCAAGGCTACTGTGATTATACCTATTAGAGTTTTATTCTTTATAAATTATCTAAGCTAAATGGAGTCCAAAATGCTGACCCTTATCTGCCAATTGGAATAATCCCTAACCCTCAATCATTTGCTAAAAGAGACAAACGAGCTAGATTTGAGTTCTGAAACTACCACCTCTGAATAAAAAGAAAAAAATAGCAAAGCTTAATATGCATCTGGGAAAGACACAGTTAATGGTGGAGAACTGTGGGCTCTAACCTGCTTATGTTCATTGCTTCCCAAGTATAGACACTTACACAGAGATACCAAGGCATACATTTATTAACTCACACAGATGAATCTGAGTGACTAAACATTCTAAAATGAGGAGAAGAAAAACTCAGTCAATTCTCCCCACATCCTAGACAGTACACACGCACCCACTAAAACACACCCTTGACAAGCATAAAATCTACAAGTCCTTAAACAATTTTGTAGCCATCAATTACAAATTAATGAAACCCACTGAGGCAGAAGCATAAAGACACACAGTTCAAGATTTAAGCACCAAAGCAAGGCAGACGCCTGATAGAAGAAGTCAGAAGTTCCAAAATGGAAAGGATTGTATCCTGGACACCAAAGCAGACCGTCGGTTTCTGTAGCACAGCAAATAATTTGAAAGACCGTTCTCCCTTGCCACCCAAATTTCTAAACATTAAAGCTGAATATTTTCAATCGTCTATAAGGTTATCCTGATAGTGGACAAAGTTTTGGTCAATGGTTTTGTTCTTGCTGGCTGGTTTCAAGGGCTTTGCTCTCAAAGAAGTTCTAAGCATCTTTCCTTTTCCATTACTCTTGGGAAAGGGATGCTCTGTTCACTTCATGTGAGCTTAGATTTATGAGGTGCTGAGAAACAGGAATTTGGGGGTCCTTCAAGTTATCTTCCTAGATTTAACACAGCAGGCGAAGCGACACAGGGTCTTGACACAGGTTAACACATTTGAGCTGTTTGTTACTTTAACCAAGCTGATGCCCCAATGAAAGCAAGAACAAAGCAACTACTCAAGAAGTCTTCCCCTCACTGTCCCCCACCCCCCAAACACAGCCCATCCCTTCTTGAGTCCAGGCTCCCGAGTGCAGAAACTGTAGCCTTGACTGGGGAGAGCGGCACCCCTTTCTCAGCTGCAGGCTGTGTTTGGAAAGGATGGATTTTTCCCAGTATCTGATAAACCCGAGACATCGTGACTGTCACTCTGAGGGTGAGCCACATGGGGTTCAAAAGAAGGAATGCGATTTATAAACAGATACATGAGAGGGGGAAGAGTACACAGTCAGGAGAGGGAGGGCACTAATATCAAAGACCCTACTGGATGGCCCACACTCCCTGTGTCTGTAAGAGGCTCCTAGGCTATTTTAATTATAAATATTTATATCCATGGAAGCAAATTCAGAAGGATTCATATCTCTGGGGAGCGTAGATCAATACATCTAAGCAAGCCTCCTCTCCAGGCTGACCACTTAACACTGTTATCACCGATTAGGGTGGCTCGGCCCTCAGGGAGGGTGTCGGTTCTCCTCTTGTCCTCTGGAGGTCCACCCCACTCTTGGCCCCAAGAGGAAATCAATACCCAGACGCAGGGATCGATACTCAGGACATCTGCTTGGCTGCAGGGGCTGACCGTAAGATCAGAGTTTGGTTAGCCCTTGCTTGTCCCGCGAACTCCCCTTCTTCCGTCACGGCCCCTCCAGCTTCTCAGATCTGCTCCGGGGGCGAGGGGGGCACCCTGGTTTTGATGTTTAACTCATTAACTGAATTTAGCAGAAATGCTGGTGACTCTTCCAAGGAAGGGAAGACAGATTTGGTTATCATTTGCCTCACTTTCCGAAAAGTGAGGAAACTTACCAGACCTCGAGGATTGGGTCATTTCCTGCCCTGTGGCCCGTGGCATGTGTCCTGCTGCCGACCATCCAGCTACCAAGTTCTGTCGGAGCGGCTGGAGCGGGCTGGGTTTCTTTTCCAGGTCTGCCTGCGTCTTCCTATGCTTGGTCTGCAGTTGATAGATCCTCTGCTCCTGAAGCATCCAGCTATTGACCCGCCCAGGAAAGAAAGAAAAAAATGGGAAAAAAAAATCAATTAATACTAAACGGCTTAACAAAACCCTGCACAGCACAGGCCTGAAGCTTACAGGGTAGGAGTTGGTGTGGTCTCAGTGGCAAGTGGTTGTGGGGACAGGCTCAGCCAGCTAGAAAAGCTGATGTTCCAGGGACAGGAAGCCAATATGGTAGGCGTGATCACACATATACGCGCATACACGCGCACACACACACACACACACGCACATGGCAGCTCGGTCTGACATGCCTTAGTCTGGGAGCAAAGAGGACAGTGCAGGTACATGTTCATTGTGAGCCGGTGGAAGGCAAACCATTCACTGAAACAGAAGAAGGACTGAAATCAAACTGATAGAAAGGGTGGGTATTTTTCTATTTTCTGGGTTTTTTTTTTGGGGGGGGGTGGTTGTGGTGATGGGTGTAGAAAGAGAGGAGATATTGTTTTGTTCTGAAAAGGTAATATCGTTTACGTGTTGCAGGAGTGTCACCCCAGGCATTTCTTCGTGTGTCTCCCTATTACACCGTCACATGCAGAACCACATGAAGCTTTTTTTTAAGGGAGGGGGGCAAGAAAATGGGGGAGCACCATACCTCAGCTGACAGGCCCTTTCTCTTCTGCACGATCTGGCTTTGAAGGCTCAGGATTTTTTTTGCATCTCGCTGTTCCAGCTGTAAAGAGTTTACATAGGGAGGGAGCAAGGAAGGATCATGAATGTCAACCAATGAGCAATTAGCATGACAAGACTAAAGTATTGATCCACGAAAGCTCACTGCACGGCTGTAGCCCCAGAGGTAGAGCGGCTCCCCTGTCACTAACTCCAACAGTGCATTTCAGAAGCCTGTAATGTAGGGCTGTAGTGTAGAACTACTCCTGTAGCTCCGGCCCCTTCTCGGGTCAGGGGAGGGTGGTACCACCCTCTTGTTGCTCATCTGTAGCTTTTGAGGGTCTCCATCCCTGGGCAGAAAGCAGAGGGTAACATAAAATATGGAAAGATTTTGGTTGTCCTACTTCATTCATTTTTAAAAATACAGCTCCTTCCTGATGGCACCAGGCAGTTCTGTGTATTGATTGGAGAAGGGCGAGGGCGAAATCCTGGCCTGACAGCTGGGGCTGGAACTAGCGTGGTTCACCACTTTGCATGGTCAGGGGCAAACTGCCTACTGTAGTGTCAGCTTCTAGGCCAACCCAGATACACACTTTCTGAGCACATTTGATTCAGTTTAGATGGTAAGCATCAAAATAGGAGGGGAAAAGGTGCTGTTTCACTAAAGAAGCACCCTTATTCCTAGGTGTAAGATTATGGAAATGGCAACCCACTCCAGTATTCTTGCCTGGGAAATTCAATGGACCAAGGAGCCTGGTGGGCTACAGTTTATGGGGTCTCAAGGAGGCATTCAGACATGACTGAGTGACTGACACTTTTTTTAAGGCTATAATGCATCAAAAGAGAAAATGATGGAGCCTGGGACTTGGCAGATCTGGTGATTAGATGACCCTAGCCTGGTGAGACATTACCCTGTAAGGTTCTCCATTCTCCACTGATTCTTTCTTTTGTGGTTGTTTAGTCGCTAATTTCAGTCTGACTCTTTTGTGACCCCTGTGGATTATAGCCTGCCAGGCTCCTCCCATGGGACCTCCTAGGCAAAAATACTGGATTGTGTTGCCATTTCCTTCTTCAGGAGATCTTTCTGATGCAGGGATCAAACCCGCATCTTCTGCATTGGCAGGCAAATTCTTTACCACTGAGAAGAAGGGAAGCCTCCTTCTCTTGTTACTCTCAACCATATTCATGTTAACCTTACCTCTACTTTTCCCCCTATCCATTCCATGCCTTCCTTAAATTCACTTCTTAAATTGCTTTTCCATTTTTTTTCATACTCTTCTTTAAATATCCACTAGGAGCCCATCTCTTCCAGGAAGTCTTCCAAATAGTGTGTGAACTTCCAATATGTGCCCAGAACTTCTCTATCATGATGAACAGTACAGCTATAGTCTCTGTGCTCAAAGAACTTACAGCCTAGCTGAATCAATGAGCACCCACTGACAACAAAACTATCTGTCCACCTTCCATCACCTATCCATCCTCTATCCTCTATCCGCTTGTTGATTCATTCAATCTGTGTTTATTGAGAATTTCCTATTGTCAGGAATTCTTCTTTGCTGAAAATACAATGGTGTGGCAGAGACTTGTGCATATGTGCATGCTCAGTTGCTCAATTGTGTCCCACTCTTTGTGATCCCATGGACTGTAACCCGCCAGACTCCTCTGTCCATGCGATTTTCCAGGCAAGAATACTGGAGTGAATTGCCATTTCCTCCTCCAGGGGATCTTCCTGATCCAGGGATCAAACTCGTATCTCCTGTATTGGCCTGTGAATTCTTTTTTTTTTTTTTTCCATTTATTTTTATTAGTTGGAGGCTAATTACTTTACAATATTGAAGTGGGTTTTGTCATACATTGACATGAATCAGCCATGGAGTTACATGTATTCCCCATCCCGATCCCCCCTCCCACCTCCCTTTCCACCTGATTCCTCTGGGTCTTCCCAGTGCACCAGGCCCGAGCACTTGTCTCATTCATCCAACCTGGGCTTGGCCAGTGAATTCTTTACCACTGCACCACCTGGGAAGCCTGGAAGAAACTTGAGTGCCTGCTAATAACCATTTTCTCCTCTTCTTTCTGAATACGTAGGTAATCTTTTATTTCTCAGCTCTTTTGACTGAGTTCCACCCAGTGGAATGTGGGTGGATATAATGCATGCCTGGCCTGGCTCATAAAAATCTCCCACATGACCCTTTATTCTCTTTTCCTTCCATCGTGACTTTGATGGCAACAGGTTGAGGTCTAAAGGGTGAGTGAACTACGGGAACATAAAGGTGTTAACAGAAATGGAGAAGAGAACGTGCAAAGTTGCTGTTAGATGGAGTGAGGTACATTCTAGGAATGGAAAGAACACTAGTGTAAGTAGAACATGGAGAATGAGAAGGGATATGGTGCAATGTGAGGATGGGTAAGCAGGTAATGTCCATTCAGGGGCGTGTAGGTTATGGATTTTAGTTTCCACCCTAAGATCATTAGGAAGCAATTCCAGTTTTAAGTAAGACTGATAACAAGATCATATCTGTAAGCTGAAAAGTTCTCCCTGGCTGCAGCATGAAGAATGAATTAACAGCTCCATTTCCAGTCATATGGTGGAACAGATACCCAAAAAAGGCTTCCACCAAAAAATGTTAAGATGTTCCAAATAAAAGAGAACATACCATCTTTTAAATAAGTGGCTAAGGGGAATTCCTTGGTGGTCCAGTGGTTGGAACTCAGCTCTTTCACTGCTGGGGCCCAGGTTTGATCCCTGGTCAAGGACCTAAGGTCCTGCAAGCTGCATAGCATGACCAAAAAAAGGGCTAAGCTCGCAAGTACAGAACCCTCCAAGTTCCAGATACAATGAGGGAACCGAAATGAGAAGAGTAAGCTATGGAACATGAATCTGCATTGAAGAGCACTGCCCAGTCAGTGACCACAGGGATTAGTTTTAAACCCCTATACTGGGACAGGGCCCGTAAAAGTTAGGAATTTGGAACTGATCATCCCGATGTAAAACCGTGACCTTTAAAAGGATGGCCTAGGGAAAATAAACCCACATGTTGTCTTTTCTTGGCCCAAGGGTGGGAAAAAAGTAGTCTCCCCTGAGAATCTGTGACTATGCTTTACAGGCTTGGAAAGTTAAGAATTAAAACCAAACTTGGTCTCAAGCTAGTAATATCCCTGTGACATTTGGCAGGAGCAAATCCAAAAAAATGCTCCAGAGAGCTACAGCTTCGTATAGGTCACCTAGGTTTCTTGTAGAGAATGCCCTGTCAAAGATGTACCAATGTGTTCTAAAACTAAAAGCCATGAGTGAGAGGTAGGCAAAGCAAACAGCAGATTTAGACCACTGAGAACTTCAGAACTTTGGGTGGCAGGACAACATGGACTGCAAAAGAAGTATATTGAAAGTGATTAAAGACATAAAAGAAGGTATCAAAATCATACAAAAAAACCCAGCAAGACATTATGAAAAAAAGAAAGTGGACTGGAGAGGGATAAGAATAATATCAGGATCAAGAGTGACTCTCTAAACAAATGTGCAGGACTCTTGGTACATATCAGGATTTAGGAAGCAGTCATCTTTATCTTTTCTCTCTTTATGTTAAATATGTTATTTATATAGGACAAACCTCTCATTTGCTTTGTTAGTGACATCTAAAATGTAAGGGCATAATGAGTGGCCCAAAGCCAGGAAGCATTTTCCATATTTGAAACTGATGGTCAGCTCATAAGACATTCTCTGTTATGACTGCTGAAATGTCTCATAAAGGAAAATATTAATATCATCTCAGTGTGATTCCTTTGCTTCTTTGCACTCTTCAGTTCAGTGTTCTCTTTCCAGCTGGGCACAAATTGAGGACACGGGCCTTTTCAATGGTGGACAAAGAGCCATAAAGGGAGGGAGGTGGCAAGCATCAAAGGAAAGCTCAAAATAAGGAAAGCTCATTATTTTATAAGAAACTTTTTTTTTTGCTACTGTTTCAAAAATTATTTCTATGCCTCACAAAAGAACTAGGAATAAGCAATGTGGTAACATCAAGAGGTTACCAGGTCAGTCTGAACTGCTGCTCTGGAAGGACCAATGTTGCTTCACAAATTCCAAGATGTTCCTTTATGGACAAAGGCTTGATCTACAATAAGGGTTTTTGGTAGTGGAGAGACTTATATGGAACTAGACAATTCCTGATGCAAAGAATTGACTCACTGGAAAAGACCCTGATGCGGGGAAAGATTGAAGGCAGGAGGAGAAGGGGACGACAGAGGATGACATGGTTGGATGGCATCACAGACTTGATGGACATGAGTTTGAGCAAGCTCCAGGAGTTGGTGATGGATAGGGAAGCCTGGTGTGCTGCAGTCCATGGGTGCAGTCCACAAAGAGTTGGACACTACTAAGCGACTGAACTGAACTGAGACCATTACAAGCAAGAGGAATCAGGTCAATGTCATTCACCTCTGTCTCGTGAGACACTGATCATCATCACTATCATCATTACCTTTTATTGAAGTTTAGCTACCTGCTAGACAACATGTTATTTGATTTACCATCAGAAAGCCTCTGCAGAGTGGGCATTAATATCCCCATTAATATCCCCTGATGACAGATGCAAAAAATGAAATCATCCAAATGTTCTCATATTATATTAGAACCAGCATAAGATAAATGCCCTTAGCCTTTCCTTAGCTGGTTTAGATAGGGGCAAAGTCATTCATGGGATCCTCAAGAGGCTCAGTGGTAAAGAATCTGCCTGCCAATGCAGGAGATGCAGGAGACATGGGTTTGATCCCTGGGTTGGGAGGATCCCCTGGAGGAGGAAATGGAAACCTACTCCAGTATTCTTGCCTAGGAAAACCTATGGACAGAGGAGCCTGGCGGGCTACAGTCCAGGGGGTCACAAAGAGTTGGACACAATTGAGTGACTGGGCACATATGTAAAGTCATTCATAGCCCTAAGTAGGAAAGGGGCTGATAGGGAATTTCTTTCTTCATGCACTTTCAGAGAAGATTGTGTTCTGAGCAGCCAAAATGGAGACAATTGAACTCAATAAAATTTGTCTTTCACTTGCTCACAAATGCACATTTACCCCAGTTGGAGAGAGATACTTGGAAAATAATGATTTACAGAATTTGGTATATTGCTGGAGGTGCTTTCAATCAGCTATTTATCATATAGATGGGCAGTATCAAACTGTAAGTGCCTCTCCTTTCTGTCCACTCTGTTTCTGTATGTTCTTTTTTTACGTTTGTTTATTTTTGATTGTTCTTGGTCTTTGTTGCTGCTCGCAGGCTTTTCTCTAGTTGTAGCGAGTGGGGGCTACCTTCTAGCTGTGGTGCATGTGCTTCTCATTGCAGTGGCTTCTATTATTGCAGAGCATGGGCTTCAAAGATGTGGCGCAAGGGCTTAGTTACCCCATAGCATGTGGGATCTTCCTGGACAAGGGATTAAACCCATGTCCCCTGCATTGGCAGGCAGATTCTTAACCACTGGACCACCAGGGAAGTCCTGCATGTTCTTTAAAAGAGTGGCTATTTATCCCTGTATTTGCTCTTGCATTTTGCTCTCTCCTCTGTCTGTGACTCATCCCCTTGCTCTTATTCCTGTCCCCTCTCCACAGATTTTCTTTAACATTGTATGTGGATAAATCACACATACACATGTGAATATTATGAATCTGTACAATATAGAGTACAACTTGGTTTTTATTAGAACCATTTCTAAGAGATGAATCCTAATGATATTCCCACCATCAGGTAAATAGTAGATTTGGGCGGGAAGCATGATGGCTCTTAGGTCAAGGAGTAAATAGCCAATGATTACAGAATGCAGTAAAGAAAGGCTGGAGGAACAGTTTATCAATAGCTATAACAAATCATAGAGTTCCTGTTAATAGTTTATACAACTGTAATTATCTCAATATGTGATTTGAGGTTTTCAGTCTTTATGGTGTTCTTTCTCATACTAAAGCAAAGTTTACCTAAGAGACAATGCCTTATTTTATAACCTCTTGGTACTGGTACATTTTGAGCCTACAAGCCCTATTTCACGTGAATGTTTACATATAATGTCTATCATCACTGTCTTTATATGCATAGCAGCATCTTGTGTTCATAGATATTGTGGTTTTAAAGATTTGTCCTCTCATCAGTTTAATTTTCTTGCCCTAGTTATACAGGAGGACTCATACCTACAAAGGACTATTTGCGTTCTTTTTGCTTGCAGCTTGAATTAGCCCACTGTCTCACTGAATAGTTATAACCAGTTCCTACTGATAGCAAGAGATGCTTTATTGTTAAAGGTTTTTTTTACCTATTAAAAGAGGTTTCTGGATATCAGGCCTTAAAATCCTATCTCCATTTCTTTTTGAAGGGAAAATCAGAAAGAAAGTATTTTGAAATTATGCCTTGCACATAATAGGAATTCAATCAATATTGATTTCTTCAGTTTTGAAAGCAATATTTTGATTCAAGTTGTACTAGAGGGATAAACACAAATGGCATTTGTGTTTATTGTGTCGTCAGTGATGGAAAAATGATGTTTGCACAATACCTAACAATGCACCACGTGCACCAAAATAAATTTCACATAAATTAAAAACATACAAATAAAACCACAAAATTACTAGAAGAAAGGAGAGAACTAAAAAGGATAATATTGGAGTGAGAGAAGTCCTTGCAAAACATGAGATAAAACCCAGAAGTCATAATATAAGGATACAAAACTTCACTATAATAAACATAAAACAAATTTCTACGTGGCAAAAATCATCATAATCAAAGTAAAAAGAGAGATGAAAGATTGGGAGGTTCTATAATTCATATCACAAACAAGTTGCCAATTTCTATAATATATAAAGACCTGCTACAAATCAATGTACAAAAGTTTAATAACCTAATGGAAAACAAGCAAGTAGTTCATAGGAAAAACAATTTCACTCAAAGCAAGAGAAATGCAAATTAAATCTTCACTGAGACATCATTTTATACTTAATATATTGGCAAAACTCCCAAATAATTGACAAAACAATTTACTGGTGAAGATACAGAAAAGCAAACTCTTTCAGATATTGCTGATGGGGGTAAAAACCAGCACCAAACTCTATGTGATGCAATTTTCCAAGATACATTAAAATTACACGTACATACCCTTTGGCCTAGCTAGTTCAGTTCTATAATTTATCCAACCAATATACCTGTACACACATGGAAGACGACACATGTAAAAGGCTATGCATTGCAGCTTTGTAATAGTAAAGGACTAGAAACTACCTAAATGTCTCTTAGGAGGACACTAGTTAAATACATAAAGGTTTATCTGACAATAGGATATCATGAAGCTGTAGAAATGACTGATGACTCTGCTACATTGAAATTCCTTCTCTGTATCCATTTCAGGAAAATAAAATAGCAGGAGAAGTCCAGAAAAACCATAAATACCCATAAACATGATGTCAAAAAAATGTGCAGAGCAGGGTACATGGCATGTTACTTGTGTAAAAATGGGGAGGGCTGTATATGCATACAGGTATTTGCTTGTATGGGTTTCCCAGGGGGTGCTAGTGGTAAAGAACCCTCCTTAGGTGCAGGAGACCTAAGAGACAAGGGTACGATCCCTGGGTCTGGAAAAGCCCCTGGAGGAGGGCATGGCAACACATCCCAGTATTCTTGCCTGGAGAAGCCCATGGATAGAGGAGCCTGGAGGGCTACAGTCCATGGGGTCGCAAAGAGTTGGACATGACTAAAGTGACTTAACACGCACGCACATTTGCTTGTATATGCATACAGTAACTCTAGAAGGACACACAGAAACTGGATATCATGGATTGCCATTGAATAAAGTAACTGGGAAGGTGGGAGACACAGAACAAGAGAATTTTCACTGTGTACCTTTTGTACTTCTAACAGTGATTCCATATTTTAAAAGTTAATTAATTAAAAAAAAACTTTCATATATAGGCATGCCCATAACTACACATACACATACATGCAGAACAAACTTCATTTGCTATCAGACTTCAGATCTAAAAAGATAAATAAATTCCCGGCATGCTAGCTTCTTGGCAAGGTTACAGGGCCTTGGGAATTAATGACACGCATGTTTTTTTTTTTTAATTTTTTTATTTTTCAGTGGGTTTTGTCATACATTGATATGAATCAGCCATAGAGTTACACGTATTCCCCATCCCGGTCCCCCATCCCACATCCCTCTCCACCCGATTCCTCCGGGTCTTCCCAGCCCACCAGGTCCGAGCACTTGATTCATGCATCCCACCTGGGCTGGTGGTCTGTTTCACCATAGATAATATACATGCTGTTCTTTCGAAACATCCCACCCTCACCTTCTCCCACATAGTTCAAAAGTCTGTTCTGTACTTCTGTGTCTCTTTTTCTGTTTTGCATATAGGGTTATTGTTAACATCTTTCTAAATTCCATATATATGACACGCATGTTATAATTAGGGTTAAGTGGGATTCATCAGCAAGCAGAATGGCTGAGTGGTTAAGGTGTTGGACTTCAGACCCAGTGGGTTAGTGCCTTGTGGGTTTGAATCCCACTCTCGGTAGGTTCAATTTTGGGACCTCCCTGGTGGGTCCAGTGGCTAAGATGCCACACTCCCAATGTAGGGGTCCCGGGTTCCATCCCTGGTCAAGAAATTAGATTCCACATGCCACAACTAAGATCCCAAATGCCACAATGAAGATCCAGTGCAATCAAACAAATAAATAAATATATGGGCTTCCCAGGTGGTGCTAGTGGTAAAGAACCCACCTATCAAAGCAGGAGATGTAAGAGACATGGGTTCGATCCCTGGGTTGAAAAGATCCCCTGGAGAAAGAAACGGCAACTCGCTCTAGTATTCTTGCCTGGAGAATCCCATGGACAGAGGAGCCTGGTGGGCTACAGTCCATGGGGTTGCAAAGAGTCGGACACGACTGAAGCGACTAAGCATGCATGCATCAGCCAAACATGGCTGTCTCCTGAACTCCTAGCACACACACTTGTTGAATGAAAAAATGAAAACTGGACAAGCAATAACTAAACAACAAATAGACTTTGAGAATGATCCCAACTACCAATACAGTAAAAATAAACACAATTGTAATGCTCACTAAGTCTGGAGACATGGTTGCCACTGCATAGCTGTAGGCTTGGTAAAGTAAGTCATTTGGACAGGGAGAGGTGGCTGTCACATTAGTGAACAGTGAGTGTGGACTAGATCATTTCCAATGCTCCCTCCAGTTGCACTTTTCCTTGAACTATCCCAACTGCAACACTCTTCACCAGAGTGTGTGACTAAGCTCTTCACTGTCACATGGTGTCTGGTCTCCGTTTTCCCAAACCTGGGAAGACCTCAGAGTTACACTGCTTTCAGTCTTCTCCTCTTTGCCTTAAAACACACAAAAGTCTTCCCTCCAAAAAACCTGAGTCACTGTTTTATTTAATTCTCTCTTTCTCGCATTTCTCTCTTCCTTTTTTTCCCCAAATTTTAAAATATGGGATTTATAACTGCGTCTCCCATGATTTAAATTTTGTGTGTTTCTTATTAAGCCAAAATTGACATCACATTAAAATTAACCATTTAGAGTGTACAATTTAGTGGCATTTAGTTCATGCACAATGATGTCCAATTATCACCTCTGTCTAGTTCTAAAATATTTTCATCACCCTCAAAGCATACCTTGTACCCACTAAGCAGTCACTCCCTCCTCTCACCAGCCTCTGGCAACCATCTTCCATCTTTCTATGTCTATGGACTTAGCTATTCTGGACATTTCATCATAAATGGCATGTGACCTATGTAACATTTGATGTCTGGTTTCTTTTACTTAGCATAATTTTTTTTGAGGTTCACCCATGTTGTAGCATGTATCTGCTTCATTTCTTGTTATGGATGAATAATATTCCATTGTGTGGTTATACCATGCTTTGTTTAACCATTCATCAGTTGGTGAACACTTGTGTTGTCACCCCTTTTGACTTTGTGATTAGTTCTGCTATGGACATTCGTGAACACATATATGCGTGAATATCTGTTATTCAATCATTCTGGATAAACACCTAGGAGTGGGTTTGCTGGCTCAGACAGTTAATTCTATATCTAGCTGTTTGAGAAACTTTTTGTGTTTGCCTATTTTTAGTAGTTTAAAAAAATTTATTTAATTTTGGTTGTGCTGGGTCTTCATTGGTGTGTGCAGGCTTTCTCTAGTTGTGGTGAGCAGAGGCTACTCTCTAGTTGTGGTGTGCAGGCTTCTCACTGTGGCGGCTTCTCTTGTTGGGAAGCACAGGCTCTAGTTGTGTGTGCTTCAGTAACTGTGGTGGACAGGATTAGTTGCCCCACAGCATGTGGAATTTTCCTGAACTGGGGATCAAATCCGTGTCCCCTGCATTGGCCGGTGGATTCTTTACCATTGGACCAACAAGGAAGTCCCTTGTGTCTTTTTCTGAAACAGCTTGCTTAGGCTCAGGTGCAGACATTCACTACAGGCTCATTCATTCAATAACTACTTATTACGTGCTTGTTAAGAAACAGGCCCTTTGCTCAGACACTGGAAGATATGAGGGCAAGTAAGACAGTTTATCCCTTGAAGGGTCTCATGGTCTCGCATAAAGAGGTAGATAGGAAAATGAACAAAATGTAAACTGGATAGCATCTTTCCAATAATGCAAATCCTTCAGGAACTCATCATTGTACCGGGAAGAAACCCCTAATTCCGTCCTAGAAGCTTTACTACTCTGCCTACACCTGTGACCTCATGTAATCTCTATGTGGGAAAAATATGGAGTATTATGGAAGTCCAGTGTTAGGAGAGAGAACTTCAAGGAAGAGATGAGATTTGGCATGTCCCTTAGGTTAGCAGGAGGATTGCTATAGAAACCAAATGTGAACTCCTGAAGGGAGCCACACGAATGCATTTTCTCATCTACTTTGGATTACCTTCCTTTTCTTAGAACCGACCCTCCAGCTGAAAATGGACAACTGATCAACTTAGGCATGAATCTGGGGCAAATTTTTAATCCTGCTTTCATTGATGAAAAGGAATTAATAATTTCCTGGAGGAAATGACTCATTTTTACCCAAGATGTTAATATTTTGAGGGCAATGTAGTATTATTTGGGCTTCCCAGGTGGCTCAGTGGTAAAGAATCTGCCTGCCAATGCAAGACATGGGTTCGGGCCCTGGGTGGGAATGATCCCCTGCAGTAGGAAATGGCAGCCACTCCAGTATTCTTGCCTGGAGAACCCCATGGACAGAGGATCTGGTGGGCTACAATCCATAAGGTTGCAAACAGTGAGACATGATTGAGTGACTTAGCATTCAGTGTGATAGCATTATTTAGGAATTTGGCAAAGTAATTAACCTATGGCTTGTGCTAGTACACTTATAGGACATAAAACCCTTGTTTACTTTATCATCAGAGTCATTATTAGTATCCTTAATTATTGAAGACATTTACACCTTAGAATTTAATGAACTGCTGGAATTATGAAGGTCAATAAATTGTTTGAGCATTTTAAGAGTTAATGGAAATTTACACCAATCTAGATTACATAATCTCTTCTAAATTTTTATTCATCTCTACCATGTATACTAATGTCACTTTAACTGGTCTACCTCTAACATTTGCAGAACCTGGGGTGAGAGAGTCAATAGAAGTGTACATATTATACCATATATCTAAATGTTTAAAAGTTATATATCAAGTGAAAGTTGCTCAGTCCTGTCTGACTCTTTGAGCCCACCAGGCTCCTCTGTCCGTGAGATTCACTGAGCAATAATACTGGAGTGGGTTGCCATTTCCTCCCATTCCAGGGCATCTTCCCGACCCAGGAATCGAACCTGTGTCTCCTGCATTGTAGCAGATTCTTTACCATCTGAGCCATCAGATTTTAAAGTTATATATAAAATGGTTGCATAAAATATATTCTATCTTCCTACTTGTTTATTTGTGAGTATATATACACATATATATGTACACACATGCTTATATTCATAACACCCTGGAAGGCCAGGTACTGTTAAGAATCTTTGGACTTTAGATCACAGCAGTGTGGGGAATCAGCTCGCAGTTCCAGATTCTAACCCATTTCCCTCCTCTTCCTACCTGGTTTTGCTCTTTGTGATGAATGATTTCATGAACATGTATGTGAACACTCTACCTGCACATCCAACATTCACCTCTTGCTCCAGCAAGCAGCCCTAGGGAAGAGTCCCATACAGGGCTCAGAAGCACACTTGAGATTCTAGAGTCCTGGGTAGTGGAGTGTGATCTGGAGGTGGGGAGGGCTAGTAAGCGATGAGAGGGTACCTCCCTTCATCTCATCCTCAAACAACAGGAAGGAATGAGATGCAGCCAGAGAAGGGCCAGGGCACAGCCCTCTAAAATGGAGCCCAGAAGTGGGCCCCTCTTACTACACCTCAGAAATCTCTTCTGTCCTCCTTGTCAACAGTGAAAAGTTGTGTGAGTTCTTTAAATTATGTGGGCCTCGGTTTCTTGATCTGTAAAAGAGGTTATGAAGCTGCTGCTATTGCTACTATTCAAGGTTGTTGAAAGGTCTAAATAAATTTAACAGTGTATGTGAGAGTGCTTTGTATAAGTGCTATATACTAGAAATATACTGTTATCATGTTGGGTTTTTTTGGTTTGTTTTAGATGTTCCTAAAATCAAAGGGTAAAGCAGCTGCTGGCTGTGCACATGCTCTCATGTTTTCATTAAAATATAACTAAAAAAAAAAAAAACAAAACTATGGAAAGCTGATGGCAAAGGTTATTAAATATCTGTTAGGTTTTATTTTTCCTAAACCTGCTTCCTCATTCCTTCAGGTCCAGACTGATTTCTTTCAAACCCCGAATTTGTGGACATGTGCTTGTTTGCATAGCTGACACAGGCCCCAGATTGACACGGGGTAAGAGGCATCACTCTCCGGCTGTAAGGCAGGGCAGCGCCTGCATTAAGCAAGAAGCAGACTGACATCTCACCCTCTCAGCCAGCAGAGAATATGCAGTGCACCTTGGCGGCAAAAGCAGGCGGCTGGATGAGCGGGGTGTGCGGGGGAATGAATTACACCATGAGCTTCTGCATCCATAAAAATGAGGCCGCTCTGGGGTCAGGAGGGTGGGTGATGTGTCACGGAGGCGGGTTAAACGGATTCGACCCTCCGGCTCACTGATTTGAAGCTGACAAAAGGGGCTGTGCTGTGGCTCTGGGCTCAGAATGAACTTACCATTGTCTCTGGCCATTTTGAACCAAGGAAGTCTCTGGGTTTTTCTTTCTTAGGATTGTACTTTCTTTCTTCTTTTAAAAACACCGTTTCATTCCTGTGGGTGCAGAAATCCAAATCGGTTTTATTTTCTGGAGTACGGATTTTTGGTATGTTTGGGGCAAACCCCCTCCCGCCTTTAGCATCTCATTAAATAGAAACAAATTAGGCTATCTTTGGTTTTTTTTCTTTTTTTTTTAGCTTTTCAAAAGCAATTACTTCCCTGTCATTTCTAGACACTCAGGCAGAAGAGTCTGCCTTGATTACCCATCCTTCCTCTCCCCTCCCCCCTTTCAAGTCCTCTGGCTTTTGCACTGCTAGGGAAGGATTCAATTAAATGAAGTGTCAATGGAGCTACAGTGGTTTCAGGTCAGAGACGTCAGTAAAAAAGCCGTGGAGCTGTGCTGCCCCTGTGTATGTAAATGTGTATATTTATACTGGGAATGTCAACTTTCAGGACTCTCCTCCTCTGCTCTTCCCTGATCAAAGATGATTGCCGAGGCAATTACTGCAAAGGAAAAGAAAATCAGGGCCTCCCCTTCATCCTGGTGCTGTCGGAGTTTAATTGCTTGGAATAATAGAGCAGGAATCCCTTTCTTTTGCACATGATCATACTTAGACACACATGGACTTACACGCGTAGCTGTGCTAGGACACAAATACACCTGATGGCGATGCAGGAAAACATTCACATTCACGCACCCTTCAGCCCCGTCGCCGGTATATGCACACAGAGCTGCCTGTGACACACACGCAGACACACAAAGTACTGCATTCTCGGGCTAATTCGATAACAGCAATTTGTAGTATCTGCCTCACATTAGACACTACGTTTTTATCCTCCTATAAAAGACTTAACAATTTTATCCCTTTACACAAAGACACATCTAAAGTTAAAAAAAAAAAGAGAGAGAGAGAGGCTATAGGGAGAAGTCACAGCATCACTGCAACTAAATACACAAATTCTTCAAATTGTTTTTGCTGTTTAATTCTTCTGTACACACAGTCACAGAAGTCCTAAGTCTCTGCACAAACACTTCACATGTTAAAATCCCTCTCAAGCCCTTTTTGCTTTGTTGTAGGCAGTTACAAGGACCAGTTGAGTATTCTGTCCTATTCACTGTGTTCTAGGCTATTCTGCTTTTGTTCTCATATGACATGAAGAGGGATTCTAACTTGCATCGATGAAAACAAAGAGTGACATTCAAGGCAGAGACTCCTAGCTCGCTCTCTCTAATTAGTTCTGCTGTGCCCAGGCACTGGGAGTGTGTGTGGCTTCAGGCTGGGGTGAGTCCCTGGTCACGCTTAGAACACAGGCTCTAAAGCATCCGCGTGGCAGATTTAGGTCTTCATTTCAGGCTCCCAAGGGCCGTCAGATTTTAAATATTATTATTTGGCCTAATTGGTTCTTCCTTTGATGGCAAGAGAGTAAAAGCAGGGAAAAAATACCCTCACAAACCTCATCATCAACACAAAGGCATAACACAGACACTTGGCTTTGTGTTACAACCACTAGAAATTTTTCTTTTTTTTTTGTGGACTAAGTAGTTAACTGTGTGTCTGAAGCACTCATCCATCCTTTCCAGGACAGTTAAAAATACATACAGCCTTTCAGGAAAAGGAATTAAAATTCTTTTCACTGTCGTGACTGTTGAAATTAAAACAAATTTTTTTTTTCTGAAAATTTCAGAAAACGGTGGTAGTAGATAAACCAAGTGGAAACTAAAAAAGATCCCAAAGTACCTTGTTTTAGAGATCTGGAGATAAACGTGGCTATGTGGATGGCTATACCATTTGGTGATGCCAAAATATGGCTACTGCATCCCTGATAATGTCTCTGATGTTTTTGCTTGTTTGTTTTGCTTGTTCTGTTCCTAACATATTTCCGACTCCTTTCCCTAATGGCCCTCAGTGGCTCTTTACAAATGTGTAACTCCAGCTGCAGCCTCCTAGCTGCAGTGATGTTGATGAACTTGGACATGGCTCAGTCCTGGATGTTCGATCTATCAGGGAAGGTGGAAGCATAAATAATTACAATATAGGAGAAAAACCATAATAAAGGGGCACGAAACCTATTTGGGATGGGAGGGAATGACATTCTGTTCTGGAGGAGGTGATTCCAGGGCCAAATTTATCCAGCAGGCTATCAGTTACAACGATCAAAACAGCCAAAGTTATCTTGCATTTGATATTAAATTTTCAATTTAATATTGAAATTCTCATGTGATAGGAAGTCCAATGCCTTCTTCCAGAGGTTTTGTAAACGCCTAGCTTCTAGTGGCTTGAAGCTCCTACCGTACATTTGATGTCACTGGTATCGAACTTCTTTTGGCCTGTCCTTTCCCCCTGATTTGTACCAATCCAGGTGTGGTACTTAGTACTACTTGGCGCTTGGTTTATATGAAACACCCACACAGGGTACGTGTGTATGTGAACACCTTGAATTTTGGAGGGACAGGGATTTTATATTACCGTATTCCTGGCCCTTTCTCAGTTTTCTCAAACTCTTTCCCTTCATTTCTGCAGCCTCTTCCCTCAGATGCCACCCCATCAGCTTATCTCTGCTGAAAGTGAGAGAAAGAGATAGCATTCTCTCCCTCATCCACTGCTCCAGCCTGCCTCCACTACCCATTGTGCATATCCACCGTCCTTTAGAAATGCACTTACATCTGCAAGCACACATACACATATTCACACACACTCATAGCAGAGGCTTTGAGATTTGAGTGTTTTCCTTCTTCTTCCTCTACTTGTCTCTGAGGAGACTGATTTCCTCCTGTTAAGTCTTGTGGAATTTCTTCTCTCTCCAACAAGGTAAAATCATTCCACACCAAATGTGTCCCTGGCTCTGTTTTGTGTGGGCACTGGGGACAAACAGTGGGAAACAAGCAAAGGCAGTCTTTGCCCTGACAGGTCAGTTTTAGTCTCTAATACCATTTCCCCTGGTTTTTCCAGGAAGTAAAATGTATTTAATAAATGCTTGGTGAATGAGAGTTCTCACTCTACTTTCTTCTTTTGTCTTATTTCTCCTTACTCCTCTCCACTAACCCTACGCTCAGGTGCAGTGTCCGACTTCCCCAATACCACCTGTCTATTCCTGCTGCTAAAACTTTGAGAGGGGTATTTTTTCAAGTTTTTATTTTATACTGGAGTATAGCTGATTTACAATTTTGTGATAGTTTCAGGTGAAAAGCGAAGGGACTCAGTCATACATATACATGTGTCCATTTTTCCCCCAAACTCCCCTCCCATCCAGGCTGCCATATAACATTGAGGAGAGTTCCCTGGGCTATACAATAGGTCTATGTTGGTTTCCATTTTAAATATAGCCGAGTGTCCATGTTGGTCCCAAACTCCCTAACTATCTCTTCCCCACATTCTTCGAGAGGGGTATTTTTAAAGCTAACGTTTATTGTGCTCTTTTTTATGAGCTTTGCAAAGTGCCTTATATTCATTCTTTCATTTAATCCTCAGAAAATCAGTGAGGTAAATAGTATTACTTTTATTTTAAGCTGAATAAACAGGAGCTTTTTCAGCTGTTGCTTTTTTTCCTAAAGCGATTGTTTTCTTGCCATAGCTGTTCCTTACCTATTAAAATCCTACTCATCCTTCTGTTCCGTGCTGTGGTTGGTTGCTCATTTGTGTCTGATTCTTTGCACCCCATGGACTGTAGCCTGCCATGAGGATTCTCCAAGCAAGAATACTGGAGTGGGTTGCCATGCCCTCCTCCAGGGGATCTTTCCAATCTAGGGATTGAACCCAGGTCTCTGGCTTTGCAGGTGGATTCATTACCATCTGAGCCACCAGGGAAGCCCAAGAATACTGGAGTGGGTAGCCTATCCCTTCTTCAGGGGATCTTCCTGACCCAGGAATAGAATCGGGGTTTCCTGCATTGCAGGCAGATTCTTTACCTGCTGAGCTACCAGGGAAGCCCACTGATCCTTCTGTCCAATCTCAAATCACATGATCTCTCCCACTTTTGAAATTCCACATCACTGTGTTTTGGCTCTGACTAACCTAATTCATATTTGTATTAAAAATATTTTTTTATCTATTAGATCGTAAGCTCCTTAAGGTTCATCTTTGGGTCCATTCATAGGCTTGCAAATGGAGGCATCAGTAAATATCTTAGAATTAATTGAAATTAAATAACCATAGCAAATGCTTATGTCAAAAAGGAACTGAAGGTCACATGAATTATCTGTACCTATTAGATAGTTCAGAATACTGTCCTGGGTACAGTCAGAATTCTGAAAGAATTTTGAATATTATATAATAACTGTAATGTTTACTCTTTGTCCTAAGGCCCCAAACTGTTTAAGGCTAATCTGCACTATAGTAGGAACAAAATAATACTGTAGAAGTAAAGAAACTGAAAACGAGAATTAAGCCAATTTAAGAATCACTAAACAGTGAGAGGGCTTACAGCTGCTATTGTAAACAACTTAATTGTGTTTTCAGTACAGATAAATTTTGTACAACTGCCTGTGTCATAATAGATAGAAGAGAGACCCTGCTCCAAGTGCTCTAGGTGCACAGCTAGTGGAGCCAAAGACAGTGGTTGTCTGTGCACGTGTCCAATTATTTTTCTTTCTGTCCACTGATAGTGAAGCTGTGACACAATGTTATATCAAGGAAGAATCACCAAGAACTGGCATAGAATCCCACAATAGGTATGAATGAGAAGGAATTATAGGTGTCTAGTCTATTTTGGTAAAGCTATAAAGTCTATTTTTCCTTCATGCACGTAACCAATACTCTTATATAACTATAAACATACACACAGAAATAGATAAACCCCACTGGCTAATATATGTGAAGATTTGAAGAAATGAAATGGCAGAGTTGACAACTGGAATGGAAGAGTGTTAGGAGGTAGAATATAAACAATAGGGCTCAATAAAGAGAAAATAGTTTATTTTTACTGAGGTTGTTACTTATTTGTTAAAAAATGGCTTTGGCTTATAGATTTTTGCTGGTCACTGAATCACCTATTTGATAGCTGGTGATTTGATTTCATTTTTTAAAAATTTCTGTATTCATATGCCTTGAACCTCTGTAATTTTGTGTTATGTGTTGTACTAACCAAATGCTAGATTAAGCAATGTTTTCATCATGAAGACGTGGTCAAAATAGCCTTGTAAGAAGGATATAATTTGTATACAGTTGGGAAAAAAGCTGCAACATTTCTCAACCAGAGGGATGATGACATCTATGAGAGCTTCTCAAGGCTCCCTAGCACAATTTTTAAGCTATCTTAGCTGCTGGAAGCTTTCCATTTGCCCCTCCAGATCAACTCTGTGTCCTTCTTCACTCTGCCTCCTGCTGCAGACTGACCTCTACGGAACGAATGCATCAACTGGCCCCTCACTCTGGTTTCCGGTATATTTAATGAAGGGATCAGTGGGCGAGAGGAGGTCAGCTCCCTCTCTGTAGATCACCTGAGGGCAGCTGGGTCCTTTGACTGAACATCACAACACATGCCAAGATGTCCTCTGTACCTACCTCTCTCCTCCCGCACCTTCAAGTCTAGGGTGGTGACAGCTCCTGTTTTGTTACTAGCTCCAGCTCTAGAATACTGCATTATTCCTTGCTATTTTCTACAACCCTGCCCAAATCTTAAAAGTAAGTGTTTTAGTACGCCCTCCTTGAACTCCCACTCTGAGTATGACAGCTATTTCTTGCTGGGACCCTGATTGATATACTCCGGTATTCAATTCAGTCAGTTCAGTCGCTCAGTCCTGTCCAACTCTTTGCGATCCCATGGATTGCAGCACATCAGGCTTCCCTGTCCATCACCAACTCCCGGAGTTTACTCAAACTCATGTCCATCAAGTCAGTGATGCCATCCAATCATTTCATCCTCTGTTGCCCCCTTCTCCTCCTGCCCTCAATCTTTCCCAGCATCAGGGTCTTTTCAAATGAGTCAATTCTTCGCATCAGGTGGCCAAAGTATTGGAGTTTCAGCTTCAGCATCAGTCCTCCCAGTGAATATTCAGGACTGATTTCCTCTAGGATGGACTGGTTGGATCTCCTTGCAGTCCAAGAGACTCTCAAGAGTCTTTTCCAACAACTCAGTTCTTTGGCACTCAGCTTTCTTTATAGGTCAAATCTCACATCCATACATGACTACTGGAAAAACCACAGCTTTGACTCGACGGACTTTTGTTGGCAAAATCAAGTCTCCGCTTTTTATTATATGATCTAGGTTTGTCATAGCTTTTCTTCCAAGGAGCAAGCGTCTTTTAATTTCATGACTACAGTCACCATCTGCAGTGATTCTGGAGCCCGAAAAAATAAAGTCTCTCATTGTTTCCATTATTTCCCCATCTACTTTCTACAAAATGATGGGACCAGATGTCATGATATTAGTTTTCTGAATGTTGAGTTTTAAGCCAACGTTTTCACTCTCCTCTTTCACTTTCATCAAGAGGCTCTTTAGTTCTTCTTCACTTTCTGCCATAAGGGTGGTGTCATCTGCATATCTGAGATTATTGATATTTCTCAGCAATCTTCATTTCAGCTTGTACTTCATCCAACCTGGCATTTTGCATTAGGTACTTTGCATATAAGTTAAATAAGCAGGGTGACAATACACAGCCTTGAGGTACTCCGTTCCCTATTTGGAACCAGTCTGTTGTTCCATGTCCAGTTCTAACTGTTGTTTCTTGACCTGCAAACAGATTTCTCAGGAGGCAGGTCAGGTGGTTTGGTAGTCCCATCTTTTTAAGAATTTTCCATAGTTTGTTGATGCCAAAGAATGTTCAAACTATTGCACAATTGCACTCATTTCACATGCTAGCAAAGTAATGCTCAAAATTCTCAAAGCCAGGCTTCAACAGTATGTGACCCGTGAACTTCCAGATAATTAAGCTGCATTTAGAAAAGACATAGGAACCAGAGATCAAACTTCCAACATCCTTGGATCATGGAAAAAGGATCAGAGTTCCAGAAAATCATCTACTTCTTCTTTATTGACTATGCCAAAATCTTTGATGGTGTGGATCACTCAGGTATTAGCTAAGCTTAATTCTTATTTTATTTGGTTGCATCAGGTCTTAGTTGTGGCACACAGGATTTCTGTTGGGTTTCTCTTGAGTTGTGGCTGGCAGGTTCTAGAGTATGCAGGCTCAGTAGTTGCAGCATGTGGGCTTAGTCCCCCCTGCTTCCCCCTGCCCTGTGCACATAGCATGTGGGATCTAAGTTCCCTGACCAGGGGTCAAACCTGCATCCCCTGCATTGGAAGGCAGGTTCTTAACCACTGGACTTCCAAGAAGTCCCAGTTCTTACTACTTTCTACCTAGATCCTCTGTCCTAATCAGAACAGCCTAATTGGTTGCATACCAGCCCAACTTATAGTAGTCTTTCTTTCTGGAATGCCTTCATATTTGTCTCTTCCAATCCCGGTTTACCAAAATAATATGACACAACTCAGGCATCATTTTCCCCTTGTCCATTACAAATTGCAAAGGAAAATCACCAATCTATTCTTATGTTGCTCTAGGTACTCCCTCAGTCATCACTAGACACTATATCTCTAGGTGTTTTATTTATGAATTAGTGTTTGCATCTGTACTCATCAGTGAGAGTATGAGCTCATAGAATGTCAAAAACTCTTTCACTTTAAAATTCATTCATTAATTCAAGAAAGAGTTTTTGTAACAACCATGCACCAGTCACTGTTCTTGGTTTCAGGGTTAGAGCAATGAATAAAATAGACAAAAGTGTTCTGCCCACTCAGAGGTGACAAAAAATAGAACAATAAGTAAGTTAAAATTTTAGAATGTTAGATAATGACAAGGGTTAAGGAGAAGAAATAAATCAAGGAAGAACAGAAAACTTTGGGGGCAAGTGTTAAAATTTGAGGTAGGGTGGTCAGGGAAGATGTCACTGGAAGATGACTAAATGGAGGCCACCCATGTAGATAGTCAGAGGAAGAGCAGGTGCAAGAAACAACAAGTGCAGATTCTGTGCGAGGACTGTTTTATTCACTGAACAGAAGGAGGTCAGGTGACGAGGGGGAGAACAACAGAGAGAACATTAGATGAGGTCAGACACACTCCTAGTGGTAGTCACATAATAGTTGTTCAACAAATTCAAAGTCTTTTAGAGTTGGCAGGAAAGATGACTTGCAAGAAGGATCTGGATAAGGAAACTCAGTGATACAAAAAAAAAGTCCCCAAAGATACTGTGATCAGAAAGCTCTTCTATCTCTCCTTTAAGGCTCATTTCCTTCAAGCTCAAGTCCCTGCCACTGTCTCCTTTCTCTACTGGTGTTAGAAGCACACCAGAGTGTCAATTACCAGCAGACCTCTCAGGATGTTTCTTTTGGAATAGCAGTTTCAATTAAAATAGAACACCCAGAAGAAAAGTACCATCAACCTAATAGAAAATTAGGCACAATGCATGGCCAGACAGTTTACAGAAAAAAATTGTTAGCTAAAAGAACAGCAAAGAAAAAGCCCAGAGATGGGAACGTGCTTGGCATATTTGAGAAACAGTAACGGGGTTGGTATGGCTGAAGTGCAGTTAGTAAGGGGAAGAAGCTGCAGAAAAATGAGTTCAGAGAGGTAGCCAGGGGCTAAATCATGTTGGGCCATGTAGAGCCATGCAGGCCATGTAAGGACTTATATTTTATTCCAAGAGTGATGAGGAATCATTGGAGGATTTTGAGCAGAGAATGACATTATTTGATCTACATTATAAAAGGCCAATTCTGGTTACTGTGTGGGGGAAAAGAGCACAGGGGAGGCAAAAGTGGAAACAGAGATGCCAGTTAGAAAGGTATTATAGTATCCAGGTGACAAATGATGGTGGCTTGAACTAGGATGGTAGCGGCGGAGATGGTAGGAAGAATCAGAATCAGGATACATTTTATTGGTGAATCAGGGTTTTCTGACAAATTAGATGCAAACGTGAAAGAAAGAGGAGTCAGGGTCGACTCCAAGATTGTTGGTCCCAGCCATTGAGCAGAGCTGTTTACTAAGGCGTGTGTGTGCTAAGTTGCTTCAGTCATGTCCGACTCTTTGTGATCCTATGGACCATAGCACATCAGGCTCCTCTGTCCGTGGGATTCTCCAGGCATGAATACTGGAGTGTGTTGCCATGCCCTCCTCCAGGGGATCTTCCCAACCAAGGGATCGAACCTGTGTCTCTTAGGTCTTCTGAATTGTCAGGCAGGTTCTTTACCACTAGTGCCGCCTGGGAAGTCACTTACTAAGGTCAGTCAGTCAGTTCAGTCACTCGGTTGTGTCCGACTCTTTGCCACCCCATGGACTGCAGCATGCCAGGCCTCCCTGTCCATCAACAACTCCCAGAGCTTGTTCAAACTCAGGTCCATTGAGTTGGTGATGCCATCCAATCAACTTATCCTCTGTTGTCCACTTCTCCTCCTGCCTTCAATCTTTCCTAGCATCAGGGTCTTTTCCAATGAGTCAGTTCTTTGCATTACTAAAGTAGGGAGTACTTATTATAATTTGACAACAATTTGTGTGATACTTTGATTCAGTTCTTCTCAGTTGGGGATGATTGTGACTGGTAACAGACATTTGGCCTTGTCTGGAGGCACCGAAACTATATTTCAATAAAAATTGAAAAAAACAAGCTATCAAAGACCATTAGGATCATGTCAAAACACTTAGAAACCAGCTTGAAGAGGCTTCAATCCATAGGCAGAAATGGTAGAGTTTGAGTTTTAAAAGTTGTAAGAATTGCAATCTATGAAATATGTTTAAATCCATGAATCAAAAATTATATCTATTAAAAACAATTAATTGGTAATTCTGAGAGGATAATAGAGAGCTAATTCATTAACTTGACAATAAGATAAACAGAAAGTATCAATCATTTATTTTTCTCTTTTCCTATGAATTATTCTACTAGATAGCCAAATAATAGACAAGAATGTCTTTATAAAACTGTTCTAGGTAATGTATGAAAACAAAACAGATATGGAGTATCACCACTTCTCAATGCTCAATGGATTAATGGATCTAGGCATTAAGCATTAATGGTTGTTAACATTTAAAAACAAAAGCAAAAGCAAAAAAAGTCAGTCATTATGTGTCTGTGGATGGAGGAACACAATTCTTGTCAAAGGGTTTGAATCTTCAGAAGTCAACCTCTGGCTCCGACTGCCAACTTTCAGAAAATACAAGGGACAAAGGAACATATTGAGTACCATGAGTATGAAACTGGAAAAATCCATACTAAGAAGAAATTTTAAAGTTCAAATAGCCTGAGTTCTTCCACAAATAGAGATTCTAGGGAAAGGAGAAGGATGGAGGGGTAATCCATAGAGACTTCAATGACATATCAAGGTAAAAACAGAAGCAGATTAAACAGTAGTGTCCAGAGATGCATACATGGGTTATAAAAACATAAAGAAACGCAAATGTCTAACATCAGAGTCAAGAGGGAAAAAGAAGGCTACAATTGTGACTGAACGTGGAGGGACATCTGGGATACTGGAAAAGCACTATTTAGTGATCAAGGTGGTCTTTGCCTTATAATAATTCACTAAGATAAATATTTATTCCATATAATTTTCTGTATTTGAGCTTTATCTTATAATAAAAAGGTATACAAAGCTAATTGTTAGAGAATATATTTTTATATGTATATATAAACATATGCATAGATAGATATGAAGGTAAATAGAAAAAAAAATACATGGGTAGGTAGCTTTTCTTAATAAGTCCCACAATCCCAGAGATAAGCGGGGTTCTTTTAAACATTTACAGATAATAAGAGTTGAATAATTTACTAAAGAACAGCATTCTGATCCTGGTGCCTTTTCTTTTTTTTTCTGTCTAAATCAAGTAATTGTTGGCAGAAGTTTCTGCTCTGTGGTCAAAGCCTGAGATCTCCTCTCTGAAGGAAGTTATTTGTCTCTCAGAGATGGTTCCTTGGAGGGTACTGGGGATGAAGAGAGAAGAACAGAGACTGAATATTTCTGTATTACTAAGCAAGACCTGGAAACAAAAAAGAAGGACAGTTTCACTCAGGAATCATGCATGAAAAAGTGTCTTACCTCCAGAAGAAAGTCTCCTTGCCTTTTATAACCACTGGAATTTCAAACCAGCCTGCCTGCTCCCTACCTGTCAGTCAAAACCTAGTCAGCCATTCACCTGATTCACGTTGACATTTGGTAGAAACCAACACAATACTGTAAAGCAATAATCCTTCAATTAAAAATAAATGAATTAAAAAAAAAACAACCTAGTCAGGAATTTACATGAAACTGGCAATCAGCACTTTTTTCATTGGTGAGAACTACTGGGCAAACAGATGTATCAGCTACAAAGGAATCCATGATCTTGAATCATAATGACGCATAGACAAGAAAGGAACATAAGCTATTTTAAGAAATCAACAAAGTGTTGATTTTGTTGAGAAAGTAGCAAATATTTAAAAAGAACAACTTACCCTGGAGGGAACACAGCTATCTATCTGAGAAAACAAAAAAGAACTTTATATAAATTCTAATTCATAATCCCAGATAGATCTGATAAACTATTATATTATCCTCAGATAGATCTCAGAAGTGATTATAGTTATTCAATAAGATAATCCTCCATAAGGAAGAAAAAATAAAATAAAAATATTGGAAATTAGAAATAAAATTTCAAAAATGAAGAACTCAGCAGTTGACTAATGGAATAGACACAGCTGAATACTACATTGGTGAACTGGAGGATAAAGTCAAAGAAATCTCTTAGAATGTAGAACAAAAAGACAAAAATGAGAGAAAATGTAAAGTAAAAGTTAAAATACAAAGAGGATAGAGCCAGGAGCTCTGCCATATGTTTAACAGAAATTACACAAGAAGAAAATAAATACGATGAAGAGAAGTAAACAATAAAAAATAATGGACTATAGTGAAAATTTCCCTGACCTTAAAGAGTTATAAATCTTTGGATTGGAAGGGACCACTGAATACCAAAGGGACCAAGGTAATAATGGCTTACACCTAGACATAGCCTTGTAAAATTTCAGAACTTGAAGAATTAAGAGAAAACTCTAATAGCTTTTGGTGATGGAGGAAAGGCTAGGTATAACGAATGAAAAGAAGACTGATATTAAGTATCTCAGCAACCCTCTTACACTGTTGGTAGGAATGCAAACTAGTACAGCCACTATGGAGAACAGTATGGAGATTACTGAAAAAACTGGAAATAGAACTGCCATATGACCCAGTAATCCCACTCCTGGGCATACACACTGAGGAAACCAGAACTGAAAGAGACACGTGCACCCCAATGTTCATCGCAGCACTGTTTATAATAGCCAGGACATGGAAGCAACCCATCAGCAGACGAATGGATAAGAAAGCTGTGGTACATATACACCATGAAATATTACTCAGCCATTAAAAAGAATACATTTGAATCAGTTCTAATGAGATGGATAAAACTGGAGCCCATTATACAGAGTGAAGTAAGCCAGAAAGAAAAACACCAATACAGTATACTAACACATATATATGGAATTTAGAAAGATGGTAACGATAACCCTATATGCAAGACAGAAAAAGAGACACAGATGTATAGAACAGACTTTTGGACTCTATGGGAGAAGGCGAGGGTGGGATGATCTGAGGGAATAGCATTGAAACATGTATATTATCAAGTGTGAAACAGACTGTCAGTCCAGGTTGGATGCATGAGACAAGTGCTCGGGGCTGGTGCACTGGGATGACCCAGAGGGATGGGATGGGGGGGGAGTGGGAGGGGGGGCTCAGGATAGGGAACACATGTAAATCCATGGCTAATTCATGTCAATGTATGGCAAAAATCACTACAATATTGTGAAGTAATTAGCCTCCAACTAATAAAAATAAATGAAAAAAATGCACTAATAAATAAATAAATAAATATCTTAGCAGCAACATTGGCTGTTAGTAAACTTTGAAGCAAAAGCAATGAATTCAAAGTTCTTTGAAAATGAAAGTTAGTCACACAGTTGTGTCTGATACTTTGCAATCCCATGGACTGTAGCCTGCCAGGTTCCTCTGTCCATGGAATTCTCCAGGCAAGAGCACTGAAGTGGGTTGCCATTTCCTTCTCCAGGGGATCTTCCTGACCCAGGGATTGAACCAGGGTCTTCTGCACTGCAGGCAGGTTCTTTACCAACTGAGCTACTAGGGAAGCCCTAAAGTTCTTTAGCAGAAAATAAACTTTACTTAAACCAACTATCAATTAAATATGAACGTGGAATTAAATTCTTGGACATGTAAGCACTCAGAAAGTTTACCACCCACACATCCTATATTTAAAAATTACTTAAGTAAATTATTCTGAGTAAATGACAAAAGAACCCTAAGAAGAGGATTAGGTACACTACAATCTCTCACCCCCACAATGGTAACCAAATATGACAGTAATAAGTAAAGGAAAATGGAAAGATATGAAAAGAGAACTGAGTAAGAATTTTGGTGCTTGAGATATACTCCTTCAAATAACAAACTTTTAATGATCTCGGATTACATGTCTTTCTCTACTGACTGAATCATTCTGCATGGTTCTATGGTGACTATACAATCATCACTTAGAAACTGCATTTTATCTTTGGTTTTTAGAATCACCATGCGCACAACACATGGAAGACTAACATTATAAATGTTTAAAAACAATTGACAAGGGACCTTCCTGGCAGTCCAGTGGTTAGGACTCCACCTCCCAATGCACAGGGTGCAGTTTCCATCCTTGGTCAGGGAACTAAGATCTCACATGCTGTATGGCACGGAACAACAAATTGCATTAGAAAACTTGAATGCCTCTTTGCAAAAATTGACAAAATAAAAATTATACAACTACTAAAAATTTTATGGGACAATGGAGAGAAGTGATGGAAGGAGGGGTAGATGCAGTATTTTTATAACCATTTTTATATCTTCATAGGATAATAAAACAAGGATTTAGTTTTTAAAAATAATCATTTAAAATTGTAAAAGCAAACACCAGAAGAATTTAGGACATTTAGCTAAAGAAAATTGTTGGCAGGGATGGAGGTGTAGATAAGGAGATGGAATGTAGTGGGAATGGATAAAGAACCTCAGTCTGGAATCTACTAGATATCACCTAGAAATGAAACATTAACATCAAAATATAAGAATGCTGCTCATAGCTGCAATGGCTGATGGGTGAAGTCTAGCTGGAAAGAGATCTGGAAAATGAGTGTGTGGTGTTTTTATAAAATTCATAAGGACTCTGTGGGAGAAGGTGAGGGTGGGATGTTTCGAAAGAACAGCATGTATATTATCTATGATGAAACAGATCACCAGCCCAGGTGGGATGCATGAGACAAGTGCTCGGGCCTGGTGCACTGGGAGGACCCAGGGGAATCGGCGGGGGTGGGGGGTGGGGGATCGGGATGGGAATACATGTAACTCCATGGCTGATTCATGTCAATGTATGACAAAACACACTGAAATGCTGTGAAGTAATTAGCCTCCAACTAATTTAAAAAAATTAAAAAAAAAAATTCATAAGGAATGCTCCAGTTATCAGAAGGGATTTAGATGCTGGGCAGCTAAAAAATAAAAGAAATATAAAATAAACTGTATTTCTACCAGACTTTCAAAAATTTTTTTTATTGGAGTATAGTTGATTTAAAGTGCTGTGTTAGTTTCAAGTATATAGCAATCTACTAGGCTTTTAAGGTCCTATTCAAATATCTACTCCTCACTAAACCACCAGGTAGAGGTAGAGAGAGTCTTTTCATGCCTCTGTTAACCATAGGAAGGGTGAGAACCAATATCAACTAAATACTGATCTTGTATCTTTATTAGGCATGCCATTTGCATTATCCCACTTAATATTTCTAAATCACGTCATCCCTGATCTATAGGTAAGAAAACCATAGCTCCAAGAAATTAAGAAATTTACTCATGGTTATTTAGCTGGAGGCAGTAATGTGTGTGTGTGTGTTTGTGTGTGTGCATGCACTCACATGCACCCATGCTCAATCGTGCCTGACTCTTTGTGACCCCATGGATTGTAGCCCGCCTGGCTCCTTTGTCCTTGGAATTTTCCAGGTAATAATACTGGGGTGGGTTGTCATTTCCTACTCCAGGATATCTTCCTGATCCAAGGATCGAACCTGTGTCTCTCGCATTTCCTGCATTGGCAGGCAGATTCTTTACCACTGCACCACCTGGGAAGCCCAGAGGCAGTGGAGTCTGTATTAATAACCAAGGCTGTATGTCTTCGAGGTTAATGCTTCTCCCACATCTCCATGTTATATCTGTTAGTCTGTATTTCTGCACATGGTATTGATTATGTACACTTTTGTACTATGTATGCTTTATTTCCCCAAATAAATTGCCAGTACCTTGATAAAGGGTTACTTGTCTTGAACAATTCTTGTTTCTCTTACAGCACATAATGTAGTAACTTTTGTACATACAAGGCTTAATCAATATCTAGTATATGACTCTGAAATATATATCAATGAAAAAGAAAGTCATATTTTTGGGGTAAATTAGGTATAATAAGGGTTTGCCTGGTGGCTCAGATGGTAATGCATCTGCCTGCAATGCAAGAGACCCAGGTTCAATCCTTGGGACAGAAAGATCCCCTGGAGAAGGAAACAGCAACCCACTCCAGTATTTTTACCTGGAGAATCCCATGGACACAGGAGCCTGGCGGCCTACAGTCCATGACGTTGTAAAGAGTTGGACATGACTGAGCAACTAAACGTGCGCGCACACACACACACACACACACACACACACACACACAGGTACAGTAAAGCATCAGTGCATTGAAACTCTACAATCCTTGAAGTACATTAAAATGTCCTTCATAAACATACAGGTCTTTGTCTTTTTCTTCATTTTACTAATTAAGTCATTTTCTCAAGATTACAAACAAGAAAAATAAATCAATATCCAATTATTTTTTCCTGTTTACTTCTGTTTACTTCCTGTTTCTACTTTTCTTGCAGCATTATTTTTAATTCATTTCTCTTGTATTTGTATTTTACTTTAGGTATATTATTTGTTAAAAACACATTTGCAGGCTAGCTATGATACTGCCCACCATCTTTAACAATATTTCTAAGGAAAGCTGGCTTCAGAATGCAATGTGGGATATCACATCTTTGTAGACAAGCTTCTCATACGCAATCTGTACAGCATAGTGTCTAGTTCAACGCAAATAAAGAATGCTGGTTGAGTCGAGTGTAAAATAAGCAGTAAATCTTTATAGACACATTCATTCTTACTAAAGATGCATGTGAAATATGTCTATTCTTAGATCATTTATGTTAGGCAAGATGCAAATGCATCAGTGCTTTATTCTTCCTCTCATTCACATGGCTGTCTACATAGTCCCTTCTGGTTGGAGGAGCACAATAACCACACTACTCTGCCAATGTAGATGGATTTCAGTCTGTGTTTTGTTTTACTATTGCAGCATCTTGTTTCAGTATAAGCTGGCTCTCAGGCTTCTTGTGGCTTTTATTTCAAGCTGAGGATGCATGCTTACAAGCTGCCTGTCTCTTTGCGTTTAGCTAGAAGAGTTCACAGCCCCTCCCCCAACCACTCTTCCCACTGTTTCTGTTACTACTTTTATTCAATTCAACACTTGAGGGGACTGCAGATGAAATGCCTCTGAATCTAAATTGCCAGCAATGAAAATAACAACCTATTTTCTGACCCCACCCCACCTTCCTCCATCCACACTTCTTGAATTTAGTCTAGGAGCACATGGCTGCTCTATCTCTGTCTCTTGGGTTTAGTGGTATAGTGGTTTTTCTAGGCTCGAAAAAAAAAAAAAATTACTACCTCAAATGAAAATCCATTAGGGAAAATATTTGGTAGTGAAAGAAAGAAGTAGGTATGCATAAACTTATAGGGTACACACAAATTTGGTGAAATACACGATGTAGAACAAGAAATCAGAATTTACATACCACACGGCAAAGTTGTCACCTTGGGAGATTATATACTAACTCTACCAGCACTAATCGCTGCGAAAGCATTTTTGAAATTTCTCTTACAGAATTGCTCTCAGTGTCAGCACACAAGATATATGAGAAAATAAGCCTCTTAACATCCCATTTTTAAAAATCCTAGACAGTATTACTCAGTTTAATCACTCACCATGTTACAAGACTTCTCTACGAGTGGATTTTACCAAATTAAAAAATATCAAATCTTCCCTCAAAGAAAAACTTAACATTGAAGAAATTTAAAACTGTGGTGCAGGCTTTAATGAAAAACCTACTATGTTCCAGAAGGCAGTAGCCACAGTAAGCAACACATTTTCATTTTAGAGTTAAGAAAACTGGATTATTGGAGAGATTAAGCAACTTGTCCAAGGCCACACAGCCAATAAATGGATAAACAAATTTATCCATTTTTCTCCTCAGCAAAGCAGGAAAAATGCCAGCTCTGTGTCCCAGGATTCTTGGGAGCACAATTACTCTGCTGGGGAAGGCTCCAGAATGTCATAGAGAATCCGGGTTCTCCAGCTACCAAGGCTCCAGAAATGGCTACCTGGCTTCAGTGGTACATGACTTCAATACTAGGGTGATGCTGGAAACCCAGAAGTTCCTTTGCCCGGAACAAAGGTAGGAAGTGCAACAGGTGAAGAAGCAGCCTTCTACCCCTGAGAGGTTCAACAATTATGACTAGCACAAAAAAATTCAGGACCCCAGTTATACCCCGTCTAAAGGACACTAGATGGAACAGATTTCAGACTCCTGAGAAAAGGAGACTCTTTTATTTCCGATCAAGAGAATAATGGATGTTTTGGGTCATGCATTAAAGGACACTTTCCTATGGGGGTGGGATATAGATAAACGTGGTATTTTAAAGTCTTTGTAAAACTAGGCTATTAAATCAATATCATTTAATTTGTGTTCGGATTAAATTTTTATTTTATTTTTATCATAAATGTATGCTTTTCAACTTTAGTTTGCCAGGTCTTTCAAATGGGGAGTTTTTTTAACTGTTCTTATTTCCTTCTCTCTTCCCCGTCCCTCCTTCCTATATAAATGGTTTGTAATTGACTTCAGGCAACCTCTCAGGGCCCCAAATCCAAATGTGGGATTGAGGAGACCTGTGTCACCGTGGTATTGGGCACATCACCGTATAGTCACTGAGCTAGCAAGAAGACATTTATTTTCTGGTACTGAGATTGTCTAGCTACTCCTGCAGCCCCTGGCAAGACTTGAAGCAGTCCTTCCTTCAATCTGGGCTGTGGGGAGTCCCCACCTCAGTCTCCGGTTTCAGAAATCCAGTTTGGCTCCTGTTTCCCACTTCCTTCTGCACAAGGAACAACTATCTTAGGGACTGACCTTACAGTCATTACTGTCTCCACTCCCAGACGCTCATCATCCATGGATTCAAAACCTTCTCGCCACTTACTAATTTGAGTTTTTGTTTCATTTTTTGACCTCAAGAGTATTTATCTCATTTATGAGAATACCATATCTCTTAATTTTATTTCTATATCTAGTAATCATTGTTTTTGTGTGAAATAGGGGTTGGGATGTAGTGCTCAAAAAAAGGAACCTATAGAGCCATCTTGACCAGAATTCTCCTCACTGAATTTGTCTTCAGAGATTTCCTTGGGACATCTCAAATTTAACATGTCTATAATTAAATTCATTATATTCTCTTACCGAAACCTGTTCTTCTACATTTGCTTTAACTTTATGAATGGTGTAACAATTGATCTAGCCTCCAAAATTAGAAATATTAACTTCATTCTCTATTCTTCCTTCTTCCTCCCTCATCATCTCCAATCTGTCACCAAATCCTATAAATCTATTTCAGGACTTCCTGGTGGTCCAGTGGTTAAGAATCCACCTGCAAATGCAGAGGACATGGGCTCAATCTCTGGTCAGGGAAGGTCACACATGTTGCAGGACAACTAAGCCCGTGAACTTCAACTACTGAATTGGAGCGCGACAACTACACAGTAGCCTCTGCCCTCCACAGCCAGCGAAAGCACGTGCAGAGCGATGAAGAGCCTGTGTGCCGAAATGAAGACCCAGCACAGTCTAAATAAATAAATAAAGTTAAAAAAAATACACAGGAGAATGTGTGTAGGTTATATACAAACATTAGGCGATTAAAAAAAAAAAGAATCTATTTCAATAACAGCGCCTGAATCCAAACTCACTTGCTTGAGTGTCAGCTATATTCTCCCTGCCACCAATGGCTTTCAACTCAAGTACATCTTTCCAGATTCATTTTCCCAAAGAAACAAACAACCATGACTCTCTTTAAAGACTCTGCCTATTATTTAGAGAATGAAGCTAAAAATTGTTAGCAGGGGTGATGTCGGATGGGTAGGTTGAGACTGAAACATATGATGTTGGGATGTACTGTGTTGCTTAAGTGTAGCATTTAGAATGAATGAAAAATGGTATTTATGTTTATGATAGTCTTATATAATATTAGAGATAATTGCTGGCATGAATTAAGGTGTGAATGTATGGATAGATGAGCATAACTGTCTGAGGATGGTGTGCTAGTTATTTTGGTTACTTTCAGATCCATTCTTGGTTCTTCTCTAGCTGAGGAGCTAACCTCGATTGACTGCATTGCCTGGACTTACCTGTGCAGTGGAGGCATGGAGGTAGAAGGTAGGAGGTAGAGGGGCAAGAGGAGATCTGGGCATTTATTCCTAATATTCTACCTTGGTTTGCCATTGTTCTGGTGTTCTGTCAGGGGCTAGGTCATTCATGACTAACGCTTCCATCTGACAACCCTTCTTCTGTGCTCAGCGCTCAAGGGATCTCTGGTAAGCTCCATTCCTCCCCTAGTCCCTTCAGGCTTGGGGGTGGGTGGTAACTGTTTCCATTGTAATTAGTTGCTGTGTACCTCACCATTATCCTTGCTTCCTTTAACCTTGCACATACATCTCCATCTAATCCATTCACCATGTTATTTTAAGATAAACCTCTGTTCCCTTGCTGTAATCAATAAAGATGGTAGTGCGAGTTTATTTTTAAAAAACCCTTCCCTGGTGGCTCAGTGGTAAAGAATCTACCTGCCAGTGCAGGAAGTATGGGTTCGATCCCTGGTTTGGCAAGATCCCACATGCCTTGAAGGAGCAAAGCCCAGGGGCCACAGCTCCTGAGCCTGTGCTCTAGAGCCTGGGAGCTGCAGCTAATGAGGCTGTGTGGAGAGTATGTCAATATGTCATACTCAGTATGTCAGCAAATTTGGAAAACTCAGCAGTGGCCTCAGGACTGGAAAAGGTCAGTTTTTATTCCAATCCTAAAGAAAGGCAATGCCAAAGAATGCTCAAACTACCACACAATTGCACTTATCTCACATACTAGTAAAGGAAAGCTCAAAATTCTCCAAGCCAGGCTTCAGCCATACGTGAACCGTGAACTTCCAGATGTTAAAGCTGGTTTTAGAAAAGGCAGAGGAACCAGAGATCAAATTGCTAACATCCTCTGGATCATCGAAAAAGCAAGACAGCTCCAGAAAAACATCTATTTCTGCTTTATTGACTATGCCAAAGCCTTTGACTGTGTGGATCACAAGAAACTGTGGAAAATTCTGAAAGAGATGGGAATACCAGACCACCTGACCTGCCTCTTGAGAAATCTGTATGCAGGTCAGGAAGCAACAGTTAGAACTGGACATGGAACAACAGACTGGTTCCAAATAGGAAAAGGAGTACATCAAGGCTCCTTGGCATATACTGTCACCCTGCTTATTTAACTTACATGCAGAGTACATCATGAGAAACACTGGGTTGGAGGAAGCACAAGCTAGAATGAAGATTGCCGGGAGAAATATCAATAACCTCAGATACGCAGATGACACCACCCTTATGGCAAAAAGTGAAGCAGAATTAAAGAGCCTCTTGATGAAAGTGACAGAGAGTGAAAAAGTTGATTTAAAGCTCAACATTCAAAAAACTAAGATCACGGCATCCGATCCCATCACTTCATGGCAAGTAGATGGGGAAACAGTGGAAACAGTGGCTGACTTTATTTTTTGGGGCTCCAAAATCATTGCGGATGGTGATTTCAGTCATGAAATTAAAAGACACTTACTTCTTGGAAGGAAAGTCATGACCAACCTAGACAGCATATTAAATAGCAGAGACATTACTTTTCCAACAAAGGTCCATCTAGTCAAGGCTATGGTTTTTCCAGTAGTCATGTATGGATGTGAGAGTTGGACTGTGAAAAAAGCTGAGCACCGGAGAATTGATGATTTTGAACTGTGGTGTTGGAGAAGACTCTTGAGAGTCTCTTAGACTGCAAGGAGATCCAACCAGTCCATTCTAAAGGAGATCAGTCCTGGGTATTCATTGGAAGGACTGATGTTGAAGCTGAAACTCCAATACTTTGGCCATCTGATGCAAAGAGCTGACTCATTTGAAAAGACCCTGATGCTGGGCAAGATTGAGGGCGGGAGGAGAAGGGGACAACAGGATGAGATGGTTGGATGGCATCACTGACTCAATAGACATGGGTTTGGGTAGACTCCAGCACTTGGTGATGGACAGGGAGGCCTGGCGTGCTGCAGTTCATGGGGTCGCAGAGACTGAACTGAACTGAATTGTATGTGCTCTGCAACAAGAGAGTATTCCCCACTCTCAACAACTAGAGAGAGCCCTCACAGCAATGAAGACCCAGCAGAGACAAAAGTAAAATAAAGAAAAAAAAAGAAAAAGAAAAGGAAAGTCAGCAGATCTTAATGGCTCTACCTTTAAGAAAAGAAAGATTGTAAGTATAAACATTTGACTGAGAAATAAGCTAATATGAGTTTATTTTTAAAAAATCCCCAAAATGCAATATCCTATCTTTTCAGAAGTAAAGATTATTTTCTGTTTTAATGAGCATTTGGATGTTATAGTCCAGGTGGAAGGATATGGATTTATTCTTCAAAATTCAACTGCAAAAAAAAAAAAAAAATTCAGCTGCAAAAGAAGAATTAGTGATTTTACTATTGAAATCTTCTGACATCTCTTACAATCCTGTTGAATTTCCCTTTACTGGCTATAAAATTTGGGAAGCTATTAGAAAGTAGTCTATTTTAGGAGCAATGTAATTGGGCCATGTTAATTGATCATATTTCAGCATTTTTAATCTACAGAACGCCTACCTATGACTCATAATTAATAAACCCACAGTGCTGAGAACATGCCACAATATGCCAGCTTGCTGAGAGAGAAACCTGTTTGTGCTCATCTCTTCATCTAGATGTCGAGGTCCGTCTGACATATGCTCTTACTTCTCTGACCTCCTTTCTAAAGTCAGAAGCACATTTTGTTGCTCATGACACACTGGGACATGTCTACAGGCTGAAGTATGAGCCAATTTCTAGGAACTGAAAACCTTTGCCAAAAAGAAAAAAAGAAAAGAAAAGACACAAGAGAGCGGCACTTCTACAAATTCAAATTGTCTCTGTATACTGTCACTGAAAAATAATGACTTGCATTCTGTGCAGCAACCAGGAAGCAAGGTTATGTGACTCTTCCCTGTTCAGCCCCCCACCCTTCACTACTCTCTTTCTACCAGCAACCCAGATTTCATTCACATCTAACACTGGAAAAAAAGTACGTAGGGAAGAGATGAGGGCAGTAAGCACTGGAATTATGTTCTTTGTTGGGGAAATCTGCAAGCTCTAGCTGTTTCCATTTGAATGGCATTTCATTTTGCTGGGTTCAGGGTTTGCTGATTGTTCATGCTGCCTAGAAAAGCTTTGATTAAACCTTCTAATTTCAGCTAAATTCTTTTTCTGCAGGGCAAGCCCTTGTCCTGAAAGTACAGAAATGTAGTCAAAAGGAAAACAACAAAGTAGGAAGCTTGAAGGGAAGGAGTTAGGAAACCTGAATGAATGATAAGTTTGGTGAATTTAACCAGTATAATGTTATATTAACCAAGAATCTCTTTTGATAACTATTTTACTAATTTCTTACATTCCATGGTTCTGATGCATAAAAAACTAAAATCTTCACCTCTAAAACTCATTTACCATTTAAAAAAAATTTTACAATAGAAATGATACAAAGATAGTTCTTACTGGCTCAAAACATGGGTGCCTCTGCTTCCAGAGGATTCTTATTTGATCATGTGGGTAGAAAAGCAGAAGTTGCTTATTCCTCCAGTATGGAATGTCTGACTTTGCTTTAAATATAGTACTTGTTCAGCCAGGTCTTTCCAATTCATTAACTTGATTTTAAATAACTGTGAGAAATTTACTGTGAAAAGGAGAGCTATCGAGAGTTGTGTGTGTGTATTAGGGAGTCTGTGCCTTTCCACACATATGTATATAACTCCACAATTATTTAGAACCTTGACATACATGTTTTTAAAAAACCTGTTCATTACTTAAAAATATACAGAATAATATAACAGATATCTTTCCAATTACTGTTGAGGATTGAGAGGGTCAGTAAATTTCCATCCCTCATCCCTCCTACCCAAGTTCTGAGTCAATTGAGAGAGATAAAGTCAGGCAAATGGAAAAGACCAACAACGTCTGTGTTGGAGGATATGCCCTAGGTATGTTTAGCAACACACAACCCATCTTCCCTTCCAACTTTGAAATGTCAAATAAGAGAGACAGAGACAGGCAGATAGGGCTCTTAATAGCAGTTTCTTTCTGGTAAGTTTGGAACGCATGGCTTGGGTGTGGAGTAACAATTGGCTCAGGCCTGTAGCCACCTGGACACGGTTTTCCCTGGTTTCCCACACTCCACCGACCTTGGAGCCAACAGCTGACCAGAGGACAAGCTCTGTGCAGAGAGGAGGAGAGAGATGCTGAGTAGGGGATGTCAGCTCCTCCCCAAACACACCAACCAGGTAACTTTCTCTCCTTCTGAGGGAGAATAAAGAGGTATGGCTAAATGGGACAAGTGGTCACAGAAAAATAACTTCTCAAGGAAATCAGAGGAAAACTGTTGCCCACCCACGCTCAACAATAACAAATCTTAACATTTTATCATATTTCATTCCTTCTTTTCTGTTACAGAAACAATACGTTAGAGATACTGTTGGGGCCTTCTATGTACCCTTCCATGACCTCATTCACCTCCTCTTCCATCTCCACTGGTGACCATTTCCCTGGTATGTATCATTCAATGCATGTTTTTACACTTTTACACATATATGTAGTTCACATATGTGTGCATACATATAAAAATTATATACAGGGCTCTTATGCATTTATGACTTTCAAGTGAATGGAATAATAGTAGATATAAAATCATGCAACTTTCTTTTTTCATGCAAAATGATGTTTTTGAGATTTATCCTCATAGATATTTGTAGTTGAAAAGTTTTTAATTGTATGAATAAACCACACTTTCCTCTTATTCTATTGTCAACTGGTTGATTTAGTCTCCTATTTTTACCGTTATAAAAAATACTGAGCCAAATAGTTTTGTACAGGTTCCTCTCTGTGTGTGAGAAACAGTTTTGATGGAGCAGTGATTCTCAGTTTAGGTGGGATATTGTATTCTTCTCACCCTAAAACGTGCTTGGAAATGTGTAGGAACATTTTGGATTGTCAAATTACAAGGAAGAGTACTACCAGCTATAGTCCTGGGGATGAGAGATGCGCAATGTCCTACAATGTGTTGAATCATAACACAGAAAAAATAGTTCCATCCCAAATCTCTAAGTCCACTGCTACAAACTCCATTCTAAATATAACCCACTTTGTAACAAAGCTGTATCATAGGATATGCAAATCCTCATCTTTATTAGATGTTACCAGATGGCTCTTCCACTTGACTTACGCAATTTATAAACTATTTCTTAACTCCACAGCCTTGCCAACACTTGCGATTATCAAGTTATATACATGTATATAGAAAATCTAATAAAAATTGTGTATTGTTATTATCTTAATTTGCAATTCTGGGGTTACTTGTTGAAGCTGAACATTTTAAAGTGGCTATTTGAGTTTAGTCTTCAGTTAAATCTAGTCTTCTGTGAAACGTCTATTCCTATCCTTTGTTTACTTTTCTGTTAATAGCCTTTTTCTTATTTATCTTTAAGAATAACAATTTATTACATTTTAGATACAGTAGTTATGAATCCTTTGTGTATATTGTGACTATATATCAATGGTATATATAAATGCCACCCCCTGTGTCTTATCTTTGGATTTTGTTTGTGGTACTTTTTGTTGAACAGGACATTTAAAATTTTCATTGTGAAGAAGTTTATCAACATCTTCTCTGGTTTGTGCCTTTTGCATTTTAGTAATAAAGTTCTCCCTTACCACTCTACTTTCCTATATTTTCTTCACAAATTTTAATGCTTTTACTTACCCTACTTCCTACATGTAGGTCATCAATCTTTCTGGATTTTTTTGGTCATATGAGGTAGAGATCAAATTTTATTTCCCATTGCTGTTGTTCAGTTGCTATGTCATGTCCAACTGTTTGAGACCCCATAGACTGCAGCACACCAGGCCTCGCTGTTCTCCATTATCTCCCAGAGTTTGACTCAAGTTCATGTCCATTGAGTTGGTGATGTTATTTAACCGTCTCATCCTCTGCCACCCTCTTTCCCTTTTGCCTTCAATATTTTCCAATGAGTCAGCCCTTCACATCAGGTGAGCAAAATATTGAAGCTTCAGCTTTTGCATCAGTCCTTCCAATGAATATTCAGGGCTAATTTCTTCTAGGACTGACTGGTTTGATCTCCTTGCTGTCCAAAGGGCCTCTCAAGAGTCTCCTTCAGCACCACAATTTGAAAGCATCAATTCTTTGGTGCTCAACCTTTTTTTTATGGTCCAACTCTCACATTTGTACATGACTACCAGAAAACCATAGCTTTGACTATACAGACCTTTGTTGGCAAATTGATGTCTTTTCTCTTTAATATGCTGTCTAGGTTTGTCATAGCTTTCCTTCCAAGAAGCAAGCGTCTTCTAAGTTCATGGCTACAGTCTCATCCACAGTGATCTTGGAGTCCAAGAAAATAAAATCTGTCACTGCTTCTACTTTTTCCCCATCTATTTGCCATGAAATGAACCAGATGCTGTGATCTCAGTTTTTTTGAATGTTGAGTTTTAAGCCAGCCTTTTCACTGTCCTCTTTCATTCTCATAGAGAGGCTCTTCTGTTCTATGATCAGTGATGGAGGAGGTCTGCTTTAAACAGTGACTGGTTGCCAGTTTTGATAGAGACAAAGGTTGAAGTTTGTATTTAGAGTGGATTAGGCTTTTTACTACTGAAAATGAAGGATGTCTATTAATACTTGAAAGTGACATGGCATCTACCTAGGAAAAAGCAGATCAGACAGATGTCTGAAATGAATTAGTGAGAGGAAAAAAGGCTATTTCTTGATTGCATTTTTCTAAGTCCAGCATGTTCAATAAACTTGTCACATATTTACTGTGATTATGGACATATCAGACTTCATTTCTAAATAGTTATTTTGTGTTTTCTATTTGCCTTGCTTTTCTTTCCTTTTTATCTGTATACAGTATTGATACATCTCCCCCCATTTTCCTTTTTCCATTTTAGGTTTCAAAACCTTAACATTAATTTATAAATAATTTTTCTTAAGGCCTAAACTATCAAGCTATTAGATATGTCTCTCTTCCTCTTGCATATGACACAGATCTTTGTGTACTTTAATTACCCATTAAACAATACCATCAACTGTCTTGTTACTACTGTCTATACTTTAGGATTAAGCTTTTTGAAATTAAAAAGTTACTAGGCCTTTCTATAATTGGCCATTAATAACATATTTATCAATTCCCCCCCTTACTGTACTTTTGTATATCCCATGTCTCCCTCTGGGTTAATTTTGTTTTTAATACGCTTGTATCTTTTTCTGATTGTGTAGTTAATGACTGTAGTTTTACTCTCCTTTTTTAATGTTGCTGGGACTTCCCTGGTGGCTCAGACAGTAAAGAATCTGCCTGTAATGTAGGAGACCCAGGTTCAATCCCTGGGTCGGAAAGATTCCCTGGAGAAGGGAATGGTTACCCACGCCAGTATTCTTGCCTGGAGAATTCCATGGACAGAGAAGCCTGGTGGGCTACAGTCCAAAGAGGTGAGTGTAAAATTCTAAATTGATCATTATTTCTCCACAACACCATTATAGTCTAGAATTTATTGTTTCTGTTGAGAAGATTTCTTGAAGTCTAAATTGTCTTTCCTTTTAAAGGTAATTTATCTTTTCTCTGTGGTACCTTTTCTCTGTAAGATTTTTTTATTCTTTATGGTCTACAGATCCATTATACTGTGACTTCATGTGATTTTACACTTATTTATTCTGCTCTCTATTCAAGGTATACTTAAATGTGAAGGCCACTGATGTTTGAATTCTAGAAATTTACAAGTTATCACCTGTTCAATACAGTTTTTTCCTTTCTTCCTTCTATTCATTCCCTGTGGATCTGTTTTTAGATGTGACTTAGAGTTTGTCAGTAAATCCTCTATATCTTAACTGCTTTTCAGTTCAGTTCAGTCGCTCAGTCGTGTCCGATTCTTTGCGACCCCATGAACTGCAGCACTCCAGGCCTCCCAGTCCATCACCAACTCCCGGAGTTTATTCAAACTCATGTCCATTGAGTTGGTGATACCATCCACCCATCTCATCCTCTGTCGTCCCCTTCTCCTCCCGCCCTCAATCTTGCCCAGCATCAGGGTCCTTTCAAATAAGTCAGCTCTTCGCATCAGGTGGTCAAAATATTGGAGTTTTAGCTTGAACACCAGTCCTTCCAATGAATACCCAGGACTGATCTCCTTTAGGATGGACTGGTTGGATCTCCTTGCAATCCAAGGGCCTCTCAAGAGTCTTCTCCGACACCACAGTTCAAAAGCATCAATTCTCCAGTGCTCAGCTTTCTTCACAGTCCAACTCTCACATCCATACACGTCTACTGGAAGAACCATAGCCTTGACTAGACGAAACTTTGTTGACAAAGTAATGTCTCTTTTTAATATACTGTCTAGGTTGGTCATGATTTTCCTTCCAAGAAGTAAGCATCTTTTAATTTCATGGCTGCAGTCACCATCTGCAGTGATTTTGAAGCCCCCCAAAATAAAGTCAGCCACTGTTTCCACTGTTTCCCCATCTACTTGCCATGAAGTGACAGGACCAGATGTGATGATCTTAGTTTTTTGAATGTTGAGCTTCAAGCCAACGTTTTCACTCTCCTCTTTCACTTTCATCAAGAAGCTCTTTAGTTCTTCACTTTCTGCCATAAGGGTAGTGTCATCTGCGGATCTGAGGTTATTGATATTTCTCCCGGCAATCTTAATTCCAGCTTGTGCTTCCTCCAGTCAGCGTTTCTCATGATGTACTCTGCATATAAGCTAAATAAGCAGGGTGACAGTATATGCCAAGGAGCCTTGATGTATTCCTTTTCCTATTTGGAACCAGTCTGTTGTTCCATGTCCAGTTCTAACTGTTGCTTCCTGACCTGCATACAGGTTTCTCAAGAGGCAGGTCAGGTGGTCTGGTATTCCCATCTCTTTCAGAATTTTCCACAGTTTATTGTGATGCACACAAAGTCTTTGGCACAGTCAATAAGGCAGAAATAGATGTTTTTCTGGAACTCCCTTGATTTTTTGATGATCCAGAGGATGTTAGCAATTTGATCTCTGGTTCCTCTGCCTTTTCTAAAACCAGCTTTAACATCTGGAAGTTCACGGTTCACGTATTGCTGAAGCCTGGCTTGGAGGATTTTGAGCATTCCTTTACTAGCGTGTGAGATGAGTGCAACTGTGCAATAGGTTGAGCATTCTTTGGGATTGCCTTTCTTCGGGACTGGAATGAGAACTGACTTTTTCCAGTCCTGTGGCCACTGCTGAGTTTTCCAAATTTGCTGGCATATTGAGTGCAGCACTTTCATAGCATCATCTTTTAGGATTTGAAATAGCTCAACTGGAATTTCATCACCTCCACTAGCTTTGTTCGTAGTGATGCTTCCTAAGGCCCACTTGACTTCACATTCCAGGATGTTTGGCTCTAGGTGAGTGATCCCACCATTGTGATTATCTGGGTTGTGAAGATCTTTTTTGTACAGTTCTTCTGTGTAACTGCTTTTACCTATATGTTATTTTCTTGTCTTTCTGTGGATTTCTCACCACTGTTTTCCACATCACTAATTATTTCTTTGCAGTGTGTAAGCTAGATTCTAGTTTACCTATTGAGTTTTTAAAATTTATATCTATAGCTATTAATACGTTATTTTAGTTATAATGTAGAATTTACAGGTATACCCATGACTGATTCATGTCAATGTATGGCAAAAACCACTACAATATTATAAAGTAATTAGCCTCCAATTAAAATAAATAAATTAATTTTAAAAATTTATTTATTTATTTTTGGCTGGGCTTGGTTTTCATTGGTGTGTGCAGTCTTTCTCTAGTCCAGCAAGTGCGGGCTACTCTCTAGTTGTGGTGCACAGGCTTCTTATTGCAGTGACTTCTCTTGTTGAGGAGCACAGGGCCTAGGCGCCCGGGCTTTAGTAGTTGCAGCTTGTGGACTTAAGTACTTTTAGACTCACAGGCCCTAAAGCACGGGCTCAGTAGTTGTGGTGCATAAGCTTAGTTGTTCCACAACATGTGGGATCTTCTCAAACCAGGGATCAAACCCATGTCTGCTGCATTGGCAGGTGGATTCTTTACCACTGAGCCCCTAGGGAAAACCCTAGATTTTTAAAAGATAATCATTCTAGGGTTTCTATTCTGAGTCGGAGGAGAAGTGTATACTCCAGGAGACATGGATAGAGATAATTTCTTATAATGTATCAATTAGGTTATAACTCAGTGGGTATGTCATATCTTACCCAATAAAGTCCTCTACTGTTTATTTTTATGATACATTATAAGAATAATACACTTATAATGCTAATAACTTTAGTTATTCTTTTTCATTAATGGTCTGAGTTCATAGCTATCTAAGGAGATGAGGTATTTTGTGGTTACTTGATGGAATAAAACGACTGTGTTTTCAAAACAACCTATGTGAGGATATTTGGAGTCAGTTTTCATAATTCAGTACATTAAGGAGGGCTGGATAATATTTCAAATGCAAATACAAAACCATTTAATAGGCACTCTGCTCAATTTCTCCCAAAGAACTTCAGAACTCATCCAAAATATATCTTTTTGTTTAAAAGGGAAAATGTACAGGAAATACTAAGAGATTAGAAACAGAAATCTTTAATGGAGAATGTCTGGCACTGAAATATATTAGCTAGTATGAAAGTTACATACTTTGATATGTAAACTTCAAGTAATTTTAAGTTAATGGTGATTCTGTATGGGGTGATTAAATGAGGGTGGTTTGAAATGGGTTAACTTATAATGAGCTCATTGAATATATTAATTATTTTTCATCTGACTTATTATCTAGGCAAATGTTTTTCCTACTAAACACTCATATTTGTCTATTCAGTGAAGACTCTATTTAACATGTTTAAAGTTTATTCCAAAGGAATGTTTATGGAAGACTTAACTATGTCTGGAGCACTAGACTGGGCCTATGTAAGTCAAGAGACATAAGGAGCTCAAAATTAATGGAGGAGAGAGATTCATTAACAGTTATAGATACAATATGAAGAGGGCTGGGCAAAGAGAAATGTTCATAGTGTATTCTGGTTAATCCCCTAAAATCTCCATCCCTACTTCTACTCATTGGAGCTCAAAACACTTTAGTTATCTTTGACTTACTTTTCCTATATTACATATTGTCAAATTAGTTACCAAATTCCATTTGTGGCACTTTTCTTCCAAAAATCCCATAGAAATCCTATTCTTTTTTATCCTCCACCCCCTGCTGTTCTCATTGTCACTACTCTTGTCCAGTCTTTCTACACTTCTCATGGATTGTTTTAATATTCCATTAACTAGATTCCCTGTTTAAATTTCTCCTGATACAATCTTTCCAGTACCAGAATGCATCTTCATTACTTCATTAGTGTGCTTAGAGAACCCAGGTCTACTACCTAATAGCTGCAAATCTTGCCCAAGTTGTTTAACTTCTCTGGACCTCTTTTTGTCATCTGTATGATGGATGTATCTCAAAGTTAAATATATATATATACATATATATATACATATATATATGTTTAAAGAAGAGTGCTTAGCATGTAGTAAGTAAATATGACTTAGTAAATGTAGCTGCTATAATACTAATTGTTATTATTCACTCTCTCCCACTCCTGTGACATTTTGCCTCTTACTAAATTAATATTTTTACTTTGTAGTTTTCCGTATATATTCTCTCTCTCTCTCTATTTAACCATACACTCCTTGAAGGCAGGGATTGAATATTATTTGTCTTCAGGCATGACTGGTGCACCAATTTTTCCTTGGCCTATGATTTGTCACCCAATAGGATCTGATGGACTCCTGTTTGATTCACAGTTGATGGGGACAAAAAGCCCCAGAGCGCAATTAAAATGATACTTGAAAGATACCTGATATCACTAAGATCTATGGAATTATGTATTAAACAGCCCCCGAAGAATCACCTGATTTAAAAATTATTACAAGGAACATAATATATCACATTATATATCATACACCATAAAGATGTCAGAAGTAGCTTTATTTTATAGTACCATATTTCTTGATGGTGATCTAGCTAGAAAAGTGAGGCTTGCTGAACTTGAATATGGATGATAAAGCTCACATTCTTAGAAAATGTTTAAAATATGAAATAGAACCAGGGATGGTGTTGGAGAACTCCTTGGGAGAAAATGCAGTTAGGAAATCTTTGAGTCCTGACAGTTTGCAAACCCTTTCATAGCACATAAATGATTTAACAGTAACACAGAGTGGCCAGAGTAAATTATTTCCATTTCTATCACTGCAGAACCCATAAAAAGTAACCAGATAAGATGCTGAATGAGTATATCATTATGATGTGTGCTGATCTGAGGTTTTTTTTTTTTTTTTTGCTTTGTTTTGATTTCCAATGCCTTGGATCCTTGCCAAATCATTAAGCCAGTCACATCCATCTGAAGCTGGTTTGAACAGTCTCAACAAAACTTGCAAAGGCCAGTTCATCAAAACCCTTAGGATCATACAAACAAGAGAAAAATACCAAGGGGCCTCTCCTATTTGTCTTTCTGACTATCTGTATTCCACAGGAAGGAAAAAAAAAATCACAGGAACAGGATTTAAATACTCTGTTTTGACAGGTTATTAAGATTCCAATCACAACCTGCCTACTCCCCCGATCAAGCCAAGTTCAGAAACATACAGTATCTCTAAAGCAACTGTGCATGCATATAAAACAAAAAAAGTGCTAGAAAAGGATGAAGAGTGGAAAAATCAGGACAACATGAATAATTTGGTAATTTGTGGGGGGTTTAAAACCAAGACCTACGCTAGCATGGCAGGTTATATCAGTGTAGTTGACTAGCCCACAATTTCCTACACAGAATTTAGATACTGGTGACTCAAGTGCTGTCAATCTCATCTGGTTCTACTACATAATCAATAGTTCCAACGGCATCATCCATGGGAGGCCTGATTTTTATCCTCTGAAATTAGAGTCCGCCCTCTGTATGAGATTTCCTACCACGGGGTCAGCTCTGATACTGGCAGTGGGGCACCAAGTCTGAGTTCTCTGAGACCCTTTGTAAATATTCTTCTACTGACACAGATTTCACTGTGATGGGCACAGGCTTGGGTTCTTGTCTCACACCCTTTTCTCCAAAGATGAACTGTAATAAAACATGAGGGTTTCTATGGTGAGGGACACTGAGTAATCACTGCTGGACACAGAACTAAACAGGTTTTGAGAAATACAAGAGACAGAAGACTCTGGCCCTCAGAAACAATATGGACTGAATGATGCAAAAACTGATTACCTTTGGTATAGAGCAGTTCAGTTCAGTCGCTCAGTCATGTCTGATTCTTTGCAACTCCCCAGACTGCAGCACACCAGGCTTCCCTGTCCATCACCAACTCCCAGAGCTTGTTCAAACTCATGTAAATCGAGTTGGTGATACCATCCAACCATCTCATTCTCTATTGTCCCCTTCTCCTCCTGCCTTCAATCCTTCCTGGTGTCAAGGTCTTTTCTAATGAGTCAGTTCTTCGCATCAGGTGGCCCAAGTCTTAGAGTCTCAGCTTTAGCAACAGTCCTTCCAATGAATACTCAAGACTGATTTCCTTTACAATTGACTGGTTTGATCTCCTTGCAGTTCAAGGGACTCTCAAGAGTTGTCTCCAACACCACAGTTCAAAAGCATCAATTCTTTGGCGTTCAGCTTTCTTTATGGTCCAACTCTCACATCCATATATGACTACTGGAACAACCATAGCTTTGACTAGACAGACCTTTGTTAGCAAAGTTATATCTCTGATTTTTAATATGCTGTCTAGGTTGGTAATAGCTTTTCTTCCAAGGAGCAAGTGTCTTTTAATTTCGTGGCTGCAGTTGCCATCTGCAGTGATTTTGGAGCCCCCCAAAATATAGTCTGTCACTGTTTCCATTGTTTCCCCAACTATTTGCCATGAAGTGGATGCCCTGATCTTTGTTTTTTGAATGCTGTTTTAAGTCAGCTTTTTCACTCTTCTCTTTCACCTTCAACAAGAGATTCTTTAGTTCCTCTTTGCTTTCTGCCATAAGGGTGGTGTCATCTGCATATGTGAGGTTATTGATACTTCTCCCAGCAATCTTGATTCCAGCTTGTGCTTCATCCAGCCTGGCATTTTGCATTATGTACTCTGCATATAAGTTAAATAAGCAGGGTGACAGTATACAACCTTGACATATTCCTTTACCAATCTGAAACAAGTCCGTTGTTCCATGTTCAGTTCTAACTGTTGTTTCTTGACCTGCATAGAGATTTCTCAGAAGGCAGGTCAGGTGGTCTGGTATTCCCATCTCTTTAAGAATTTTCCACAGTTTGTTGTGATCCACAGAGTCAAAGTCTTTGGCATAGTCAATAAAGCAGAGGTAGGTGTTTTTCTGGAACTCTCTTGCTTTTCCTATGATCCAGCAGATGTTGGCAATGTGATCTCTGGTTCCTCTGCCTTTTCTAAATCCAGCTTGAACATCTAGAAGCTCTTGGTTCACGTACTGTTGAAGTCTTGCTTGGAGAATTTTGATGGACAGGTATAAGCACGGATTGATCAAACTACAGCCTGGATGCCAAATATGGCTTACTGTCAGTTTCTGTAAGTGAAGTTTTATGGACTGTAGCTATCCCCACCCAGTCATTTACATATTATATATGGCTGTCAGTGGTTGCAGTAGAGAGTGTTTGGCCCCCAAGTTTAACAGATTGACCATCTGTACCATTCTAGAAAGTTTGCTGACTCCTGATACAGAGTAACTGAGCAAAATTACTTAGGCTCAGTTCTCTGTAAATTATGTTTATTTGGTGAGAAATAAAATGCATGTAGTTGAAAATCTGACAGGCCTAATAGAATGGGTCATACAGCAACCATATCCTCCAGGAAGGCACTTATTGGTATACTTGTTATGAGAGGGACTATGTATTGCAGAAAGATTATCAACTTTAAACCTGGATTTGACCCATATTTCTGCCATTTATTGGGCCTAACAAGCCTTGCCTTACAGGGTTATCAGGATTAAATGTTATAGACAGATCTGAACGTATATAGTCATCTTACCTTGCCATATTTTGAGTAAGTGGCACCTGTCTGGAATTGCTTCCTGACTTTCCCTGGTGGTTTTGTTTTGGTTGATAAAGAACCTCCAAATCCTTTAGGAAGATGCCATTGTGAATGTCTACAGTAGACTTCAAAATCTTTGCCTCTCATATAGATCTTAAAAAACACAGAAAAGAATGCCATACACAAAAGGGAAGCAGAAATTATTTGTCCCTAATTAAGTACAGGTTAAAATATCCATTCAGGACTCAAACTGACAGGTTATTATCAGTGTTCACATGATTAGATCAATACTGACCATCAAAAACACTTAAAGTTACTGGTTTTGTGTCAACATCACCCATAATGATCAAATTATATTACTCAATGTTAATAACTGCTAATGAAGTCAACCAACAATTGAAGACATGGTCCAAAGTAACTCGACATACATTCAATAAATCATTTTTGTTTCTTGGAAATATAAAAATATACTTTATATTGAAAACAGTGAAATAATATTAATGCTGTTAAAGTGAACGTGTATTAGTTGCTCAGTTGTATACTACTCTTTGTGATCTCATGGACTGTAGCTCGCCAGGCTCCTCTGCCCATGGCTTTCTCCAGGCAAGAATCCTAGAGTGGGTAGCCATGCCCTCCTCTAGGGGATCTTCCTGACCCAGTGATTGACCCTGGGTCTCCTGCATTGCAGGCAGATACTTTACCATCTAAACCACCAGGAAAGCCCAATATTAATACTATATTATTATTATTAAATAATAACATGAAAAGTTCATCAAGTCCTTTCTGAAGGCCAGGCAGAGTAAGAGCAGCATATGCATCATCTTATTTCTTCCTTCCAATGATCTTATGAGAAAGGTAAAATCGTTATTCTCATTTTACAAGAAACTGAGACCTAGAGAAATTAAGATGACAACCAAAATATATTAACTGGCATTAGCAGTTCACTGACAATTTACGTAATATTTAAATTTACACCAAGAAGGCATTTAAAAAATATTTGGCATAACAGAAAAATATCATGGGCATGTCAAGTTACAGAAAGTCTGGTACTTTATGGGTCTGTATTTCTCACTACACTTGTGCATGCTGAGTCCTTTGTACATCACTGATCTTCAGTTAATTTGATTACACATCATATCCTATGCTTTTTCAAATTTATTGATGTATTTGTTTTTGTTCTTATCAATATTTTTAAATAGATGTTTTTGAAAATCAAAATCTTCTATAAATTATGATTAAAAAAAACAGCAGCCTTCCTTCCTTTCCATGTCTATCTCCAAGTTCTACTCTTCTGAGTTAACGATGTTCAGATATTTTAGCTGTATCTTCTGATATTTGTTCCTATCCTTTCAAATAACACATGGTGGTATTTGCAACATCTTGATTTTTTTTTTCTTTTCCTATTATAGGCATCCTGACTTTGTAGAATGGAGGATCAGGACTTACCTCTTACACTTCCCCTACTGTTCATGTGCACACACACCCTTCTCCACCCATCCTCCCAATATATGTAACATTTTCTTACTAAATCATTCATTTATTGCTTACATTTTTACAACTATGAGAATATTTTTCACAGCCAAGCTATGTAGTTTGTGATGGGTATATTTTCTTGCCTTACAACTTCTGTTTTTCCTAGAGTCACTAATTATATGATTTTGTTCATCTGATTACTTTTCAATGACTCAGTCTCTCAAACTTGGACAGAGCTGTAATTTTCCTCCCAAATGGGTTAAATAATGTCAGTTGACCAATTTGTTCCTTTTTGTGGAGGTATCCCTTCTGGAGCCCTCTGACCTTTTTGCTCCAATTTGGGTTAGTTGCCACAAAGCATTCATCTCAAAAATTCTTTCGGGGTCAAGTTGATTCAAGCTTCTGTGTTTTCATTTGTTTTTGACTGTTACCTATAGATTTCTGAGAGAAGTGTCAAAAAAAAACCTCCCAGTCTGATAAAAGATTTGTTAATTTCCTGTGAACAAGATTAATTACACTTAAGGTTGGGATTGAATAATTTTTGCTCACAAGTCTCTCGCATTTCATGTCTTTCTCCTCATATTCATTTTGTTTTACTGTTGTATGTCCTTGAGCAATTATCTCACAGAGGTCTTTGGATGATAAAATCTCTGTCTTTATCATCTGCAAAAAGGACTTTATTTTTCTTACTCATGTTAATTTTTGTTTTCCTGGTTTCATAATTCTTATTTCAAAATTATCTTCCTTCATGTTGCTTTGTATACTTTAATATTTTAACTCTTACGGCTGTGGTGGGTCTTCACTGCTGCTCACAGGCTTTCTCTAGCTGCAGTGAGCAGGGGCTACTTTTTGTTGTTGTGCACGGGCTTCTCATTGTGATGGTTTTTCTTGCAGAACACAGGCTTCAGTAGTTGTGGCTCCTGGGCTTTAGAGCACAGGCTTAGTAGTTGTGGCACAAGGGCCCAGCTGCTCCATGGCAAGTGGGATCTTCCTGGATGAGGGATTGAACCTGTGTCTCCTGAATTGACAGGCAGACTCTTCACCCTGACTCTTCACAGGGAAGCCCCAAGCTATTTTTTATGTGAAAACTATTTGTCGAGTTTCTGTTGTGTTTTGGTTTGGTCTTCTCTTTTGTGAACTGAAGTTACTTAGACTATCCTGTAAATGAGTGTTAAAACACTCCTCTCCAAGGAATGGAGATCAGGCAGTTTTGTTCCTGAAAAGTTCCTTATTATCCTCAAGGAAAGGGAAACCAGTTGTACTGTAAAAATATGATTGTTCAAGCTGTATTTCTGACAGTCTTTTTGTCTATCAAGGACTACTGTGAAAGAAGAGAATACAACTTTTTGGAGAGAGGATAAATGAGTGATACAGCAAGGAAGTAGTGGAGAATAAAATGGAGGAAGAAAGAGAGCCAGAGAGTAACGTCTCTGCTGTGTTTTTTGATATATACATTATAGGAAAGACGTGGAGCAGCTGAGCTTGCCTTTTCACCCTAATGGTGTGTGACTTAATACAGCATAGGCAGGGTTTTCTTAAGGGGTGAGCATGAGTGACCCTCAGTTTTCCCTAGCATCATCTTAATCTTATATTTCTCAACATCCAGCCCCTACAGCTGATGCATGTTTAAAAGATTTTTCACTCACACTGTTTTGCCAGTGTGAAAGATTTTATTCACCAGCTGGGATTTTCATGTGTTCTGCAGCTTCCTATGGCTTTTCATTGGCTTCGGTCTCTCTGCTTCCCTCATATTAGTAGTGATTTTGGAATAATGGAAAAGAGCTCGAATTCAAGCTTCACAGCAACTTAAATATCACTTTTTATAGTTTTCTCCTTCTCATTTCTATAGCATCCTGTCTACTAATATTAACAGCACAGCTTGAGGCAGGTGCAGACCAATTTGCCTTTATGGATTTACTTGACCCCTAAAAGTCCTTGCTCTATTTCTGAGCCCTTCCAACATGAACCTGGCTTTTGCCCCAGGAGCCTGTATCTACTTGTTCCCTATACAAAGGCAAGAAAGAAGAACTAAGGCAAGCTATTCCTTTCCCCTCATATCAAACAGACTGTACACATTATAAATGTACTAAGATCTCTGCCTTTCTTAAGTAGTTTAAGTAGGAAACCTACATGTTTCGAGGACATGTGAAGTAGTTTGGATTTTTTATTGAATGATAACATCAGGCTTAGGGAATGAACTTAATACAAATTTACTGAAATCACTGTGATAAACATGTATGAAAAAACTTGGATTCATAGTGAGGTCTTTATGGAATCAGAGTTATGTTTTTAACAATATACACATGTCAATTATATTGAGGGGATGGCCAGTACATAGTGCTTATTTCCTACTGAAATCAAAGAAAATAGTTAGAAAAGCATTTTGTATTGAATGACTTCCTCTATCTTCTCAGCACCAAATGAATGACTAATTAAACATTAATAATATACAAAAACATCATAACAGGCAGTCCTTTCCATTAATGAGTATGTAATAAAATAGCAAACATTCTGAAGAGAAAGACATGAGAGATGGTATATCAGTTGTGCACTGAGTAATTTATCTCAAAACTCTGAGGTCAACCAGAGAGAAAGCTGACATGAGGGTGAGAACTGAATCTCTACCTCTTTCCCTATCCTGATTGTCACTTATAAATTCCTCAGGAATAAAAGTATTTTATATCAGAAAATCTATCAACATAATTATCATAATTCATAGTAATTCATAGTAATTCATCATAATTCATCATAATTCAACATAATTCATTACATCACCAAATCAAAAAGGGAAAGCAAAATTACTATATCAAAATGTAGATGTTGAAAGACTTTTAATACAATTCAAAATTCAGAGCTAGTAAGTAATAAGCAGGAAGAATCTACGTAAGTATAATAAAGTTGATTTTACAAAAACCAAAAGAAAATGTTATTCTAAAATAACAAAAACTCAAAGTAAAATTTAGGAAGTCCCTTTGTTGGAAATTCTTATTTTAACATTGTCTTGGAAGTTCTAGTGACTGCAAGGAGCCAGAAAAAGTAAGTGATATGCATAGGCTTTGAAACCACCAAGTTGAAAGCTGGATTGTTCTAACATTAATGAAATTACAAAAGGGACTATGCTTTTCAGAAACATTTCACTTTGTGGTTCTGTGCAAGAGTTGGCCAGAATCAAAAGTCACATGAGACTTGGAATGCGGGAGTAGAGTAGCATCCACTATTTCTGAGGTTCTTTTGAGTCAGATATGATGAAGGACAGATGCAGAGGTGCCCAGTGATTTCCGGTTTCTCATTGTTTCCTCTACTCCGTGTTCAACTCTACCTCCAGGTGGCGAGACCCAGTGACCAAAAGTAGCCTCAGGCCCTCCAACAGATTCTGAATTGAAGACTTTGGAATTGGGTTCCAGGCAGCTCTCCAGAAACTTTCCTGCCACCTTGCTTTCACGTTCCCTCTCTGATACTTGGATGTGTCCAGCTTTCCAGATTTAAGGCTGTGTAGTGAATTTTCTCTGATTTTCCAACTTCCTTCTTTTGGACCTTTATTTCCTAACATCTCCCACAATTACTTAAGGTCTTGTTCCTATAATTAATCCCCTTTTCATAATACTAGTTTTTCTGCTTCTCTGACTAAATTCTGACTGATGGAATTAATAAAATAATCTGTTAAGGGGGCTGAATAAAAGATAAATGCTAAAAATGTTTTCTGTGTTTTAGCAATATAGACTTAGGAATAAAAACAGAAAAGTAATAGCATTTTGTTCACAACACACACACAAAAAAACAAACTAGGAATAAAATTACTAGAAAGGCACAGCATCATATGAAGACTATAATATCTTACTGAAGGATATGAAACAAGATTTTAGCAACTGGAAACGCATTTCATATTCTTGAGTAGGAAAAATAGGTAATAAAGTGGTGATTCTCCCAAATTAATATAAAGCATATTTCCAGTTAGGATCATAGCAGAATCTTAAAAAATCACTCCTATTATTTTAAAATTCATATGTAATGATAAATATCCTAGAATAATTGAGAAAAGGGCTTCCCTGGTGCTCAGACGGTAAAGAATCTGCCTGCAATGCGGGAGATCTGGGTTCGATCCCTGGGTTGGGAAGATCCCCTGGAGGAGGGCATGATAACCCACCCAACTCCAGTATTTTTGCCTGGAGAATCCCCATGGACAGAGGGGCCTGGAGGGCTACATTGCTGGGGATCACAAAGATTTGGACATGACTGAGCAACTAAGCACAGACACAGATGCAAAAGAACAGTATATATATGTGGGGTTCTTTACTATATATAAGAACACATTGCACAGCTTTTGTAATCAGTCAATATCATATCAGCATGAGAACAGATAGATAAGTTGACAGAATAGAAAATCCAGAAATAGATCATAATATATATGAAAATTTAACATATGAAAAAAATTTATTTTTTTATTTATTTTATTTTATTTTTCAGTGGGTTTTGTCATACATTGATATGAATCAGCCATAGAGTTACACGAATTCCCCATCCCGGTCTCCCATCCCACCTCCATCTCCACCCGATTCCTCTGGGTCTTCCCAGCCCACCAGGCCCGAGCACCTGACTCATGCATCTCACCTGGGCTGGTGGTCTGTTTCACCACAGATAATATACATGCTGTTCTTTCGAAACATCCCACCCTCACCTTCTCCCACAGAGTTCAAAAGTCTGTTCTGTACTTCTGCGTCTCTTCTTTTGCCCTGCATATAGGGCCATCATTACCATCTTTCTAAATTCCGTATATATGTGTTAGTATACTGTAATGTTCTTTATCTTTCTGGCTCACTTCACCCTGTATAATGGGCTCCAGTTTCATCCATCTCATTAGAACTGATTCAAATGAATTCTTTTTAACGGCTGAGTAATATTCCATGGTGTATATGTACCACAGCTTCCTTATCCATTCATCTGCTGATGGGCATCTAGGTTGCTTCCATGTCCTGGCTATTATAAACAGTGCTGCGATGAACATTGGGGTGCACGTGTCTCTTTCAGATCTGGATTCCTCAGTGTGTATGCCCAGAAGTGGGATTGCTGGGTCATATGGCAGTTCTATTTCCAGTTTTTTAAGAAGTCTCCACACTGTTTTCCATAGTGGCTGTACTAGTTTGCATTCCCACCAACAGTGTAAGAGAGTTCCCTTTTCTCCACACCCTCTCCAGCATTTATTGCTTGTAGACTTTTGGATAGCAGCCATCCTGACTGGCGTGTAATGGTACCTCATTGTGGTTTTGATTTGCATTTCTCTGATAATGAGTGATGTGGAGCATATTTTCATGTGTTTGTTAGCCATCTGTATGTCTTCTTTGGAGAAATGTCTGTTTAGTTCTTTGGCCCATTTTTTGGTGGGGTCATTTATTTTTCTGGAATTGAGCTTCAGGAGTTGCTTGTATATTTTTGAGATTAATCCTTTGTCTGTTTCCTCATTTGCTATTATTTTCTCCCAATCTGAGGGCTGTCTTTTCACCTTGCTTATAGTTTCCTTTGTTGTGCAAAAGCTTTTAATTTTCACTAGGTCCCATTTGTTTGTTTTTGCTTTTATTTCCAATATTCTGGGAGGTGGGTCATAGAGGATCCTGCTGTGATTTATGTTGGAGAGTGTTTTGCCTATGTTCTCCTCTAGGAGTTTTATAGTTTCTGGTCTTATATTTAGATCTTTAATCCATTTTGAGTTTATTTTTGTGTATGGTGTTAGAAAGTGTTCTAGTTTCATTCTTTTACAAGTGGTTGACCAGTTTTCCCAGCACCACTTGTTAAAGCGATTGTCTTTTTTCCATTGTATATCCTTGCCTCCTTTGTCAAAGATAAGGTGTCCATAGGTTCGTGGATTTATCTCTGGGCTTTCTATTTTGTTCCATTGATCTATATTTCTGTCTTTGTGCCAGTACCATACTGTCTTGATGACTGTGGCTTTGTAGTAGAGTCTGAAGTCAGGCAGGTTGATTCCTCCAGTTCCATTCTTCTTTCTCAAGATTACTTTGGCTATTCGAGGTTTTTTGTATTTCCATACAAATTGTGAAATTATTTGTTCTAGTTCTGTGAAAAATACCGTTGGTAACTTGATAGGGATTGCATTGAATCTATAGATTGCTTTGGGTAGAATAGCCATTTTGACAATATTGATTCTTCCAATCCATGAACACGGTATATTTTTCCATCTGTTTGTGTCCTCTTTGATTTCTTTCATCAATGTTTTATAGTTTTCTGTGTATAGGTCTTTTGTTTCTTTAGGTAGATATACTCCTAAGTATTTTATTCTTTTTGTTGCAATGGTGAATAGAATTGTTTCCTTAATTTCTCTTTCTGTTTTTTCATTGTTAGTATATAGGAATGCAAGGGATTTCTGTGTGTTAATTTTATATCCTGCAACTTTACTATATTCATTGATTAGCTCTAGTAATTTTCTGGAGGAGTCTTTAGGGTTTTCTATGTAGAGGATCATGTCATCTGCAGAAATCTTAAAAATTAGGGCAGAAATAAATGCAAAAGAAACTAAAGAGACCATAGCAAAAATCAACAAAGCTAAAAGCTGGTTTTTTGAAAAAATAAACAAAATTGACAAACCATTAGCAAGACTCATTAAGAAACAAAGAGAGAAGAACCAAATTAACAAAATAAGAAATGAAAAGGGTGAGATCACAACAGACAACACTGAAATACAAAGGATCATAAGAGACTACTACCAGCAGCTCTATGCCAATAAAATGGACAACTTGAATGAAATGGACAAATTCTTAGAAAAGTATAACTTTCCAAAACTGAACCAGGAAGAAATAGAAGATCTTAACAGAACCATCACAAGCAAGGAAATCAAAACTGTAATCAAAAATCTTCCAGCAAACAAAAGCCCAGGACCAGATGGCTTCACAGCTGAATTCTACCAAAAATTTAGAGAAGAGCTAACACCTATCTTACTCAAACTCTTCCAGAAAATTGAAGATGAAGGTAAACTTCCAAACTCATTCTATGAGGCCACCATCACCCTAATTCCAAAACCAGACAAAGATGCCACAAAAAAAGAAAACTACAGGCCAATATCACTGATGAACATAGATGCAAAAATCCTTAACAAAATTCTAGCAAACAGAATCCAACAACATATTAAAAAATCATACACCATGACCAAGTGGGCTTTATCCCATGAATGCAAGGATTCTTTAATATCCACAAATCAATCAACGTAATACACCACATTAACAAATTGGAAGATAAAAACCATATGATTATCTCAATAGATGCAGAGAAAGCCTTTGACAAAATTCAACACTCATTTATGATTAAAACTCTCCAGAAAGCAGCAATAGAAGGAACATACCTCAACATAATAAAAGCTATATATGATAAACCCACAGCAAGCATCACCCTCAATGGTGAAAAATTGAAATCATTTCCTCTGAAATCAGGAACAAGACAAGGATGCCCACTCTCACCACTACTATTCAACATAGTGTTGGAAGTTTTGGCCACAGCAATCAGAGCAGAAAAAGACGTAAAAGGAATCCAGATAGGAATAGAAGAAGTGAAACATATGAAAAATTTATAGTTCAATTTGGTGGGGGAAGTATACTTTACATAAGCAAGAGTATTTGTATTAGTTCATACGTTGGTCTAAGAGCACAAAGAAAAATTCAGAAGGATACATACAGTTGTTATGCAAGTTGTCTAGTGGATGGATAAGGGACTTAAGGCAGGAGTGAATGAGAAGAAAGAGACAAAGAGAAAAATAACAAATAATCAAGCAAACTTAAAATGTTTGATTTCCAGAGTCATATTCTAGAATCTTATTTCTAGAATCAGATTCTCAGAATAAAAAATATAATATTTGAGTGTGGTCGTGTGAATATATGGAGAAATATATGGGAGTGGGGGAGAGATGTAACAACTTGTAAGAATCTCTATGGTCTATCAGTGAAAAAACAAATTAAAGACCAACCAGTATAATTTCATTCTTTTTATTAACAGATAAAAACAAACAGACACACTGTATTAATCAAGGTTGATCAGAGAAGGAAAACTTCTAGGTGTTATATAGAACAGTGGTCCCCCACCTTTTTGGCACCAGGGACCAGTTTCACGGAAGACAATTTTTTCACAGAATGGGGGTGGAGGGGGGATGGCTTTGGGATGATTCAAGCACATTACATTTATTGAGTACTTCATTGCTATTACTGCATCAACTCCACCTCAGATCATCCTCAGGAATTAGATCCTGAAGGTTGAGGACACTTGTTGTAGAATAAGGAATTTATCATAGGGATTTGACCTCATGCAAGGTCAATGTTGGGGCTTCCCAGCTGGCTCAGCAGTAAAGAAACCTCCTGCAATGCAGGGGACGTGGGTTTGATCCCTGGGTCGGGAAGATCCCCTGGAGGAAGGCATGGCAATCCACTCCAGTATTCTTGCCTGGAGAATCCTCATGTACAAAGGAGCCTGGTGGGCGACAGTCCATGGGGTGGGGTGACAGTCCACTGTGGGCGGCTCTTAAAGAGTCGGACACAACTGAAGCAACTGAGCATGCACAGAAGGTCAATGTTGAAGCGAGTTAAACAGTTTATATATGACTTGCTTCTGTGCCCAGCATTGGACCTGAAGTCTTCAGGATAGGGAAGGGAAGGGAAAGATGCGCATGAAGTTGGAAGGGAAAGATGTACATGAAGTGGTCTGCCATTCTAAGGATAAACTGGAACCTAGGAAGACGAACTGAAAATCAAATGGCTCTTTCACTTCCTTCAAACCTCCAACTTTGATGATGTTGGTGACCTGCTGGGTGACCTCAGTCACAGAGTGGAGCATACAGGTGACCCAAGAGCAGGAGAAGCTTAAGGAGGAGATCCTATGAGAGACAGAGACTCTGTGGGCTCAGTTGCTACCTCATGTCAACAAGGTAAGAGACCAGATCCATAAAGAATGTATACAAACTGCTACAGTATCTGACCCTATACCAACCTTCTCAATCTAATCATTCTTGCTGTTTCATTTTTAGCCTTTCACATCTCAGGAAAATTTCTATGTGGCCAATCTTAGCTCAAAACCATACAGGGAAGGGAACTCATACACAAACAAGTAAGAAATCTATGTAAATATGTGTATACCTCAGTGTGCATGCTAAGTCATGTCTGACTCTTCATGACCCTATGGACAGCAGCCTGCCAGGCTCCTCTGTCTGTGGGATTCTCCAGGCAAGAATACTGGAGTGGGTTGCCATGCCTTCCTCCAGGGAATTTTCCTGACCCAAGGATCGAATCCATATCGCTTATGTTTCCCTCACCGCAGGCGGATTCTTCACTGCTGAGCTACTGGGGAAGCCCCGGTTATACCTCTATGTTGGCATAAATAAGGAAAAAAGTCATGGAAAGATACACCCCAGGTTTCATCAGGGAGATGGTAGTGGGGGGATGTGGCCAGAAGCTAAATATAATATAGTATAATATATTTATGCAATGTATTAATAATGCAGTGAAGGTGTTATAAAGAACAGGATGTGTTTGTATGTACACATATGGAAAGCTATCCCAATTGGAAAAAAGCAAGTGAAGGAAAAATATCTAAAATATAATCTTATTAAGGAGAAATAATCCACTATGTGTGGAGATACAGATATAGGTCACTTACTAGCTGTGTGACCTTCGAGCAAGTTACTTAATCTTTCTCCACCTTATTTTCCTCATTTATAAAATGGCCTTAGTAATAACAATGATAATATCTGGATTGTAGGTTATTATGAAGATGAAATGAGACCTGTAAAATGCTTAGAATAGTGCTTAGCAAATAGCAAGTCCTCCATAATATTCATCATTATTATCATTATTTTGGTTATTTCTATCATTATTAATACATCTCTATGGAAATCACCTTCCTCCTTCTCATACCCTATCAACTCATTTCTAGCCTTCAAACCAAGGAGAAAAGGAGGAAGAGAAGGGGATCTGATTTAAACAGAGCTGCCCCAACAAGGTTGTCACTGGCCCATGGGTCAGTGAGTTGTAACCCCAGGTAGTCATTAAAGGATGTTGATGGCGAAAAGACACAAGGTCAAGCAATGCTTATCCAGAAAAAAGCCTGGGATTCAGACAGGCAGTTCTGTCTGTGTGAGTGTATGTGCATGCGTGGGTGTGCGTATGTGTTCTCATGTGTTAGCACATACAGGCTTGTGTATAAATTGGAAAGAAACAATAAAACAACTAAGAATGAATGCACATAAAGAAATATTTAAAAATTCCTGCAAAGGTGAGTCAGAGTGCTATATATTTTCTAATCCACATAAGAGAGTTAAAAGAAGGGACTGCCAGCATACTCATTTATGCACCCTGAACCCTGCAATTTATTTCACTGTATTTGATGTTAGCAATGAAGCATTTATTTATTTAAAATTACTCAGAATATAGCACAAAGAACTATTCTGCAGGTATGAAATATGTCCAAACTGCAAAAAAAAAAAAAAAAAAAAAAAAAAAAAAAAAAAAAAAATCCCTCTCCTGCGCTTTTGACACGTGACCACAGTAAAGGAAAAATGAAGCTTCTTTTGTTTCTAGATGCTGCTGGAGGAAATGAAACAATGGGGCATGAACACAGTTCTCAACCTTTTTTTCTGTGGGGGCACCCGTGGCTGACTAATGTTCCCTAGCACAATGCGCTTCTAAACGCAATTCCCAGCACACTGGCCATTACTTCATCTCATTCACTGCTACCCAAGAGAGCATTTCAGGATACAAATGAGTGAGACTGACATTGAAAGAGGATAACCTTGAAGACATTCTATTTTTTAATTAAAAATGTGATACATGAATATATTCTCATGGTGAAAGACTAAAACAATATGGAAATACATAGGATATATTCCTGTATCAGCTTTCCTATGCCCAAGCTCCTCTTCTCCACAGAGAGAAGCTAATAAACTATTAACAATTTGGTGTGTATCCTTTATATCTTAAATTTGCATTTATATGTTCATATGTATGCATGTGTTTATCTCTATCTTTATATCTATATATCTACACATACTGGATTATTTTTTCCATAAATAAGATTATATTTTAGCTATTTTTCTGTGATTTATTTTCCATAGAACATCAAAACACTGGAATATCTTTACATATGGGTATAATACAGATTCATTTTGCTCTTTATAACAGCTGCACAGTATTGTGTTGCATAAATATCTAAATACCTATTTAACCTGTTTCCAACTGGTGGCTCCTTATGTTATTTCTTTTTTATTACTAAAAACAGTGTTGTGCTGAATATACTTGTTTGTCTTTGTGTACAGATGTATTCACTAAGAACAGATATGTAGAAGTGGAATTGCTAGGTTAAAGAGTACCCACATTTTATCTGTTTTAGTATTTAATTAAATGCAAAATATTCCAAAAATTTGTACCAATTTATACTTTCTCCAGTGGCAGTATTTTTTCAGTCATTCAAAAAAGATTTACACAGAGGCTACTTACTTACCTACCTACTTACCTGTCTGTCTACCTACTTAATTACCTACCTACCCACCACCTATTTAACATGTGGGGGGAAAAAAGCAGGTCTAAAGGCATCTGGTCCCATCACTTCATGGCAAATAGATGGGGAAACAATGGAAACAGTGGCTGACTTTATTTTTGGGGTTCCACAATCACTGCAGATGGTGACTGCAGCCATGAAATTAAAAAACGCTTACTCCTTGGAAGGAAAGTTATAACCAACCTAGACAGCATGTTAAAAAGAAGAGATGTTACTTTATTGACAAAGGTCTGTTTAGTCAAGGCTATGGTTTTTCCAGTAGTCATGTATGGATGTGAGAGTTGGACCATAAAGAAAGCTGAGCACCAAGGAATTGATGCTTTTGAACTGTGGTGTTGGAGAAGACTCTTGAGAGTCCCTTGGACTGCAGGGAGATCCAACCAGTTCATACTAAAGGAAACCAGTCCTGGGTGTTCATTGGAAGGACTGATGTTGAAGCTGAAACTCCAATATTTTGGCCACCTGATGCGAAGAGCTGACTCATTGGAAAAGACCCTGATGTTGGGAAAGATTGAAGGCAGGAGGAGAAGGGGACGACAGAGGATGAGATGGTTGGATGGCATCACCAACTCAATGGACATGAGTTTGGGTAAACTCCAGGAGTTGGTGATGGGCAGGGAGGCCTGGCGTGCTGTGGATCAGGGGGTCGCAAAGAGTCAGACACGACTGAGACTGAACTGAACTGAACTGAAAGGTTTTAGGAGTGATAGGAAAGTCACACATTTACCTGGCTTAAAAAAAGATAATCTCTGAGAAAAACTTGAACTAAGAACTGGAGCTTAAGAATTGGAAGGACTGATGCTGAAGCTGAAGCTCTAATACTGTGGCCACCTGATACGAAGAGGTGACTCATTGGATAAGAACTTGATGCTGGGAAAGATTGAAGGCAGGAGAATGGGACGACAGAGGATAAGATGGTTGGATGGCATCACTAACTTGATGGACATGAGTTCGAGCAAGCTCCAGGAGTTGGTGATGGACAGGGAAGCCTGGCGTGCTGCAGTCTATGGGGTTGAAAAGAGTAAGACACGACTGAGTGACTGAACTGAAGAACTGGAGCAAGTCACACATAATAATACATCCGAGGGAAAAGGTTCAAGGTAGAGGGAACAGCAAGTAAAAGTAACCGAAGAGGACAGAAAGTTAGTGTGTACTAAGAAAAAAAGGAGGCAGTATGGTAGGACTGGAGTTAGCAACGGGGAAAGTAGAAGAGAGAGGTAATGGATGTACAAGAGTATACATCTTCTCAGCCTCTAATACCAAGAAACATTCATCTTTAAAGCGCTGGCCAACCTACTGGCAAATCTCATTCTTTTTTAAAATTGCATTCTGCCTGATTATTAATGAGATAGACAATCTTTTCACATGTATGTTGGCTGTTTTTGTTCTTATTCTACATTTGTCTTTTTATATCTTTTTCTCACTTTCAATTGGATTTTTCTTATTGATTTTTAGGATCTCTTTATATATTCTGATTATTTATTAACCCTTTTTCAGTTATATATCTTTGCAAATATGTTCTCACAATTTGTCTCAATTTTTATGAAACCCAACTTCTATGTTATACTTATGAATTCTTGACACTGTTTTTAGTTTAAGGACACCCTCTCCATCATAAAATAAATAGTTTCCTGTATTTTCTTCTGATGGTTTTATAAACTTGATGTTCATTAAGTTTAGCTCTTTAATCCATTTGGGATTTGTATTTGTGAATGTCACAGTTAAGATATATGTATTTTCCTTTTCTGATTTGAAATACAAAATTTATTATATTAAAATCTCATCTATATGAATCTGTTTCTGGACTGTCCACTCAGTTCTGTTTTTCTATTTACCTGTCAGTACCACACTGTTTCAAGTATTAAAGTTTTATAGTTTATTTAGATATTTTTATGGGTCACTTTTTCTCATTGTCTTTTGAAAAATATTCCTGGAGATTCTATTTCAGATGAATCTCAGGGTTAGCTTATCAAGGTCCATTTTACTGAGATTTTATTTAAATGTATAGGTTAACTTGAGGAGAATTAACACTGGTAAATTACTGAGTGTTCTTATTTAGGGAATAATAGATCTTTTCATTTGTTTAGATTTCCTTTCATGATTTTCAGTACATTTTTCCAGTTTTGTTCCACACAAGTCTTGCATATTTTTTGTTAAGTTTACTTTTAGGCTTTTTCTGCTTTGTGTTTCTGTTTATGAAGGGATTGTGTATTACATTTTATTTTTTAATATCTTGATTTAACTTTATTAGATAAATTCAGAAGAAAAAAAAACTCAAGCTTTGCAGTAAATAGAAGTATAAGGGTAGTTTTACACTGATTGTAGTCATTTAATAATCTTCTGCTAGCAATAGAGCATCTGAATTGATCCCCCCATAAAAACAATCTCTGGGATATGACAAATCAAAGAGGCTACCTTTAGCCTTTGCTTTGGGACATTTATTTACTCAGGGAGGAGGCAATTAGGCCAAGCCCTGGGGCTCCTGTATGGTCAATCATCCTGGAATCTGAGAAAGAATAAAATAATGGGGCTGGGACTTCTCCTTCCTCTTTCCATATTCACCCCTGCTGTTTTACTTTGACTTCCTTTTGTTTCAGGTCTTTATTTTATACAGCTAAAATTTAAAAATTATGCACATAGAAAAGCACATAAAATAATACCTTAATTTAATAGTCAAGTCTTTTAATATGACCCAAGTTTAATAGCTGTTTGCTTGCCATATTTGGTTCAGGACTTTTTTGCTTCTGTTCTTATTAATCTTAAGGAAATAAAATATTATAAATAAAGATAAAACACCAACTATTTCATTCTCATTCACTCTGACATTGATATGTTTCATTTTTATGCACATTTTAAATATTTTATGATTTTAATGTGCAGCTATAAGTTATATTTATTATCTGGCGTGTTTCTTAACATTTACATAGTTGGTATCAAAACATATGTAGCCTTTTGTAACTTAACACTGCAGGCTTTTGAAATTCATCCTTTGACAAGGACAGTTGCTCCAGTATTTTTATTTATATCCATTGGTTAAACATAGCCAATCTAGTCACATGGCTATACCTAGTGGCCAGGGCAACTGAGAAATGTGGTTTTTTATTTATAGGCAACTATAAGGCTGGCTAAAAATTCAGGTTATATTACTAAGGAAGAAGGGTAGAACTGGTAGTAGGGTACAGGAAGCCATCTCTGCCAAACACTTTTAATTATAATTTTTATTATAGATTTCTGAAATATACCTTTATTGGATTAAGGTGTTTATCTTCCTCAGCTTGCCAAAGGATTTTTTAAATTGCTTTTAATTAGGGATAGTTGTTAAACTATTTGTTGGCATCTTTTTTTATATGATTGTGTGATTTTCTACTTTAATCTGATAATATATTAAATTAATAGGTTTATTAATGTTAAACTATCCTTGCATTCCAGACATTAAATTTTAATTAATCAAAACATGAATCTTATACCTGTTAGAAATACATTATTTTCTTTTAAAGCAGTGTAGAGTTTTACTTATTTAGGATTTAAAGATGCATTCATAGATTAAATTGGCTTGTTCTCTTATTATTTGATATTATTTGTTTAGATTTATAATCAAGATTATGCTAACCATATACTAACCTGAGTTACTGGGGAAGCTTTCCGTCTTTTTATATTTTGGAAATTTTTTTTTAACCGAAGAATTAAGTGTTTAGATTTTAATATGTTAACCATAATGTCATTTGATCTGGGTTTTTTAAGGGATGCATCTTTGACTACTTAAAAAATTTCTTCTACAACCCTATTCTATCTTTTCTTATACATATTTTTGTTATACATATTTTTCTAGAGAAATCAACCTTTTAATTAAAATTTCAAATTTGTTAGCATTAATTGAAACCTAACTTTCTCTCACACTTCAAAAATTTTTTCCATGTCATATTTATCTTACCTATCTTTTGTGGGTTTTTTGTGTCTCCTCTATTTTTTTCTTGATCAGAATTGCCAGAGATTGCACAACTATGCTGGAATTTTAAAGAACTAAGTAAAAAAAAAAAAGAAGAACTAAGTAGTCTTTTCGGGTTTTTTGCTTACTTCATTATTTTAAGCTTTTTAATTTTTTTCATTTTCTTCATCCAAACTGGTTTTTCTTCTTCTAATGTATTGCATTACCTGTTTAGGACATTATTTGAGACATTGTTTATTGGCTACCCATTTCTAATCCTCTTATCCCTTTCCTACTTCCAACTATGGAGACTGAAATAGTTAGATAGCTATTTCCAGACAGTCTTGGAGCTAGGTGTGGCCATGTCCTCCAGATGTAAGAGGAAGTTTTCTAGGAGCACAATGGGAAAGATTTTCTCCCACTGCTCCCTAAAACAAAGAAACACACATCAACCCTCTTTCTTTCTTTCCAACGAGTAGAAGGAAAAAGACAGCACAGAGAAGGAATACCTGGTTTCTTAAAAGCCCCACCCTAAAAGTTGTATACATTATGCCCATTCACATACCACTGGAGAGAACTTACTGATTTAATAATACTAACTGCAAAGGAGGCTGGGAAATGTGACTAGGCATGTCACTTGTTGTAACTCTATTATGATGGAAGGAAAGAATAGATCTGGAAAATAGATGAGCCATTACTTGCAACCTTTCACACATACATGACAGAAGTTAAGAATATCAGTTGCTCATGAAAGCACAAACTGGTAAGTTGTTCTATAATCCTTAAGAGACCTAAATGAAGAAAAGTTGAGCTTTGAAAATATTCATCCAAATATTAAATGATGTCACCAGCATTCTTATCTGAAAAAAGGACCAAAACCTGAGCTACAACAATCAAACTTAAGCAACCACTGACAGAAAGTCTAAGCAACCAACTTGAATCAATAAGGCTATTTATATTTCCAAAAGGGAGGGGTAATTACATATATACACTGGCATACAACTCAGTGGCTTCTCAATTCACTATGAAATCATATAACTCAAACCAAATTAATAGTTACAGGTGGCTTTAATTAGCAGTGTTACGAAAGCAGTTAGTATTGGTTCATATCAACTATATCCACTAGAACCGTGTGTGCTGTTGTTCAGTCTCTTAAGTTGTGTCCAACTCTTTGTGACCCCATGTACTGTATGTAGCCTGCCAGGCTTCTCTGTCCATGGGATTTTTCAGGCAAGAATACTGGAGTGGGTCGCCATTTCCTCCTCCAAGGGATCTTTCCAAATCAGGACTGAATCTACAATGGCGGGCAGATTCTTTACCACTGAGCCACCTAGGAAGCCCATCTACTAGAACTAGCACAGAGTTAATGACAAGTGTATGCATAAGTAGCAATATTCTGATATGCTTTCAGAAATGTTAAAAGACTAGAAAAGGGGATACTACTTTGTTCCTAGTCAATTTGGTTAAATTTTAAAATGTAATTTCTTATATTTTCTTGTAGTTTCCTCTTATAAGTTTAAAATAAGTCTACAAATCACTTTACTGGATTATCTTTGTTCTAGCATAAATAATATTTTCAGTTCAGTTGCTCAGTCATGTCCAACTCTTTGCGACCCCATGCACTGCAGCACACCAGGCCTCCCTGTCCATCACCAACTCCTGGAGTTCACCTAAACCCATGTCCATTGAGTCGGTGATGCCATCCAACCATCTCATCCTCTGTTGTCCCCTTATCCTCCTGCCCTCAATCTTTCCCAGCATCAGGGTCTTTTCCAATGAGTCAGTTCTTTGTATCAGGTGGCCAAAGTATTGGAGTTTCAGCTTCAACATCAGTCCTTCCAGTGAACATCCACGACTGATCTCCTTTAGGATGAACTGGTTGGATCTCCTTGCAGTCCAAGGGACTCTCAAGAGTCTTCTCCAACACCACAGTTCAAAAGAATCAATTCTTCAGCACTCAGCTTTCTTCACAGTCCAACTCTCACATCCATACATGACTACTGGAAAAATCATAGCCTTGACTAGACGGACCTTAGTTGACAAAGTAATGTCTCTGCTTTTTAATATGCTGTCTGCTGCTTAAGATGCTTCAGTCATGTCTGACTCTATGTGACCCCATACACGGCAGCCCACCAGGCTCTGCCGTCCTTGGGGTTCTCTAGGCAAGAACACTGGAGTGGGTAGGTTGCTCATAACTTTCCTTCCAAGGAGTAAGCGTCTTTTAATTTCATGGCTGCAGTCAACATCTGCAGTGATTTTGGAGCCCCCCCAAAATAAAGTCAGCCATTGTTTCCACTGTTTCCCCATTTATTTGCCATGAAGTGATGGGACTGGATTTGATGATCTTAGTTTTTTGAATGTTGAGCTTCAAGCCAGCTTTTTCACTCTCTTCTTTCACTTTCATCAAGAGGCGCTTTAGTTCTTCTTCACTTTCTGCCATAAGGGTGGTGTCATCTGCATATCTGAGGTTACTGATATTTCTCCCGGCAATCATGATTCCAGCTTGTGCTTCATCCAGCCCAGCATTTCTCATGATGTTAACCATTCAGTACAAAGGTAATCCAAGTCTATGCCCCAACTGAAGAAGTTGAACAGTTCTATGAAGACCTAAAAGACCTTTTAGAACTAACACCCCCAAAATATATTCTTTTCATTATAGGGGACTGGAATGCAAAAGTAAGAAATCAAGAAACACCTGGAGTAACAGGAAAATTTGGCCTTGGAGTACAGAATGAAGCAGGGCAAAGGCTAATAGAGTTTTGCCAAGAGAACATACTGGTCATAGCAAATACCTTCTCCCAACAACACAAGAGAATACTCTACACATGGACATCACCAGATGGCCAACACTGAAATCAGACTGATTATATTCTTTGCAGCCAAATGGAGAAGCTCTATACACTCAGCAAAAACAAGACCAAGAGCTGACTGTGGCTCAGATCATGAACTCCTTATTGCCAAATTCAGACTGAAATTGAAGAAAGTAGGGAAAACCACTAGACCATTCATGTATGACCTAAATCAAATCCCATACAATTATACAGTGGAAGTGAGAATTAGATTTAAGGGACTAGATCTGATAGACAGAGTGCCTGATGAACTATGGACAGAGATTCGTGACATTGTACAGAAGACAGGGATCAAGACCATCCCCAAGATAAAGAAATACAAAAAAGCAAAATGGCTGTCTGAGGAGGCCTTACAAATAGCTGTGAAAAGAAGAGAAGCTAAAAGCAAAGGAGAAAAGGAAAGATATATCCATTTGAATGCAGAGTTCCAAAGAACAGTGAGGAAAGATAAGAAAGTCTTCCTCAGTGATCAGTGCAAAGAAATAGAGGAAAACAATAGAATGGGAAAGACTAGATATCTCTTCAAGAAAATTAGAGATACCAAGGGAACATTTTATGCAAATGTGGGCTCAATAAAGGACAGAAATGGTATGGACCTAACAGAAGCAGAAGATATTAAGAAGAGGTGGCAAGAATACACAGAAGAACTGTACAAAAAATATCTTCATGACCCAGATAATCATGATGATGTGATCACTCACCTAGAGCCAAACATCCTGGAATGTGAAGTCAAGTGGCTCTTAGGAAGCATCACTATGAACAAGGCTAGTAGAGGTGATGGAATTCCAGTTGAGCTATTTTAAATCCTGAAAGATGATGCTGTGAAAGTGCTGCACTCAATATGCCAGCAAATTTGGAAAACTCAGCAGTGGCCACAAGACTGGAAAAGGTCAGTTTTCATTCCAATCCCAAAAAAAGGCAATGCCAAAGAATGCTCAAACTACTGCACAAATGCACTCATCTCACACATTAGTAAAGTAGTGCTCAAAATTCTCCAAGCCAGGCTTCAGCAATACGTGAACTGCAAACTTCCAGATGTTCAAGTTGGATTTAGAAAAGGCAGAGGAACCAGAGATCAAATTGCCAACATCTGCTGGATCATAGAAAAAGCAAGAAAATTCCAAAATAAATCTGTTTCTGCTTTATTGACTACGCCAAAGCCTTTGACTGTGAGGATCACAATAAACTGTGGAAAATTCTGAAAGACATGGGAATACCAAACCACCTGACCTGTGGAACAAAAGACTGGTTCCAAATAGGAAAAGGAGTACGCCAAAGCTCCTTGGCATATATTGTCACCCTGCTGATTTAACTTATATGCAGAGTACATCATGAGATAATATTTTATGATCTTTTTATTTTATGTCAGGTTACTAAAGCATAACTTACATCAATAACATCATTCTTTTTTAGGTGTAAATTTATATAGTTGTGTAGCTGCTGCAAGAATCAAGGTATCAAATATTTCTACCCCTTCTTCACCCCCTAAAAAGTTTCCTCATGCACCTTAGTAATCCCCAAATACAACATTCTGGAAGTGAATCAAAATTCCAACTAATATGTCTCACTCAGTAAGCCAGGTTTTTTCACCTGGGAGAACACCATGAAGATATCAGATGTGAACCAGCCAACTATCTTATATTTTTCCTGCCCTCTTAAATCCCAGTTGTTTTCCCCCAGAGCTTCATTGCTCTAAATGAATCTAGAAAGGAATCATTGTTCCTTTTTCTTTGTAAATACACTTTTTAAAAAACTGTGGGGGAATACTACTTTTTTATTCAATTTGTCAACATCATTGCTCCCCTTACGGTTCAGCTAGTAAAGAATCTGCCTGTAATGCGGGAGTCTGGGTTCAACATCATTGTCATCATTAAATTTTCTACATCTATGATGTTCTTTAAGATATATTATAGAAATAAACAAAAGAAGGTATATTCTTTGTTCCCAAGGGGTTTTTAGTTAAGAGAGAGAAAAAGTATGAATATATTTATCACAAATAGTATATGGTCTATGATAACCAGGAGGTGTTTCCCTCCTCCCCCTCTATTTTATTATGGCTAGCCTGTGGGAAAGAGAAGGTGAAAAGAATTGGGTTAAATGGAAGGACTGGCTGGATTCAGTAGAATGAAATAAATATAAGAAGATACAGAGGCAGCATGAAGAGGACAGAACAAAAATTTCAGTAGACTTATAGGAAAGATGGTTGTTGTGGTTTGCTCTAGCTGAAAGAAGCCTTATACAACGGAGTTATTCATTTTGTAGATGAGGAAACAGGTCCAGAGGGGTGCAGTGACTTACTGAAGGTAACCAGAGAAACTGTAAAAGAGCTAGGACTAGAACTAGTTCTCCTAATTCTGTTCTGATGCTCATTTTACTGTCCTGCATGGCTTATCCAAGTTGCTTTCAGAAAGCAACCTGAAATTTTCCACTTACTCACATTTGCTTTGTGACCCCTTATGTCCTACTCTAGCTTTACAAAAGAAATGCATTAGCATCACCTGGGGACATACCCAATACCTCAGAGGTGCTACCCTCACAGTCTTTCTCAGAGAATCCTTCACCTTCTTTTCCAAAACCCTGTTGACAGAGTTCAGGCTCTCATCTTCACCAGAGGCTTTAACAATGATTCACTATAGGGCTAGCTTGAAACTTTGACTCTCTTGATATCATGTATGTGGGAAAAAAATGTTCCTAGTTCCAAATAATCAAACTCAACTTTCAACAAAAAGCCAAATACTTGGGGACTTTCTATAAGTTTATCTGAATGTGTAATTTTTTAATGTTATGAAGAGGAATGATATATGCCTCTTGAATCTGAAACTATGACCTAATATATATATAAATTCAACTTTTCTGTGCATAGCTCTCCATAGGTTTTTGGGGAAATTAAACTCTTCCATTGCTATAGCAGTTGCACCCACAATTCTACTCCACATTCAAGATAATAGTGCAAAGTGCCTCAACATCTGGAAAACAGAGAATATGAGAAAATAAAACTCACTGTGGAAAAGATACTGATAAGTGTCTTGATGCTACAGTTCTTTGCTGAAATGTAGTTGTTTCAGGTGGCCCCTCGAAAAGAAAATGGGAGTTGGATACCAAGTTCAAGTCCAGAAAGGAAATTCAAGTTAGGTCTATGCTAAATGTAGCACTTTCAAACATTATCTCTGAGAATTTTCATCAGAATATTCTACGTTCAAAAATATTTTTGAAATATATGTGCCACAACACTGTGCTGTGGGGATGTAAAAAAGTAGAATAACAAGAGAAGATAGGTCACGGTATAGGGACAGTTGGAAGGCACAGGTTATACATATTGTAGGAACTCAGAATCAAAAAACAGAACTGTATGGAATATGAAAGGATTCACGTAAGAAGTGAAATTTAAGGACAGGGAGAAGTAGTACATGTGGAGAGGAACACAGAACAGAACTAATGTTCAATGAGATGTTCTAGTATAGCAGCACTGGCATCTATTCTGTGTGACTGGTAATCCATTCTCAGTGGTCACTGTACTTGGCAAGTTGGAGGTTAGACATTCTTAAGATCACCGCAGTCGGCATTCCTGGACACAGCTGTGGAAGTGGCTATTGGGTGGTCAGGGATCAGTTCAACTTTCCCAAGCTATCAAAAGGTAACAAAACAATTAGAACTAGAGATTTGTTTTAAATTGTTGCTGTTATATGCCGTGTACAGCTTTTCTTCTGAGATTATACAACAGGAAAGCCATAGAGAATTAGTCGAATTGACATCAGTCTTAAACTTCATTATACAATCATAGATATCGAACTGACAAACACACTCAATGGGTATAAATGATTATTATTATTCTTTACTAGAATAAGAACTGCACAGTCTCTTATAACACTTGGATCCAATTTCAATCCCTTGTCAGGACAAACTTTAAAAGAATATCATCAAGAAATCTCAAAAAAAGAGAAGGAAATAGCAAAGCTGGTCGGTCTTGTCTAGCAGGTACTTCTGCCGTTTCACCTTTTGAGGTAAGTAGCCTCAGGGACATGGAACCAATTTTCAGTAGCAATTTGCTATGATATTGAATACACATCTCAATACCTTCATAGATAGAAAAGGAGGATCTGATTCATCAACACTTTCCTTTAGGTCAGCAAACACTCAGGGAACAATTAGACTGTTTATAAAGCCTTGGTACATGGAATAGTGCGAAGTCAATTTTAAAAATATATTGAATATGTGAGCTTTCCCAAATTGTCATCAACCGTTATGACAAGCTATTAAAGAAGCTATTGTAGAGGACTGAAGGAGCAGCTGATTTCAAAACAGTAAATCAAGTCTTGGTCAAGAGCACTGATGAAAAGAGAACAGGATTCTTGCTGTGTTTATGAGTGGCTCAAGACAGCTTTAATACACATCAATCACAGGTAGGCAGCGAGCTCCGGTCCGTGCCCCCAACTCTCAGTGTGACCTTTTGTGAGTCACCAGACGGCTTTCAGGCTCGGTTACTCAGCCGAAAACAAAGCCGAAGAGCAGAAACTTCAATGAAAAACAGGCACTGCATCGCTAATGAGATTTCCTGGGGAAATAAATTCCTCACCTCTACCACCCCTCTCCGTGACCCTCCCCACTCTAGACCACGACGTCCCACACTGTCAGGAGAAGGTGGACAAAGTGAAGTGTTTAAGGCATGTGGCTGTGCTACGCTCCCAGATTCAGAAGGATTTACTGGGAAGAGTTCACTGTGCTTACTTAAAATAGGAAAGCCATAGAGAAAGAAATGGTCATATTCTCTTACTTTAGAAATCTGAGCACTAAGGATTCAAAGTCTCTCAATCAGCTATGGTTTGCTTAGAGATTTAGGAGGGCTGACCAAGAATCTCACCCTTTCAGTCAGTTCTAAACAGTTTATGACTGTATAACCAGTGCTGTGAAGTATTTCCACTCCCTCTAGGCAAACATCATTCATTATTGTGAACTTTCTGTTAAAATTAAGATTAGAGTTGCATGAACATGTAACACTATGACATGGATGAAACAAAGTGTAGAACAGAATAGCCAGAACAGCAGCTTCTTAAGAGGGTAGTAAAACAGGCTGAGGGTGTCCTGGAATTTGGAAATGCCACCAGTGCTGTCAGATTCCACAGTTTCACGGTGCAGTCGGCCGCCTGCGGGAGAAGGAAGCTCAGAAGGAAGACACAGTAGATAGAATCCGCAGCCCTGGAGAATGAGATTGCACTTTTGTTTTTAAGATTGTTGGTACCTTGGGGTGGTGGTCCTCATACACACACATACAAACACAAACACACAAGTGTCTGTCCGGCACATGTGTCCTCCTTCTGAAGCTAGCCCCCCTTGGAAAGGTTACACATGACTGAACACTACTGAATCAGTCAGTCTATTTAGTGGGCTTGTAAGAATAGCTGACGATATTACGGCTTCAAGGCAGGCTGCCACCCCAGAGCCTCAATCGTAACTAATGGGGGTTTTAAAAGGGAGATCAGAAAATATCATGCAGATAAAATACAGAGATAGGAGAAAAGACCATAACCTCAATCTGCAAAATGTAATAGCTTTGTCAAAATAAAAGCCAAAGCTAAACTCTCCCGCTGCTGCACACCTCCCAGCTCAAGGGAACTGTTCAAGCAGAGAAGCATTTTCTATTAGCACAAACTCCGAATGCAGCAGGGAGAAACTCAGCCATAATATCTGCACAACGGCCCCTCCATGCAAACACCATTCCAGTAATGGGAAATTTTAATGATGTAAAGCAGCAAGGTCACACGATATGTCCAGGCAGCCCTTGGAAAGACACTGCCTCGGCAGATATTACAGAGGAGAGCTCAGAATTGCTCTTGGTTCATTAGGCTTTGCCTGAGGGTTTTTTTCTTCCACTATTAACTACAAACAAGGTTGAGGTTCTTGTTACTCAGTTCCTTGTATGCAATACAAAGAGGTGAAGGGCAGGGTTTGTAAATACAGAAAGGCAGACAGCTTAGACGTGTTTTTACAATACTTGAAATATTCTCTCTGTGTCGCCTTAAATATGAAAATTGCAAAAGCCTTATCAATGTTGCAGTGTTTTTTTTTTTTTCCTAGCAGAAGAACTTTTTATCTACTCGTGTATAGATAAAGGTACTATATGCACATAAATATACACACATGGGGTGGACTGATTCCCTCCCCTCCATCCAGCACCACCACATCTTCTTATAGTTTGCCTCCTTCTCCCAGCTTTATGACCCCATTGAGATCGCTCTTACTGTTTTCTTCCTCGTTACATTTTGATATTTCAAAGCATGGCCTGGATCTCACTCCCATCTCCCTGCTCCACATTATTAATGAATTGGAAAGCAGACATCATTAGTTTTCGGAGACCATTTCTTTTAAAATTTACAGACCCCTTCATCTGAATCCCCAGAGACAGTCTGCTGTTCTCATCTTAGAATCTTATTAGCATCATATCTTCTGTATCCTGCCATGCAAACTGCATGGCTATGCACTTTCTAGCACTTGACCCTTTTGCGGACGGAATTAATTTACTCTTTGAAGATGCAGCAGCATGCTGTTGTGCTTGTTAAAGAAAGAAAAGCCAAGCAAGGAGATGGCAAAGCCAGCAAAGAAAAATCCTGATTTAAAAGCAAGCTCTTGTAAGGGAAGTTAGGTGGAGACTGGCCAGCAGAAACTAACAGCTAGTATTGATAGAAACAGGCAAATTAGTTGATTAGCAGGGATCACTGAGAATTTCTGCATCCAACTACTAACAAGCATTGGAACAAGCTCCCTGGTATGGAACAGATTACAGGATTCGTTTATACTAGAACCTTTCATTCTCAGATGTCTATTTGACTTAGTATGACCAGGTCAACATTAGAAGACAAGTGAAGTAGCTAATTCTGATTTGGTCGAACAACTGAATTGTCTCCTGATATCTTGCAGGCTCATTTACTCAGTACTCACTGTGTGCCAGATATTATTCTAAATGCAGGAGATACAATAGTGAGCAGCATGATATCCCTTCATTGGATGAACTTAGTTTTTTTACTAAGGGAGTGAAACAACAGAAAGTAAAGAGACAATTAAAAATATAACTTCAGGGCTTCTCTGGTGGCTCAGTTGTAAAGAATCTGCCTGCCAACGCAGGAGACCACGGTTTGATCCCTGGTCCAGGAAGATCCCACGTGCCACAGAGAAACTAAGCCCGTGAGCTACAACGACTGATTGAGCCTGTGCTCTTGAGACCATGCACTGCAACTACTGAAGTCCATGTGCCCGAGAGCCTGTGCTCAGTAATAAGAGAAGCCACTGCAACGAGAAGCCCCCATACTGCCACAAAGAGTAGGCCCCACTTGCCACAACTCGAGAAAAGCCCATGAAGCAACAAAGACCCAGCAGGGACAATAAACACACACACACACACACACACACACACACACAAAACTTCAGGTAGCCATAATGGCTATGAAGAAAAATGAAGCCATTTAAAAGATTAGGGAGTGTCAAGGGTAATTATTTGAGACAGGGTGATCTGTTATAGAGTTGACATTCAAGCTGGGGCATTAATGATGTAAAAAAGTGAGCCCTCTGAAGATTCTGGGGATGAATGTTCCAGATGAAATGTAAAGGCTTGGAGACCAGAACATACTGGCATATTCAAATTTAAATACAGCTGATGTGGCTGGAGTGGAGTGACACAGGAGAAAGTACTGGGACAAATAAGTAGTGACCAGGAGTAAACGCTTAAAGGTCATGATAAGGAGCTTGAATTTTATACTAAACATGATGGAAGCAATCAAAGGTTATATGTTTATGCTTTAAGGTGACTCCTGCTGCTTTGTAAAGAATAACCTTGAGGGTAAAGATAGGGAAGCAGAATGAAAGCAATGAAACCAGATAGAAGGGTATCTTAGAAGACTGAAAAAGAAATTATTATGGCGTCTTGAACCATAGCAGTGGAGATGAGACATGGTGGGATTCAGGATCGATTTTGGAGACAGAGCTGTAGAACTTGTCGAGGAATTGGATGAGGAGGAGAAGGGTGATGATGACTTTAACTGAGTGGCAGAAAAGTGAAGTGGAACAGAATGAAAATGAAATAAAAACTTCATTCTGGCCAGGTTAAATTTGATTAAATATCCATGAGTAGATAGTGTGGGACTCACAAAGAAATCTGGAGTTGAGAGAGAGAAACATTTTGTAACCGCAAACTTATAAATATCATTTCAAGCCATGTAACTGGATGAGATCATTATAGGATTAAATTTGGACACAGAAAAGGCCCAAAGATGGCTTTGGGACATTCCAAAAGACAGAGGTCACAAAGAAGAAAATGAGGCATCAAAAGAGACTGAAAAGGAATGCAGTGCTGTAGGAGAACAACCCAGAAAACATCAAACAACAACAACAAAAAGAAATTTGAAAAAGGAGGGAATAACTAATAATAGAAAATGCCACCAGGAATTTGAGTGAAATAAGAACTGAGAATTGGTTATTTGATTAATAGAAGGGGAAGGCAGTGGTTATAGGTAGTAGATTTGGTTATAGGAGGAAACTATCTCTTCTGATAGTTTTTAATTTTTCAATGAAATGAATGAAATTGTCATCTAACAGTCAGTAACATAAAAGATGATTTGACATTTGTAGTGAAAAAATTTAAATGTGATCAATCAGCATGATCATATGTTTTCCCCTAGATCAGTTCAGTTCAGTTCAGTTGCTCAGTCTTGTCCAACTCTTTGGAACCCCATGAACCGCAGCATGCCAGGCCTTCCTGTCCATCACCAACTCCCAGAATCTATCCAAACTCATGTACTATTGGGTTAAAAACATATGGTCAAAATTAATTTTAAAAATATAATTATTAGAAAGTTAGTATTCTTATGTGGCTCATATTACATTTCTATTGGAGAGCACTGCTCCAGATTATACTAGTAAAGTCTCCAGGATATTCCTATACAGACACATTCTGCATGGCAGGGGCTGGGAAGTTATGGTCCACCAGCCAAACCTGGCCCACGACCTGTTTTTATAAAAAAAAAATTTATTGGAATACTGCCATGTTTGTTCTTTTTACATTGTCCATGGCTACTTTCATGGTGCAATGACAGAATGGAGTAATTATGGCAGAGACTGTATGACTCATAAAGCCTAAAACTTTTATTATCTGGCTCTTTTTGAAAAAGGTTTGCCAAACCCTGCTGTAGAGGGAAGATTTAAAGGTCTGTTTTTTATTTCAGGATAATTTAGAATTCATAGTCAGACTGGAGAAAGCCTTTGCTTACAGTTTGACCATATCTAGAAAAATATTCTCTTGATAGCTGAAAATCAGGATTAGAATCCTTTACCTTTTATAATTGTATATTTAACCACACTCTTCATTTACATTATTGAAACAATAATTCTGTTCCCATTTAAAGTATTTTTAATAGAAAACACTTTTTAGAATTTATGAGGCTTTATTTATTAGCTTGGATTCTAACTGTAGCCAGATGCTATGAAGCTGTTAATCATTTAAATTGGTTAATTTTCCGTTTATTCTCCTATTATCCATTGAGAAATCACTTAGTAAGATGGTACCAAGTGCTGGAAGTACATAGTAAAAACTTTGAAAATGATGAAATGTGATACAGATTCAAATTAATCCTTTAAGAAGTAATAATGTATCCCTTCATAATATGAAAAGGAATAAACTTATTAAGATGATTATTTCTTGCTGTCATTATTCTTTCATTTCCATTCCTGCTATACCACCCTAGCTTAGAACTTTAGTAAGTTCTGTGCATTATGCCAACATTCTTCCCATTTGACTTTCCCTTTCTGAAGTTTATTTCCCTCTCTAATCTATTCCCATAGAAAAGCTATGACAAACTTACACAGCATATTAAAAACCAGAGACATTACTTTGCTGACAAGGGTCCATCTAGTCAAAGCTATGGTTTTTCCAGTAGACATGTATGGATGTGAGAGTTGGACTGTAAAGAAAGCTGAGCACCGAAGAACTGATGCTTTTGAACTGTGGTGTTGAAGAAGACTCTTGAGAGTTCTTTGGACTAAAAGGAAATTAAGCCAGTCAATCCTAAAGGAAATCAACCCTGAATATTCATTGGAAGGACTGATGCTGAAGCTGACGCTCCAATCCTTTCGCCAACTGATGTGAAGAGCAGACTCATTAGAAAAGACCCTGATGTTGGGAAAATTGAAAGCAGAAGGAGAAGGGGATGACAGAGGATGGGATGGTTGGATGGCATCACCGACTCGATGGACATGATTTGAGCAAACTCTGGGAGTTAGTGATGGAGAGGGAAGCCTGGCGTGCTGCAGTCCATGTGGTCACAAAGAGTCAGACACAACTGAATGACTGAACTGAGCTGAATCTGTTCTCCTTGTCATTTCTAGACTAATATTTAAGGGAAAGTTGCTCAGTCGTGTTTGACTCTTTGCGACCCCACGGACTATATAGTCCATTGAATTCTCCAGGCCAGAATACTGGAGTGGATAGCCTTTCCCTTTTCCAGGGGATCTTCCCAACCTAGGGATCGAACCCAGGTCTCCCACATTGCAGGCGGACTCTTTCCCAACTGAGCTCCACTCCTTGAAATTTCTCAAGGTCTGCTGAATTAAAAAAAATCCTCTATTAGAGTCATAAACTGGTCCTAGACAATCTTACAATCTTATTTTCCATTCTACAGCATTTCCACATTGCCATAAGTACAAATCCTGATTTCTCAGATTGGCTCACTCTTCTACATTATTTCTTATAAGATTTGATTAAAGTTAGTATCTTTAGTCCACACTAAAACAATCATCTTCTAACAAGTTTCACTGTCTCAACTCACTTGCCACTTTAATCTAGGGGCCAAAAAACTGCTAGAGAATATTCCTAAATTATAAACTTTGTTACACTTTGTCCCATGGTAACAACAACAACAACAACAACAACAACAACGAGACAGATAAAATTAAAATCATACAAGCTGTAGTACAGGCAATGTAGTCATGATGAATTCGTTCAGAAGATAAGCAGCAAAAGAGAGAAGGAAGGAAGGAACCCTTCAATGGTTAAGTAGTAAAAAAAAAAAAAAAAGGTCTGTGAAAAAATAGAGGGATTTTGTAGGGTCAAGAGGAAACCAATGAAGCTATCAGCAATATGAGGGCTAATGGGGGCAGATTGGAGTCTGTAGGAACCCCAAACACACTATTAGTTCACTTGGCATAATAATTTTTTCTCCACCTCAAATTTTGTTGATAGAGCATCAGTGAAGGCAGGGCTTAAAATAATAAAGAGTTTGAATAATCTTTTACATTCTTGAGATCCTGGAATTTAGGATTTTGGTGTAGCTAAAAACAAAGATGAGCTCTTTCGCTGAGCCGCGCGGAGGCGGAGGCTTGGGTGCATTCAAGATTCGGCTCCACCCGTAACCCACGCCATGGCCGAGGAAGGCATTGCTGCTGGAGGTGTAATGGACGTTAACACTGCTCTGCAAGAGGTGCTGAAGACCGCCCTCATCCACGATGGCTTAGCACGTGGAATTCGCGAAGCCGCGAAAGCTTTAGACAAGCACCAGGTCCATCTGTGTGTGCTTGCATCCAACTGTGATGAGCCTATGTATGTCAAGTTGGTGGAGGCCCTTTGTGCTGAGCATCAGATCAACCTGATTAAGGTTGATGACAACAAGAAACTAGGGGAATGGGTAGGCCTCTGTAAAATTGACAGAGAGGGAAAACCCCGTAAAGTGGTTGGTTGCAGTTGTGTGGTAGTTAAGGACTATGGCAAAGAATCTCAGGCCAAGGATGTCATCGAGGAGTACTTCAAATGCAAGAAATGATGAAATAAACTGAGCTCTTGTTTTTCCAAAAAAAACAAAAAAACAAAAAAAACAAAGATGAATGGAGATTAGCTGCAACTGCAGGCCAAACCCCTCTAAACTTAATACTGATAAGATAAAAGGGATTAGTTTCTGGGTGGAGGCAGCCTAGGGGGATTGAACACTGGGCTATGTAAAATGAGATTAATCTTTATTAAAATTGTATCTGTTACAGATTAAGTTTTGACCTCTTTTGAAGTTTGAATGATCACTTCTTCACTTTAGATGCCAGACATAGGGTTTACCCTCTCGGGGAAAAACCCAAATGAAACAGAACAAAATATAATTTAGTCTTATCCATTTTCCTACACACAATGTTTGGCATATAATAAAATATTATGAGACATGTAAAGAAGCAAAAAAACATGATGTACAATCAAGAGAAAAAAACAATAAGAAGTGGATCAATAGATGCTTCAGACAGTAATTAGGAGACCAATATTCTCCCTGCATGTGTGTGTGCTAAGTTGCTTCAGTAGTGTCCGACTCTTTGCAACCCTATGGACTGTAACTATAGCTGGAAGCAAGATTGTCGGGAGAAATATCAGTAACCTCAGATATGCATATGACACCACCCTAATGGCAGAAAGTGAAGAGGAACTAAAGAGCCTCTTGATGAAAGTGAAAGAGGAGAGTGAAAAAGTTGGCTTAAAGCTCAACATTCAGAAAACTAAGATCATGGCATCTGGTCCCATCACTTCATGGGAAGTAGATGGGGAAACAGTGGAAGCAGTGTCAGACTTTATTTTTGGGGGCTCCAAAATCACTGCAGATGGTGACTGCAGCCATGAAATTAAAAGACGCTTACTCCATGGAAGAAGGTTATGACCAACCTAGATAGCATATTAAAAAGCAGAGACATTACTTTGCCAACAAAGGTTCATCTATTCAAGGCTATGATTTTTCCAGTGGTCATGTATGGACGTGAGAGTTGGACTTAGAAGAAAGCTGAGTGCCGAAGAATTGATGCTTTTGAACTGTGGTGTTGGAGAAGACTCTTGAGAGTCCCTTGGACTGCAAGGAGATCCAACCAGTCCATCCTAAAGGAGATCAGTCCTGGGTGTTCATTAGAAGGACTGATGCTGAAGCTGAAACTTCAATACTTTGGCCACCTCATGCAAAGAGTTGACTCATTGGAAAAGACCCTGATGCTGGGAGAGATTGGGGGCAGGAGGAGAAGGGGGCGACAGAGGATGAGATGGCTGGATGGCATCACCGACTCGATGGACATGAGTTTGAGTAAACTCTGGGAGTTGGTGATGGACAGGGAGGCCTGGTGTGCTGCAGTCCATGGGGTCGCAAAGAGTCGGACACGACTGAGCGACTGAACTGAACTGATGAACTGTAACCCGCCAGGTTCCTCTGTCCATGGGATTCTCCAGGTAAGAATACTGGAGCAGAGTTGCCATGCCCTCCTCCAGAGGCTTTTCCCTACCCAAGGATGGAACCTGCTTCTCTTATGTCTCCTGCAAAGGCAGGCGGGTTCTGTACCACTAATGCCACCTGGAAATCCCCAATAATCTCCCTTAAGTTCCTCTAATATTTGTTAGACTTATGCCAAGGTGACTGTGATTTCTGTTATTGTAAATTGATATTTTTCCCTAAAATTACACTTTATGACAGTTTGTTGCTGATATATGGAAATGTGATTGACATTTTGCTTATCAAACATGTGTCAAATAATCTGATTGTACTCTTTTTTTAGGTTTAATACTTTGTTATATTTGTTTGGCATTTCTATGTGAATAGTTGGTTTGCTACTTACTTATTTCCAATCCATACCTATCACTTGTTTGCTTCTCATCTTTTGAACACATACATTTGAATTAAGAGAGTCTGTAACTAATCACTCTCCACAAATAAAAGGACTTGGTTCCTTTTTTTTCATGTTACTACTTTTAGTTCCTTAGTATTTTAGTTCCTCTTTTTTTGTATCCTCCAAAATACATATTATTTTTATTATGTTCTTATATAAGTAGAAATTATTTAGATTTACCTACATGTTGGTCATTTTCTTTTTTCAGCATTGCTTCTTCCTGTCTTCACCTTGTTTCTGGCTTCAACTCCCTTCTTTCTGAAGAACATTCTTTAATTTTTTTTTTTTCCAGTGAAGGTATGTAAATGAAAAACTCCAAGTTTTCATTTGTCTGCAAATATCATTTAAAAAACCATCAGTCTTGAATAAACATTTATAAGAACATATAATTTCAAATTTACAATTTTTTTTCCTGTAGCATTAAGCTCTCTATTTTCTGCTGCTACTATTGTGAAATCTGCTGTAGATATTAGTGATCTAATTTTCTAATAGCTTAAAATTTTTCCTCTTAGTCTTTGGTATTCTGCAGTTTCACTATGGAGTATCTTGGAAAGAGTAAATAACACTAAGGTTTTTTTATACTACCTGATGATTCATGCCTTACATCTGTACTGGAAAATTCTGAGTCATTATCTCTTTGATTATTATCTCTCTCCGTTGGCTCTAATATTTTCCTAAAGAAGCTGGATTGACTACATGGGGAGTTTAATCCTGCTATGTATTAACACTATGTTTAATGACTGCTACTTGTTGTAGATAGTTTCTTTTGGTGTTATATATTATTGAATCAAGAACAAATGGCTTGAGGAGCCAAGATGGTGGAGGAATAGGACGGGGAGATCACTTTCTCCCCTACAAATTCATTGAAAGAACATTTGAACGCTGAGCAAACTTCACGAAACAACTTCTGACCGCTAGCAGAAGACATCAGGTGCCCAGAAAAGCAGCCCATCATCTTCGAAAGGAGGTAGGACAAAATATAAAAGATAAAAAGAGAGACAAAAGAGCTAGGGATGGAGACCCGTCCCGGGAAGGGAGTCATAATAGAGGAAGTTTCCAAACACCAGGAAACCCTCTCACTGGCGGGTCTGGAGGAAGTTTTCAAATCTTGGAGGGCAACCTAACTGGGAGAAAAAATAAATAAAACCCACAGATTACATGCCTAAAAGCAACTCTCAGCAGAAAAGTACCCCACACGCCCGCATCCGCCACCAGCAAGTGGGGGCTGAATGGAGAGGAATGGGCGGCATTGCTTAGGGTAAGGACTGGGCCCGAATGCCCTGATGGCAATTGGAGGGAGCTAACTTGAGATAGCAACTTAAATTGTGGGATAGCAAGAGAGAGAGAGAGAAAATTAACCTGCCCGAACACATTGCCGGCCTTTCGCAGAACAAAGGGACTGAGCAATTCCAGGGAAGAGCTAGCTGGGGGCAGACCGGCCCAACCCCCGCCGGAGGCAGGAGGCAGGGAAGAGGGGAAAGGGACAAACTCGGCCCCAGAGACGGCACCCCTACAAAACTGCAAACAGGCCTCCAGTTTCTAACCAAAGACTTCCTGAGATTCTGGATGGTCGACTTCCGCTGGGAGGGTTGTGGCTAGAGGCCAGCTTCTGAGAATAGAGAATAGACAAAAGGCGCAGGCACCCAACTGGCGCCTGTGGAAACGGAGGCTCGGACTGTGGAGGGGAGAAGGCGCGCCGCACCCGGGGAGAGTGCGCCCGTCAAGCTCCTGGCTGCCTGAGCTGCTCGGGCAGGGAAGGCACAAAACGCAGGCCCAACTGAGTCCGTGCTTTTGTGGAATACCCAAAAACTGGAACCGCACGCAACGCAGGGCCCGCTCCCTATAGAGCAGCCGGGAGCCTGAGCAGTGTAGACGGGGAAAGCACACACCCGTGAGCGGGGCAAACCCAGTGTGGCTGGAACACTGTGAGTACTCCCCACACACGCCAGCGATATCTGTCTGCAGCGTTCTTCCCTCCCCGCAGCACGACTAAACAAGTGAACCTGAACAAGAGACCACCTCTGCCCGCCTGTGTCAGGGCGGAAATTAGACACTGAAGAGACCAGCAAACAGAAGCCAAATAAACAAAGGGAACTGCTTCAGAAGTGACAGGTTTAAAATCCCTGTAGTTAACACCGACTACACTGGAAGGGGCCTATAGATATCTAGAAGTGTAAGCTGGAACGAGGAGCTATCTGAAACTGAACCGAACCCACACTGACCGCAACAGCTCCAGAGAACTTCCTAGATATATTTTTACTTTTATTTTTAATTAAAAATTTTTTTCTTTTTTCTTTTCTTTTCTTATTTTTTCTCTTTTACTTTCTTTTAAAATTCCCTATTACTCCCCCATTACTCCTTAACTTTCATTTTCATATATTTTTACTATTTTTTTTAATTAGGAAAAAAATTTTTTTCTTGTTTTTTTTCTCTTATTTTCTTTTAAAGTCCTCTATTACTCCTCTATTACTCCTTAATTTTCATTTTCATTTCACTATAACCTTGCCAAAAAAAAAAAAAAAAAGGAGAAGCCCTTTTTTAAAAATTGAACTTCATATATATTTCTAAAATTTTTGTGTTTTTGTTTTTAACATTGTATTTTTAAGAGTCTAACCTCTACTCTAGATTTTTAATCTTTGTTTTTCAGTTTTTGATATCAGTTTTGGACATTTAAGAATCCAATATTCAGTACCCATTTTTACTCAGGAGTGTGTTGCTTACTCTCTCCCACTTTTGACTCTCCGTTTTCTACCTCAGATCACCTCTATTTCCTCCCTTCCCCTTCTCTTTCCAATCCAATTCTGTGAATCTCTGTGGGTGTCTGGGCTACGGAGAACACTTTGGGAATAGAGAACTGCGTAGATCTGTCTCTCTCCTCTTGAGTCCCCCCTTTTCTCCTCCTGCTCATCTCTATCTCCCTCCTCCCTCTCCTCCTCTTCATGTAACTCTGTGAACCTCTCTGGATGTCCCTTACGGTGGAGAATCTTTTCGCCATTAACCTAGAAGTTTTATTATCAGTGCTGTAGAGTTGGAGAAGTCTTGAGACTACTGGAAGAATAAAACTGAAATCCAGAGGCAGGAGACTTAAGCCCGAAACCTGAGAACACCAGAAAACCCCTGACTACCTGGAGCATTAAGTAATAAGAGACCATCCAAAAGCCTCCATACCTATACTGAAACCAACCACCACCCAAGAGCCAATAAGTTCCAGAGCAAGACATACCACGCAAATTCTCCAGCAATGCAGGAACATAGCATTTGACATACAGGCTGCTCAAAGTCACACCTAACACATAGACCCATCTCAAAACTCATTACTAGACACTCCATTGCACCCCAAAGAGAAGAAATCCAGTTCCACGCACCAGAACACTGAAGCAAGCTCCCCTAACCAGGAAACCTTGACAAGCCAATTGTCGAACCCCACTCACTGGGTGAAACCTCCACAATAAAAAGTAACCACAGACCACCAGAATACAGAAAGCCTGCTCCAGACACAGCAATCTAAACAAGAAGAAAAGGCAGAGAAATACCCAACAGGTAAAGGAACATGAAAAATGTGCCCACCAAGTCAAACAAAAGAGGAGGAGATAGGGAATCTACCTGAAAAAGAATTTAGAATAATGGTAATAAAAATGATCCAAAATCTTGAAAACAAATGGAGTTACAGATAAATAGCCTGGAGACAAAGATGGAGAAGATGCAAGAAATGTTTAATAAGGACCTAGAAGAAATAAAAAAGAGTCAATTAAAAATGAATAATGCAATGAATGAGATCAAAGACACTCTGGAGAAAATCAACAGTAGAATAACAGAGGCAGAAGATAGGATAAGTGAGGTAGAAGATAAAATGGCAGAAATAAATGAAGCGGAGAGGAATAAAGAATCAAAAGAAATGAGGACAACCTCAGGAACCTCTGGGACAATGTGAAATGCCCCAACATTTGAATCATAGGAGTCCCAGAAGAAGACAAAAAGAAAGGCCATGAGAAAATACTCAAGGAGATAATAGCTGAAAACTTCCCTAAAATGGGGAAGGAAATAGTTACACAGGTCCAAGAAACCCAGAGAGTCCCAAACAGGATAACCCCAAGGTGAAACACCCCAAGACACATATTAATCAAATTAACAAAGATCAAACACAAAGAACAAATATTAAAAGCAGCAAGGGAGAAACAACAAATAACACACAAAGGGATTCCCATAAGGATAAGAGCTGATCTATCAATAGAAACCCTCCAGGCCAGAAGAGAATGGCAGGACATAGATAAAGTAATGAAAGAGAATAACCTACAACCCAGATTGCTGTACCCAGCAAGGATCTCATTCAGATATGAAGGAGTATTCAAAAGATTTACAGACAAGCAAAAGCTGAGAGAATTCAGCACCACCAAACCAGCTCTTCAACAAATGCTAAAGGATCTTCTCTAGACAGGAAACACAGAAAGCTTGTATAAATGTGAACCCCAAACAACAAAATAAATGGCAACGGGACCATACCTATCAATAATGACCTTAAATGTAAATGGGTTGAATGCCCCAACCAAAAGACAAAGACTGGCTGAATGGATACAAAAACAAGACCCCTATATATGCTGTCTACAAGAGACCCACCTCAAAACAAGAGACACATACAGACTAAAAGTGAAGGGCTGGAAAAAAATATTTCATGCAAACGGAGAACAAAAGAAAGCAGGAGTCGCAATACTCATATCAGATAAAATAGACTTCAAATAAAGGCTGTGAAAAGAGACATAGAAGGACACTACATAATGATCAAAGGATCAATCCAAGAAGAAGATATAACAATTATAAATATATATGCACCCAACATAGGAGCACCGCAATATGTAAGGCAAATGCTAACGAAAGAGGAAATTAATAGTTAACACAATAATAGTGGAAGACTTTAATACACCACTCACAACTATGGATAGATCAACTAAACAGAAAATTAACAAGGAAACACAAACCTTAAATGACACAATGGACCAGCTAGACCTAATTGATATCTATAGGACATTTCACCCCAAAACAATCAACTTCACCTTTTTCTCAAGTGCACACGGAACCTTCTCCAGAATAGATCACATCCTGGGCCATAAATCTAGCCTTGGTAAATTCAAAAAAATTGAAATCACTCCAGTCATCTTTTCTGACCACCGTGCAGTAAGATTAGATCTCAATTACAGGAAAAGAATTATTAAAAATTCAAACATATAAAGTCTAAATAACATGCTTCTGAATAACCAACAAATCAGAAGAAATAAAAAAAAATCAAAATATGCATAGAAATGAATGAAAATGAAAACACAACAACCCAAAACCTATGAGACACTGTAAAAGCAGTGCTAAGGGGAAGGTTCATAGCATTACAGGCTTACCTCAAGAAACAAGAAAAAAATCAAATAAACAACCTAACTCTACACCTAAAGCAACTAAAGAAGGAAGAAATGAAGAACCCCAGGGTTAGTAGAAGGAAGGAAATCTTAAAAACTAGGGCAGAAATAAATGCAAAAGAAACTAAAGAGACCATAGCAAAAATCAACAAAGCTAAAAGCTGGTTTTTTGAAAAAATAAACAAAATTGACAAACCATTAGCAAGACTCATTAAGAAACAAAGGGAGAAGAACCAAATCAACAAAATTAGAAATGAAAATGGAGAGATCACAACAGACAACACTGAAATACAAAGGATCATAAGAGACTACTACCAGCAGCTCTATGCCAATAAAATGGACAACTTGGAAGAAATGGACAAATTCTTAGAAAAGTATAACTTTCCAAAACTGAACCAGGAAGAAATAGAAGATCTTAACAGATCCATCACAAGCAAGGAAATCGAAACTGTAATCAGAAATCTTCCAGCAAACAAAAGCCCAGGACCAGATGGCTTCACAGCTGAATTCTACCAAAAATTCAGAGAAGAGCTAACACCTATCTTACTCAAACTCTTCCAGAAAATTGCTGAAGAAGGTAAACTTCCAAACTCATTCTATGAGGCCACCATCATCCTAATTCCAAAACCAGACAAAGATGCCACAAAAAAAAGAAAACTACAGGTCAATATCACTGATGAACATAGATGCAAAAATCCTTAACAAAATTCTAGCAAACAGAATCCAACAACATATTAAAAAAATCATACATCATGACCAAGTGGGCTTTATCCCAGGAATGCAAGGATTCTTTAATATTCGCAAATCAATCAATGTAATACACCACATTAACAAATTGAAAGATAAAAACCATATGATTATCTCAATAGATGCAGAGAAAGCCTTTGACAAAATTCAACACCCATTTATGATTAAAACTCTCCAGAAAGCAGGAATAGAAGGAACATACCTCAACATAATAAAAGCTATACATGACAAACTCACAGCAAGCATTACCCTCAATGGTGAAAAATTGAAAGCATTTCCCCTGAAATCAGGAACAAGACAAGGGTGCCCACTCTCACCACTACTATTCAACATAGTGTTGGAAGTTTTGGCCAAAGCAATCAGAGCAGAAAAAGAAGTAAAAGGAATCCAGATAGGAAAAGAAGAAGTGAAACTCTCACTGTTTGCAGATGACATGATCCTCTACATAAAAAACCCTAAAGCCTCTACCAGAAAATTACTAGAGCTAATCAACGAATATAGTAAAGTTGTAGGATATAAAATTAACACACAGATCTCTTGCATTCCTATACACTAACAATGAGAAAACAGAAAGAGAAATTAAGGAAACAATACCATTCACCATTGCAACAAAAAGAATAAAATACTTAAGAGTATATCTACCTAAAGAAAAAAAGACCTATACATAGAAAACTATAAAACACTGATGAAAGAAATCAAAGAGGACACAAACAGATGGAAAAATATACCGTGTTCATGGATTGGAATAATCAATATTGTCAAACTGGCTATACTACCCAAAGCAATCTATAGATTCAATGCAATCTCTATCAAGCTACCAATGGTATTTTTCAGAGAACTAGAACAAATAATTTCACAATTTGTATGGAAATACAAAAAACCTCGAATAGCCAAAGTAATCTTGAGAAAGAAGAATGGAACTGGAGGAATCAACCTGCCTGACTTCAGACTCTACTACAAAGCCACAGTCATCAAGACAGTATGGTACTGGCACAAAGACAGAAATATAGATCAACGGAACAGAATAGAAAGGCCAGAGATAAATCCATGAACCTATGGACACCTTAACTTCGACAGAGGAGGCAAGAATATACAATGGAAAAAAGGCAACCTCTTTAACAAGTGGTGCTGGGAAAACTGGTCAACCACTTGTAAAAGAATGAAACTAGAACACTTTCTAACACCATACACAAAAATAAACTCAAAATGGATTAAAGATCTAAATATAAGACCAGAAACTATAAAACTCCTAGAGGAGAACATAGGCAAAACACTCTCCGACATAAATCACAGCTGGATCCTCTATGACCCACCTCCCAGAATTTTGGAAATAAAAGCAAAAATAAACAAATGGGACCCAGTTAAACTTAAAAGCTTTTGCACAACAAAAGAAACTATAAGCAAGGTGAAAAGACAGCCCTCAGACTGGGAGAAAATAATAGCAAACGAAGCAGCAGACAAAGGATTAATCTCAAAAATATACAAGCAACTCCTGAAGCTCAATTCCAGAAAAATAAATGACCCCACCAAAAAATGGGCCAAAGAACTAAACAGACATTTCTCCAAAGAAGACATACAGATGGCTAACAAACACATGAAAAGATGCTCAACATCACTCATTATCAGAGAAGTGCAAATCAAAACCACAATGAGGTACCATTACACTCCAGTCAGAATGGCTGCTATCCAAAAGTCTACAAGCAATAAATGCTGGAGAGGGTGTTGAGAAAAGGGAACCCTCTTACACTGTTGGTGGGAATGCAGACTAGTACAGCTGCTATGTAGAACAGTGTGGAGATTTCTTAAAAAACTGGAAATAGAACTGCCATATGACCCAGCAATCCCACTTCTGGGCATACACACCGAGGAAACCAGATCTGAAAGAGGCACATGTACCCCAATATTCATCGCAGCACTGTTTATAATAGCCAGGACATGGAAGAAACCTAGATGCCCATCAGCAGACAAATAGATAAGGAAGCTGTGGTACATATACACCGTGGAATATTACTCAGCCAGTAAAAAGAATTCATTTGAATCAGTTCTAATGAGATGGATGAAACTGGAGCCCATTATACAGAGTGAAGTAAGCCAGAAAGATAAACACCAATACAGTATACTAACGCATATATATGGAATTTAGAAAGATGGTAATGATAACCCTATATGCAAAACAGAAAAAGAGACACAGATGTATAGAACAGACTTTTGGACTCTGTGGGAGCAGGCAAGGGTGGGATGTTTCAAGAGAAGAGCACCAAAACACGTATATTATCTAGGGTGAAACAGATCACCAGCCCAGGTTGGATGCATGAGACAAGTGCTCAGGGCTGGTGCACTGGGAAGACCCAGAGGGAGCTGGTAGACAGCGAGGTGGGAGGGGGGATTGGGATGGGGAATACATGTAAATCCATGGCTGATTCATGTCAATGTATGACAAAACCACTACAATATTGTAAAGTAATTATCCTCCAACTAATAAAAATAAATGGAAAAAAAAAAAAGAACAAATGGCTTATCTGTAAAATACACTTCCAAAAAGTTTTGTGTTAGTTTTCTCCAGGGGTTTTACTGTTCTGGGCACATTTTTCTATTAATTTCTGCCTTTGGGAATTACCAGACCATGCAGGTACTATTTATCATGTATTCCCAAATTCATACATGGCACATCATTGTTATTATTCTAAATTTAAAAAATCTTAAAAAAAATTCAGTCCAAGACTGACAAGCTTCCTATCACACTGGTTATAAGTTTCTAGCTCATCTCTGAACCCTGAATATTTTTGTCATTTTTCTAGAAAGTAAGATATATATGCCAGAAGAAATACATTTGATTCTATTTAGCATTTCTAGATGATTATAGCAGGAGAATTTCTAGATAATTTAGTCTACCACATGGCCAGATTCAGAAGTCCCCTCAGCGTGTACTCTATTTTCTACTACTTCCAAACCCAAATTCTCTGCCCTGGTCAGGCTTTACTTCTTTTTAGTCCTTAATATTTATTTGGCTGTGCTAAGTCGCTTCAGTCATTTCTGACTTTTTGCGACCCTTTGGACTGTAGCCTGCCAGGTTCCTCTGTTCAAGGGGTTCTCCAGGCAAGAATACTAGAGTGGGTGGTCATAACTTCCTCCATGGGATCTTCGAGACCTAGGTATCAAACCCGCATTTCTTATGTCTCCTGCATTGGCAAGTTCTTTACCACTAGTGCCAACTGGGAAGCCCAATATTTATTTAATACTTATTTAACATTTCTGTGCTTTTGCTCATGCTATTTTACTGACCTGAATACTCACTCTCCCCATTGCTTACCCAGATTCTAGTCCACTTTAGAGTCAGCTCCTCCATGAAGTTTCTTTTTTCTCCAGCCATCGTTGACTTCCCTCTCCTCCAAATTCTCCTAAAATTGTAGGTTGTTCTTAGTTCTGAGTCACATGTGATCTTCTATTATTTGCTTTGTTTCTTTTGTCTTGTTTTACACACTCAATTTCCAGAGATTGAATTTGAAGAAACATGATGACGTTGTGGTTATTAAAGCACGAATGACCTAAGATATTTATTAAGTTATTGTTCTTTTCATATGCTAATTATAATTCATAACAATGTAGCAAATCTGTAATTTGTGTAGACCTCTACTTTGACAATATAGAGATGATCTTTTTTGTTAAAAAATCAAAATAATTTTCTGTACTAAATCAACAGCAGATGTTGTCACACATTTCCAGTGAATAAAATTCTGCTATCAAATAACATTTGTGATTCTTTAGAGTAATTTTACTCTTTATGGTAATATTATATGCCTTTCAGAGGAAAGTCTACATTACTTTATAGGTGGAAATTACAGACCTTTCACCTTTAAAAAATTGTGGAACCAGCAAAACATCTAAGAGAAAAGCTAAATAAAAATGCAATATAAAGTTATGTTGTGATGTGACATCTTCTTAGATGACTTATATGTTGCTAGTTAACATTGTAGAGATCCTCTTTAAGATATTTTCATCCTTGTAAGACTTAAAACCTGGAAATCACCATTCATTGCGTTCATTTTATTGGAAGTTTCTTACTTTTTATAAGATTTGTTATGGATGGTAATATACTTGATTGGTGAACTAATTTCATCTTCTAAAATGAGGATTCTTGAATTCAAAGAACAATTGTGTTGTCCCCATAGCACTAGAACATCCCCACTTTTGTGTAATCCACAGTGAGATTTGCAGCTGGACTCATTCCTAGGGGATTAATCAGCTTTGGAACAGCCAGTGCTCATGCCAGATACAGACTGGCAGGAAGCTGATGAGGCAGCACAATGAATGATCTACCATAAAGGCCATGGGCAAGAGGTGGCCATTAGTCTAGAGCTCAGTAATGCACTCTTCAAGTACATTACTCACCAATCCATCAGGCAACCTAGTACAGGACCGAGAGATCCCAGCGCTTTTAAATCTGTAATGCAATGGCTGCCAGCCTGCTCTACATGCCCTAGGTTACAAGGGCACAGAAGTGTGGGAGGAAGGCAATTCATTTGGTGTCATAGCCAGTATTTTTTCTATTCTTTCTTCTGTGTGTACTTAAGAAATAGGCTTTCCATTATCCACAGATTAATAGTGGAGAGAATGCTCTGGTGTCTCTATTAGCATTAACTACTGACAGATACTTTCCCAGTGCCTAATCGGCAGAATTTTCATTAGCTAAAATGAGGAAAACCTGTATAGGAAAATATAGGTTATTTTTCATGCAAAATTACAGCTACATGAATTTTCTACTAAAATAGACTATCAAAACAAATCTAACTTGGTAAATAAAAGTCACAGACATATAAATATGTCAAAACTTAGCTGTAAATCAAAAGTAGCATTTAAAAAAAAATTCAGCCATCATTTACCATTTTTAAAGTCTCTCTATGCATATGCTATAATTATAATTGCAAGTGAAAATTCAGGCCAAAAAAAAAAAAGTGATGTTTACTAATGATAAAATTTCCCCATTTGTAGCTAACAAAAATATGTAATTAAACAAACTACAGCTAAAGACAAAGAGAGAGGTCACTGGTTTAACTTAATTATAGTAGCATTATTTATCCTGATAGTACAACTTCCTACTTCTTTAGTGTTTCAATGTTTTTTTTCCTTTCATGATGATAGTAGACGTGATTTAATTTTTGAATGCTCTTACTTAGTGATGTGAAAGGTTGGCAAATCTATATTCCCACTTTTAAAAAATATTTATTTATTTCGACTGCGTTGAGTCTTACTTGCAGCACACGGGGTCTTTGTGGCGGGGCGTGGGCGCTCTAGTTGTGGTGCACGGGCTTAATTGCCCCGTAGCACGTGGGGTCTTAGTTCCCTGAAGGGATCAAATCCGCATCTCCTGCTTTAGAAGGTGGATTCTTAACCACTGGACCTCTAGGGAAGTTCTGATGTTCCCAGTTTTTAAAGTAGCTTGTAAGATCTTACGGCTGTGAGAAGCACAGATCCAGAGCATTCCCTGAGTGCAGCAGGGGACAGGGAGTGGTATTGTCGTAGGAGGAGTTGGGTCCTGATGACCACTTGTGGGGTCAACATGGTGCTAATCTGATGGGAAAGGAGGAAATTAGGAATTAAGAATTCTTGCTTGAGAAAGTCACTGTTAAAGAGAAAGTTTAAACATTGAATATGGTTGGTTAGAATCCCATTTGGGGGTTCACTACAACCCAAAAGTCTTATTCTTATATGTATCCTTGGCATAGACTTGGCAGATATGCAGATGAGAGAATGGAGGCAGTTTTAGCAGTTGTTTATGGCCAGTATCTGTTCTGACTGGTTGATGTCCATGCAATAGATGTCAATGATTAAGATTTTTTAATATAGCCCTTGGTGTGTTGATATTCATTTAACTCAGCAGTCATTTTTTGAGCATACATCTAGGCACTAAATTAAAGAAACAAAAGTACACATGGTTTCTGGCCCTGAATCTTGTGGAGTATACATATACACAATACATTTAGGTTGAACCATACGATTTTGCTGACATTCAACCTTGACCTATAAAAATGATGATACAGTCCAGCATAATACAGTTAAGTGTTGCTATAAAGGTATGCAAAAAATGCTATGATAGCACTCATGAGTGACCAAGCCTATGGGGATGATGAGTTCATTGGAGATTTTTTTAATGGAGATAATATTTGAGTTTTATTAAAAATATAAACAAGAAAAGTTCACTTAACAAAGGAAAGCGTCTATGAGGGAAATAGAACAGAGTAAGAAAAGGGATGGAGAAATGCAAAACATTTATGACTTAGGTTTAAAAAGTTGGTGTTTCCCCACAGTACTTATCTGTAACAAGATTGGCAATTTTTTTTCCTATGCTTTTGAATCCTTTATATCTTGAGTGGATTTTGGATATTTTTTCAATTCACCAAGTACTAAGAAGGCTATAATATGTATCAATTTAGCAGTATCTTCCCCCATGAGCATTCATTTTATGATGATGAGATAGAAGAAAGCAAATCAATGTACCAAGGAGTATAAGAGGTAGTGGTTGATGTCATGAGTATTACAGACAGCCTGGCTGTGGATTCCAGCTCCATTACTTACTGTTAGTGGGCCATGGATAGGTTATTTAACCTCTATTTGCCTCATTTTCCTCATCTGTAAGATACATATAGTAATATTATCTTCTACCTTCCATGATAGAACTTGTCTATTTCCTTTGTTAGAAAACAGAACTGATTTTATGCTCCCAGTTTCTATCTGTAGAATATAAAACAGAAAGAGATAGATTTTTTTGGACATCTTTCCCTTAAGTAAAATGTCCCCCTATTTTCAATGAAGTGGGACAAGTTAGAGCTCTCAAGTAGGAAAACTGCTCTTTGAAATTTCTGGGCTACTTCAACACTAGAAATATCGGCTCTTCTGATACCACATGCAGTTAGGTCAGTATTTATGATGAGTCCAGGGATTTTTGTGCTAGGGGGAAAAAGTGTCCTGCAACCAAACAACTAAATATTCTGGATAAAAGATTTACAACATCCTTTTAAATATATAGCCGAGCTCACAATAAAGTAAGAAACATCCTTAGAGGCAAAGAACTAAGCAGAAGCATGAATCCAGAGAGGTAAACATGCTAAAGCCAGCGGCTGCCCTGAGGGCATCTGCCAATCCCCAGTAACCCAGAGCTTTTTATTTGAGAAGTTGGAATGGAAACCCCAACATAAATCAGGATTCTGGGAGATATACCTTTAGTGAAAGAGTGAACCAGAAATTCTTCCCTGCAAAGGGGAAATAATAAAACTTCTGTTTTGCCTTGGTTATGGTTGGAAGGGATAAAAAGTCTCTCTTCTTAGTATTTTTAATAGAGTGACATATAATTTATAATTCAAACAGGGAATCTTCTGGGAGTGGAAGAAGGTATTACTGTATTAATAATTACATCAGGACAAAGGACATTTTAATTGGGATTGTTTGGGGCAAACCAGAATGTATGAGCATCCTAATTATAACCACAGGTTAGTTGTCACTGAGTATTGGGATTGAAATCACACTGATTATACGGGTTGAAAAATAACCAAGCTGATTAATTCTTGGTTGATAATTCTTTCCAGGCACCCAGAAGGAAGAAATGTATATCCATTCTAGGAAAATGTATCCTCAACCCTGGCCTCATAGAATTTGCTCAGAATCCCAGTTTACATGATCCTGTGATGGAAAATAAAAAGAAAAATCACAAAACTCATGAGGAAACAAGATACTATAAGCAAGAGGCAACATAAATAACAAAGAGAGAAAGCTGATGAAAAAATACTGTATTTCAAATAATGGAATTGTATAATTCAGATTATAAAATAAGTACATTTAATATTTGTAAAGAAATAAAGGAGATAATAGAAATATGATCCAGATATAAGAGAATACAAAATATGACCAAAGACTAAAGAGAGTTTTTTAAAATAATTAAAATTTAAAATGCAATCAACAAGTAAACCATCAGATTTGACATAGATAAAAGGAGAATTAGTGAACTAGAAGATAAAACTAAAGAAATTAGCTAGAATAAAACATACCAAGACAGAGGTAGAAAATATGAAAAAAAATTATGATATGTGGAGAATGCGGCTTAATAATCTATAATTCAGTTTTAAGTGTGATAATAAATAAGGTAAGAAAGACACCTCTTTAACTGTCTTTAAGTTAAAGAGATAATTACTGAGAATTTTCCAGGAATGCTGGACTACATGAATCTTTAGAATAAGAAAGCATAGTGATCCTGAGAAGAATAAATATAAAGAAATCTACATACACATTTTACCTCACCTGAGTGAATCTACAAAGCACCAAATATGAAAAGAGGGTCTTCAGAACAAACAAAGGGAATGACAATTTACCATGGAAGAAACATTACTGATATCTGACTTCCTAATTGCAACAATGGAAACTAGAAACCAAGGACATAACATATTTAAATTATTGAGAGAAAATAATTTGCAACCCAAAATTATATTCTGAGGAAATTATCTTTAAAGGATGAGGCTAAAATAAAGGCATTTTAGACAAAAACTGAGAGTTTATGAGCTGACTGTCACTGGAGAATTAATTATTCAGTGCTGTATCTCACGGGGGAGGGGGGAGCTTCCCAGGTGGCACAGTAGTAAAGAATCTGCCTGCCAATGCAGGAGACACAAGAGATGCAGTTTCGATCCGTGGGTCAGGAAGACCCTCTGGAATAGGAAATGGCAGCCTGCTCTAGTATTTATGCCTGGAAAATTCCATGGACAGAGGAGCCTGGCAGGCTACAGTCCACTGGGTCACAAAGAGTTGGATATAAGTGAGTGAGCACACATACACACATGCCTCAAGAAGTTAAAAAAAAAGATCCTAGAAAAAAAGTATAAGGTGCAATAAGAAATAGCAAGCAAAAAAACTGACCAATCAAAAAAGGTATACATTAGATATGGGTATGTCTAAATCCACACTGCCTTATCAAATGATAAAATTAGGTTTCTACTTCAGGCAGTAGTGGAATAAATGATATCAAGCAAATCTTTTGGCTGAAAACAATGATAAATTCTGGAAGACAGATAGAAAGGTAGAAAATAGCAGACAGACAGACTCATTTATAGACATAAATCTAAAAGTGAAAATTATCAAGTGAAAACTCATCAAATTGTATACTTAAGACATGCACATTTCACTGTATGTTTAATTTTAGCTTAAAAAAAGAGCTGTAAAGTATTAAATTCCAGCTGGTAGGCTTGCTTTTTGCCATGATATGAGTTACAAATTTGAAAGGAACTCCTGTGAATTCTAGGCTAGAGCAAATGAATAAACATAGTAAGGATAATACAAGCTAGATTTCTCACTGTTGAAGAAGGGAGTTTCAATTATGGAAAGGTGGAAGACTAGAATTTAACATATGGCATTAAACACTATATATAAAAATAAACTCAAAATGGATTAAAGACTTACAGAACAGACTTTTGAACTCTGTGGGAGAAGGTGAGGGTGGGATGTTTCAAAAGAACAGCATGTATATTACCTATGGTGAAACAGATCACCAGCCCAGGTGGGATGCATGAGACAAGTGCTCGGGCCTGGTGCACTGGGAGGACCCAGAGGAGTCAGGTGGAGAGGGAGGTGGGAGGGGGGATCGGGATGGGGAATACGTGTAACTATATGGCTGATTCATGTCAATGTATGACAAAACCCACTGAAATGTTGTGAAGTAATTAGCCTCCAACTAATAAAAAAAATTAAAAAAAAAAAAAAAGACTTACATGTAAGAGCTGAAACCATAAAACTCCTGAAACCATAAAACCATACTCACAGGCAGTATGTTCTTTGACACTGGTCTCAGCAATAATTTTTGTATGTCTCCTTGGTTAAAGGAAACGAAAATAAACAAAAAAACCCCAGTCAAACTTAAGAACAATTGCAGAGTGAAGGAAACCATCAATAAAATGAAAAGGCAGCTTACCAAATGGAAAAAGACATTTATTTTCAAATGATATATCCGATTAGAGGTTAATATACAATGCATATAAAGTAGTCCTAAGACTCAGTGTGAAAAAATCCGATTAAATAAGGGGCAGAGGAAACAAATGAACATTTTTCTAAAGAAGACATAGAGATGTCCATGGTCAACAGATAAGAGAAGATGATCAACATAGTTAATCATCAAGGAAATGTAAATCAAGACCTCACACCTGTTAGAACAACTATTATCAAAAAGAACAGAAATGACAAGTGTTGATGAGGATATGGAGAAAAAGGAACCTTTGTGCAATGTTGGTAGGAATGTAAATTGGCACAGCCACTGTGGAAAACAACATGGAGTTTCCCTAAAAAATTAAAAATATAACTCTTATGTGATCCAGCAATTCCCCTCCTGGGTATTTTATTTGGAGAAAACAAAAACTCTAATTCAAAAAGATATAAGCAGCCAGTGTTCACTGTAGCACAGTTCACAAAAGCAAAGATACAGAAGCAACCTAGAAGTCCACTGACAGGTAAGGAAAATGCAGTACATACTGCAAAGGGGTATCAGTCAGCCGTAAAAGGAATGAAACCTAGCCGTCTGACATAGCATGGATGGACCTGGATACACGCAAAGGGATATCAGTCAGCCATGAAAAGAATGAAACCTAGCCATCTGACACAGCATGGATGGACCTGGAGGATACACGCAGGGGATATCAGTCAGCCATGAAAAGAATGAACCCTAGCCGCTTGACACAACATGGATGGACCTGGAAGTATTATGCTAGGTGAAATAAGTCAGAGAGAGAAAGACAAATACTGTATGTTTTCACTTATACATGGAATCTACAAAGCATAGCAAACAAACAAATAGAAGAGACTAACAGATACAGAGAACAAACTAGTGGTTGCCAGAGTAGGGGTTGGGTTGGGGGATGGGCAAAATAGGTGAAGGGGATTAAGAGGTACAAACTACTGGTTATAAAATAAAAAAGTCACAAGGATGTAATGTATGGCATAGGAGACATTGTCAATAATATTACAACATTTTATGGTATGTAATCTATAAAAATATTGATCACTATGTTGCACATTTGAAACTAATAAAATACTGTAAGTTAACTGAAGTAATATTGTATTTCAATTTTTTTAAAAAGGATTTCATTTAAGATTAAAGATGGTGTGCATAATGCATACACAGATAATGACACATAATAAATACTCAACATGCACTAAAAAAGAAACAACTTACTAAAAAAGATAGATTAGTATGATAACACTTCCTTATTCTTTCCCGGAGAATCCCCAAGGACAGAGGAGCCTGGTGGGCTACAGTCCACGGGGTCGTAAAGAGTCAAACACGACTGAGCGACTAGGCACAGCGCATGATAACATGCATATTAAATAACTATGCTGCATTCACCCTGGGGTGCAAAAGCCTCTAAGGTAGCAAAAACAGAAATTACTTAAAACACTGGTGTGTTAAGAAAGAGGATGGCTTTAATGTCTGGACCAGCACTGTCCAACACAAGTTTCTGCAATAATGGAAATGTTCTATACCACAGTGCTGGTCTAGACATTTGCACTGTCTAATACAGTAGCCACTAGATATATGGCTTTTGAGCACTTGAAATAAAAGACAGTACAACTGAGGAACTGAAATTTAAATTACGTTTACTTTTAATTAATTGAAATTTAAATAGCCACATGTGGCTAATGCCTATTGGTCAATACAGGTCTAGACAACACATCTTGTTATAAATATTGTAGTTTTTCAATTCCTTGCTTATATACTTGGCACATAACTCAAAAGGAGTTTAAAGTGTAATGCCATTGCTATAATAAATCTCTTACTATTTCTGTCTATTTACTTTTGTAAACAAGTTTTCTCAGGGCTTACAATTGCAAAACAAAAATACAAATAAACATTGATTCAGTCAGTCAGTAAAATTCATATATAGACACATGAACTAATTGGGGGGAAAATGTCCCAGGCACCTCATTAACAGATGGGTTTTGATAAAAATGTACTTTTTGGCTTAGTAACTATTAAAATTTGGGTAATATATTTATTTTGATTAACAGTGTAGAAAAATAATTGTGATGCTAAAAAAATTTAATACAAAACAAATCTTAATGCCTTAGAGCAGAGATTTCCAAACTTTCTCAGCTTACAGGGCCTTTAGCGTTGCAGTTTTCTTCCTTTTTCGCCTAGGCTAGAAGAAAGATCTCAGCAATTTAATAGTTGTTGAGAAAATGAATAGTAATTCAGGTCATGCCCAACAGATGTCGCTGTTTTTCTCTCAAAAATTCGAAATACCCTGCAGCGCACCTGTGAACTGACGGTAGTGCCAGGGGTGCCTCGGCGTACAGTTTGACATCCATGGATTTGGAATCTTTGGCATTTAAAAAATAAAGCAACTGGAAAATCAGCATAAAGGAGCATTTTACATTCCCAATGTTAGGAGTAGCTTTTAGGAGTGACTAATGGAAAACATAGATGACACCAAGAAAAAGGTAGGTTTTAAGAATTCACAAAGATTACAAATAACTTGAGAGCAGGCTAGTAGTGAGTGGTATGATTAAATAGGCATCCAAAAATGTATTTTGAAGTTTAGATTAAGTATACCGAAGTAGAAATAGCATCACCGACTCAATGGACATGAGTTTGAGTAAACTCTGGGAGCTAGTGATGGACAGGGAAGCCTGGAGAGCTGCAGTCCATGGGGTTGCAAAGAGTCAGACACGATGGAGCAACTGAACTGAACTGAATAGAAATAGACGAATATATATATATATATGTCAGTATGATATAATATATATGTATATATATATAATGTCAGTGCAATATAACAGGGAAAACATTTTTAATTGTTAGGTTTGTAAAAAGCTGCAAAGAGTCAGACACGACTGAGCATTGTAAAAAGCTGCATTTAACTTAAAAAATAAACCTCTCTCAGCTCACATCCCCTCTTCCAACTCTGAAAGCTGCTTGTGGTCACATACTGAGGTGATTATCTCAGGAGCTATTCCTTGTAGACTGAGTAGACCATGGTAAGAAAATTGCCACTCTGGGAAAGGTTTAAATGAATGAATGAGAGAGAGAGAAGAAAAATACCGTGAACTGGGAAAGAGAAGTACGATGGATGGAAAACAATGTTAAGGAGAGTATAGAAGAAAGAGAAGGGGTTAAGGGTTAGCAGGCGTCCCTGGTGGCTCAGATGATAAAGAATCTGTCTGTCATGAAGGAGACCCAGGTTCAGTCCCTGGGTCGGGAAGATCCTCTGGCAAAGGGAATGGTCACCCACTCCAGTATTCTTACCTGAAGAACTCCATGGACAGAGGAGCCTGGTTGGCTATAGTCCATGGGTTAACAAAGAGTTGGACGTGACTGAGCGACTAAACACATTTTCACTTTCACTAAAGGTTAGCATGTGTTTCTTCGAATCTACAAAATGAGGAGAGTTGTATTTTCCCTTTTATAAATATTCTCTCTGGCATGTTCTATAAACAGTCCCTATCTACAGTTAAAGTCAGTAGTTTGTGGAAAAGGAGTTCCTCAAGAATAACGGACATAGACATATAAAGTCATATCAAAATGAAATATCTCTAGTTAAACACACACATTTGTTTTTAATAAAATATTAAGACACATTTTAAAATATTAAAAAATTAAAACATTAAGACCACTGAAACCATAAATATTTTTTATAATAAACTTGGCAGAATTTGAAAGGAGTAGATGCCTTGATTTGCTTATTACTGCTCTGCATTATGAGAGATTGTTCCATGACAACCTAAGCAGGTTTCCACCAACAAGACTTAAGAGAGCAGAAGTTCCCATCTTCAAATGGTCTATGTGGAAGTAATTTTTCCAGTCACAATGTAAGATTTGAGAAACTCAGGGTTCTCTGAAATGACTTCCTTGTCTGAATGAACTTTTCCCCACTCTGTTTTCATTTTTAAAGAAATGTATACAATTAGCCCATCTTTCAGTTCCTCATCAGTACACAGGGGACAGTTGTTTCACTGAGTTGTTGCAGAAGTAAAGATACTGTCTGGGCAATGTCATAAAATGTAAACTATCAAAGTTATTATTCTTCCACTCTCTCTCTCTTGCTTTGGCTTAAATGAAACATTGTTTCTTCAGGTTCTTAATAGAGGACTGGAGGTCTACCTTTGTAGATATTTAGAGATGAATTTATGGTATTGTGGATTATATGAGAATTTATAGAGATTAAATTTATAGAGATTAAACAATTTCAACTCTCTGCTATGTCCATCACTAGTTCATTTTATACGATTCTGAGCATTTCCCAAGGTTAAATTCTAAATTTTTCATTCACACTACCTTTCTGAATGTTCTAGATGAATCTGGTGACTTCAGATATTATTAGTTTGGGCTATCATATACCCATCTACAAACACACTTCTTATCTTCTTTCTTATTCTCTATACAGCACTGTCCATAAAACACTTTAATTTAAATGCCACAACTTCTGAAACATATTGAAAATCAAGTCCATCTCTCTCCAAGAGCTATCTTTACAAATTTTCCCATAATTATCAACAACCCCTTCAGTGTTGGGCTTCCCAGGGAGCTCAGTGGTAAAGAATTCACCTGCCAATGCAGGAGACACAGGAGATGTGGGTGCGACCCCTGGGCTGGGGAGATCCCTTGGAGAAGGAAGTGGCAACCCATACCAGTATTCTCGCCTGGAGAATCTCATGAAAAGAGGAGCCTGGCAGGCTACAGTCCACTGGGTTGCAAAGAGTCAGACACAACTGAGCAACTGAGCATAGGCGTACCTTCACCTTTGTATTTCCAGGCTCATAACCTTGGTATCATCTTCATTTTAAATTTTTAGTTCTATTTTGACCTATAGTCACAAATTCTGCTACTTCTCCTTTGTAATAACTTTGAGATTCACTTTTCTGGCAACATCCTAAATTCATCACACTCCTACTCCCAAATTTTGCTACTTCCCAGCTCTCAGACCTAAACTATCTCATGTGTGGATTACTATAATGGCTTAATAGGAATTCACCTCATCATTCAACTTTTCCCATACCAACCAAACATTGAGAATATTTGTATGGTATTATTTATGCTTCATCCCACGTATCCATGGTGGTTGTCTATTCCTTATTTTGTAAAATCATGATTAGCAAGCACATCACTCAAGGTTCTTCATCACTGGAATTATAATCCTGCATCTATTGAGATGCTCATATGACTTTCATACTTCATTCTATTGAGTGCTGTATCACATTTACTGACTTGTGTATGTTGAAGCATCTTTTTATCCTGGAAATAAATCCCACTTGAACATGGTATATGATTATTTTATTGTGTTCTCGAATTCAGTTTGCTAGTATTTTGTTGAGGATTTCTGCATCTATGTTTACCAGGGATATTGGTCTGTAATTTTCTTTCTTGTAGTGTCCGTTCCTAGCTTAGTAACGCTGGTTTCATAAAATGAGTTTGGAAATATTCTCTCTTCTCAATTTTTCTAAAGAGTTTGAGAAGGACTGCCATAAATTCTTTGAAATGTTTGATAGAATTCACCTGTGAAGCCATCTGGTCCTGAGCTTTTCTTTTGGGGAAAAATTTTTGAAAATCGAGTCCATATCTCTCCAAGAGCTATCTTTACAAATTTTCCCATAATTATCAACAACCCCTTCAGTGTTGGGCTTCCCAGGGAGCTCAGTGGTAAAGAATTCACCTACCAATGCAGGAGACACAGGAGATGTGGGTGCGATCCCTGGGTTGGGGAGATCCCTTGGAGGAGGAAATGGCAATTATTACTATCAATAATTAATTACTATTTATATTTACATAATACTATTTATATTAATAATTACTAAAATTATTACTATTAATAATTCAATTGCCTAAACCAATCTGTTTAGATTTTCTATTTCATGTTTCAGACTTGAAAGGTTGCAGGTTTCTAGGAATTTATCCATTTCTTCTAGGTTATCCAGTTTATTGACATAGTGTTTTTCTTAGTTTCTTAAGATAGTTTTTATTTTTGTGGCATCAGTTTAATGTCTTCACTTTCATTTCTGACTTCATTTACTTGAGGCTTCTCTCTTTTTTCTTAGTATAACTAAAAATTTGTCAATTTTGCTTATCTTTTCAAAATATCAGCTCTTATTTTTATTGGTCTTTTCTATTGTTTTTCTCCTCTTTATTTCATTTATTTCTGCTCTGATATTTATTTCCTTTCTTTTGTTATCTTTGAGCTTAGTTTGGTGTTTTTAAGGTATAACATTAAGATGCTTCTTTTTTTGAGATACTTCTTTTTGTTTAACGTAGGTATTTATTGCTAAAAATCTGCTTTGTAGAACTGGTTTGCTGCATCCCATTAGTTTTGGTATGTTGCATTTCTGTTTCCATTTGTTGTTTTATTTTTTTATTCCTATGTACAAAACTTATTCAGTTTTTTCCTTCACTCAGCAAATGGAGTTCATTTGCCTTTCCTGGTGGACTGTGATAACTGACAGTCTTTCAACACACTTATTACCTTTAGGTTCCTTTATTAATGGCTTGAATAAGTCTTTGATATATTTCCTTTCTCTGTTTACATGCAAGTCATGTTTTTAACCTTACTGATATTACAGATGTCTGTTTCCTTTGTTTAGTGAACGAAAGTCGCTCAGTTGTGTCTGACTGTTTGTGACCCCATGGACTATACAGTCATGGAATTCTCCAGGCCAGAATACTGGAGTGGGTAGCTTTTCCCTTCTCCTTCTCCAGGGGATCTTCTCAACCTTGGGATTGAACCCAGGTCTCCCACATTGTAGGCGGATTCTTTACCAGCTGAGCTACAAGGGAAGCCCAAGAATACTGGAGTGGGTAGCCTATCCGTTCTCCAGTGGATCTTCCCAACCAAAGAATCAAACCGGGGTCTCCTGCATCGCAGGCGGATTCTTTACCAACTGAACTTTGCTTAGTGTGCAGAAAAAGGGAGGCCTGGCTGCTATCCTTGTAAAGTTGGCTCATGGCTGACATCTGGGAAGTTGGATTTCATGAGGTTTCCCACCACCCTGACGAGAGTGGCTTATGGTGCCTAAACAGTTTGTACAGACAATATGGTTTGTATTGAATACCTCCTTTCCTTTTAGGAGTCTGAAATTTTGGAATGTTTCAGGCACAGGGTGTCTTCATGTTGTGGTTTAGTCACTAAGTCGGGTCTGACTCTTTTGTGACCCCATGGACTGTACGTAGCCCGTCAGGATGCTCTGTCCAAGGGATTTCCCAGGCAAGAATACTGGAATGGGTTGTCATTTCCTTCTCCATATTTTCATTTGTTTTAAGACATTTCTCTTTGATTTCTTCTTTGACTCACTGGTTGTTTAGAAGAGTATTGTTTATTTCCACATATTTATAGATTTTCCAGCTTTATTCCTGTTATTCATTCCTGGTTTCAACTATTGTAGGCACAAAAGATACTTGGTATGATTTCAATCTTTCTAAATTTATCAAGATTTGTTTTGTAACCTATTAATCTCCCTAAATTTGTTAAGATTTATTTTGTGGAGGAAACTGATGGTCAAGAGGGTGTCTCTCGGCACTGAGCTGTGCTGACTTGGGGATGAGGTGTCAGAAAACTATTCCTGCCCTTTTCAGTGCATTGTGGGGCTTCCCTGGTGGCTCAGATGGTTAAGACTCTGTCTGCAATGCAGGAGACCTGGGTTTTATCTCTGTCAGGAAGATCCGCTGGAGAAGGGAATGGCAATCCACTCCCGTATTCTTGCCTGGAGAAATCTCTGGACAGCAGGAGCCTGGTGGGCTACAGTCCATGATGGTAGAGTTGGACAGGACTGAGTGGCTTTCACTTTCTTTTCAGTGCATCTCTGTTGTTGTTGTTGTTTTTTTTTTCTTGAACAGTGTGCTGGAACTTCCCCATTGGATTCCTGGACTTTATACAAAGATTCTCTTATCTGTGAATTATTGTAAAAATTGATGACATGTCAGGGGATGACAGTATAAAACACTTATTCTGCCATACTGCTGACTAATGACAAAGTTACTGTGACAAAAAATTCTACAATAAACCAAGAGAACTATATATTCCTAATGAGAACAGTACCCTTTCCAAAATTAAAAATTTTTTGAGTATAGGTCTTTGCCTACTATAAGTTTAAAAGAACTAAAAGAAGTAGGGGGAAGATAGATACAAAAATGAATTGGAAAAAGGAGAATAATGACAAGTAGATTAGATAGTTATCATAATAGTGCCAAGCAATAGATAAGAAGATCGACTTATAGTTAAAAACAGTGGCTTGAACATAAAAACTTACACTTTTCCTTTGAATACTCCACTAAAATGAAGCAGAATGATCAAAAAGGGATAAACCCACAGGCCAAAGAAAACAGGAGAGGAGAAAAAATATTAAAATTTTAGAAGCCAGAAAGGAAATGGATTAAGTCAAACAGATTAACTGAATGTCTGAAAGTGGAAGATTAAGCCAGGAGGGAGAGACAGTTCAGAGACAAGTCAAATCATACTACAATCTTATAAAGACACAAATTGTAGGTCCTAGATATTTCTGAATGTGGGAGTATAGCTAAGATAGGAAGCAATAAGGACTGGGTAAAAGTCTGTATTAGAAAGACTTAGACCTACACGTAGCCTTTGCCAACTATATAGCTGAGGAAACTGGCTCTCTTCTATCCATGGAGAAGACTAGAGATTTACTCTTTGAAGAAGTACAACCAGTGGGACTTTGAAGTGGAGTACCAGATTGGGTGAAAGACTGTATCCTCATCTTCAAAACTGGTGAATTATTGAAACTCATGTATTAAATAGTGATAATACTAGCTACTTTCCCAAACTTGGTCCAAAGAATGCTGGAAGCCAAGTCTATACTCTCCAAAGAGGAGCTCAGAAAAACCCTTGGAAGTTTGTAACAAAATGACCAATTATTTTGCCTAACTTGACACCAATAAATAACAATCCACATTCATGCAGAAAGAGTTTTTAAACATCTTTTTAGTACCTCACACTCCAATACAAATTGAAAGACAAGGACCAAATATTTGAGTAAAGGTCTTCTCTTGATACACTGAAAAGCCAAATAAGAAAAAAAGAGGATTTGAGGAAAAAAGAAATCAAGAAGGAGAAAATAACCTCATAAGGTCTGTAATGAATATTCTCAGAGAATTAAGAAAACATTTTGATTGCATTCATGAGACAAGTACAAGAGACTATTAAAAAAGAAATGTTCTCTATGTAGTTATACTTCAAGTTAAAAAAATATAATACGTAAGGTACATTTTTGGTATTGAGTTGTTGTACAGTCGCTAAGTCCTGTTTGACTCTTTGCAACCCCATGGACTGCAGCATGCCAGGCTTCCCTGTCCTTCACTATCTCCTGGAGCTTGCTCAAACTCATGTTCATTGATTCAGTGATGCCATTCAAACATCTCATCCTCTTCTCCTTCATCCTTGTCCCCTTCTCCTCCTGCCTTCAATCTTTCCCAGTATCAGGGTCTTTTTCAGTGAGTCAACTCCTTGCATGAGGTGGCCAAAATACTGGAGCTTCAGCATAAGTCCTTCCAATGAATATTCAGGACTGATTCCCTTTAGCATTGACTGGTTTGATCTTCCTGCTGTCCAAGGGACTCTCAAGAGTTTTCTCCAGCACCACAGTTTGAAAGTATCAATTCTTCAGTGCTCAGCCTTTTTTATGGTCCAACTCTCACATCCATACACAACTACTGGAAAAACCATAGCTTTGACCATACAAACCTTTGTCAGCAAAATGATATTTCTGCTTTTTACTCTACTATCTAAGTTTGTCATAGTTTTTCTTCCAAGGAGCAAGTGTCTTTTCATTTCATGGCTGCAGTCACTGTCTGCAGTGATTTTAGAACCCAAGAAAATAAAATCTGATGTTTCTGCATCTATTTGCCATGAAGTGATGGGACTGGACACCATGATCTTAGTTTTCTGAATGTTGTTTTAAGCCAGCCTTTTTACTCTCCTCTTTCACCTTAATCAGGAGGTTCTTTAGTTCTTCACTTTCTGCCAAAAGGGTGGTATCATCTGCATATCCAAGGTTGTTGATATTTCTCCTGGCAATCTTGACTCCAGCTTGAGCTTCATCCAGCCTGGCATTTTGCATGATGCACTCTGCATAGAAGCTAAATAAGCAAAGTGACAATACACAGTCTTATCACATTCCTGTTCAAATTTTGAACCAGTGTGTTGTCACATGTCCGATTCTAACTATTGCTTCTTGACCTGCATACAGGTTTCTCAGGAGACAGGTAAGGTGATCTGGTATTCCCATTTATTAAAAAATTTTGTTTGTTGTGATACACAGAGTCACAGGCTTTACTGTAGTCGATGAAGCAGATGTCTTTCTGGAATTCTCTTGCTTTCTCCATGATCCAGTGAATGTTGGCAGTTTGATCTCTGGTTCCTCTGCCTCTTTGAAACCCAGCATGTACATCTGGAAGTTCTCGGTTCACATACTGCTGAAGCCTAGTTTGAAGGTTTTGAGAATAACCTTGCTAGCACAAGAAATGAACAAAATTCTATGGAGGTTTGAACATTTTTGACATTGCTCTTCTTTGAGACTGGAATGAAAACTGACCTTTTCCAGTCCTGTGGACAACTGCTGAGTTTTCCAAATTCACTGACACATTGAGTACAGCACTTTAACAGCATCATCATCTTTTAGGATTTTAAATAGCTCAGCTGGAATTCCATCACCTGCACTACCCTTGTTCCTAGTAATGCTTCCAAAGGCCCATTTACACTCCAGGATGTCTGACTCTAGGTGAGTGACCACACTATCGTGGTTATCTGGGTCATTAAGATCTTTTTTGTATAGTTCTTCTGTGTATTCTTGCCACCTCTTCTTAGTCTCTGTTAGGTCCTTACCATTTCTGTCCTTTCCTTGCCTCGCCTGAGATGCTCCCTTGTTATCATCAATTTTCTTGAAGATATCTCTATTCTTTCCCATTCTATTGTTTTCTTTCATTTCTTTGCATTGTTCATTTAAGAAGGCCTTTCTGTCTCCCTTTCTGTTCTCTGGAATTCTGCTTTCAGTTGGGTATATCTTTCCCTTTCTCCTTTGCCTTTTGTTTCTCTTCTTTTCTCAGCTATTTGTAAAGCCTCCTCAGACAATCACTTTACTGTCTTGCATCGCTTTTTCTTTGGGATGGCTTTGGTCACTGCCTACTGTACAATGTTTTCTTTGGGATGATTTTGATCACTGCCTCCTATATAATGTTACAAACCTCTGCTCATACTTCTTCAGGCACTCTGTCTATCAGATCTAATCCCTTGAATCTATTTGTCACTTCCACTGTATAGTCATAAGGAATTTGGTTTAGGTCATACCTGAATGGCCTAGTGGTTTTCCCTACTTTCTTCAATGTAAGCCTGAATGTTTCTACAAGGTGCTCATGATTTGAGCCACAGTCAACTTTAGGTCTTGTTTTTGCTAAGTGTATAGAGCTTCTCCATCTTCAGCTGCAAAGAATATAATCAATCTGATTTTGGTATTGACCATCTGGTGATATTCGTGTGTAGAGATGACTCTTGGGTTCTTGGATAAAGGGTGTTTGCTATGACCAGTGTATTCTTTTGACAAAACTCTTGTTAGCCATTGCCCTACTTCATTTTGTACTACAAGGTCAAACTTGTCTGTTACTCCAGGTATCTTTTGACTTCCTACTTTTGCATTCCAATTCCCTATGATGGAAAGGACATCTTTTTTTTTTTTTGGTGTTCATTCTAAAAGGTGTTGTAAGTCTTCTTAAAACCAGTCAACTTCAGCTTCTTTGGCATCGGTGATTGGGGCACAGATTTGGATTACTGTGATGTTGAATGGTTTGCCTTGGAAATGAACAGAGATCATTCTGTCGTTTTGAGGTTTCACCCCAGTAGTGCATTTCGGAGTCTTGTTGACTATGAGGGCTACTCCATTTCTTCTAAGGAATTCTTGCCTGCAGTAGTAGATATAAAGGTCATTTGAATTAACTTTGCCCATTTTAGTTCACTGATTCCTAAGATGTTGATGTTCAGTCTCCATCTCCTGCTTGACCATGCCCAATTTACTTTGATTCATGGACCTAACATTCCAGGTTCCTATGCATTATTGTTCTTTACAGCATTGGACTTTACTTTCCCCACCAGGCACATCCACTTTGGCCCAGCTCCTTCATTCTTTCTGGAGTTATTAGTAATTGGCATGTGCTCTTCTCCAGCAGCATATTGGACATCTTCCAACCTGGGAGGATCATCTTTCAGTGTCATGTGTTTTGCCTTTTCATGTGTTTTGCCTCATGTTCATGAGGTTCTCATGGCAAGAATACTGGAGTGGGCTGCCATTTCCTCCTTCCAAGGACCATGTTTTGTCAGAACTCTTCACTGTGACCTATCTGTCTCGGGTGGCCCGGCATGGCATGGCTCATAGCTTCATTGAGTGACACAAGCCCCTTTGCCATGGCAAGGCTGTGATCCATGATGAGGACCACATTGTAGAATTATTTAAAGGTGGTACATTTGAAGATACAGTCTGCACAATACAATGGCTATTTCAAATTCAGTATAGAACCAACTATAGCTATTTCTCAGCTATTAACTCTTGTCCAGCTACTTACTAGCCACCTAACTTTGGGTAAGTACTTAAATTCATGGGGTCTGTTTTTTTCCCCTGTGGTAAAATGTAAAGTCTTTTAAAAACGTTAAAAATGGCTAATACATAAAGTAAATAAAATACCAGTGTATAGGGAGATCATCATTATTTTTACTGTTAGAGATGTAATGGAAAAAAGATTTAATCAAATAAAATTAACCCTTCGATATTATAATTTGTCTTCCCTAGTTTATCTTATTTATAAAAAGGTAAAACAGGAAACAGTTTTGGAATAAATGTAAAGGAAAAAAGGCATAGAATGCAAAACTTCCACTAAAACAACTGCATGAAAATACAAGATTGCTTTCATGGCAATCGCTTGTCAGATGTTGAAAGAGTTTGGTTATAATAGGGCTGAAGATAAGCCAAAAAAAGCAAATCAACATGAAAACAGATAAAATATAAGAAATAGAATAAAGATCATATTGTAACCTCAAAGCACATGAGTAGTTCTCGTCCGGGAGCATTCATATACACTTAATCAACCCATCTTCTTTCTACATGCAAGTTCTAACTTGGCTTATCAGGAACTTTAACCCTGGGGCCAACCCCGAAGGAAGAATTAACCTACTTATTGAACCCTTAGGCAGTGTTCATGGTCAGAAAGCCAGAAAGTATTTGAGGAACATACTGAGGTGATCTCGGCATTTTACTGCAGTATCCCACAACCACTGAAGGAAGAGATTAAAAGTGATGTACTATTTTAAGAAAAAGTAGTCTAAACTTATTCCTTGGTTTAAGTTCTGCTGTTAAACAGAATTCTCAAAATACTTTGGCAGTGTAAATGAATTTAAGATCTATTTTAGGTAAACTATTTATTTTATGAAGAGAGGATAAAATATCACTTACTTTTAGGCAAGGAACATATCATTAGTATTCACAACCCAGCACACAAAAAAGCAATTTTGAATGACTAAGTTCAGTCTTAACCCAAACCATATTACAACAGTGCAAACAAACTGGTAGATTAAAATGGGTTTGTACTCTAGCATCTTAATAACACTAAAAAACAGGTGAATGTGAAATATACCCCTGAGAATAACTTAGGTGTTAACAGTCAAACAAACACAAGCCCACAAATTTTCCCTTGCCTTTATTTGCTTTCTCAATCTGCCAATGTGCTAATTCAACTGCTGATCTGCTTTAATCCCAATGTTTAGTAGAAATTACAGTAACTAATCTCCACTTAGCTGATTCATTATATTGCCTTGCACTCTTCTTTCTCTCCATTAAAACATGGCTGATATCCACCTTGCTGAAAGTTCACGGTTAATACACTATCCTCTGGTATGGCCAGGCACTTCTTCCTCCAATTAAGCAGAAGCTTATTAAAAATCACTTGTGTTTGTCTCCAATACTGTTTATGCACATTGCACTTGTTACTTTTATTACTTAATTTAGTCACCTGTATATAAGCTGATACAATATGAGTGCAAAAAGAAAACTGTAGACTGTACACACAAGAACAGCAACAAACTTAAGCTGAATGCTCTAAAAGGACTCAGTAAAGAGGTCACTGAAAATTAACATGGATTTGGTGTGAATGAGACATTGGGAAAGACTGGAAGAAAACTTGTAAATATCTATAAGCATTCTATATTAAAATTGTTTCAAATATCTTACTATCTCCAAAGAAATCAAAATGTGAAATCATGCCTCGTGCATTTAGTGTGTGATTTTGATGAATGTGTTGAGAACACCATTCAACAACCTACACTCAAAAAAAGACCTTGCCAGCTTTATATCTGAGGGTGCTGCATGTGTGCTCAGTCACATCTGATTCTTTGCAACCCCACAGACTGCAGCCCACCAGGCTCCTCTGGCCACAGAATTGTCCAGGCAGAATTTTCCAGGCAACAGGAAGTTGCCATTTCCTATTCCAGGGGATCTTTCTGACCCAGGGATGGAACAAGCATCTCTTGCATTGGCAGGCAGATTCTTTACCACTGAGCCATCTAGGAAGTCTATCTGAGTATTGGTGAATAAAAACAGTTTTATGTTTCAAAGAAAGTAAAATGCTTAAGTATTAACATTTTTATTAGTCCCAGCTATAAATAAACTTTTTTGGTTAACTGACAAATTTGTTGCTGTTGTTTAGTCACTAAGTCATGTCCAACTCTTGCAATCCCACAGACTGTAGCCCACCACACTCCTCTGTCCATGGGATTTCCCAGGCAAGAATACTGGTGTGGGTTGCCATTTCCTTCCTCAGGGGGTCTTTCCAACCCAGGGATCTTGCCTGCATCTCCTGCTTGGCAGGCGGATTCTTCACCACTGAGCCACCTGGGAAGCCCTTTAATTGACCAACTACAGGCCCCCAATTGTATTAGTTAAGAGGGTTCTACTCTGTTACTCTCAAGAACCTAAGGATTTCTAAATGAATTTCAAACTTAATATAAGATTTCAAAGAGGAGGTAACAACAAGAACTAGAACTACTTGGGAAGGATAATAAATAGGAAGAGAAACAAGGGTAATAAGGTACACTGAAAACAGCTTTGAAAGGCAACAGAGACAATAGAAAGGATATTAAAAACAGAAATAGTAAATCAAAAGTAAGAAATAATTTAAAGTAACACCAAAGGATTGATGATTGATGTGAATCAAATCTGAAGATAAAATTATTAATTACTGGTTACAGTGAACAAAGTTCACTGAGAAATGGTCATTTAAACTATGATGTACTCAGTGTTTGGATAAAGATGGTAGAGTAAGAGGATATGAATGTCACCTCCCCAAAAGAACACATTAAATATACACCAACATGTGGAATTCATTGAGATAGTTGGAGCTGTTGCCTTATATATTTTTTGTCCCCCTTCTATCTGTCCTATAAGGGCTCCAATCGCAGATACATTAGGCCACATGAAGTTGCCCAAAACTTGTTGTTTCTCTGTCCATTATTTTTGTGTTACTTTTCTTTCTGTGTGTCATTTTGGGTAGTGTCTATTTAGGTCTTGGAGTTGACTAGTCTTTTCTTCTGAAATATCTAATCTGTCAGTCCCTGACATGGTAGTCTTCATCTCAGATATGGTAGTTTTAGTCTCCACAGATTCAATTAGAGTGTTTTTTATTTTGTCTTTCATATCCACACCTAATATGTTTCCGATTTCTTCTAAGTTCTTGAATACATGGAATTCAGTTGTGGTGGCTGTTTCAATGTCTTCATCTACTAATTCTATCTTCTATGTCACTTTTTGCTTGATTTAGACTAACTTATCTCATTATAGGTTGCAAATATTTTTTTCTCAGTCTATACCTTATTTTTTCACTATTTAACATTGTCATTACAATATCAAAAGCTTTCAATTTCTCTGAAGTCCAACTTAACTTTTTCATTTATGGTCCAGGTTTCTGTCCCCTCTATCTATAAAATCTTTTGCCTTGTCCAAGGTCATAATGAATTATCTTAAACTTTCTTTAAGAACTTTTATAGTATTAGGTTTTTATTTTCTTTTACTATTCATTTAAAATTAACATTTACATTAAGTATGGGTAAAGGCATCTATTTATTTATTTGGTTCTAGCATCAAATATTGAAAAGGCTATTTTCTCTCCAGTGGATTATCTTTGACCCTTTATCAAAAAGTTGTGTCTATTTCTGGGCTTTCTCTCCTGCCCCATTAATCTTTGAGTGTATCCTTACCTCATCACCATATTGTTTTGATTACTGTCGCTCATTTTTCTACATTCATTAAGTTTATGATTTAAAAAAGTGATGATGACACGGTAAACCAAATTGATTTTAGAATGTTGAACCAACCTCTCATCTATGGAATAAAACTGACTTGGTCATGGATTGTTTTTGCATATTATTCAACTCAATCTGTTAACATTTTGGTAAAGATTTTTGTGCTTACGTTTATGAGATGTGTTGGTCTGTAGTTCTCTGCTCTTACAGTTGCCTGGTTTTGGCATCAGAGCAATGCTGACTTTATAAGATGAGTTGGAAAAGGTTCCTTCCTTTTTTATTTCCTAAAAGAGGTTGTTTAGGACTGATATTATTTCTTTTTTAAATGTTGGAAGAACTTGCCAGTGAAACCATCTGGGCTGTGTTTTTTAATAGGAAGGTATTTTTAACTACAAATTCAATTTCTTTAATAGACCAAAAACTATTTCAAGTTATTTCTTCTTGAATTCTAATAGCTTGTCTTTCAAGGAATTTTTCCATTTCAATTAGCTTATCAAATTTTTTTACAAAGTTTTTAACTTACTTATCCCATATTATCCATTTACTATCTGACAGATCTATAGTGATGTCACCTCTTCTAGTCTTGGTCTTGATAATCTGTGTCTTCTCATTTTTTTTTCTTATTCAGTCTGGCTAGGTGTTAAAAAATTTTTGTATTCTTTGTAAAGAACCAGCTTTTGGGTATGTTGATTTTTCCCTACTGCTGTTGCACAGTCGTGTCTGACTCTCTGAACACATGTTTGAACACAGACTCCTGTGTTCAGGGGATTCTCCAGGCAAGAATACTGGAGTGGGTTGCCATTTCCTTCTTCAGGGAATCTTCCCAATCCAGGGATCGAACCTGAGTTTCCTGCATTGTAAGAGGATTCTTTACCCTCTGAGCCACTGATTTTTCCCTACTGCTCTCAATTTCACCAGTTTATGTTCTTATCCTTATTATGTCCTTCTTGTTTTGAGCCTAATTTGTTTCCTTAAGATACTTAGATTATTGGTTCAAAACTTTTTGGTTTCTAAAGTAAGGCATAAAAGCTTATTCCTCTGTACTTCTTTAGTTGCATCTTATAAATTTTGTAATGTGTTTTTATTGTCAATCAATCGAAAATTTTTCTAATTTCCCTGTGACTGCCTCTGTGATCCATGTGTTTAATTGCCAAAAATTTGGGTTTTTCCAGACATCTTTCTGTTACTGATTTTTAGTTTAGTCAGAAAATATATTTTGTCTGACTTCAATAATTTTAATTTTTTTAAATGAACCAGAAAATGGTCTATCTTTGTTTACATTCCAAGTATACTTGAAAAAAATTTATTTTGCTTTTGTTAGGTGGAATGTTCTTATTTTTATTTTCTTAAATGGCTATTAACTTTTTGAAAATAACTTCACTAAAGTTTCTTCTTCAGAAAGAAGTATGTCACACAAAGTTGGATTCAGCAATCTGATTGTTCAACATATACGTTGATTTTGAAAAATAAAAAATCATTTTATTAAAAATTTTATAATGGTAAGTAGTTCTCAATATGAACTCAATGATGTACATACAATTAATAATGACATAAGAGACCAAGCACCAGAAAATAGATGCAAATAATGAATAGGTTACCTCTTCACATGCTTACCTCCTGATCTGTTCCCAGTATGATCCAATGACCCATCATCTGTACTGTAGCTACACTGGTTTTATTATAGTTCTTCCAAGCAACCATGATCTTTTCTTATCTCAAGAGTTACCAAATATATTCTCTGCGTGGAGAATACTTTCTTCCTCTTTTGTCTAATTTCTCTTCAACTTTCAGAACTGATCTTGAATTCACTTTCCTCAGGAAGACTTTCCTGATATGCCCTTCAAAGTTTAGGTCCTCCTGGTGTACACTTTCATGGCACCCAGTACTTCTCTTTCACAGACCTTGTTATGACTGAAAGGGAAGATATAAGGCAAGATTAGTCAGATTATCAAAGATGTTATGACTTCTCGAAAGGTAGAGAATCATCTCAGAAAAGTTTTCATAATGAGACGTGGATTGACCAACTGAACTGACTTAACTAAAACTGAATGTGATTGCTATCTTGAAGACTTCTCTGAAAGCAGAATTATGCCTTCAGAAGAATAATGATGTCTCAATCTTCCATATTACATATCTAAAATGTCCAAAAGGCTATAATTTATAAAATGTTGTTCACAGCAAGGCACACAAAATCAACCAAAATGAGAAATTCCATTTCTATGCCTTCATAGATCCAGATAAGGTGTCTGTTTCTCTAGGACATTGCTTGCCATGGAAAGGAAAATCCATATACAAATGGCAAGTTTGGCTCAAGTAATTTTTCTTTTCCAAATCGAGTCTAAAAATTAATGATTTAGAATCCAGTAATTTCTTGTAAACTTTTAGGCAAAGAATTTGGTTGAAAGGAGTGAAAGGAAAAATCTTCATGTTCATAAACATTTGGAACCTTGATTTCTTTTATATAGCGTTCAATATTACTAGGGAACACTTGTAGGAAAATATATAGAGCTTTCCTGGCAATGGAGTTGGAAGAGCTGCCTTCTCCATGTCTCTTGGCTCACTTTGTAAATTGTGTGAAACACTTTTAGACAGACACTGGCACTCATAAATTATACAACTCATCTGCATATTCCAGTCATGAAACATTATGCAAAGTGACACAATTTGCATAATGGATTCCTCTTGTCGCTTCACTTGCTCCGTGCTTTTAAAAAACAAAATGAAATAAAATGAAAGCATGAAAAGGTGAAAGCATTAAGTTCCCAGCCTTGCCTGTCTCCTTCCCAACTATAGTTATCAATTGCTTTTATTTTGTACAGGGGATTGGGGTGAAGGGAAAACAAAAATCTACACATACAAACAAAAAAGACCATTTATATGAATTTCATTTTTGATTACAAGGTACCTACTTTCTTAGTAAAATTCTTCACCATAAATAACTCATTTGAGTCAAGAGGAACAGTAACAAAACAAAACACTGATATATAGAGAGAAAGTTTATGGAACTTTCTCCTTAAAAAAAATCTTTTCATTTGCCTGTGATATTTAGGGGAGGCTAACCTTCCTCTTTATGACTTAAAAAAAAAAAGGACCAAGTATTTGCTTATTAATGGAAAAAAGCATACTATGGATGAAATAAACGCCCTGGGGGAGGGTTTCCCCCCTAAAAAGAACTTCTGAAGGGTTTCCCTGTTTTCGAAAGACAAACCGAGAAGACAGAATTGTGCCTTGATTATTTAACAAAATACAGAATGGCTATATATACTGTAAGGATGAGGCAGTACCAACCACGTCGACTTCTATCGGCTCTACTCCAATAAGCAGGCAACGCTCCTCAGCAGTTGCTAGTTTTGCTGCGGGCTTTCCCTGCCCCCCCTCTGCACCAGTGCGAAAGGCAGAGTGTGCCAAGCGGCTGGCGTCTGTACCCTGTGGGAAAAGTTAACTGTAATTCTTCGGCTTTTAAAATCAATTAACCCGTGTGTTAATTAACGTCAAGTCGACGGGAGGAGGAGGAGAAGAAGAAGGGGAGGGAGGGAGAAAAGAAAAAAGCTGCAAGGGCGGATGGCAGAAGAGTTGGCACCGTGCCATCCATTCAGGGGCAACGCCACAGTTTCGTGCGATAGCAGCAGCGGGTATATGTTACGGGGGCCCTGTATGCGGGCCAGACAGTGCGGTAAAGCCAAGGGAGATTATCCAGACCCCCAGGAGCGAACAGCGAGCAGCAACCGAAGGCGCGAGTGCCAGGATTACAGCCTGGGCTGCTCCAACCACGAGCCCTTCCTCGGACCCAGGGACTTGGCTACTTGGGGTTTGGGGATCTTCCACCAAAGAGGCACAAAGCTGACTTTAATCACTTGTTTTCCTTTAAACTTGATTCTGCCGCATTGGAGTCAGCACAGCGGATGCTTTCACACCCAGCAAGACAAAGGCCGTCGTCTCCGCCATGACACTGTTCCGTTCCAGGCAGAGGCCGGGATCCTGGACTCCTTGAAAAATCAAAAGAAACAAGGAAAACAAACAACAAATGCAGCAACAAACAAAAAATTAACAGCCACAAAATTTGTGTGCCCATTTGCCCATGCCAGGGGTGAGCTGGGCATCTGTTACAGCAGAAGGGCGCTTTTTTTTGGGGGGGGGAGGCACGCTGTTGGCTTGTTTGCTATTCAACTTCGTTTATAATTAACTTAAAAAAAAACAACAACACCATTCAGCCTAGTCAACAACAAACAAAGAGAAAAAGCAGACATCGGAAGAAAATGCCATAGGAAGCGGCATGAATGCATGCCACAGCCGGTGCCACTTGCCATTCGGAAAACCTCAGGGAGAGGTGCCAATTCTACAGCTTGAAAGAAGGCAGAGAAGGGAGCAGAAAGATCTTCAGGCAGAAATCATAAGGAAAGAACACCGCTTCCACAAGCCTGGATTGCGATTGCACGGCAGCTTCTGCTGGGAGGAGAGGGAATATTCAAATGGAGATATAGATGGGTATAAATTAAAAGATGGGCACTTATCGACTGCATATAGACACACGTGTAAGGTTGTACACTTATTTTCAGGCAGTTTAAATGTTTAGACGTGTGTCTGTTTTGGGGTTGGAGGTATGGGTATGTATATAGATGGGTGTATATGGGTGTATATGTTTATGCATATACACATGTGGGATGTGTGCATGTATGAGTAAAAGGAGAGGAAGACGGAGAAAGAGACAGAAGGAAACGTGTGTATGTGCATGTACTTGTGTGCATACATCCCACTTTTTTTGACCCAGGTATACACAGGAGACAAAATAAAAATCATACTCCAGCAGCAAGCAGGCAGAGATTTATCTACGTTCACTGCTATCACCAGGGAGATGAATGGGGCCGATCCGAAGCCCTTTTACAGGATCCACTATGGGAGTGGAGGAGGAGGAGGGATGCCACACAGACATGCACAAACTTGAAGGCAGAGTGCTTTGGAAGGTGCTATTTAGGAAACCCTGGTGGCATAACACAGGGGAGAAGAAGGGTTGAAAGAAGCTTGTTTCTATGTTTTAGGTTGTTTTGTTTTGGTTTTTTTTTTTTTAATCTGAAAAAGGGTTTCAGGAAACGACTGGTACTTACGTTGTCTGCGTTGCTGTGGATCCTGAAAGGTGTTCTGTTGGCACCGGGCGCTGAGCCAGGGGCAGCCACTGGAAACAAAAGGGAGAGACAAAAAATAAATAAATAAAGTCATTCAATGGGAATATTAATTGCTGCTCTTGTGGATTTTACAAAACACACAAACTGTTTTTTCTTTTTTTTTTTAAATGTGGATTGGCGCGTGTCCCCTTCGCATGGAATATACAAGTAGTATGGGATTTACACCCCAGTACGGGACTCAGGATTAACCGCGCTGGCATCTTTTGGGCATATTCTTCCTTTTAATGAATGAGCTTTCGCTGTTAATGAGGAATAATCGTTTGGCTAATGAGCTTTGAAACATTAAGAGAAAAGAGGTTTTTTTCTTTTCCGTTAATCGCTCTGGTGCGACTGCATGGATGGATTACAAAAGACAGCAGTAGGAATGCAGTACAAAGGGGGGGAACTTCTCCTGGAGAGGGAGAAGCACCGAGATGGGTGATGTGTCTCTGCGTCTCTCCTTCCTTCTCTCTCTTTCACTCTCTGCCAACTGCTCTGGGTTTCCATAACTCCGCAATCAAAGTGGATGGTCTGGGAAGGATTATTACAAAGAGTGAAGCCTCCGCTGTTAATGTCTCCAGTGTTTAATCATCATACAGTAGAATGGTTTTATGCATATTTCATTTGCATATCATTAAACCGTGTTAGCAAGGGGCGTTCAGAGCCAGGAGAAGTACAAAGTTGGGGAGAGAGGGAAGAAAAAAAGGTCCCTATGATGCTTATCTTCAAACGGGGACTTGTTCCATGATCTGTCTTCTACTTTTGCTAAAATCATTATGACTTGGAAACCTTTGAAGTTGGATACAACCTTGGATTCTTCTAATTCCTGCAGAGCGGTATATTTTTAAAAACAGCAGAAATGTTCCTGCACTAGACAATTAAAGGAATATAAACTCCAGTGGGTTGAAACTAGTAGCTCTTTGGGGGATGCAGTGGCACAGGCTTCTACAAATACCAACACTTAAAAAAAAAATAAAGAGCATCACATTAAAACAAAGAAAACGAAGACTCTCCAGTATTAACGTGTGGATTATATTTGTTTCTTTTGGGGGGTAATGAACTAAAGAGAATGAAGAAGCCATCGGTAATTTATCCCTTCATTAATGAACAGTCACCTTTTTGTATGTGTTTGTTTTTGTCCTTTCTTTTTGAAGAGGGATGTTGTCACTTTTGAAGCGATTAGTCAATTATTCTGTTGCTCTGATCTTTTTCCCCTTCAACCGACAGGAAAGAAAGGTGGTGGTTAGGGAATAGTGTGTATTGGAAGGATTTGTGGGGAGAGAAGGAATACAGGGAGTTCTTTGTAGACCTAATACATGCACAACATATTAATTGGGAGCTTTTAAAGCTCCCTCAATAGGCTATTTCTTTCCTGGTAAAACAGCAGCTGGTTAGCCACTGTTGGTGACTCTTCAGATATCTCTTTAAGTATTTTTATTCTGTCGCTGTTGTTATTGTCTTGTTTTGTTTTTCCTCAGTCAAGATGAGAATATAATGTCATCCCTTCTTTATTGAGTGTCTTCTCTTCTCTATCTTCTTAACTTCCAGTTTCCAATCTGTAAAACAATGTTGCTTAATACTGAATTCTGGTACACAGTCTAACTGGCACAAGTTGATCTGGAAATGAGATGCTGTTTTATATTTAAATTATCCCCGCTCCTCCCTTATCCTCCCAAGCTTTGTCTCTGCTATGAATATTCAGAGGAGGCATGATGTGATTACACTGTACAATTGCTCCTATCCATGGTGGTGGCAGGGGCTGCTGGGGAGGCAGGGAGCCAGACAACCTCCAGGCCGATTCAGAGTTTGTTTTTGGTATTTTTCCTGTCTCCTTGGCGCTGCAGCACATGCAGATGTCGCTGTTGTTCTTTATAAAGCCCTAATGATATGCAAAACCATAACTACTTGGTTTGGATGCAGAGCATCAATGAAATATTATGGATGTCTTTAAGAAAGGGGGAGAGAAAAATCCTGACTGAAGGAATGTCCACATAAATTATTTTTATTTAAATGAATTCAAAGGATGGGGTGAGAGCAAGTCAGGAGGAGTCACATGGAAAACATGCATACTATTAATATGCATAAAGAGTTCTCACTGTGGAGAAGAACCTCCTCACTACAGCTCATGGGACAAACTGGTTCATTAGGAAATAGCTCAGAGCAACTACAACATTTTGCTATTTCAATTTTTTTCCTTATATTAAATAAAGAGTCAGACAGATGTGTTTTCTTTGCAATGGCAGCATCGAGACGGAGCCAGTCTGTGAAATCTGCTGCCCAAATAGCATATTAATGGAAACTGGAACTAAACAAGGGCATGGATTTGGAAGGGAGGGGAGAAGAGAGAATATATGAAGAGGAGTATATTCAGAGCCACAGCATAATACTTTGTAGTACAGGTTTTCAGGAACCGTCTTTGCTTCTTCATTAGTCTCAGGTGGGGCTCCTGTTACGGGAAGCTGTCGGGGTTCACCAAGATGAGCACTGAGACAGGCCCTTCTAGGTCTGTGGCTGAGGAAACAAGCGGCAACTTGGTGCCTGCCCCCCGCAGCTCTCTACGGCTCGGAAGCCAAAATCACAGCTACTCCCAATTTGGGGATTCAGTAAAGTGCCTCCTGGTCCAGGTATTTGTGACAGAGGGAATGCTTGGTGCTATCACAATATATGTTGCTAAAGAGCAGATGGAATCAACTGGGTGCTTAAGCAGGCCTGATACTGTTGGTGCTGGTTAATTTTCAGGGTGAAGATTACTGTGTTTTCTAACATTTTCAGGATGTTAAAATGATCAGTGTGGATTAGTGCATGTTTATGATGAGTAGAGAGGAGCAAATAGTGAATGAACCTATTGGGTGGATTCAGAACTGATAAAATATGTGGAATATTACTAATGACTTCGATGAATTCATAAAGGAAAACTAAGCAAGAAGCAGAAGTCAGGAAAAAGATTTCATTATTTCCCTTAGTCAGGTGGATGTAGTTCAAATTACTTTAATAATTCATATTAAAATAATTTTATATCTCTGTTTAAAGTACCGAAAGAAAGAGACAGTTTTGCTTTGGTTTGTATATCAGCACAGATTTCTATTTGGTGGCATAATGTTGACCTTAAACTGGTCTCTATTTATCATATGAGCAAGTAAGCGTGTTATAAATTCTGTTGCTTTTTACCCACTCATTTCCTAAACTTCCACTTATGAGTGTCCTTTATAACACACATGCACACACACATACACATGCATACACACACATACACACACTCTCAATTGTTACAGTGTACCAAACTACAGAGTACAATGAATTAATGTGGAGAATGGCTATTTAATCTGAATCAGGCCCTTAAATTTCTTATTTTTTCTGTCTCTGTTGACAGTATTATGGGTATTAAATATTGAAACAAATCATGTTAAGAATTTAGCACATATTTTGCATATAACAACACTAACAGTTAGATTTTATTTTTGCTAAATTATTATTATTTCAGTGTATTGGTTGGTATTAGAGAGAAATAAGGTAAAGAAAATAATATTTAATCTTTACTGCTACTACTAAATAGCAATGCAGGTAAAAGATTTAGTGAGAAAGCATTAAATGGGGCTTCCGTGGTAGCTCAGATGGTAAAGAATCTGCTTGCAATACAGGAGACCTGGGTTCGATCCCTGAGTTGGGAAGATCCCCTGGAGGAGGAAATGGCAACCCACTCCAGTATTCTTGTCTGGAGAATTCCATGGACAGAACATGGGGTCCCAAAGAGTGAGACGTGACTGAGCAACTAACACTTTTACTTTTCATGGCAGACAGATTGTGAATTATCAATAATCAAAAGTCAAACTACAGCTCATATTAATGCAGTTCATAATATATCTATGAAAGTGTCCCTTTATTTTTTTCATATTTCTACTATATTCTTTTAAAATTATGGCATACTATTAAATAATAAGCTACTTCGCGCATAATGAAAATATATATTCACTTTTCCCCAGTGTGTGATCATTCTCAACGTGTTGAAACAAAGACCTCCTTCATAAACAGGAGGTTTTACGTATATGTGAGATATTTTAAAGGTGATATGTCTGAGTCAAATGATAATTTACTTTTGTTTTTATTTTTTAACTTCTTTGGTTGTGCCAGGTCTTAGTTGTAGCATGTGGAAATTTTAGCTGTGATATGTGGGATCTAGTTCCCTGACCAGGGATCGAATCCGGGTCCCTGCACTCGAAGTGCCGAGTCTTAACTCCATGAACAACCAGAGAAGGCCCTAATTTTGTTCATAAACAGATATCTCTTGGTAAGTTTCCAGTTAGCCTTTAAAATTTCCCTTTATTGATATCAGCAATAGTTCTCCCCCTTTCTTAACCAGTTTAATGGTTACACACTAGCATATTCTTATGACTTGTTCTTGCATTTTTCTATCTGAGAATATGAACAACTTTAATAAATCTGTCAGCTTTTATTTTTTTTTGTTGTTTTTTGGCTTTTTTCCCCATTTATTTTTATTAGTTGGAGGCTAATTACTTTACAATATTATAGTGGTTTTTGCCATACAAAAATGTATGTGTAATTCTGTAATGATGATCATGGCGCATAGTATCTAAGTCTAATAAGAGAGTCCTATCCTGTTTGCTGTGGAGGGCTATGGGAACTGAGAGAAGAGCTGTGGGAGCTGAGAGGTGCTCATTATTTACCACACTGACAGGTAATATCAACTTTCAGTCTTTTAAAAAAAGAGATAGTTTTGAATAGGTAATATGATATATTAACTATTTTAAGCATCAATAATTTAAATAACTTAGAAAGCAAAAAGTCTCCCCCCTGGTCCTCTTCTAGCCATTAGTTTCTAACCTCACCCTCAAATTGGTAATCAGTTACTGGTTTCTCATTTATCCTTCCAGAAATTAACATATTATGCCCAGATATTAATAAGATAATATATTTTCCCTCCTACTTTTTACACGAATGGTAGTTTTTAAAAAAGGACTCCTTATAATTTCCTGCAAATGCAATGAATTCGTCTGTAAGTAGATAGCTTAAGTTTTCATTTCCAGTAATCACATCCAGTTATTTTTGTCTTTAACTTGGTAAGAACATGTAGCACGATGTTGAACAAAGTGGTGAAAGTGAACATTCTTGCCTTGCTTCCAATGTTAGGAGATATCATTGCCTTGTTTCTGAATTTAGGAGGGAAATAATTCAGCCTTTTATCATTAACAAAAATGCCTTTTGTCAAGTGGAAGAGGTATGCTTCTATTCCCAGTTGCTAAGAACTTTTTTTAAATGGTTGTTAAATTTTGTCAAATGCCTTTTTTGCCTCTCTTGAAATAGGTAACAGTTCAAAGTTGTTGTCATGATGAATCACAATGACTGATTTTCGTATGTTAAACCAACCTTGCAGTCCTTGAAAAACCCACTTGCTCATGATGTATTTATCTTTCAATATATTGCAATATTTTACCTGCTAATATCTTGCTAAAGGTTTTTGAATCCATGTTCATGAGAGAAATTGGGCTATAATTTTCTTTTCTTGAAATGACTTTGGTATTATTATAAGGGTCTTGGTATCTTTATAAAATGAGTTGAAGAGTGTTCTCTCCCTTTATAGTCTCAAAAGGTTCGTGTAAGCTTGTCATTGTTTTGTACTTAAACATTGGATGGTGAAGCTATAGGCGTAAAAATTGTGGACAATTTTTCAATTACAAATTTAATATTTAAGACAATGACCTAGGACTATTTAATTCTCAATTTTTTGTATCAATCTTAGTAAGCTCTGTTTTTCAAGGAATTTGTCTGTTTCATCTTTGTGATCAAATTGATCAGAACAAAGCTGTCCAGTATTTTTCGTTATCTATTTTTTGTCTGTCAAAACTTTAATAATGTCCTCTCTTTCATTTGTGATCGTTATCTATTTTTTGTCTGTCAAAACTTTAGTAATGTCCTCTCTTTCATTTGTGATATTAGTGAGCTGCATTTTCTTTTTTCTTGTTTTTTCAAAAATCAATTTTATTAATCTTTTCAATGGATCAACTTCTATCTACTGATCTTCTTTTGATTCTACTCTAAAATTTACAATTTCCTTTCTTTTATTTATTTTTTAATTGCAATGTTCACTTTAGTTTTCTAGACATTTAATTTTGTATTGAGGTATAGTCAATTAACAGTGCTGTGATAGTTTTAGGTGAACAGTGAAGCAACTCAGCCATGCATATAGATGTATCCATTCTCCCTCAAAGTCTCCTCTCATCCAGGCTGCCACATAACATTTAGCAGAGTTCCATGTGCTAGACAGTAGGTCCATATGGATAACCAGCAAGGAACTTTCTTTTAACTTTTTTTGGGTTTGATTTGCTTCTCTTTTCCTAGAGTCACAAGGTTGAATCTTAGAAAATTCACTTTACACTTTTCTTCTTTTCTAATATAGATGTGAGCTGTATTCAGTTGCTCAGTCGTGTCCGACTCTTTGTGACCCCATGGACTGTCGCCCGTCAGGATCCTCTGTTCATGGGATTCTCCAGGCAACAAAACTGGAGTGGGTTGCTATGCCCTTCTCCAAGGGATCTTCCTGATGACCCAGCAATCGAACTGGGGTCTCCTGCAGGTGGATTCTTTACTAGCTGAGCTACCAGGGAAGTCCCAATACAGATGTGTAAATCCATAAATCTTCCTCTAAGGAATGCCTTAGTTGTATCCCATATACTTTCATAGTGAAAGTGAAAGTGATAGTTGCTCAGTCCTGTCCAACTCTTTGCGATCCCATGGACTGTAGCCCGCCAGGCTCCTCTGTCCATGGGATTCTCCAGGCAAAAATACTGGAGTGAATTGCCATTTCCTTCTCCAGGGGATCTTCCTGACCCAGGGATCAAACCCAGGTCTTCAACACTGCAGGCACATTCTTTATGATCTGAGCCACACTGTAAACTAAACTAAACTTTCATAGAATGTGTATTTATTATTTTTTTGTGTGTGTGATTTGTGATTTCTTCTTGAAAGTAAAGTCACTCAGTTGTGTCCAACTCTTTGCAACCCTATGGACTGTATAGTCCATAGAATTCTCTAGGCCAGAATACTGGAGTGGGTAGCTGTTCCTTTCTCCAGTGGATCTTCCCAACCTGGGGTTCGAACCCAGGTCTTCTGCATTGCAGGCAGATTCTTCACCAGCTGAATTACCAGGGAAGCCCTGGACACTGTATTATTTAGAAGTGTGTTGTTTAATTTCCAAACATCCAGTTATTTTTCTAGGTATCTTACTACTGTGAAATTCTAATTAAATACCACTGTATTCAGGGAATATATTCTATGTAATTTCAACTCAAGATTTGTTTTATGGCCCAACACACAGTCTATTCATTAGAAGTGGTATGTGCACTTGAGAAAAATGAATACTCTGCTGCTGTTGGTTTCCTCTTTTATACAATTGATTTCCATCTAATTAATTTCTGCCCTTATTATTTTCTTCCTTCTATTTTCTTTAGATTCCCTTTTCTATTCTTCTTCTAATTTCTTGATAAGATAGTTATGTCACTGATTTTTAGCCTTTTTTCTTTTTAAACACTTATTTAAAGGCTGTAAAATTTCCTCTAAGCATTGCTTTAGTTATAACTCTTAGCTTTTCATTTGTCATATATTCATTATCATTTGATTCAAAATATTTTCTTATTTCCTCTTTGGTCCATAGTCTTTTAGAAGTACATGGCTTAAGTTCCACACCTTTAGGGATTCACAAAACTTTTAGTTCTTACTTTTATTGATTTTTAGCTTCTTGTTAGTGCTTTCCAGATCTCTGTGGTCATAGTCAACTCCGGATGATTTAAATTTACTTTTGAGAGTTGCATTATGGTCAACTTTGGTAAATATTTACTTGAAAAGAATGTGCCACTGTCAGGTGCATCATGTTACATATAACTAAGTCATGTCAAATAATTATGTTGTTAGGTTAATTTATATTCTTTTTGACTGCTTGTATAATTGTTTTATTGGTTACCACGAGAGGTGTGTTAAAAGTGTGTTACAGTCCTACACTGTGATGTGATTTTGTGTACTTTTTTTTAGTTTTGTAAATTTTTGCTTTATATATTTTATGGCTATGTTATCAGGTGGACACAAATTAAGAAATTATATTGTGTTGGATTGACCCTTTAATAATTATGCCATATACATCTTTATCTCTTGCCTTAAAATCTATTTTGTCTAATCTTAATATAGTTGTTCTGGTCATATTTGGCCAGATCTGGCCATTGTTCTGGTATAGGTGGAGTATCTTTTATCTTGTTATTTTAACTTTATCTCTTTTTTAGTTAGATTTTATCTTTTATCCAATCTTACAATTTGGACTTTTAACTGAAGAATTGAGTCAATTTATATTTAAAGTAGTTACTTATACATTTAAAATTTACACATATTACCTTATTACCTCCTATATTATCTGGTTTATGTTTCACTCCTTTTTTTGCATTCCTTGAGATTAATCAAGCATTTTTGTTATTCCACTTTCTTCTCTATTACCTTGTTAATAATACATATTTTTACTGTTGAGTGTTACCCTAAATTTGATAACTTGCATCTCTGACTTACTATAATCTAGTAATTACAAACTGGTGCCTTTACCACTAGTGTCCCAGGTATACTAGCACCTTAGGTTAGTCTCATTTGTTTACCACCCTTCATGTTATTGTTAACACAAGTATTTTATTGTTTATATATTTTAAACCTAGCAAGATACTTCCTTTTTTATAATGTACAGTTTAGATTCATTCAAATTTATTAACATATGAATCTTGTGCCTTGCTCTTTCCTCCATTTCCACATTGTTCCACCCCCGCCCCACCCCCCGGGGTCGCTTTGTTTCTATCTATAGAATTCCTTTCTCTTTGTTGTTGTTGCTGTTTTAGGTGAGGTTTGATGTTTTAGGTGAGGTGTGCTGTTTGCTGAGTTCTTGTTCAGGTTTTGTTTGTCTGTAAAGTTTTTTCATCTTGTTTTGGAAGCTATTTTCACTGAGTATAGAATTTCAGATTTTTAGTTATTTTCTTTCAGCATATTAAAGATGTCATTCCATAGGATTTTGGCCTCCATTATTTCTGTTGAGAAGTCAGCTGTCAGTCTTATTGTTGCTTCTATGAAATAATGTCTTTCTTTACCTTCATTTAAAATTTTTCTCCTCAGTTTTCATTTTCAGCAGTTCTATTGATAGGCCGAGGTGTGCTTTTCTTTGTATTTATCCCACTTGAGATATATGTGACTTCATATCATTCCACTCTTTTCGAAATTATTATCAGTTGGAATGCCACTTTTATTAACATCTCTCTTTTCCTTGTAGGATTCCAATGACACGTTAGACATTTTCAACATGCTTCATATGTATTTTATGCTTTTCATTTTTTATCCACTTAGCTCTTCATCCTGTGGCTTGACTATTTTTTACTGATCTATCATATAATAATACTCTCTTCATCTGTTTCCAAACTGCTATTAAATGTATTTACAGATGCTTCAATTTCAGTTATTATATTTTCAGTTTTAGAATATTCATTTAATTTTTTGTGTGAGTTGTTTTTTTGTTCTTCAAAATATTATCAGTTTGGAGTTAAGGAGCTAATTCTGATAACTCCAATCTGGTTAACTCTGTGTCTGTTTCTACTGCACACTTTTTTTTTCTCCCTTTCATCCTGTTTCTTGGTATTCCTGGAAAGTATGGAATGGATGCCAAATACTGTGTGTGGAAATTTTACAGGTTTTGAATGATTATACCTTCCTCTGAAGAAAATGCACCCTATCTTCTGGGAAGCAATAGGGCAGAACAAAATGCAGATCACCCAAATGCAATGAGAATAAGTTACAGTTAGACTATAGTCTTTGTAAGGCTCTGATGACATCTAGCTCACTTTATCTCCCAGGCTCCATTTCCTTGACAGATCCTGAATTCCAGTTTTTGTCTTTCGAGCACTATAAGAATACTGAGAGCTCCTTTTGGCTTTTAGCAGTTTTCTGCTCTGTTTCTTAGCCTCTTCTCCTAGGCAAAGAAAACTGAAAGTCTGAGAAGTTTTCTGAAATAATTCCATCTAAAAGGAAGTGAAGACATTTGTTCTCTGTGAACCTGTATGTGCTCCTAGTGATCAAAATTCCCTTTTCCAAGTGCTTACAAAAATAACTTTTAAGTAATTGATTTTAAGATCAACACAACATTTCTAGAAAATTGGGGAAATGTCCCCTCTTATTCAGGCTTTTGACACCTCTCCCAATCCATATATTTTCTCAAAAACATCTGGAGTTCCTTAAGCTTGACTGAAAATTCTCATAGTACCTCTGAAAGTAATATCTCTGGGATAAAAGATTTGAATTCCAACAACTGGCATTCTTTTTTCATCTTTTTGCCTAATCTTGGGCTATAATCGCCAATAACAAATGTCATTCTATTCTTTCTTATCTGAAAGTCTTTTTTATTGTCAGGGAAGGCAGAGAAAAAGAATTTAGAGAATAACTATCTCTCTTTCTGTCTATCCCTCCTACTCTCTCTTTCAGTCATTTCTTAACAGAAGATAAAAATCCTGCAGCAAGTCTCTCTCATTTACTTTTCCCTGGAAGCAACTCTCAAATTATCTCCTTTATATGTCCTTTCTTATATCCTTTATACACAATCAGTGATCTAAATGTGATCAAACAGATTGCTGTGAAATCATTCTGCTTTTTACTTATACTGCTCCCTTTTCGCCTGACAGTTTCTTTATCTACCAATTAAAGTTCCTATCAATACACTTACTATGTAGTAGATACAGTGAAAGAGCTAGACACATTCCTGCCTTCAAAACTGGTCTGCAATACAAGCAGAAATCCAATTACAAAACAATGTATTATGCATTGGGTGAAATTTTAGTGTTATTTTTTTGGAGGGCCTCTTTATTTTTCTTGAGTTAACTTTTCAGAGATGGTGTTCATAAAGTTATATTTATCCTTAATCTAAATATTTAAAAATCTGCCTTTCTGAAGTCTAGGATAACACTGTCCAAAAGAACTTTCTGCAGTAATGGAAATATTATGTCCAAAAGGGTAGCTACTGGCTAGTACAATTGAGAAATTAAACTTTTAATTTTATTAAATTTTAACTAATTTTAATTTAATGGGCTAACTTATTGGACAGGTAGCTATAGGGCATATATCTGAGTATGTCCAATATTCACCATTCCTGGTTATTTTAAGCTCTAATATTAAATGACTACTTTCTTCCAGTGTTCTAACTTTTTTTTTCTATTAATACTTCTCTGATACTTCTCTAGAAGTCCTCACTTGTTGAGCAAATTTAGGCTCATATAATTAGTTTTCCTATAATTTCTTCCATCTACTTAGGATGCAAATTATTAGCAAGGCAAATCATGAATTTACCAGAAATTTCACTTTTGGTAGCATGAGACTTTGCACATGCATTTGAATAGTTGACTCCATATGACCATTATGTCATGAGTTTATTTTTTCTTACCATCTGAATTGGAATTGCTATATATATTCTTTATTCGGCAAGCAAACTATAGAATATTGCTCTTAAGCAGTTACTTCTGATTCCTGTTTTTTATGCTTTATACCATGTTTCAACTCAAGTTCTGCCCCCATTGACATAAGAGTCAGTCATGAGTGCTATGTCTAGAGTCAGGAATGCAGTTTATGATCAGGGAAGAAATTACAACCAAATGGCCAACTTAGTGATTAACAACATGACTTTTAACATTATTACAATGCTCATGTGTGCTTCTTTATGTTGGCAGATACATTCTTACATAACATATGCATTTCATAATTTTACATGAAACAGAAATAATAAGAAGGTTAATAAACATAATGACTGAGGTATTAGGAATTTAGCTTTATGAAGCAAAAGATGTCCTATACTAAGAATTAATTACCAGATAAGATTTAAGTTTATATTTGTTTTTTTTAATAGAAAAATACTATTATAATAGAGACAATCTGATGTTATGTTGTTCTGAAAATGAAGAGAGGTAAAACAGAAATATTATATGAGCATTCATAATATTTTCCAAATCTGAATATTGTGCAGTAATGTGTTCACTGCATACATAAAATATATGAACTGATTTATAGGTGGGTACTTAATATTTTTTCCCCATGAAATATGCCTAGTTGTCCATATTTTAGTGCACACCAAAGTGAAGGGATGATGGTTTAGTTCAGTTCAGTTGCTCTGTTGTGTCCGACTCTTTCTGACCCGATGGACTACAGCACGACAGGCCTCCCTGTCCATCACCAACTCCCAGAGTTTATTCAAACTCATGTCCATTAAGTTGGTGATGCCATCCAACCATCTCATCCTCTGTCATCCCCTTTTCCTCCCACTTTCAATCTTTCCAAGCATTAGGGTCTTTTACAATGAGTCAGGTCTTTGCATCAACTGGCCAAAATATTGGAGTTTCAGCTTCAACATCAGTCCTTCCAATGAATATTCAGGACTGATTTCCTTTAGGATGAATTGGTTGGCTCTCCTTGGCGTCCAAGGAACTCTCAAGAGTCTTCTCCAACACCACAGTTCAAAAGCATCAATTCTTTGGTGCTCAACTCTTTTTATAGTCCAACTCTCACATCCATACATGACTACTGGAGAAACCATAGCTTTGACTAGATGGACCTTTGTTGGTAAAGTAATGTCTCTGCTTTTTAATATGCTGTTTAGTTTGGTCATAACTTCCTTCCAAGGAGCAAGCGTCTTTTAATTTCATGGCTGCAGTCACCATGTGCAGTGATTTTGGAGCCCCCCAAAATAAAGTCTATCACTGTTTCCACTGTTTCCCCATCTATTTGCCATGAAGTGATAGGACCGGATGCCATGATCTTAGTTTTCTGAATGTTGAGCTTTAAGCCAACTTTTTTACTTTCCTCTTTTACTTTCATCAAGAGTTCAGTCTTTGGATTAATACATTCCTAGGGATTCCATAATGTATAGCTCTTACAGTGGTTCCTGATCTCAAAAGTAAGTTAGCAGCCTTCCCACAGTGTCTTTTTGGAGATTATTTCAAGAGATTATGGATGTCAGTCAACACTGACTCAATGGACATGAATTTGAGCAAACTCCATGGGATGGTGAAGGACAGGGAAGCATGGCGTGTTGCAGTCCATGGGGTTACAAAGAGTCAGACACAGCTTAGTAACTGAACAACAACTCTGCTTTAAAAACTTTAATGCTAAAAAGTTTAAGTTCAAACTTAACCTGTTCAAAACATAATTTGGGAATTAGTCACACTACAAGCTAATTTTTTACTTTGTTGTAGGCTTTACCCAGAAGTAATAAGCTTTTTCATGTATTTTAAATAGTACTATCTTTAAAAAAAATTAAATAACTTACAGTTTTTCAGAAAACCTTTTATTTCACAGAGCATGATATACCTGTATTTGGAATAACAATGCCATAACTATTGACAGGGTTATAATAAAAGTGCTTTGAATTCATTACTATTATTATAATTATATATTATGTTTATCTAGGACTTTATAATGTACAAAGCACTTTCACAGACACTGCTGATTTTAAAAGAAAGGCATCATAAAAACACGAACTGATACTATTTTTTTCTATGAATAATAGCACTTTTAAAACAGAAAAAGAAACTATGCCTATCATTTTTACAGTTTGAAAACAATATATATATATTTGCTTAGCTTCTCAAAAGGCAATATGGCGACACAAAGTCCTTAGAGTCAATGTTGGAATCATTTATGTTGGAATCCTAGTTTTACATACTAGCTATGGAAACTTAAGTAAGCTATTTAACCTGCATATGTTTAGTTTTCCTCATCTGTTAATTGGAAATTCTGACCTCATAGAGTAAGATGAAGGGAAAAAATTTACATATCCTAAAGCAACACCTAGTGTATAGTAGGAACTCTAGAATAATAATAATAGCATTATTATTAAATGATCTATTTTTTATTGACTTCATAACATTTCAATGAACCTTAATATGCAAAGGAAATAATTAGATAGACAATGACTGGTCAAATATGATAGATCAAGTCAGGAAGGGAGGTAAAAGTTAAAGTCTGTTTCAGGAGCAAATTAGACAGTACAACCAGGGGAAATGGAATTTACTAAGGAATCTGAGATTTCACCTATGCAGATTCAAATTTATGATGCTTAAATAGGGTAGAAAGTTATATGGAAGGAATCAAAGGCAATTCTGTTTTAGGAGGAATAAAATGGAAGCATATTTGTGATGTGAATGTTTAATTAAATGATATCTATGACATCAGGGAAAGTATCATATAAGATGGGGTGTGGTGCAGGGAACAGGAAGCTGGAATGATTTCACTTGTATAAGCAAATTAGCTCACTCAGATTGATCATATGTGTTATAGAACAAGGATAAAAACTTGACCCACACAATTTTGCATTAAAAAACCTCTCTGTTCCAGAGTAAAAAGACCATATAAGTCTCTTCACAAATGTGTGCAGTGAGTTAAACAAGGAACCTCAGTTTAAAGTGTTTATTGCTTAAAGTAACCTGTTACTATTATATAAACAACTGATGTTATATTTATTTACATAAAATTAATATCATCTTTTCATTAACCCATTTTGATTTTCTCTTTATGTTTTTCTTTACAGTGGAACAATTAGAGAATTAACAATTATTTGATGGTCTATTATATATGTGTTTAAAAAACTATATAATTTTCATTATTCTCATAGATGAGAAAGGCTAGATGGTAAATATAAAGTAATAGTTAATACATGGTGGAAGAAGCATACAAATCAAGTTTTTTAAACTTGTAAACAAATATTCTACCCCTATACTCCTCATGCTTTTTCCAAATCAAATATACTGGGTTCTAGTTGAAAATTTAGAACGTATTCTAAGTAAAAGGCAGTCTTTTAAAGAAATGTAGAACTGAGTCAGTGCCATGGGATAATGTGTGTACCTGATTAGTGGTAAGCATTGAAGAAACATTTGTTCTGGCATTCCCCAATTCATCCTCTCTGCCCACCCCCAAGGCAGTTCCTGATTTTTAAGAGTTCATAAATTATACTGAAATATTATAGAAAAATAATAGGAGCTTGCTTGAAAATATGTTAACAGCTGTGCAGGGCACACAATAAACACCCAATAAATGTCTGACTTATCTGATTTTTAAAAATTAGTCATTAAAAATTGAAAATCATTTCATGGCATGGAAAGCAAATCCTCCAATGGACAAAAATAAAGTACATGGTTACAAAGAAGACGAGAACACTGAGGTGTTGGTATACTATCACTGACTATCTTTTATGATTCCCCTAGACAAAGGATATCAGAGCAGAGAGGGAACAACCATATTCTTTCACTGTAAGTATACATTTAGTCTACAGATTTAAAGGCTGTTTTGCACACTGGGTCTGTAGAGAGATGGGCAATTGCTCTCTTCCACAATTCTAAAGTCCATCTTCTTTACCTCATCAATTTGCAGGTTGGTAAGGGTGAGGGTGAGGGAAGAATTATATTGTGTTCCCAGGAGCAAGCGGCTGTTTTCCTGCCTGTCATTCCACCAACCTCCTAGAATAAATTGCTACTTAGAAAAACGAAAGTCAAACATTTATGAAACATATTGCTATGTAGAAAAAAAATAAGAATTGTTTTGCAAATAGTAGCACTATTAAAAGAGGAAAGAGAGAATAGCATCAGTCATTTTATATTACATATAAGCAGTTTATTAAAGAATTAAATATTTATAGACTATAAAGCAAGGCAGGCGATGAGCTGCAAACAGCTTGCTGAGAAGTACATTATAAAACAATGAGTCTGTCAGTGATTGATAAAGAATGGAGAGTGCAAATGCTTTATAAAATCCCTAAGTTAGCTATGAATTTGAGACTAGCAAAATAGGACACAGTAGCCAGCAATGTCACACCAACTCAAGTTGTTGTGTATGTTAGAGGACTTTAGTGAACAAAATGTATACTTCAGCTCTGATCTTTTTACCAATATAGGGAAAAGGGCTGCAAAGCACACAGAACTCTTGGGTAAGGGCTTTATGGATGTTCAGTTCCAAATTAATAGATGTTAGACCTGGATACCCATAGAACTCCATTTTCTTCTGACTTTTTTCTTATTAGATAAGACGACAGAATTTCAAAGAAAGATATTCTTCCTTTTGTTACAAAATTATATACATGAGAGATTAGGTCACCTAACCTAATCCCTTTAGAGAGGAGGTAACTGAGTTGGAAAGTGGTAAAGTGACCCATCGAAGTTCACACAACTAGTGTGATTAAAACTTTGGCCTCCTATCCCCTAAGTCAGTATTTTTTCCATAGCATCAGCTTCTTTTCCCAATTGCCTTTTTTAATTGAAGTAGTTAATTTACAATATCATATGTTTCAGGTATACAACATATGATACAAAATGTTCGTGTACAACATATGAAAAAAAAATTTCAGTGATACTAAAATTTTTAAGGTTATATTTACAGTTGTAGTTTATCCTGGTTATATCCCATGTATTATACAGTACATCCTTGTAGCTTATTTATTTTATACTAGAAGTTTGTACTTCTTAACCCCCTACCTCCATCTTGCCCCTATATTCTTTCCTCTTCCTACTGGTAACCACTAGTTTGTTTTTTTTTTTTAATCTGTATTCCAATTCCTTTTTAAAATTAGAATTCTGAGGTCTCTGTCCAAAAAATCATTTCTTTAGTTAACAATTGTGAGTTCTTTCTCTCTTAAAATTATATTTCAATCTAGTTTGAACAGTGGTTTGGGGAAGCGAGAAAAAAGTTTGAAGAGGATAAAACTATATATTCTTTGAAAGAAATGGAAAATTTAATCTGCCTATCCAAAGTCATTCTAGAGTTTGAGATAATAGGATGCTATTAATGAAATGCTGGCTCTTTCTTGGATAAATTGATGATGTGGCATTCTTTCATGTACTAACTAGCTGGGAGGATGAATTATTTTTCACCCTTTATGAGAATGACTGGTCGAGACCTAAAAGTGTTCATAATTTTAAATGCCAGAGGAAGTCATCTCTTCCTGACTTTGTGAAAGTCATAAGAGACTCTATGTTCTGGATGCACTAATTTGGAACTCTATTCTCTGCCTTCAAATTTAAACAGTCATTTTCTTTCTACATAATTGAGTTTGAAGTTCCAGTTGCTGTCTTCAAATTGGATAGCAGACACATTGTGAGTTACAGAAAACTACGGATCAAATCTTTTGTGCCTATGCAGAAACCAAAGTACTGGGTAGTTTTTAAACAGTGAACCACTGATGCCTCTGACTCTAACTCTATCACCATTTAAAAAATAACTATTGTAATATCTGAATTTCTATGAAATTATATCATACAGAGAAAATCCACTGAGTTACATTAAATGCTTTCTTTGTAAAGCATGATTCAGAGGTTTCTTCACATGAAAGAATAACTCAACTATTTTTGGTATACAAGTTTCCTCATTCCCCCTATTGGCATCAATACAGAAAAACAGCTACATTTGCATCTCATAATTTGGCACTGCCAGTATAACAAAGAACAATGATATGGAGGATAAAATAAACAGTTGGTATTGTAATTGAACATAACTAAAAATGTTACGATGATTCAACCATTAGAGACCAAAAAATGATCTATTATGCTAATGAGTATTTTTCTTCTTAAGTGGTTACTATGTATTCCCTGAAGAGTTTCACTCAGAGTGTTCCAACAGCCACAGTTGTAATTAAAAATATAATACTGACATTGAAAAGGTATATTACATGAGAATGAATCCACATGGGGGCTTCTTGCATGAAACTATAATGCATTCATACTTGATATTCAGTGCATAGATCTGAAACTTTAAAATTCCAACTTTACAGGTCACTGAAAGTCAATAGAGTTAGGGAATGGGGAGACAAATTTGAAATGATTTGGATGCTTCCCTCTTGAAAGCTGAGAATAATAAAAGTTCTAAAAGGATAAAAACTGATTTACCAGCTTATCCTAGAAGTAGGGGCATCTCTTGGAAGTTTGAAAGTGGTAAACCCAGAACACATATGATGAAATTAAACAGAGGACTACTTGGCATAACAAAGTAAAGTTTCAGACATTGTTACTTCAAGAAAAAAAAACAGATTTCAAAACAATCTAAACAGATAAATTGATGTAAGATTCATAATATATCATTAAAGGGAAACTGGGATGTTTTCTTGATTGGTAACATACTGCCACAGTGCACACTTCAATCTTTCTGTTACTAGGGGGTCAGAATCCTATGAATTTTTGGTATGGTAATTATATGTTTTTATAAATGTTAATTGTCTCCCTTCATTTTCAAGGGAAGGAAACTTAGTATGATTAAGTCTACTTAATCAATGCAAAATTTAACAAGACAATCTAACAGCTTTAAAAAAAATCAAGGTCAATGATTAGGAGGGTGTTACTTTATGAACTCATAGAGTAATAAGTCATGGTCACTATACCATCTTTTAAGTTAAACCTTGACTGCAAAAAATAACAGCTAAAAACTATTGCTATTTGCTACCATTCTGAAGGAATTTTTACGACTTAATTTCTGCACTTCATTCCATATGTCCAAAGCACAAGGGCAACGAATATTTATCTGTGTGTAGTCTCAAAAAATAAACTCAAGATAAGTAATAGGATTGAAAACCAGCTCTTTTACCATCTTGGACCCAAGATAAAAAGATCCATTAGGCAAGGAGATGTGTTAATGAAGACAGTGAATTAGTAGGTTTGCGAACCAATTTCTTCTGTCCTCAATTCAATGTGACAAAGACAAATTCACTATCATGAAAATAAAAAGCACAAACTAAAACTGTAATTGTAGGGGTTTTTATTATAAGGTCTCAAAGCCAATTGTTAACCACTAGACAAGCCAAATGTTCATAGACAACTGAAGACCATAGATTTTTTCCCCCTTCATTTTATATTTGTTTTTCTCATTTTGGCCTTTAAGGTAGGGCTGTGCTTGCTTGTTTGTCCCTAGGGAAAATTAGGTATAAGGATAAAGCTATTGTTTCTGAAGAATGACCACCAGTGTCAGGTTTCTCTCTGTAACCTGAAACAGAGGGAGCTGTTTCATTCCCAATAAGGTCTCAGAGAAAGTTATAGCTTAAAGGTAGATAATTGCCATGTACGAACACTAGGAAGTGACAAGCTGTGTTTTATAGAGTTAATCCTCAGAGGAAGATATGGATCCCCAGGCAATGTTTGCAAACAATGAACAATAGGTTTCGTGGGGTGACAGTGCTGACCAAAATCTCCTACTTGGGATGGTGAGCAGTGTCATGTTATTAACTGTTTGTGGATGATGGTATAAAGAAACTGTGCCTGTCCATTTATTTTTAAATACAGCATATTTGTAAAATATTGAGAGAAATAACATCTGATAAAGATGGACAGGGAAGCCTGGCGTGCTGCAGTCCATGGGGTCGCAAAGAGCCTGACACAACTGAGCAACTGAACTGGACTGAACTGAAAGAGGATTCTAAAAGCTACCTTAATAATTGACAGATGATCTATGATAAAGAAAGTATAATTTAAGGAATTTAATACAAATGCCAACACAAATAATGTAACCATCATACAGATTATTAGTTTTATTGTTATCAAGAAAAATCACTTTTCACTGCGTTCATTGCTATTATCACGATTTGCCTGGAATATCACAAAAGCTTCCTAACTTGTCTTCTCGCTGCCATTGTCCCTCCCTACCCACACTGCCGACAATGTATTTCTTGGCATAATGGCCACAGAAAAAAATCTGTTCATGATATGCCGCAGCTTAAAACCTTACAGTGAGGTTTTCTTTCAAGTTAAAAACAAAGGTTTTAAAGGGCATTGTGCCATTAGGTCCTTCACTACTAAAGATCTCACTCACTACACTGCTCTCTCTGCTGTGCGTTTTATTTAGTCCTGCACGCTAACCTCCTCAAACTTGCCAGGTACATTCCTGCCTCATCGCCTATGCATATGACATGCCCTCCCCCGTTATCCTGTTATTCTGGTTATATGTTCTCATGGCTTACTCTTCATCTCCTTCAGTGTTGCCTTCTCAATGAAATCTTTCTTTGATGCACTATTTAAAACTGACAATACTCCCCATCTCAGAATCATTTCATATTCTCCTTTATTGCTCTCTTTTTCTCATGAATACTTGCCTAACAAAAATAGGATTTACTTATCTAATTTATTAGGGTTTCCCTGGTGGCTCAGATGGTAAAGAATCGGCCTGCAGGAAACCCAGGTTCGATCCCTGGGTCGGGAAGATTCCCAGGAGAAAGGAATGGCTACCCACTCCAGTATTCTTCATTGGAGGATTCCAAATAATTTATTCCTTGTTTCTCCTTACTAGGGTAAGAACAGGAATTTTGTCTATTTTAAGTACTGTTGTGTTCCCTAGTGTGTAGCCTGTACCTAGCATATAATACACACTCAATACATATCAATTTAACCAGTGGAAGTTACTGTAGTATAGAGTTTAAGTCTCTAAAGTTATACTGCCAGGACTCAGACTCTGGCTTAACAATAACCTGCCTTTATAAAACTTTAGTTACTTTTCTATTAAAATAGGAAAAATTATAATTCCCAGTTGTACCATTCTTGTGAAAATTAAACTAGATGGTTCATCCGAAAGCATTTAACAAGTCTCTTGGATGACCAGTGGCGTTACCGGTATCAGATTTGCCTTATATTTGTGTTCTGCTTGGTTGCTCCTCCTAAGGTTGTGGTCTGAAAAGTGCCTCCAGACAGAAAGCTGGGGTGATGATGGGAAAACTGGACAAAATATATGAAACAACTTGTTTTAGACACTGGACAAAAGGCAGGGTTATGATCCCAAAGAGAAGGAAACAAACAAGGCAAGTCTCCTAATCACCGTAGCTTTCTGTCTGGAGCCTTTTCAGACCACAGCCTAAGGAGATGGAACCAAGAAGAGCATGGCAGTTTCATGTGGTTGAGAACAATGGAAACAAGTTTAGGAAAATCAAAGTACCTGGAATTTACACCCAAAAGGAGGGAGGCGAACTGAGAAAGAAGTCCAAAAAGCTGCCTAGTGCTATCTGAGAGCAATGGTTCTCAAACTTTTTGATCTTAAAACCTCTTTACACTCCTAAAAACTGAGGACATCAAAGAGATGTTACTTATATGGATTATATTTGTCAATACTTAGTGTACTATAAATTAAAATTGGTAACTTTACAAATTATTTGTAATATCTGTTTATCAATTCATTTAAATATAAGAGCCACATATATAACATTTTATTGAAAATACCTTTTGTGAAGATGTAACAGTACAGTAGCAATGTTTTACTTTTTTTATTTTCTGGCTTAACAGAGATGTGGATTTTCACACCTGCTTCTGAGTTCATTTTGTTACAGTATCATATGTCATGTAGCCTCCAGAAAACTCTTATTGTATGTTGAAAGTGAAAAGTGAAAGTGAAGTCACTCAGTCGTGTCCGACTCTTTGTGACCCATGGACTGTAGTTGGCTAGGCTCCTCTGTCCATGGGATTTTCCAGGCAAGAATACTGGAGTGGGTTGCCATTTCATTCTCCAGGGGATCTTCCTGACCCAGGGATCAAACCTGGGTCTCCTGCATTACAGGCAGACTCTTTACCGCCTGAGCCACCAGGGAATCCCAATACAATAACATAGTATTGTATGTTGCTAAGTGAATAAGAACAGAAAGACTAATAGTATTTAGGATAATTATAAAAAAAAGTCTTGAACTCATTGGCCCTAGTATTATAATGAACTATAGTTATCCCTCAGTATCCACAAATGCTTGAGTCCTTCATATAAAATCACATAGTACAGTCAGCCTTCTGTATCCATGAATTCTGCGTTGTGTATGAAAGCAGAGGGACTGAAGACACAGCAGTAGAAACCTATCCAAACTGAAGCATGGAGAAAATAGAAATGAGAAAAAATAAACAGAGCTTTAATGACATGAGGGACAATACAAACTGATCTAACATATGTGCAATTGGAATTCCTGGAAAAGGGAGATATGCTCATAGAAAGATGTTTGTAGGAATACTTGCTAAAAATTTTCCATAGCTGGTGAAAAGTATAAAGAAGCTCAGTAAACTGAAACAAGATAAACTCAAAGAAAATCGAACTGAGGCGAAACATAACTGAATTGTCAAAAACACTGTAAGAATAAGAAAATCTTAAAAGTAGCTAGAAAAGGAAGACACATAAACAGGCAAGAAAATAAAGACTAACAATTTCTGAGTTATTTTCAAAATCAAAGAAGCTATAAACATGGGCTATCTTGGGAGTTCCCTGGTGGTCCAGTGGTTAGTAGTCTGTGCTTTTATTGCCAAGGTCCTGGGTTCAATCCCTACTGAGGAAACTAAAGTCCTGCAAAAACCTGTGGCACAACCAAGATATAAATAAATGAAAGGAAGGGGGGTATCTTCAGTGTGCTGAGGGGTAGCCCTGTAAACTTAGAATTCTATGTCCAGAAAAAATATCCTTTAAGAGAAGAAAAATCACAGAAGATAGAAATGTGAATCTACAGGGGAGAAAATGGAGAGTACAAGAAATAGTATAAATGTGGGATGAATATAACATTTATTTTTCTTATTTTTTACCTCTTTAGAAGACAACTGACTCTGTGTGTGTGTGTGTGTGTGTGTGTGTGTGTGTGTGTGTGTGTGGCTGTGCTGGGCCCTTGTTGCTATCCTGGCTTTTTGCTTTTCTTCTGGTTGCATTGAGCGGGGAGTTCTCATTACGGTGGCTTTGCAGAGCACTAGCTCTGGGGCACATGGGCCAATAGTTGCAGCTCCCAGGCTCTAAAGCACAGGCTCACTAGTTGTGGCCCATGCACTTAGTTGCTCTGTGGCATATGGGATCCTCCCAGAGCAGGGATCGAACCCATGTCTCCTGCATTGGCAGGCGGACTACTTAGCACTGATTCACCAGGGAAGCCCCACAGTTGACTTTTATGAGTAAATCAGTAAACTAAGGCTAAGAGCCAAATTTGTTCCTGTTTTGAAAAATAAAGTTTCCCTATAAAACAGTCAAGTTCATTCTTTTACATATTGTGTACAGCTGATGGCTGAGTTGAACATTTCAAACTACATGGCTCACCAAGGCAAAAATAGTTACTATTTACTATCTGGACTTTTATAGAAAATACTAGCAAAACCAGTATCATTGTGTTGTGCAATTTGTAACTACACAGGAGTAAAATGTTTGGTAGTAGCAGTACAAAGGTTAGGAGGAGGAACAGAAGTACACTGTTGTAAAATAGTTCTATCATATAGGAAGTGGTAAACTTACTTCATAGTAGATTTTAAAAGGTTAAAATGTGTATTATAACCCTAGAGCAACTATAAAAAAAATTAAACATAAAAATTTGGCTAATCAGATAATAGAAAAGATAAAAATAGAAATACTGAAATAATCTCAAGTAAGAGAGGAAAATAAAAGAGAAAAAAACCCCACATGAAACAGAGAATTATACTACAAGAAGTTCATTTAAACCACCTATATGATGACGTAAATTAAATTAAATATAAAATTAAATGTAAATGGTTAAACAAAAGTCAGAGGCTGTCAGAATGAATAAAAAAGTAAAATCTAATATATGCTATCTACAACAAATTCTAATTCAAATACAAAGACATAAAATTAAAAGGATGCAAAAATATATAACATTCAGATACTAGTCATGAGAAAATTGGCATGGCTATATTAATCATCAGGCAAAATGACAACAGAATAAAGAATATTATCAGAAACAAACAGGGGCATTTCCTAATGATAAAAGGGTAAATTCATCAAGAAGACATACAAGTCCTAAATATATGTGTACTTGATAAGAGAACCTCAAAATAAAGGATGGATAAATGGATAAATCTAAAAGAAGAAACAGTCAAATTTGCAAGTGTAAATTGATGATTTCCACATTCTTTTCTGTATAGATAGAACAAGTAGATTGAAAGTCAAAAAAGCCCTTGAAACACAGAGGTGCTTGATAAATAGTAGCTATTATTATTGTATTATAAATACAGTTAATTATAGCTAATGAAGGGCTTCCCCAGTAACTCAGCAGTAAAGAATCCACCTGCAGTGCAGGATAGGCAGGAGACATGGGTTCGATCCCTGGGTCGGGAAGATCCCCTGGAGGAGGAGGCAACCCACTTCAGTATTCTTGCCTTGGAAATCACAGGGACAGAGGAGCCTGGCGGGCTAATGTCCATAGGGTTGCAAAGAGTCAGACACCACTGAGCGACTGACATACACACATACACATAGCTGATGAAAATTTTAAATAATAGAAAGTCCTGTAACCTAATTAGATGTAATAGGAGCCACTTGTTACAGTGGTTCAGGGATACAAATTGCTAAAGAAGCAAAGATTCTATTAAAAGAAAAACTATAAGATGTTTGGGGCTAGAAACAGCAGTATCACTGACTGATAGCAATATCTCTAATCATAATACAGACTTTGTAAAATTATAAAAGCAAAACCTATACATGCTACTTTTAAAATACTTGAAGCATCTAACACTGAATGTTAGAAATCAGAGTTGGAAAGCAGTACTTAACTTTATAGACAGAGATTATGCAGTATAGCTTCCCACTCTGATGATGACATTTAAATTTCAATAATTAATTCTTGGTATCAAATTATTAGCCAAATATCACATCCTTATTTTTTTCTTTAAAAAATCATTTTCAATGAGACATAATTTATCCTTTTTGTTTTTTTTCTTTCCTTTTTTTTCCATTTATTTATATTAGTTGGAGGCTAATTACAATATTGTAGTGGTTTTTGCCATACATTTATATGAATCAGCCAGGGATTTACATGTGTTCCCCATCCTGAACCCCCCTCCCACCTCCCTACCCATCCCATCCCTCTGGGTCATCCTAGTGCTCCAGCCCTGAACACTTGTCTCATTCATCCAACCTGGACTGGCGATCTGTTTCACAATTGATAATATACATGTTTCAATGCTATTCTCTCAGATCATCCCACCCTCGCCTTCTCCCATAGAGTCCAAAAGTCTGTTCTATACATCTGTATTTCTTTTTCTGTCTTGCATGTAGGGTTATCATTACCATCTTTCTAAATTCCATATATATATACATTAGTATACTGTATTGGTGTTTTTCCTTCTGGCTTACTTCACTCTGTATAACGGGCTCCAGTTTCATCCATCTCATTAGAACTGATTCAAATGTATTCTCTTTAATGGCTGAGTAATATTCCATAGTGTATATGTACCACAGCTTTCTTATCCATTCATCTGCTGATGGGCATCTAGGCTGCTTCCATGTCCTGGCTATTATAAACAGTGCTGTGATGAACATTGGGGTACACGTGTCTCTTTCAGATCTGGTTTCCTCGGTGTGTATGCCCAGTAGTGGGATTGTTGGGTCATATGGCAGTTCTATTTCCAGTTTTTTAAGGAATCTCCACACTGTTCTCCATAGTGGCTGTACTAGTTTGCATTCCCACCAACAGTGTAAGAGGGTTTCCTTTTCTCCACACCCTCTCCAGCATTTATTGCTTGTAGACTTTTGGATAGCAGCCATTCTGACTGGCATGAAATGGTACCTCATTGTGTTTTTTATTTTCATTTCTCTAATAATGAGTGATGTTGAGCATCTTTTCATGTGTTTGTTAGCCATCTGTATGTTTTCTTTGGAGAAATGTCTGGTTAGTCCTTTTGATTTTTATTTATTTTGACAAATTACCACAAAGTAACATTATACATCACCACCCATAGTCACCATTATTTTTTGTAGTGAGAACAAACGATATCTACTCTTTTAGCAATTTCAAGTATACAGTATATTATTGTTAACTATAGTCACCATGCTGTACATTTGGTCTCTGGAACTAATTCATTTTATAGCTGAAGTTTTGCACCCTTTGATCAATGTCTCCCCTTCTTTGTCTCCCCTAGTCTTTGGTAATCAACTTTCTACTCTGAGTAGGATTAAAAAAAAAAAATGATTCCATATAGAAGTGAAATCATACAATATCTTTTTGTGTCTGGCTTATTTCACGTAGTACAATATACCCCAGAATCATACATGTTCTCACATGGCAGGATTTGTCTTCTTTAAGATGAACAAAATTCACCCTTAGGTGTACAGTTCCATAAGTTTTGACCAATGTATTAAGTCATGGAACCACCAATACCATAAGCAAGGTACAGAATATTCCTATCACCTCTGAAAATTCCTTCCAACCCTAATATGATCAATCTCCCCTTCTCACTTCTAGCTTCAGGCAAAGTCTAGATCATGCTTGGCTTGGAATGCCACATTAAGAATGTCAAGTCTTCATCTTAGGAGAAATGGGAAGCCTTAAGTTTCATGAACAGGACAGAAATAATCAGATTTGTGTTTTTTAAAAGCATCATCTTGGTTGTGATATGGAGAAGTGATTGTCAGAAGAAAGAATGTAGGAAAAACAGGAAGTCTTGCAGTAGAAAGATGATAGTAACTTGACTTAGGGTGGTAGTAATGGATACTTCCCTGACAGCTCAGTTGGTAAAGAATCCGCCTGCAATGCAGGAGACGCCGGTTGAATTCCTGGGTGGGGAAGATCCACTGGAGAAGGGAAAAAGCTACCCACTCCTGTATTCTGGCCTGGAGAATTCCATGGACTCTATAGTCCATGGGGTTGCAAAGAGTCGGACATGACTGAGCGACTTTGCCGTCCTCGTTAGAGTAGTGGTGAGTATCCCTGCCTGTCATGCAGGAGACCAGGGGTTAGATTCCCCGACAGTGAGGCAACACGCCCTTGTGCTCGTTTTGGCAGCACATACACTAAAATTGGAATGATCCAGAGAAGATTAGCATGGCCCATGGCCAAGGATGACACGCAAATCTGTGAAATAGTCCATATTTTTGGTGCTTCCCTCATAGCTCAGTTGGTAAAGAATCCACCTGCAAGGCAGGAGATCCCCGTTCAATTCCTGGGTTCAGACAATCTGCTAGAGAAGGGATAGACTCCCCACTTCAGTATTGATAGAAGTGGTTGAATTTAAGATATTTGTAAAGTAAAATTAACAGAACTTGATGAATTGAACATGGACTGGAGGTTCAAAAAGAGATTCTTATATTTCTGCAATTGGATATATAGTGAAGCCATTTTGAAAATGTAAGGAATGAAAGACAAAAGGAGTGGGAATTTGAAGATCACAAGTACAGTTTTAGACATATTGCTTTGGGATTATGTTTAGAAATATCAAGCAGAACAGAAATATTGACGACAGATAGAAATTTAAGAATCGAAGGACAAAAAAAAAAAAAAAAAATTAAAGGCAGATAACTGAAGCCTGGGTATGGATAAGATCTTTTAAGAGAAAGAATATTTTTCAATTAAAGTAAAAATTTAAAAGAGCAATTAATGTTAATGCCTTTTAGAGAAAAGGACACATGTAGTGTAGCAAATTCTCATCAGCCTTCTGATGTCAAACATAATAATCATCATTTTAATGTATTATCCTAACAGACTACCATAACCACCTTATGTGGTAGGTACTATCATTATTCTCATGTTACATATGAAGAAGCTAAGGCGACTCTTTGTGACCCTATGGACTGTAGCCCATCAGGCTCTTCTGTCCATGGGATTTTCCAGGCAAGAAGACTGGAGTGGGTTGCCATTTCCTTCTCCAGGGGATCTTCTTGACCCAGGGATCGAACCCATGTCTCCTGCATCGGCAGATAGATTCTTTACCATCTGAGCCACCAGGAAGCCCTTTATAGAGAATAAGCATTGCATATTTATAGTAATAAAGTAGGAACAAATGATGAAACTTTGAAACAAACTATGAGTAGAAAAAAGATTTCAAGAAAATCAGATGAGTTTAGTGGTTTGTCCAATGAAACAGAAATTAATCTCCTACCCAGTTAGCTTAAATTGTTTCATTTATACAAGTATCATCTGCAACAAGATGTTATACAACATTAACTCTGTTTAGGAACTGGTTTGTTTGGCTCACAGAAAGGAATACTTCCTAGAAAGTCATCAGTGTCAACAGACTTAGTTTTCTTGGTTCAATAAGGATGACAGCCAGAGAAGTAAAGTTTACTGAATGATAAGAATTTATAAATAAAAAGGATCTAGGAAAGGCTTCTAAGTAGATAGCCTTGGGTATTATCTCTTAATCAAGAAATTTTGTTTTATGTCTATAGTCTTCTTTTATGCGCGTGCTTTTATGTTTGCAATTGTTGATGTGATGAGGTCCCCAGAAAGTTTTAGAGTGGAAAGTCAAAGGTTCTTTAAACTTCTTTATTCCTAGACCCTGCAAACAGGCTTAATAAGTTAGATTTTAAAATGAAAATAATGAACACAATGGGCTTCCCCACAGCAATTCAGGAGACCTGGTTTCGATTCCTGGGTAGGGAAGATCCCCTGGAGGAGGAAATGGCAACCCACTCCAGTATTCTTGCCTAGAGAATCCCATGGACAGAGAAGCCTGGTGCAAAGAGTTGGGCATGACTGAGTGACTAAGCGCTGAATAGAAAAAGTGTTTCCACTATTAGCAATAAGAATGCTTTGGAACCTAGTGGAATGGGGAGAACGCAATGTCTCTGAAGAGCAGGAATGACGGTTCTCTGATCAGATATGAACTTTTAGTCTGTCACGGGAACACAAAAAAATGATCTTTCTTCCTTTATAGATGTTCTTCTCTCAATGACAATCAAAACAAACATCAACCTTGTCACTTCACTGAACTACAGTGTAGCTACTTACAGTCTAAACCTCCATGTAATATTACCTTCTGGATATAATACTAGAGATTTTTATTTTACTTTAGTCATTTGCAGTTGAAATGACTTGGGTGCCATATGGATGACTGGTAACCTTACTAGAATGACCTAAAACATGCTTTGTCAGGCTAAGTTGGATTTTTAGGTTATAATATGCCTGACTAAACAGGGTTATTATATAATATTTAATATTCAAGATATTTAAGGCATTTCATAAACAGGTAGACATGACTGAAGTGACTGAGCACAAAAATACCCATCTGAACAACAGAGACACTGGGTCTTCAAGTCAGCTCCCAGATTGGAAGGTCTTGGATAAGGTTCTTTAAACTTCTTTACGCCCAGACCCTGCATACAGGAAGAGTGTAAGATATCTTTTTTTTATAATATACAACAACTGGCATTGCATAAAAATTAAACAAGTAGGGCAATAATAGTAATTAGAGATCACAGCTAAATTCAAATAATAACTAATTGTAAATACTTTCTTCTTACTTGCTTATTGTGTGATTGATGAATATATATATTTCAGTTGTCGACTCTGAATTTAAGTATTATTATTACTATTCCCATGTTTACAGTAGGGAAACTAAGGTTTATAGATGTTTATTCACACTCACAAAGCCAGTAGGAAATCAAGTTGACCTAACTGTAAAGTCCAGTCTCTTAACTGATATGTTTTGCTGCTTCCTAACTATAACCCATTAATATTGGTGATCTGTCAACTGTATCTCTACCATAGGTAGACATCTAAATGTCAACTGTTTACATAGATTCAGAATTCTTGCTGGAAAAACTGAGTTAATAATCTTCAGACTATTCTTTTCTTGAATCCTTATAGCATGATGTATTAAGAAAGGAGAAATGAAAATGTGAGATAAAGAAAAGAGAGAAGGAAAAAGCCAAGGATTATAAGAGAAAATATATGATTTAGAGATCACATCCGTTTTGTGGACTAGGATAAAATAATAAGAACAGCGATTAGAATAGTACTCAAAGAGGTTGCTTCAAAGCAAACTCAAAAGGAAAAGATTTTCATCTACACGGGAGGAGAAGAAAGGAAAAATGTTTATCAGAGAAGAGAATGTTACTTTAGGTTTAATTTCAGCTTTTTTTTTTTAATTAAGAGGAGAAATAAATGTATTCCTATTACAGAAATGAAACACCAGTAATTTTTTTCCTTTCCATACGTAGAAAAGAATATTGACACAACATGAAACATGGTGGAATAACCTTATATTAAAAAAGTAACAATAAATGTCCCCTCTTAAAAATATGAGATGCTTGAATGCAATTGAGATTATTAATTTCTTAGAATTGCATGCTTCATTGAATTTAAAACAATATTTTTTAAGGAAAGTAGTATGTATGTAATATTGGCATTAATTGCAATTTTCTAGTCTTTTGGGAAGATTAGAGCTTATAAAAGGTTAAATGCCATCTTTCTCCACTCCCTGAACCAGTTTCTCAAACCCCCATTACCAAGTCAAGCTCTGAAACCAGAAGAAAGACCTTTTCTTGCAACCTGCTGAAGAGCGCCCTCTAGTGTTATTTTGCAAATGAAATGTGCTCATATCATTTTTTTCATGAACTGTACTGTTTATATTGGACCTTAGGTTTTCTTTGGCACGTGGGCCAGAAAAATAAGTGATGCTTTAGAACAATTTTCTGGCTTGTAATGCCAGCTAACTGATACTATCATAATATATTACGGAGAGAGAAGATTTTCTTTTTTTAACGTCTCTGAAATGAGATACATCTATTTTTAAAACAAGGGAACTTTTGTTGAAGGGTCATCTTTTAAAGAAAATAAGTTGCAAAAATTTTTCATAGTACCAATAAAAAGAGGAGCTAGTTTTCTCAGAAAAAAGTTAACAGTGACAATAATCGCTTCTCTCAACCTCTCAATCTCTGGAAACTTATCTATTTAGGCTGGTGGTATCCTAAAACTTAAAAAAAGAAAAACTTGTTTGTGTTTAACTTTTTATTTCTGATGATATATAGTCAAAATGTTCAGTCAAAATCCAAAAGGGGAAACACAGAAAAACAAATTACCTGACTATAAGATGAGTATACCTTTAAATTCCAGGAAAAAGAAAGCATGAGATAATCTAAAAGGCAGTATTAAATAATGGCAATATTTTCCTTTAAACAGTTTTGACACTAGCAAAGAGAAATTTAAAGGAGTGAAGGAAATAATTTTTTTCATTTTCTAATACACACCAAGTAATCTGAACCATGAGTAATTCCATTAACTATCACTTTATCTTGGGTGTAATGTTTTCCATTTTTAAAAAGAACATATGCACAATGAATTAAACCAGAGCATGAAGAACTAAAGGACTAATAAGCAGGTTAAGCATGTACATGTGTGCGTTATGTCCATGCATGTATGCTTGTTTATGTACTGATGTCATCCTGTTTAATAAAGTGAGGGTCAATCAGACACCTGGCCAGGACATGGGTAAATAGACGATCTCTGAAATTGCATTCCGGTGAATGAAGAATAAAAGAACACTGAGGGAAACATTCATAGATCTATTAGTTTTGTTTTCTTTTTAAATTTTGTTTCATTCTTTTTTGTGGGAGGAGGTATGCTATTCTGCATTGTTCACATTCAGTAAGTTTAAATGTGCATGAAAAAGGATTAAAGAAAATATGTTAAATAAACTTTAAAAATTGTGAATCACTGTTCTACACTGAAATCTATATAATATTGAGAATCAACTATACCTCAATAAAAATGTTAAATAATACCAATCCAAAAATATAAGTGGTATAAGTAAAAGATAATGTGTCTTAATATTTCTAGAATATTAAGGACAAGGTTTAGAGATTTATTCTTAAAACACAGCCTTCAAATACTTGTGTTATTTAAATCTCTGAACAATGTCCAATCAGAAAAGAGTTCTAACAAAGAGATGACAGCATTAGACAGAGAAATGGGTATAAACAGACCATGACAGATTAGAAAACCTCTGGGTTCTGTTTCTGTTCCTGACTCACCATTGTCAGTGATCACCACAGTGATTCAGCTTCTCCATCAGACAGAGGCAATAATTCTTGCCAGAAACCACACAGGAATGTTGATAATGGGAGGATTAGTGTGACAATGTATTGAACTTAAGGAATGTTACTGTACTATGAACACTTCCGGAAAGTATCTTGCTCTGTTGCTACCCCCACAAAAGTTTAAGAAGATAGAAGATGTATAAAACATTAAGTTAAATTCTGCATAGCATCTTCATTTCCACTTATTTTGATCATTTTTTCAATGTGCCATTTTTATTACTTCTTATTTGTTAATATTTTTATGTCTAGGACTTTCTAATTCACTTCTATCTTATTTGCCTTATTTTTAGTCTTCTATTTATACAAAACAATGATTTATTCTTGTCTGAGTTTCTCTCTTCCCTTTTTGTATTTATACGTTTTGGTACTTGGCTCTTTTCTTTCTACTATCCATTTCTACATTATTCGATTATAATAAAAGCAACCTTAACAATGACCTAGCACTTAATACATGTGAAAGTGCTTTGTAAACAAACTATTATCTTATTTCATGTATTTACTCAAGCTAATCTCAATCAGAAAAACTGTTGATAGTTTATATTATTTCTAAGCTCCCATAGGAAAATGTTCACCCTGTCAGTTGAAAGAGGAAATAACCAATGACATAATAAACCAACAATAAACATTATTATAATTTTTCAAAGATTTTCTGGCAAATAATAGCACAGATACTTCAGAAAATTTCAAGTTATAAAATACATATTTATCCCAATTTATCAAGTGATGTAGCTTACATTTATAACCTCAGGATAAAAAAATAAAAGTATTTCACACTTCTGTTTTCAACTCTATTCCTTTTGATTGGATAACAGCAGAAATCACTTAACATATATAAAATATGGAAACGGGTATTTCATTGTGCTCTTGGAATGATTAATTATGCTTTTACATAAGAACAAAAGCTATGTGAACATATGGTATTATTACTTTAATACAGGTAATTCATTGTATGCAATAACCATATACAGACCAAATAATAATCATCTATTATATACAATAAAATAAAGCCCTCACGGAAACTGGAGAAATGCTTCTTTCTGTCCCTAATTAGTTTTTAATAAATGATACATAATTAAATGGCAACATTCTAATTTATCACAGTTTAGGCATAGTCCTTGAATGGGGGATGGGAGTGTATGAACTCTGGCAACTGTGAAAGCTATTTTCACCTAGCCTATGAAAGCTTCTCTGTTAGAAGGCATTGTTCTCAAAGTTTGAAAAGGTGCAGGCTCTCATCAGGTCATTTCAGGTAGGTGGTGTGGCTAACAGAAAGTAGTCCCTATATAGCACAAAGTTCTCACTACAGATAAACTGTCTGTTTTTGGTCTGAATCACTTACTATTGGTTTTAAATCACAGATACACAGGCACACACACAGAGTTTCACTGAAATTAACACACAGTGTAGTATGTAGCCTTTTTCACTTCATAGATATGAGAAATACATTTATATTACTAGTTTTGCTTATTTTCAAAGCTGATTTTTGGTTCCCTGACATTAAATTCTACAAACTAGGCCGATTTAATTTTTTCATGGTATATTTCAATAGACTAGAAAACCTGGTGGTGTTTGTTGTTCTAAGGATTCAGATGATATTTATTTTCCATGCCTGGCTTCTGCTTAAGTGCAACACTGTATTAGTAAAGATAAGGGATACATTATAATTGTAAGCATGTAACAAGGATCTAACAGTTGTATTCTACTTGTTGTAGGAGGAATATTTGTGTTCCTCTTTTACTAAGTCTCATCTAGACCTACCTAAGAAATAAAGCAGGTGAGAAGATGGGTTTTATCAAGATTTAACCAACAAAATGGCCCAATGTGTTCAGTAAATGCACCCCTACCTCCACGCTCCCATTTGCCATAACCCATTGCTTTAATAACATACTGCCTGCACCTATGCACTTCTGCATGTGAAGACAGGGACTTGCATCATCTTGGATTAAAAGAATACTGAAGGAAAGCAATTGTTTCCTCTCAAAAGTGGAGAAATGAAATATACTCAGGTTAAAATCAACCATTTCCACATCACCATGGTTAAGGAAAATTTTATTCTTTTATTTATTCTAAAGAAAATTTAAAGTATATCTTCTACAGAGAATTTCCCCCCATTGGGTCAATCTGTGAGTGCCTTTGTTCTCAAACAGTGTGCTTTCCTTATGCTGAAATTCTTGAGCAAAGCTCCACTATGAGGAGTTAGATTTAGAAAATTTAATTTTCTTTATAATCAGTACAAGTGTACCTCTTTCCATGTGTTCTCTATGGAGCTAAACACACACAATGTATCCTTTTTATAAAGTGGGCAATCATATAAAGCTAGACCACCTTCTACTATACTTTAGATGCAAGTCATCATATCCCTGCAAAAAAATAGGCTATCTTTATATAGTAAGTGTACTTCATAGTATTATGCCTTGACACTACTACATATTACTCATGTGTTCAGATACACACATGCACACACTCACATGCAAACAAAAAACTCCATTTCTATTAAGTCAAATTCATCTAACATTGCATAGTATGGTTGGTATTTCTATATCTTTTCCTCCTTTAAATGTGACTAGCTATTTACACCCTAACAATTCTGGTACAGAGCTGATTTAGCATTTTTATTGGAATGTGAAAGCTCTTAAAAGAAGAAAAAATCTAATCAGGCAGAAGAGATAGAAAACTTGCTGAATTTTCTCTCACCCCCCTAACACCCCCCTGAATCCTATCAAAAGCACATCTTCCATTCATTGCTTCCCGGTGTCATTATGACAAGCGGCTACAAATCAATAGCAGAGGGAAAGGCAGGACCAACCCGCACTCACCAAGTGATAAAGATTCACTCTCAGCCTCGATTTGCTAATAGCCCATAATAGCAGCCATTGGCGCCCTGCATTAAATCATACATTTCACTCTGCGTTTATTATGGGATTTTTAAAACTCCTCACCAAATTGGATTTTCTCGATGGTCTCTAATTTCCACATTTATCATTTAAAATTAAACTCCTCTGTGGAGAGGGGGAATAGAGAAGAAGAAAGTAGAGAAAGGCCAGAGAATACTGTGTTTTTTCTTCTAACACCCCCCTTTTTTATGAAAACCCATAAATAATACCAGGTATCACAGTCATAAGCAGCAGGGTTTTTAATCTCTAAGAAAATTCTAGAAATTGGGCTGGAATACTTTGTATGTGCTGGTCTATAAATGAAGATGACAATTTTACATATATATATATATGTATATATATATATAAAGCAGGTTTTAAACAAAAGGGATTTGGTGAAAAAATTCTCAGTAATGCTGCACAGAAGGTGAATTGCAAAAGCAATGGAAAATAAGTTAGTGTTATGTTATGCAAATACTCCAAGGAGCTGTAAAGAGAGTGGTCAGCAGGTATAATATACTAGTTTTTTTAAAACTATATTTATATTATTTCAAAGCTCAGTGACAGAGAAAATATACAAATTCATTTATGGGTTTCTAATTATGTAACAGTTTGCTTAACTATGTGTACATTCTCAGTTTAAAAAAGTGTTTATCAATTTCATGGAATCCAGTAGCAAAGCGGCCTCTTGACTGCTGCAGCAAACCCCCAAACAAGCTCTTCAGCTCCCATAGATACCCTGAAACAATGGAATCAACCCATAGGAAGTGAAATCGCTACACATTGAAACATACATAATGTCTTTGGATAAAATATTTTTTATTCTCTGAATATAAAAAATGAAAATTAAATTTCATGTCTAGAGCATAAATTGAAAGGGATATATTTTTCTCAAGCCTTCATGGTTGAGACATACTATGACCTAGTTTTAACTATAGTACTAGCAGGACCCAAAGACTTAAGAAGGGAACTAATCAGTCCATATTCAGAGATGTTTGAAAAGGCTAGAGGTTTAATGAAAGCTTGAATGAATCTCTGATTTTTTGTTCCTTTTGGAGATTTCCTCAGCAATAAAATCCATCTATATCATTTTCCTTAAGAAACAGACAAATGACCTTTTAAAACAGAGTGTTTGAAGCAGAATTTAAAACTTCAGCTACTTTTTAATAATACTTCACTTCATCTTCACAGGCCCTCTTTTCTTTTAGAATTTAGTCACTGATAAAATTTTTTAAACCTTTTCTAGTGATCCTGTTTTTGTATGATCTGTGGCTAAAGAATATATTTACATTTTTAAATGGTTAAAAAAATAAAAAGAAAGATAATAACATAAAATTATACAAAATTCAAATTTCAATGCCCATAAATATTAACAGTTTAAAAAATATAGTCATACTCTTTTGTCTAAATAATAGCTATGGCTGCTTTCATGCTACAAAAATAGAGCTGAGTAACTAGGGTAGAAATTCATATAGCATAGAATCTAGAATACTTACTATCTGGCACTTCACAGAAGAAGTTTGCTGACCTCTGCTGAAAAGTGTCCCGTTGTGTGACTGTGCCACAGTATTATCCATTTTGTTTTTGAAGAACATTTGGACTGTTTCTGGTATTGACTATTACAAATATGTGCTACAAAATTCTAGAACATGTCTTTTGTGAGCATACATATACCTAGGAGTGGAACTGCTGGGTATAAGGTATGTATATATTCAGTTTTATAGTTGTTGTTGAGCAGTTTTCCAGTGCTTTTTATCAGTGTACACTCCTACCAGCAGTGCATGAAAATTCCAATTTCTTTTTTTCTCTCCAACTTTTGGTATTTTAGCTATTCTTGTTCCCCCCCTCCCCACCTTTTTTTTTTGGTCTTCATTGTGGCATGTGGGCTTCTCTAGTTGTGGCATGCAGGATTATTTGTCCTGTGGCATGTGGGATCTTAGTTCCCCAATCAAGGATAGAACCCAGGTCCCCTGTATTGGAAGGTGGATTCTTAACCACTGAACAACCAGGGAAGTCCCATTTGTTCTTTTGATATGTATCTCCCTTATGTCTAATAATAATATGGAAAAGGAAATGGCAACCAACTCCAGTACTCTTGCCTGGAAAATCCCATGGACACCACCAGTCCATGGGGTCACAAAGAGTTGGACACGACTGAGCGACTTTACTTACTTTACTTACTTATGTCTAATAAGGCTGAGAGTACTTTCTCATATGTTAATTGCCACTTAAATATTATCTTTTTTGAAGCAGCCATTTTAATCTTTACCTATTTTTCTATAGGGTTGCATGACTTTTTGTCATTGAATTGTAGGAGTTATTTATATATTATAGGTACAAGTCTTTTGTCAGGTTATCTTCTGTAAATATCTTCTAGGTTGTGGTATGCCTTCTTATTCTTTTGAAGGGTGTCTTTTGATGAACAGAAGTTCTTAATCTTGATGTAGTCTGGTGAATCCTTTTTTATTTGCAGTTAGCACTCTGTGCTTTAAGAAATATACCCTATTACAAGAAGATTGTGAATTTATTTGGATTTTTCATGTGTATTAACAGGTCATTTGTGAATAACGACAATTTTATTTTTTTCTGATGCTTATTTATTGTCTTATTGTACTAGCTAGGAACTACAATACAATGATGAATAGAAATGATGAATGGTGAGCATCTTTGATTTTTATAGATTTTCTTGATCAGGTTAAAGAATTTCCTTTCTGTTCCTAGTTTTTATTATGAATGGTTACTAAAACTTATCAAAGACCAAAAAACTTATAGAGATGACCATGTGATTCTCTTATTATTTTTCTGTTAATATGGTGAGTTACATTGATTAATTTCAAAATGTTAAAAACTCCCCATTCATTCCTAAAATAAACTTGATTCATAATAGTTTTTCTATATTACTGGATTCAATTTGCTGTCACTTGTTCAGGATTTTTATATCTATATTCATGGGAGAGATCAATTTGTAATTTTCTTGTGGTAATCTTGTGTGGTTTTAATATCAACTTTCTTATATATTTAAAAAGTTTCTGGTGAAATTGCAAGAGCTACTTTTGGCAAACTGCAAACTTCAGTGGAAATTCAAGCTGCTGTCCTTTATTGTAATGGCACAGGGAACTCTTGATACTTATATGAGTTTTTCATACTCTGCTGTAAGTTCCGTTAAGTTTCATGACTCTTTATTTCTGAGTACTTGCTTCTATTATACCAATTTTGGAAGATTCATCTAAAGTTTCTAAATTTTATTTTACTTCTCCCTCTGGAGAATTTAAGGGTTCCCAATAGGAATTTTTTTGTCCATGATTACATATTAGGGTGGTACTATCTGCAAGAAAAGGTATTATGGTAAGCTAAAAGAAGTAGAACTTAAATTCTCTGCCCTCAGTGAGTTTAGAATGTAGTAAACTAAATCAGCCTCTTTAAAAATTTTCAAATTAATTACAGAATAACCTTTAATTAAATTTCATTCAAATTCATGTAGCTTTAAAAAAATGACTTCTATTACAATGGGGAAAACAAGTTAATGAAAGAAAAATTAGAATTAAAGAAAAGCACAAAGAAGGTGCAAAATCACTTGTATTCACACCAAGAAATATAACCAATAACTAACATTTAACGGTTTCCCAGGTGGCTCAGTTGTAAGCAATCCGCCTGCCAGTGCAGGAGCAGCAGGAGACTCAGGTTCCATCCCTGGGTGAAGAAGATCCCCTGGAGGAGAGTATGGCAACCCACTCCAGTATTCTTGCCTGGGGAATCCCATGGACAGAGGAGTCTGGTAGGCTACAGTCCATGGGGTTGCAAAGAGTCAGACACGGCTGAAGTGACTCAGCATGCAGGCAGGCACACTAATATTTAAATTTCGTTGAAAATTAGATAATCTTCAATGTGTTCATCCTCATATTTTCTGTATAATAGACAATTCCATAGTTTGTATATCCTATTAATCTCACCTGTACATAATTTGGACATATATTGGAAGGACTGATGCTGAAGCTGAAACTCCAATATTTTGGCCACCTGATGTGAAGAACTGACTCATTTGAAAAGACCCTGATGCTGGGCAAGATTGAAGGCAGGAGGAGAAGGGGATGACAGAGGATGAGATGGTTGGATGGCATCACCGACTCAATGGACATGCATTTGAGTAAACTCTGGGAATTGGCGATGGACAGGGAGGCCTGGTGTGTTGCAGTCCATTGGGTCGCAAAGGGCTGGACACAACTGAGCGACTGAACTGACTGAACTGAACTGTACATACTTTTTGTTCTATTTAATAATATTAAAAAGACCATTTTTAAAGATAAATTTAGAAAAATAACTTCTATAGTTTGTATTACTATAAAACAAGTACAAAAATTAGGAAAAAATTTAAATGTGTGAAATGAAACTCCCCTCTCTCAACCAATCAGATATGACACTATACCTTTGCTCCCAATTCAGAAAGCTTCTATTACCTGTTTGGTAGGTCTAGTATCTGGCCACATCTCTACATTTAAACTATCCTCCCCTCTCATACATGACAAATTAAAAGCTGTTAGGATTTGTATTTTGTGCAAAAAAGAATTTTAAATTTCTTGGATAATAATGAAATACAGAATTGCTATATTAGAGCTGATTTACCATAATGGTAAAAGGCACAGGCTTTGGTGAGTTTGAAACCTGGTACCACCACTCACAAGTTAATTACATTCTCTGTACCTCAGTTCGGTTCAGTTCAGTTTAGTCGCTCAGTTGTGTCCGACTCTTTGCGACCCCATGTTTCGCAGCACGCCAGGCCTCCCTGTTCATCACCAACTCCCGGAGTCTATAAAACGGAAGAAATAATGGTAATGACCTCATGGAGTTGCTACTAGGATTGAGTAATTTGAGACAAGTGAAGGACTATTGGGTACATAATAGGTGCTCAGTAAATGCCAGCTTTGCATAGGCAAGCTAAAAGCCTGTTCATTTAAAATACATATAAGGAACAACTACACTTACTGTTATCAAATTGAAAAACCTCTTTCAGTTTGCCCCCACTGGCATTCCACTTTTCTTTAGTTCCGAAGAGTGTCTTTTTAAACTAGTTCATTTCTGTTCTTGCTGTTTCCTGTCATTATTTTCTGACTTATTCCTGAAACAATGAAAAAGTCCTCTGCTTTTAGAATTTATTTCTATCGCTTATTCTATTATAAAGTCTCTATTTGAGCTAACACCACTTGATTTAAGTGGATAAAAGCTGGAACTGAAGAAATGAGGACAAGGGACATGTTAAAAACTGGTCAGAGTTTTCTCTTTTGTTTGGCTAATCTAGAATTCAGAGAACAGTCTCTATCTGTTCAATTAAAGGATCAATGAAAGAGTTGGCAATAAAATTTATCAGTCTGAGTTATACAATTAAATATGGAAGAAATTAAAATGAACTTAAAAAATCAGGCTGGGAGCAAGGAAGAATTTTAATAAAAAATCAAAATCCTAAACAGCTTTTTTGAGGTTGTGATGCTTTATGTCATCAAATGAGACATTGAGAGATTAGAGTGAACTGGTTTTAGGTCTTAAAATATGAGAATAGAGGCTTTCTTTAACCTGCATGCAAGACTGTTTAACATGGTTGCAATTACAACTTAAATACTACACAGTATGTGTTAATTTCTTTACTAAACTGCACTGTTATTTTGTAAAACATTAATTCTGTAAAACATTCAAAGGCAGTCAAGGTTATGGGTTCTCTCAGGATGTCTGCGTATTAATAAAAGAAGGAGTTATAATGGGATAAGGAAGCTTTAATTATGGGCTGGGTTCTCACACTCTGAGTGCCAGCTTTAGACAATCACTCTTTTTTGTGGACTCCACATAGTGGCCTCACCTTTTCTTTTTTACTAAGCTGTTTCAGTATCTGAAGTATCCTGTGGTTTATTGATTCTTGTAACCACACACTCTGCCACTAATGTTCATCACTTGTGTTTCTCCTGACTCTTGCCTCTTGAGGAGAATGAAAGGTGGAAAATGTGACACAATAGTCTCAAATAGGATGACTCAGTTTAAATAACGAACAGGAAAAAAAGTGTCTTAAACCACCACTAGAAACATTTTCCTTTCAAATGGAATTGATCTTGAAACCTAGTTTAATACAGCAAATAGGTAAAGAATAACAGAGGTAGGTGCTTTCAGGACATATTGTGGCATGTCAGAGCTCAGTTTTCTATAGGATGACAAAAACCATTTTATTTCTTTAGTTTTTTGTTGATCTTATTCAAGTTTCATTTTATCCAGCAGCAATCAATTCTCACCTGGATGAAATATTGCCACTTAGATTTTAATCCTTTCCTATCCTTTAAGTTAGCCTTTTAATTAAATATTTACAGAAATGTTCTTCCTTCAGTGGGCTTCCCTGGTGGCTCAGACAGTAAAGCGTCTGTCCGCAATGCGGGAGACCTGGGTTCGGTCCCTGGGTTGGGTTCAATACAAAATTATTTCACATACATGTATCTTTTACAAGTTATCTCCCCCCTCAAGACAAGGATCTACCACAAGCGTCATCTTCAACCTAAAACTACTTATAGAATGCATTTCTATTATAATTCTATTCTTTCCATTACTTCATTCATTTTATTTGATGGATTTTTACATTTTTAGGATATATACACCCACACAGTCCTCTGAAGTGTAAACAGTATGGCATTTCTGTTAACAAGAGTGGAAACAACAAAGTTAGAATGCCTGGGTTGGAATCCAAGCTATGACGTTTAGTGGCTGTGTGGCCTTGGATGACTTAGTGAATGAACCTCTTTGTGTTTTACTTTCCTCATTAGGAAAATGGGAGACAATTATGACCTATTTCACAGTGCTGTGGTAAGGATTAAATACATGAATATTTGAAAAATACAATAGTGTTAAAATTTTTAGCTCAAAGTAATAACTATTGCTGTTGCTGTTACATTTATAAATGTATGAAGGAAGACTCACTTATAGGCATCTTCCTTTCTCTAACACCAAAGGTCTCTTCTTTGATCAAAATCCTTCAGTGGCCTCCTGTCTCATTTGAAGTCAAAGTCCCTACCTTGACTTACTAGACCCTACTTGATCTAGCCACTCCCCACCTGTACTCCTCTGACCTCATTTCTTACTAGCCTTCATCTCCTTCACTCTACTCCAGCATCCAATGGCCTTCTTATTGTTCCTGGAAGGTGTTGTGTACACTCTCACTTTCTGAGCCCTCGAGCTGCTCCCTCTAGCTGAAATATTCTTTCTTCAAAGTCATGTTTCTCTCTTTCTCTTACTTATTTCTGGTATCATTCCTGATCACCAATTATAAAAGAGCAATCTCTCCCAGCACTTGGTATTCTCTATCTCCTTTACTTTGATTTATTTTTCTCTATTACAATTATTACCATCTAGCATAAATAAAATAGATCTATTGGTGATAACAGAATCTATAGGCCTTTACTAAATATGATTGTTGATTGAAAATTTGTCCTATTTCCTCTTTGTGCTGGCTTGGGAAACCATGTCATATATTAACAATGTCTTTCAATTTTAAGATGAATCAGGTAGAATCCTCACAGAATCACATTCTATGTAGTACATTACACTAAATGGATCTGATCCCCTCCTATAGAAATTAACAAAGGAATCTTTGTGTGTATATGTTCAAGGCTTATATATTATCAAATTAGTAGCTCTTTCAATAGATCATGAACACTTGACACACATACCTGTCCTGGTAGTGAACTTCAACAAAGACAGCTTTCTGTGTGAGGAAGGCTAGAGATTAAAAGGAAAAGAGGAATTGGCTTCTATTGGAAGATTCTGAAAATGTTACCTCCCACCTTTTTTTGGGGGGAAAAAAGGCCTCTTTGAGGAGATGTATAGGCATAGAGACTTGGTTTAAGTCTCTCGTGTGTGTGCCCTTTGACTTTGAAAAGGCATCAATTGAAATAAAGAAATGTTTCCTGCTTCTCATCAACAGATGAAAGGACAAAACATTAGAATCATGTTTTGTTCACACATTAGATCATAGCGTCACATCTAGGAAAGAGGGAGGAGAAAGAGAGATTGGACATTGATAAAGAAAGATGAACAGCAAAAGAGAACAGCTGTTATGTGAGGCTCTGCCTGTGGCTCCACAGGTGCCCAGCCAGCACCTCAGAATTAGAGGTTTAAATGGAACATTTATTAGTCAGTTACACAGGTACAAACTGGTTAACTTTACATACACTGCCTATATTACTCTCTTTCACAATGGCCTTTGATAATTTTATCCCTTGTCCTTCTTTCAGGATTTCTATTCTGAAAATAAGCTGTATGTGTTCCTGGGTCCATTAGCAAACTAGCATTTGTTTTCATTTTCTTCTAAAAATTTATTAAATATTTCAAGCATACAAAGAAGTTAAAAGAATAACGGCATTAAATACCTGTATAGCCACTATATAGTTTTGTTACATTTAACATGTTTTCATATTTGCTTAATTAAAAAAAAATCTATTTATTTATTTGACTGTGTCAGGTCTTTTGCATCATGTAGGATCTTTTATTGAGGGCTCTTGGGCCTGGCTGCTTTGCTCTTTGACCAGGGATCGAACCCATGTCCTCTGCATTGCAAGGACCACCAGAGAAATCCCACTTTTTTTTTTTTTTAAGAAATAGAACATTTTTGTGGCTGATTCATGTCGATGTATGGTGAACACCACCACAATATTGTAATTAGCCTCCAATTAAACTAAATTAATTAAAAAAAAGAAATAGAACATAACAGTTACAGTTTAAGCTTTATAGGGAGAACTTCATAACCTTATTTCCTCTCTTCTTGCTTCCCAGATGTAAACTGCACCCCGAATCTGATGTCCACTGTGCTTTGCATGTTTTAGAAGTTATACTGATGATATACTGTGCAGAGTCTGCAATATTTTTATGCTCAACATTGCATTTTGGAGTTTTATTCCTATTGATACATGGAGCTTTCATTCATATACTTTTAGTGCTATATGTGTGCCATTGAATGAATATTTCCAGATTCATTCACCCATTCTCTTAGTAATGAACAATCAGGTATTCCCAATTTTTCATTATTATTGGCAATATAGCAATGAACATTAATTTTAGCTTTCCTTGTGGACACATATGAGAGTTTTGTAAACGTACATATAAGCATCTTCAACCTTTCTAGATATTGCCAAACTCTTCCTCAAAGTGACTGCACCTATTTATTGCTACTCCCTGTAGTTGCTGAGGTTATTTCTCTATATGTGTGCTTGTAAATATTCTAAATCTTATAGTTTGTCAATTTAATGAGTATGAAATACTGAATTCAAATGCACAGTATTTAAATCTGTTGCAATCCAATGATTAGGGCTAGTTTGGGGGAAGCGATTATGGTTATGATATTAAGTCTATTAATGAACATAGTTTCTCTGACCATTTATTTAGATTTTTAGCTTTAATAAGGTTTATCATTGATGATAAAGATTTTGTACCTCCTTCTATAGGTTTATAATATATATGTTATGCTTTTATTCCTGTTGTAAGTGGAATTTTAAAATTATATAAATATAGTTTTTTGGTATAGAAAATAGAATGCAATAAATTAATACTACTAACTATATACACTACAAAATAAGAAAATTCTCAAATTAGTAACCTAAGCTCAATCTCAAAAATCTAGAAAGAGAAGATAATAATAAACCTAAAACAAGCAGTAGAAAGAAAATAAAAGATAGGAAATCAGTGAAATTGAAAAGAGATAAACAATAGAGAAAATCAATGAAATAAATTGGTTTTTTTGAAAATGCCAATAAAATGGACAAACAGAGTAATTACCAATATCAGGAATAAAACAGAGAATACGACTTCAGACCTTTCAAACATCAAAGGTATAATAAGAAAAAGCTAGAGATAACTCTATACATCTAAACTTGACAATTTAGATTAAATGGACTAATTCCAAAACAATTTAAATCTCCACAAATTACTGAGTATGAAATAGATCATCTGAATATCCCTATAAGTATTAAATAAATTGAATTTATAATTTAAAAAACTACAAAAGAAGAAATTCCTAGGCCCAGATGGCTTCCCTGGAGAATGCTACTAAATGTTTAAGGAGGAATTAACACCGATTCTACAAAATCTATTACACAAAACAGAAGGAACATTTTCCATCTCATTTTGTGAAGCTAGCCTTACCTTGTCACCAAAATCAGACAAAGACAATACTGAAAAGAAAAAAAAAAAGGAGGAAGGAAGGAAATAAAGAAAGAAAGGAGAGAAAGGAACAGAGAGAAGGAGGGAACTACAGACCAATATCCCTTATTAACATAGACGCAAAAATGCTTAACAAAAATTATCAAATATAATTGAGCAATATAGAAAAAGGATAGTAAACCATGAGCAAGTGGGGTTTATTACAGGGACAGAAGACTGGTTAAATATTCAAAGTTCAGAGGTTAAATCACATAATCATATCAATTGATGCAAAAAATTTAGCATTTGACAAAATTTAATGCCCATCCTTAAGAAAATTCAGAATGACAAAAATGGAGGGGAATGTCCTCAACTTGATAAACAGTGTTTATATATATATATATATATATATATATATAAACTACACCTGATATTATACTTAAGGATCATAGATTGGATGTTTTCCTTCTAAGACTGGGGACAAGAGAAGGATGTCTGCTCTCACTGCTCTTATTTAAGATGATTGGAAGTTCTAGCCAATGCAATAAGGCAAGAAAAGGAAATAAATAGCATGTGCATTGGAAAGGACTATCTGACAAAGGATTAATATGTAGACTATGCAAAAACAAAACAAACAAACAAAGTCTTAAAAACTCAATAGTGAAAAAAAAGCACACAATCCAATTAGAACACAGGCAACAGATGAGACACTTCCCCAAAGAAGATCTATAGACAACAGCCAAGCACATGAAAGGATGTTGAGCACCATCAGCCATTAAAGAAACGCAAATTAAAATCACAATAAGGCATCACTACAAACCTCTCAGAATATCTAAAATAAAAAATAACAACATCATCAGTTACTGCTCAGAATGCAGAGAAAATGAATTGCTCATTCACTGCTAGTGGAAATGTAAATGGTAGAGCAATTCTGGAAAATAGTCTGGCATTTTCTAAAAGGAGAAAAAAAAAAAATCAAACATGCAGTTACCATACACCCCAGAAATTGCATTCCAGGGCATTTATAACAGTGAAATGAAGACTTACCTTTCAAACAAAATCAGGTACATGAGTGTTTAGAGAAGAGTGTTGGGTTGAATGATGGCTTCCCAAAAGATACACTCAAGCCTTAATTCCTGGAACTTGTGAATGTTACCTTGTTTGGAATAGGGTTTTTGCAGATATAATGAAGGATCTTGATATGAAGAGATCATTCTGGATTATCCATGAGCCCTAAATCCAAACACAAGGTCCTTATAAGAGACACAAAGGGGATATTTGACAGAGAGGAGAGAGGAAGGAGATATGAAGACAGAGGCAGGAATTGGAGTGTGTAGCTTCAAGGAAGCCAGACAAACTGTAAAGAGGCAAAGAATGGATTCTCCCCTAGGGCTCTCAAAGAGAGTAGGGTCCTGCCAGATTCTGGACTCTGGGCCTCAGAGAAATGTGAGAGAATAAATTTTTGTTTTAAGACTGTTTCTGGTGATTTGTTATGGTAGCCACAGGAAACTAATACAAGCAGGTTTATTCAGAAACAGCTCAAAACAAAGCAGTGTTGATGTGCTTTAAAGGGTAAATAGCTAAACTGTGAAACATCCACATCACTGAATACCACTCAGCAATAAAATGGAAAGTACTGACACATGCAGAAAAAACTTGGATGAATCTCTAAAGAATAATGCTGAATAAAGAAAAAGCCAATCCTAAAAGATGACATACTGTGTATTCCATTTATATAACATTCTTAACAGGACAAAATTATAGAAATAGAGAACAGATTAATAGTTGCCAGGGGTTAAGGAGGGCTAGAGACAGGAAAGTAGATGTAGCTATAAAAGGCAGCCTGAGAAATCCTTGTGGTAATGTAAATGTTTTGTATCTTGACTGTATCAAGGTCAACATCATGGTTGTGATATAGTATTGTAGTTTTGCAATATATGATCATTGAGGGGAACTGAATAAAGGTATATAGGCTCTCTTTTTATCATTTCTTGCAATTGCATGTAAATCTACAATTGTCTCATAGTTAAAATTTAATTTAAAAAATGATCTGCTTAGTGGGGGCACAGCAGGGGGGTAGCAAAAAGTAAACAAATAAACAGACAAAACCCAAGCTAGAAGCATCGCTGCAAAATGCCAAGGTAGCTCCCAATAAAATTCAGTCTATTTAAAATTGTAGTTTTCTTTTCTACAAAGAAGTGGTTAATCATATTTCTTGTAAGTGAGACAGCTTTGGTATTTAAAGGTAATATCACTTTTTCCTTTTTATTCTTCTCTTTCTGCAGTAGTGAAAGGCTTCCCTGGTGGTTCAAAATGGTAAAAAATCTGTCTGCAATGCAGGAGACCTGAGTTCAATCCCTGGGTTGGGAAGACCCCTGGAGAAAGGAAGGGCTACCTACTCCAGTATTCTTGACTGAAGAAGTCCAAGAGGAGCCTGGCAGGCTACAGTCCATGGGGGTCACAAAGAATTGGTAAGAATACTGGAGTGGGTAGCTATTCCCTTCTCCAGGGGAACTTCCTGACCCAGGGATTGAACCCAGGTCTCCTGCACTGCAGGCAGATTCTTTACCGTCTGAACCACAAGAGAAGCCTTTCACTATTGCAGAAAGAGAAGACTAAAAAGGAAAAAGTGATATTGCTTTTGTGCAGTACTAAGAAAGAAAATCATCAGCATGCTGGCCGTTATAAAATTTCCCCTTTACAAACTGCTTCAGACTCAGCCTGTAACTGACACTTGGGTCATTCTCTCTTTTCTCCCAGAAATTCTGTTTTTATCTTCTATTTCATATCATATTAGAAGAGTGCTTCACCATCTTTTAATTCTGTATTTCACTCTAAAGTACAGACTACTTTAAATACCATAATGCAGTTCTCATCTAGTTTACACTTACTGCTTTAGTTGCCGTTACTTAAGTAATGACAAAATGTCTATCTGCAGTCTATTTAACCTTGCTAGTTTTCACTATTCCATGATGCCACTGATCTTGGGTGGCCTTGGCCTGCAACGTCTTGAAGTGGGGCGTGGGTTCCTACCCAGAGATTAAGGCCGGGTCACGGCACTGAGAGCACCAAATCTTAGAACACGACCAGTGGTCACTGAAAAGCCCTTTGGCTTTGCAGAAAAGAATTTCCACAAAGATGAGGAGTAGTGAAGCAAGTAAAGTATTTATTAAGAGGAAAAAGGAGTACAGTACATGTGGATAGACACATGGGCAGACTGAGAGAGAGAGAGAGTCACTGAGTTGCACCCTCACGGCAGTTTGATTTACTTTTCTGGGGCATTTCTTCCAGGACCCTTTGGCTAATCACTTTGATTTGCCTGGTTCACAGTCCATGCTTGGTATATCTCAGGATCCTACTACATGTGCATGCACTATCTCTTAGCCAAGAGCGAGTCTACCAAAAAGGCCTATGGGTAGAGCATCCCTTGACATCACTTCTCTTTGAACTCCAAAGAGCCTTTCTGCACCTGTGTGGTTAGGGAGGTCTCCTGATTTTGAGAATGAGAAATATGTGGTCTGGGCAGGGCCTGGCCTCCTCTGCTAACTGTCCTGCTCAACTTGGAGTTTCAGACCATAGGGGATGAATCTCCAATTGCTTTCCCTGGGGAGTGAATCTACCTCCTGCCTCACCACTAATTCCCAAATTCCTCGTTTCCGTTAGGGGAAACACACTGACTGAAACAGCCCACCCTGGCCAGGCACCATAGTAAAACCATTTGCCTGAGTTATATTATGACAGGAAGTCCTGGTAAGGAACATGAAACTAATAAACTGCCACCAATCGGAAGAGTTCAGGAAAGATCAAAATGAGATGCCATGTGTCCTACTACCTCCCCAAATCCTCCTTGCTGGCATCCATCTTGGCTGAGCAATGTGTGAGCCACCAAGGAAAGACCCAGAGTCAGAATGACGGGTCAGATACAACCTGGAAACTAATTCCATCACCATAAAACTCGAGACTGCTAGCCACAAGGCAGAGTAGTTCTCCTGGGTTCCCTTACTCTCCTGCTCTCCACCTGAGCACTCCTTCTCAATAAAGTCTCTTGCTTTGTCAGTACATGTGTCTCCTTGGACAATTCATTTCCGACTGAGTGTGAGAACAAGAGCTCCCTTTTAGGTGCTGGAAGGGGTCCCCCTTCCTGCAATATTTCCAATATTAACTTCATATTAGGACCCTTAAGTACCTTAGTAAATGCCCTATGCGTTCAGTACTTTTATTGAATCATTTGCCTGGAGAAGGAAATGGCAACCCACTCCAGTATTCTTGCCTGGAGAATTCCATGGAAGGAGGAGCCTGTGGCTACAGTCCATGGGTTGGCAAAGAGTCGGACACAACTGCACGACTTTCATTAACACAGAGTCAGACCACCAACCTCAAATGTGGGTCACAGTCTGTACATTCCCAGTGTCATGAGAATTTGTACACCTCAGGATAAAGACCAGATGCCACCTTCTTCCATTTTTGTTAAAGGTTCTGACACTTGGTAGTAAAAGTTCTTTCAGCATTCTCAAAGTCACAAGTTCTGCTACTTTTTCCTTCGCAATTCTTTCAATTCCCTTTCAATTAACAAGGCCATTAGGTCTAGCCTAATGCAACTGCTTCTTAGCTGATCTCCCTATACCCAGAATCTTTTCACTTTAAAATAGACTGCAGACTATAAAGTCAGACATATGTTTGGTTTATTTTTTCCATCTCACATTGCTATTTGAAGTCATTCAGTTGCTTTCCACTTGCTAACAATGTTTTCTAAGGGTGCATGATCTTTCATGAAACTTTTTTTCCCCCTAGTCATGTGTTTTGAGTCACAATGTAAATGTATCCTATCATTTGTTAATCATAGTTAAAACATAGTTTTATCATAGTTAAAAACAAAAAACTGAAAAATAATGTTCCAAAGAATAAGGTCTAAATTTCAAAACCGGATACTCAAAATCTATCACAATCTTATCCCTAACTGATCTGTTATAACCTACTATTCACTATTTGCTTCACGAAACCATTAACCCTCTCAAATCAATCTAATTGCCTTACCTTAAAATACACCCCATGCTTTGCAAACTATCTTTTTGCAGATATACCATAGGGATTTCACTAAGTATATAATAAAGGGAAAAAGACAAAATAGAGCCCTAAAAACAAGTCTATCAGAATTTTACCTAGATCAAATGCCTCCATGAAATTTTCTTTTATCACCCTAACAGAGAAGCATTGTTCATTTACCTAAAATTGTACACCTGTTCTTTTTACTGTTCTTATGGTGATTACGTAATGTCTTTTAATAGTTTGTTATCATCTTATAGTCATTCTTGTAATAAAGCACATTAAAAATTGGTATTGCACATTATATATTTCTTTAATACAATACTTAATGCTTCTAAGAAAGTCAAGAGAAATTTAACCAGCACCCAGTTGAAGGTATAAAACATGAAAGACAAAATTGAAGTACCCGTGCAGTTCTCTCCATCCCAACCCTTTTCTCTACTAGAGGTAACCATTATCCTAAATTCCCATGCATTTTTTTCTACTTTTATTACATATGCCACTATCTCTGCATTTTAAAACTTTATATTAACGACATCAAAATGCACACATTATATTTTGGTTTACTATACTCTACATTGCTTACTATATTTGTTCACGTCACAGCAAATAACTCCAGTTGATTTATTAACTGGGTTATAATATTCTTTTACATTAACTGATCACAGGATATTTATTTATTCTTTGATGGATAGTTTACTTGTAACTATTCACTCTTACAATGATGTAACAAACATTCTTGTACATATCTGTGTGTATAAGAGAGTTTCCTTATGGTAATACCTAGAAGTGGGATCTGCTCTAGCATAGGGTATGATCATTTTTGCCCTTTTCTGTGCATGCCAAGTTGCCTCAGTCATGTCCAACTCTTTGTGACCCCACGGACTGAAGCCCACCAAGCTCCTCTGTCCATGGGATTCTCCAGGCAAGAATAGTGGAGTGGGTTGCCATGCCCTTCCTGACTCAGGGATCGAACCTGCATCTCTTAAATCTCCTGAATTGGCAGGCGAGTTCTTTACCACTAGCACCACCTGAGAGGCCCATTAATACATGTTATCAAAATCAATTTCTAGTCTCTCTGGATTGTATTTTCACTATTTATCATATCTTCTATTGAACAAAAAATTTAACTTCTTAAAAAGTTACAGATATATTAATTTCTTAGAATTACAGTTCTATTTGTATTTTCTAATGGCTTTTGAGTCTGTTCTTTAAAGTTTTATTTTAGTAAAATGGAAAATTGTCCTTTTCAGCTACACTTTCAAGTTTATTGGCATAAAGTAGCTTATGGCAACTAGGGGAAGTCTTCTGAGCTTAACCTACAATTTTCATACTGTTGTTGGGGTTCTCAGTATGAAAATTCAAAAAATGAAGATCATGGCATCCAGTCCCATTACTTCATGGCAAATAGATGGGGAAACAATGGAAACAGTGATAGGCTTTATTTTCTTGGGCTCCAAAATCACTGCAGATGGTGACTGCAGTCATGAAATTAAAAAAATGCTTGCTCCCTAGAAGAAAAGCTATGACAAACCTAGACAGCATATTAAAAAACAGAGACACTACTTTGCTAGCAAATGTCCATCTAGTCAAAGCTACGGTTTTTTTCAGTAGCCATGTATGGACATGAGAGTTGGACCATAAAGAAAGCTGAACATTGAAGAGTTGATGTTTTTGAACTGTGGTGTTGGAGAAGACTCTTGGAGTCCCTTGGACTGCAAGGAGATCCAACCAATTCATCCTAAAGGACGTCAGTCCTGAATATTCACTGGAAGGACTGATGCTGAAGCTGAAGCTCCAATACATTGGCCACCTGATATGAAGAACTGACTCATTGGAAAAGACTCTGATGCTGGGAAAGATTGAAGGTAGGAGAAGAGGACGACAGAGGATGAGACGGTTGGATGGCATCACCGACTTAATGGATGTGCGTTTGAGCAAGCTCCAGGAGTTGGTGATGGACAAGGAAGCCTGGCATGCTACAGTCCATGGAGTTGCAAAGAGTCGGACATGACTGAGCAACTGAACTGAACTGGACTGAGCCTACAGTTAGATGCACGTAACTATTACAGGTCATTCTTGGCATAAATTCTTTTACCAGAATACAGGTCAGGATACACAGCACACTGGCAGGGCAATAACAGGCATTTTTCTTGAGTAGGAGTGGTCATCGTAACAGGCTACTAAGCCAAAAAAGAGCTAATCTCAGATCTGAAGGAACAAAATCACACTGGGTGGACAAAGGAGTAACTAATATTTCCCTTAATAATCTTACAGGCATAGCTTAAAGTCATTACACTCAGAGAAGTTTAAAGCTGTGATTTCCTACCAGGTATTAATAGTGTGTTTACAGCTCTCCCAGGCCAAAGTGATTTACTCATCAAATGTCATTTTTAATATAAGCAGCGATGCCTAGTATAAACAGAGCTCACATTCCAAAAGTCAGCTGTGGTGATTATTTGTAACTCCAAGGAAAAGAGCTAGGTAATCCTTGATTCTTAAATGTATTCCCTTATGTTTTTAAATGTGGCTATAGTAAAGAATCTGCCTGCCAATGTAGGACCTGCAGGAGATGTGGGTTTGATCCTTGGGCCTGGAAGATCCCCTGGAGGAGGAAATGGCAGCCTGTTCCAGTATTCTTGCCTGAAGAATCGTATGGACAGAGGAGCATGGCAGGCTACAGTCCATGGGAGAGCAGAATCAGACACAACTGAGCATGCTTATCTGCACATACCCTTTTCATTCCTAATTATTTATGGCTTTCTGCTTTTTTTGATCAGTTTTGCTTCATGTTTCTCTATTATTCTTTTCAAAGAAAAATCTTTTAATTTTATCTTTCTCTTAATTCCTCAATTTCTATTCTTTATTTCCTTCCTTTTACTTTGTTTACTCTTTCTCAAGCTGAATATTCAGTTATAAGTTTTCCTTTAAGTACCTCCTGAGCTTCACCTCACAAGCTCTAAAATATTATAATATTTCAATGCAATTGTAAAATATTTACAATACAATAATATCTTAAATTATCATGCCATTCTAAATAATTTCAATTTTCTATTGCAATTTTTATTTTGGACTCATTAATTTAGAACTGTTTTTAAATTTCCAAGGCTAAGAGAGGTTTGAGATTATTTTGCTGGGTTTGATTTCTAATTTTGTTGGATTGAGAATACAATTTGTGTAATACTGATTTTACTAAACTTCTGTTATGGCTTGCTTTGTGTCCTCATATGTGGTAAATTCTTACAAACATCACATACTTATATGAAAAATATATTCATTAAGTGTGGGAATCACTGTGCTAGTCTATTCATTAGCACATTGGATAATTATTAATTTTTAGTGAATTGTTAACATGATCGCATTGTTAATTGTTCAAGTCTTTTTTAGCCTTACTAATAATTTGTCTGCTTGAGCAATTATCTAGAGAAGGGTATTAAATCTCCCACTATAAGTACAGATTTGTTATTTTATTCTTACAATTCTGTCAGTTTTTGCTGTATATAGTTAATAGGTGCATACAAGTTTTCATTATATATTTCCTTTGGAGTTTTTGATCTTATAATTTGTAGTAGGCTGTTTCTAGTAAAGCCTTTTCCTTTGGATCTACTATCAGTATATTAACTTTCTTTTTATTAGTGTTTACCTCATGCATTTCTTTTACTTTTTACTTCTAATCTCTGTGTCCTAATGTGTCAAGTATGTCTCTCCTAAGTAAAATGGAGATGAATTTTTGTAAAATAGAGATGAATTTTTAAAAACCTGACATTGTTTTTAATCTGATAAGATTAGTACATTTTACATTTCTGAAAACTAACATTTGAGTATATTTCTATCATCTTATTTTGTACTTAATATTTTTACTTTATTCTTTCTTAGAACTTCCTTGGCTTTTTCTACCTTCTGTTCACAAAGTTGTTTTTTTTAAAAATTTAATTAATTAATTTTTGACTGTGCTGGGTCCTCGTTGCTGTGCGGGCTTTTCTCTACTTGTGGTGGTGGTGGGGACTACTCTCTAGTTGCGGTGTCTCCTCTTGTTGCAGAGCACAGGCTCAGTAGTTGTGGCTCATGGCCTTGATTGCCCCGTGGATGTGGGATATTCCCAGACCAGGGATTGAAGCCACGTCCCAGCATTGGCAGGGGGATTCTTTACCACTAAGACACCAGGGAGGCCTGACAAAGTAAATAATGAGGGAAATAGAGAATATCTATAAAACATGGGAAAAGTATGTTTAGCTCTTAATTTTAGTGAGTGGTTAATTACAGCAACCAATTTATTAATGTAAGATGAATCTTGCAAAAACTGACAGATACATGTTAAATACTTCAAAGTAGGTTGGTGAATTTGTCTATTTCTCCTACAGTTCTGTCAATTGTTATACTTACTGATATTTTTAGCCTGTCTTAACACATATATTTAGAAATGTATCTTTCTAGTAGTGAAACTTTTATACTTATGTAGTAACTTGTCTTTATCTCTAATACAGCTTTTTCCTTAAAGATTATGTGAAATTAAGTTTTTCAAACGAGAAATATATACGTACATATGTATAATCTGACAGTATCATTCTTTTAGTAATTCCACATCCATTTCTGCATGAAAGTGAATTTGCTCAGTCGTGTCTGACTCTTTGTGACCCCATGGGCTGTAGCCAGCCAGGCTCCTCCATCCATGGGATTTTCCAGGCAAGAATACTGGAGTGGGTTGCCAGTTTCTTCTCCAGGGGATCTTCCTGACCCAGGAATTGAACTCAGGTCTTCCACATTGCAGGCAGAATCTTTACCCTCTGAGTCTATTTTATCACAGCCGAAGCTTAATAAAGATCTAAATATCCAACTCTTCCTTATGAGGATTAGAGGAAACAACATTTAATTCCAATTACTTATCTCCCTTCTTTGTTCCTTTGGGGTCCCAGCCCTAAGATATTCATTTGGTCAGTTCTTGGATTTTGATCCCTTGGGAACTCATAAAAGGCAAAGGTCCAACTCTATTTAGCAAATGTCTTCAAGGTGAAAGCTGGCTGCAGTGTTTTGCTTACTTGATTTAGGTTATTTTTCATTCTTTTTTAAGGCTTGAATTTCCCTCTTTTTTTCACCAACTCATGGAAAGAATTAAATATAAAAAGTTTTTACCCAGTGTTTTTAATGGAAAGTTGGTGTTAGTACTTAGTTAACTACACTGCCAGATATAAAATTCATCTCCTATATTTTTTTACTCTGCTCTATTCACTTTCCTTATACTGGTTTGGAGTTCATCTTTCAGTGTCATATCCTTATGCATTTTAATATTGTTCTAACAGAACTGGACCTAATAGAAGCAGAAGATATTAAGAAGAGGTGGCAAGAATACACAGAAGAACTGCACAAAAAAGATCTCCATGACCCAGATAACCATGATGATGTGGTCACTCACCTAGGCCAGACATCCTGGAGTGTGAAGTCAAGTGGACCTTAGGAAGCATTGCTAAGAACAAAGTTAGTGGAGGTGATGAAATTCCAACTGAGCTATTTCAAATCTAAAAGATGATGCTGTAAAAGTGCTGCACTCAATATGCCAACAAATTTGGAAAACTCAGCAGTGGCCACAGGATCAGAAAAGGTCAGTTTTCATTCCAATCCCAAAGAAAAGCAATGCCAAAGAATGTTCAAACTACCACACAATTGCACTCATCTTACATGCTAGCAAAGTAATGCTGAAAATTCTCCAAGAGAGGCTTCAACAGTACTTGAACTGAGAACTTTCAGATGTTCAAGCTGGATTTAGAAAAGACAGAGGAACCAGAGATCAAATTGCCAACATCTGCTGGATCATCAAAAGAGCAAGAAAGTTCCAGAAAAACTGTGTAGATCACAGCAAATTGTGGAAAATTCTTAAAGAAATGGGAATACCAGACTACCTTACATGCCTCCTGAGAAACCTGTATGCAGATTAAGAACCAACAGTTAGAAATGGATATAGAACAACAGACTGGTTTCAAACCGGGAAAGGAGTATGTCAAGGCTGTATAGTGTCACCAATTATTTAACTTATATGCAGAGGATATCATGTGAATTGACGAGCTGGATGAAGCACAAGCTGGAATCAAGACTGCCAGGAGAAATATCAATAACCTCAGATATGCAGATGACACCACCATTATGGCAGAAATTGTAGAGGAACTAAAGAGCCTTTTTGTGAAAGTGAAAGAAAAGAGTGAAAAAGTTGGCTTAAAACTCAGCATTCAGAAAACTAAGCTCTTGGTATCTGTTCCCATCACTTCATGGCAAATAGATGGGGAAACAATGGAGACAGTGATAGACTTTATTTTCTTGGTCTCCAAAATCACTGCAGATGGTGACTGCAGTCATGAAATTAAAAGATGCTTGCTCCTTGGAAGAAAACTTATGACCAACCTAGACAGCATGTTAAAAAGCAGAGACATTACTTTCATGACAAAAGTCCATATAGTCAAAGTTATAGATTTTCCATTGGTCATGTATGGATGTAAGAGCTGGACCATAAAGAAAGCTGAGTGCTGAAGAATTGATGCTTTAGAACTGTGGTGCTGGAGAAGACTCTTGAGAGTCCTCTGGACTACAAGGAGATCAAACCAGTCAATCCTAAAAGAAATCAGTCCTGAATATTCATTGGCAGGACTGATGCTGAAGCTGAAGCTCCAACACTTTGGGTACCTGATGTGAAGAGCTCACTCATTGGAAAAGACCCTGATGCTGGGAACTATTGAAGGCAGGAGGGGAAGGGGATGACAGTGGATGAGATAGTTGGCTGGCATCACCAACTTGATGGATATGAATTTGAGCAAGCTCCAAGAATTGGTGATGGACAGGGAAGCCTGGTGTGCTGCAGTCCATGGGGTCACAGTATCGGAGACAACTGAGCAACTGAGCTGATACTGGTTGGAAATCACACATTAATTACAGTTTTATATTTTTAATGGATATACCTAAACTTTTACTATAGAAAAGTGACAAAAACTAAAATTGGTCAATAGATGTTCCTCTCAAATAATACAAGGAATATAAGACTCCTAAGGGAGTCTTAAATTATTAATTATTCAGTATTTTTATTATTCAGTGTTCCAGTCCTACTTTAATTTTTCCTTTTTAGAGAACTTTTTATTTTGAAATAATGATAGATTAAAAAAGAAGTTGTAGTGATAATATAGGGAGGTCCCATGTACCTTTTATTCAGTATCCACCAATGTTACATCATAAATAACTCTAGCAAACTGCAAACACAGGAGATTTACATTGGTTTATCTGTGTATACTTCTCTGTCATTTTATTACATATGTAGATTCATGTAACCATGACTGCAATCAAAATACAGAATGTTCCATCATCACAAAGTTCTCTTTCATGCTATTCTTTTATAGTCACTCCAGTCCTCTCTGCCCACCCTTAACTTCTGGCAATCATGAATATGCTTTCCTTGACTACAGTTTTATCATTTTCAAGATGCATAAATGGAATCACACTTTATATGATCTTTTGAGATTTTTTTTTTTTACTCAGAATAATGCCATTCTTTCTTCAAGGATCATTCTACTGTTATATGAAGTAGTACTCTTTACTATTTTTTCCATAGTCTATAAGTATATAAACACTTTCACCTATCTGTTTTGAAAATTTATTTATTACGCTCATTCTTAAATAATAGCCTAGATAAGATTACGTATCAGTGATGGGTCAGTCAGGAAAAGAGAAACTATTCCAGATATTTAAAGTTAAAAAAGTTTTTATAGGGCTTCCCTGGTTCAGTGGTAAAGAATCTGCCTACCAGTGCAGAAAACATGGGTTTGATCCCTGATCTGGGAAGATTCCATATGCTGAGGTGCAACTAAGCCCATGTGCTGCAACTAATGAGCCTGTGCTCCAGAGCCTGGGAATCACAACTAGTGAGCCCACATGTTGCAGCTACTGAAACCCGCATAACCTACAGCCTGTGCTCAGCAACAACAGAAGCTATCACAATGAGAAGTCCATTCATCACGAGTAGCCCCCACTTGCTTCAACTAGAGAAAAGCCCGTGCAGCAACACAGACCCAACACAGCCATAAAAAATAAATAAATAAAAATTTAAAATCTTTATTACAGAAACTTAGCTGTTTGCAAAACTGTTGGGAAAACTCTCAATAACTTCATGATCAAATATTCTTTCTTTTGTTCTTCCATGGTCTCTACCTGGAACTCCTATTATGTTGGACCTTCTGATTTTATTTGCCATGTCAATGAATCTCCATTTCATTATTTCTATCTCTATAATTCTGTACTCCCTTTAGGGTAATTTTCTCAGATCTCTCTTCCAGTTGTCAATTCTTTCTTCACTGGCCAATTTTTTTTTCATCTTTAAATATTATACTTTAATATTTTGGTATTTTGTTGAAAATGTTTTGTTCTTTTTTATTTATATTCCCCATTGAATTACCTGAAGTTAATAGAGATTAACCCTAGGGTATAATTAGGTCTACTGACTCTTACTCATATTGGATATATCTTTGCACATTTTGTAACTTTTGGAAAGTGTTGAGCAGTGCATTCTCTGAGGAAATACAGTGTAGCCTGGGTTGAAGGTGTTTCTTTCTAGAATACCTTTTATCTAAGTTTCTTGTAAGGCACCTAGGCAGTATTTATGTTCGATTACTATTTTTATGTTGATTTCTCAACATATGGATTGTAAGGAGTGTAAATTTAGACCTCAAATCTAAAAAATGGTATGACTATTGGTTAGAAATTCTCAGGGAAGCTTTTTAATTCATTTAGATACACAGTCCATGTTGAGATAAAAATCTTGTGGCTGCCTACACAGGAGAGCAGATTAGAAAAAAAAATTCTATCCTCTGATAAAAGTTGTAGGGTTGAAAAAAAAAAACAAGCCCTAGGGTTGCCACACTTGACTGGCTATTAAACCTGTATCTGTGGGCCAGGACATTCCCCCACTCCTAAACCACTCCCATGGTAGCCCATGTTACTACTCAAACTTAAAATCCATTTTTAGGTCTTGAGGATTCTTCTTTCTGACAAGCACAGCTATAGACTCAAAATGCTATTTGTTGCAGTTTGGCTACCACTTCTGCATGTTGGCTAGTGGGAGAATTTTCAACTTAATACTAGATTGCCAGTACAGGAATTCTCTTATAAATCTTTTTATTCTTCACATACTCCTGAGCACAGTGGCTGGCAGAGAGCAGTGCAAATAAATGTGTCAATGAGAGATTAAATGAATGAATGATTATTTTTATCAGTATTCCTTTTTTTCATTAATTCTTTTCATTGAACTTTTATTTCTCAAATCCCTCATTAAAAATTGTTGATTTGTTTTATGGACTTCATTTAATATAATTTTCTCACTTTGACTACTACAGTAGTCATGGTAATCCACTCTTTGATTTCCTTCTCCTTTCTTTTTGCCTCATATAAAATTGCCAGTCATCTTTTTAATCTGAAACTCTTGCCATGTCATTTTACTGCCAATGGACTTGCAAATATCTTATTTTTATTGTTTTTTAACATCTTAAACTCTCCTTTCAACAGTTATACTCAACTATACTTTCCACTAAATAAGGCTGTGTCAAATGTGTCATAAAGTTGTGTCATTTGGTCCTATTATATTATGCTTTATTCTTGGTATCTCATTAACTTGAGAAAGATTTTACATAAGGCTTTTAGTTTCCAAAAGTAAATGTAGAAATTATTCCATATATCCCTCTTTCATCATATTCCATGTTTGTATGCATTAAGGATATACCACATATTTTCCAAAACATACATTTTAACTATGGAATGATTTTCTTTCAACTTATATGTGTATAAAGTTATATTCACATAAATCTTTCCCCCTTTACACCTTGCTCAACCCTGAATGTTATATACCACTGTTTATCTTCAGTGAAATCTCTGCAAAACTTAGTAGAATGTCAAGAATTCAATGGACATTAACAAATATTCATTCGTTGCCAATCATGATGATGTTACACAGGCTTTTTGAAAGTGATTTTCAGAAATCATCAGCTATTCTTTCCCACAGATTAAGAAATCTTTCCCCAGAAGAGATGATTGCCTATCAATCAGAGAAGAAACAAAAATACAGTGAAAACAAGTGAGATCAAATTGTCATTTAATTTTTAAGCTAAAGATCCACAGTAATATAACATTAGGAACTATGAACATTAGGATAAATAAAACTGTATGGAAACTCCAGTTAGTGACATAGAATTATACATGGCTTAAAATTTTTCCATATACTGTGGTTTGCACTATTAATTTCTGACTTTTGGTTTGAAATACACTAGCATCCAAGCACTGGGACAGAGTTACAGTTATATCAATGGACATTCTATGAACATCAGTAGTAAAGATACAATGCCACTGCAGTAAGCTGATTAGCAATGCTAATGTGCACACAACACAGTCATATAATTAGAAAGCGTTTTACTCACAGTGATGTTGAGGTTATGGGGTTAGGACAGTTTCCATTTCAAAAGACAGGAGAATCTAGGCTCCCATACCAGGGAAGAAAGTAAACCATCTAATTTAAGCTGTTGAAAATATGATGGTTTATTTAAATAAATACAACTTTATTTAAAAGTATTTCACTCTCCTTGTGAAAACTAAAGTAGATTATAAATTAGTTCTTCCCCAGCTAAAGGAGATTTTAAAAAGAGAGAAAGGAAAGAAGTAGAACCTCACTAGGCAGGACAGCTAAAGAATCTCTGGCACATAAGACTACCTTAGCACAACTAGGTTGTCACCTATTATTCACTTAAGAGAAAGTGGAGCTTAATAAGAGAAAAAAATCATAAAAATGTTCACTTCTCCTGAAATGGAAAGATGTACAGGGAGATGGGGAGGTGGAGAAGAAGAGGAGAGAAGGTAGTCAGTAACAAAGAGTTGGTTATAATGATGAGAATCCATTTCTCTTGTGAAATTTCCTTTTCTATACTCTTTCTCAGCTACAGTGATCTAGGTTTCATTTCAGTTCAGTTCAGTCGCTCAGTCGTGTCCGACTCTTTGCAACCCCATGAACTGCAGCACGCCAGGCCTCCCTGTCCATCACCAACTGCTGGAATCTACCCAAACCCATATCCATTGAGTTGGTGATGCCATCCAACCATCTCATCCTCTGTCGTCCCCTTCTCCTCCTGCCCCCAACCTCTCCCAGCATCAGGGTCTTTTCGAATGAGTCAGCTCTTCGCATCAGATGGCCAAAATACTGGAGTTTCAGCTTGAACATCAGTCCATCCAAGGAACACCCAGGACTGATCTCCTTTAGGATGGACTGGTTGGATCTCCTTGCAGTCCAAGGAACTCTCAAGAGTCTTCTCCAACACCACATCAATTCAAAAGCATCAATTCTTCGGTGCTCAGCTTTCTTTATAGTCCAACTCTCACATCCATACATGACTACTGGAAAAACCATAGCCTTGACTAGACAGACCTTTGTTGACAAAGTAATGTCTCTGCTTTTTACTATGCTGTCTAGGTTGGTCATAACTCTCCTTCCAAGGAGTAAGCGTCTTTTAATTTCATGGCTGCAATCACCTTCTGCAGTGATTTTGGAACCAAAAAAAATAGTCAGCCACTGTTTCCACTGTTTCCCCATCTATTTGCCATGAAGTGATGGGACTGGATGCCATTGTCTTAGTTTTCTTAATGTTGAGCTTTAAGCCAACTTCTTCACTCTCCTCTTTCACTTTCATCAAGAGGCTCTTTAGTTCTCCTTCACTTCCTGCCATAAGGGTGGTGTCATTGCCTATCTGAGGTTATTGATATTTCTCTCAGCAATCTTGATTCCAGCTTGTGATTCCTCCAGTCCAGCATTTCTCATGATGTACTCTGCATATAAGTTAAATAAGCAGGGTGACAATAAACAGCCTTGACGTACTCCTTTTCCTATTTGGAACCAGTCCGTTGTTCCATGTCCAGTTCTAACTGTTGCTTCCTGACCTGCATACAGGTTTCTCAAGAGGCAGATCAGGTGGTCTGGTATTTCCATCTCCTTCAGAATTTTCCACAGTTTATTGTGATCCACACAGTCAAAGGCTTTGGCATATACAATAAAGCAGAAATAGATGTTTTTCTGAAACTCTCTTGCTTTTTCGATGATCCAGCTGATGTTGGCAATTGGATCTCTGGTTCCTCCACCTTTTCTAAAACCAGCTTGAACATCTAGAAGTTCACAGTTCACATATTGCTGAAGCCTGGCTTGGAGAATTTTGAGCATTACTTTACTAGCGTGTGAGATGAGTGCAATTGTGTGGTAATTTGAACATTCTTTAGCATTGCCTTTCTTTGGGATTAGAATGAAAACTGACCTTTTCCAGTCCTGTGGCCACTGCTGAGTTTTCCAAATTTGCTGACATATTGAGTGCAGCGCTTTCACAGCATCACCTTTTAGGATTTGAAATAGTTCAACTGGAATTCCATCACCTCCATTAGTTGTGTTCATAGTGATGCTTCCTAAGGCCCACTTGACTTCACATTCCAGGATGTCTGGCTCTAGGTGAGTGATCACATCATCGTGATTATCTGGGTCATGGAGATCTTTTTTGTATAGTTCTTCTGTGTATTTTTGCCACCTCTTCTTAATATCTTTTGCTTCTGTTAGGTCCATACCATTTCTGTCCTTTATTGAGCCTATCTTTTCATGAAATGTTCCCTTGGTATCTGTAATTTTCTTGAAGAGATCTCTAGTCTTTCCCATTCTACTGTTTTCCTCTATTTCTTTGCACTGATCACTGAGGAATGTTTTCTTATTTCTCCTTGCTATTCTTTGGAACTCTGCATTCAAATGGGTATATCTTTCCTTTTCTCCTTTGCTTTTCACTTCCTTTCTTTTCACAGCTATTTGTAAGGCCTCCTCAGACAGCCATTTTGCTTTTTTTGCATTTCTTTTTCTTGGGGATGGTCTTGATTTCTGTCTCCTGTGCATTGTCATGAACCTCCGTCCATAGTTTATCAGGCACTCTGTCTATCAGATCTAGTCCCTTAAATCTATTTCTCACTTCCACTGTATAGTCACAAGGGATTTGATTTAGGTCATACCAGAATGGTCTAGTGGTTTTCCCCACTTTCTTCAATTTAAGTCTGAATTTGGCAATAAGGAGTTCATGATCTGAGACACATAGTGTTTTTGCCTACTATATAAAGTTTCTCCATTTTTGGCTGCAAAGAATATAATTAATCTGATTTTGGTGTTGACTATCTGGTGATGTCCATGTGTAGAGCCTTCTCTTGTATTGTTGGAAGAGGATGTTTACGATGACCAGTGCATTCTCTTGGCAGAACTCTATTAGCCTTTGCCTTGCTTCATTCTGTACTCCAAGACCAAATCTGCCTGTTACTCCAGGTGTTTCTTGATTTAGGTTTGGAGGTCCATAATTAGCCAAGAGATAAAGTTATCTTTGCTTTCTATGAAGAAGTTGTTAGCTGATCACTGAGAATATTTGCAGATGATTCCCACTGTCTCAAAATTTAGGTGTATATACACTTATCAGTCCTGGGTGTTCATTGGAAGGACTGATGTTGAAGTTGAAACTCCAATACTTTGGCCACCTGATGCGAAAAGGTGACTCATTTGAAAAGACCCTGATGCTGGGAAAGATTGAGGGCAGGACGAGAAGGGGATAACAGAAGATGAGGTGGTTGGATGGTAATACTGACTCAATGGACATAGGTTTGGGTAGACTCTGGCAGTTGGTGATGGATAGGGAGGCCTGGCATGCTGCAGTTCATGGGGTCGCTAAGAGTCGGACATGACTGAGCGACTGAACTGAACTGACACTTAGTTTAAAGACAAGCTAGTTTCTTTCTGACATGATTTATCACAAGTGGAGTATATCACCCTCAACGTGATACTTGATGGTGGGATAAAGATGTGTAGCCACTCTGCTTTAAGAGTAAGAAATTGGATCATTTAAGACTTGTGATATTTGCATGTTATATTCATGCCCTGAAATGAAAAGCATTTTTACAAATCCTTGCACTACAAGGAAAATGTCAAGAATAGCTTTAAATAACATTCCTAGAGACAAAAGGAAGCCCAAAGTATCTGATCTTCAGGACTAAGGACACACACACACACACACACACACACACACACACACCCCTCCTGCTTCCTTAGAGAGCTATTTCTATTTTCATAATATGGTTAAGTTAGGATTACCTAAAGAATAAAATTGAAAGGATTTATCATTTAACACTTCAATGGAGTCACTAATAAGAATTATATTGAAGTAGGTCATGCCAAGATCCACCTTGTAACTACAACAAGAGATCAGCAAACATTACAAACACAACAGTGACAAAAAGCCCACAATTAATAATACCAGTATATGTGGCCAGTCTACTGAGAATCAAAAGAGTTGACTTGCAACCCAGACATACAATTACAATCTTACTAGTATCTCAGTTAACCATCTATAAAATAAATAGATGGTTCATATCATAATGGTTAAAGTAATCATTTTAACAATAAAGTAAAAATTTGCTTTTCCCTTTTCCATAATACAAAATATATCAAAGTTAGAGAAATATGAATTCAGACTGGGGACAGGAAACAAAGGAAATTTCTCTTATCTAAATGTAGTATAGAAATAATTTCCTAACTTGCAAATTTCTGGATTTCATGGAACATATCTTTCCTACCCTTTGGAAAATGTTTTCTATGTCATTCATATAGAAGACATAATAAAGTTTTAATTAATATGAACAACAAAATAGTTTTTAAAACCTGAAAAAACATTATTTATCAGGTCTTCTTAATTGACCTGTACATACATGCCTTAAACTAATTTGTGAGGGAAAAATGTCTTATAAGGCTATACTATTCTTTGATGAGAGAAGAAATATTATAAATATGATTTTCCCTAAAGGAATAAGAGTAGGCAATGCTTTTATTTAAAAAATTTTGTTTACAAACAAAGCATAGATGTTAGAGGTTCTTGTTTTCTAACTTCACATCAGAAGTTCTTCATTTATGATTCTTAAAACTGGAAACTGGACATGTGCTTATGGTTGTCTCGGGAAGTCACCTATCCCTGATTTTTGGCTAATGTTTCTGGTGCGTTCCTGTTTGGAAGGGTTAGCACATTTTGGTTATCACACATTATACTGGCCTAAAACTATAGCCAAGATAATAACTTGTCCATCAATTTTCTAACATTAGATTACTCAAATTTGTCCAACCACTTGTGATTAAAAGAGTATAGGTGTGAGGGATGAGGGAGGGATTCTCAGGGTCAATGATACTATACTATTTCTAAAAATTGTTGTTTCACATTTAGCAATAGCCCCTAAACATGCTAAGAGGAAAAAAAGATACAAAGACAGTGAGATTTGTTATCCAAAAGTCAAAATGCAGGCTTAGATGTTTAAATAGAATGTTCAGGAAAGCTCTTTATAGTTTTTTTTTCGGCATTCTTATGATAAGACTTGTTCCTTGCTATGTCCCTATTCTAACAGCTTTGACTCCATTTTTCTGAGTGAATGAAAACTACTGAAATTCCTGTTTTCCCTTAAGTTTAAGACTTGCCTTTAATTGTGGGACATGATAAGTCTTCTGGTTGACTGAAAATATACTTTATCTTCACTCAATTCTTAGTAGTGGAAAGGAGGAAGCACAATTGGATACTTTTGTGCATTTAATATCATAATAATGAAAAAAATCATGAATATGACTAAATCATATAGTGAAAAAGAATAAAATATGTAAAAAGATAGCTATTAATATATTATTTAGATACACATTACCCTTTATATATTTCCTAATCTTGATCTTTTCAATAACTCTGTCATTTAAGCAGGGTAAGAAGTACTATTCTCATAATACAGGTTAGAGACAGAAAATACTTTTGACTGCCCCAAAGTCTCAGAACTATTAAGTTGGCTGAGTCAAGACTTGAACTGGTCAGAGATCATTTCAGTGTGCTTCACTGTGATAAAATTATAAGCACAATTAGACATGTTTAATAAAGAGTCAATTTCCCCAATTATATGTTTCAATAACAATTTTTAGTAGTATCTGTATTATTTTTATAGTAAGTACACATATTTGTATGTATTTGTATACAAATATATTTGTATACAACAAGTGAACTTCAGAGGAAAAAAACATTGTTATTAGCAAAGTTTGTAACATAAACACTGAGCAAATGATGAACAAAATCTCATTCAACTAATAAGAATTATTAAATAATTTAAGAGCACTGAGATTAAACATATTTAAAAATTGATTGATAGGGAGAGACAGACTAGAAAATACGTTGATTTCTTTGTCTGAATTGAGATATGTAATTTCTCTTAAGGTCAAGAGAGAAAGTAGTTTTTGTAGAGAGCATTATAGGTTCACCCCTAGGGGGCCTGATGAGACCTAATTTATGATATTCACATCATCTCTCTTTTGTCATCTGCACATCAGCAGCATCAGCTTCCAGTTTTTCTACCAAAGGCCCTCTGAAGAGTTCTGTGAATTTCCCACTTTAATATTACTTTTTCTAACATCTGACTATTAAATAAAAGGCACAAGTATAGCTACAGCCTAACCAAGCCCAGCAAAACTCAGAGGCCAAGGGATCCCCAGGAAACCAAACTGGAAGCAGTAATGAAAATAGCATATATGTATCTGGATAATGTTTTAGAGATTTTTCTCATGTATGTAAAATTTATTAAAGATTATTTAGAGCCTTTAGAAAACACTGCATTCACTTACAACATCTAGTTTTTATTTAATCCATATACTGAATTAAGAATTTGATCGTGTCCTTCTAGAAATATTACCATTAACTTTCTGGTGTTTAGTAATATATAATACAGTTGGCTGGTTATTCAAGGCCCCTTGATTTTTAATACCCCTTCCTAAGTTTTAGACAAAGAAAGACGTGGCAAAATTTTAAATTGAGGAAGCCTGTAAGAGGGGTTTTGGAAAAGAGATAAAATCACATGGATAAAACAATCTATCAAAAACTTCCAGTCTACTATTCTTTTTTTTGCCTGGCTTTACTACCTTCTCACTGAGGTATGGATGGGTAGAGATATTGACTGCCAAGATAGACTTAATAAGCTAGAGATTAAAAGAAATGCGTAATGGTATTTCCCAACACACAGCTCTTCTTCTTCTTTTTTTTTTTTTTTTTAAATATTATTTTATTAGTTGGAGGCCAATCACTTTACAACATTTCAGTGGGTTTTGTCATACATTGACATGAATCAGCCATATAGTTACAAGTATTCCCCATCCCGATCCCCCCTCCCACCTCCCTCCCCACCCGACTCCTCAGGGTCCTCCCAGTGCACCAGGCCCGAGCACCTGACTCATGTATCCCACCTGGGCTGGTGGTCCGTTTCACCATAGATAATATACATGCTGTTCTTTCAAAACATCCCACCCTCACGTTCTCCCCCAGAGTTAGCTCTTCTTCTTCTTGTCTAATATTTATTTACTTATTTGGCTGTGCCGGATCTTTGTCAAGGCATACGGGATCTTTTAATTGTGACCTGTGGGGAATCTTTAGTTGCAGCATGTGAACTCTTAGTTGCAGCATGTGGGATCTAGTTTCCTAACCAGTGATCGAACTCAGGCCCCCTGCACTGGGAATGTGGAGTTTTAGCCACTGGACCACCAAGGAAGTCCCAATAATTCAGCTCTTTTATTCTTTTTTGCCACACACACACATACACAAAATCATAAATTGAACAAGTGTAATAATAAAAAAGTTACTGTTGCCTTCCAGAATGATAATTTATTCTATGGGACTTCCCACACCCATGCATGAAATTCAGGGCAGATTTCATGTTTCTGTTCATTGACAAGTATTAAAAATATGTAACAATTAATACATCTAGTCTAGTCTGGTAATAAAAACTTTAAATTTCAATGTTAGAGCTACTTTCCCTTCCCAGTTCAGTCCTGCTTGTATGCTTGCAGTGGTAAAGAGGATGTCTGACTCTCACTTGCAGATCTTTTGACTTGGGTGAAGCTCTCTTTCTGCTTACTTTTACTGCCAAAATGGGCAATTTGCTTCACTTATTGGAATCACTGGGCTCCTCTCCAGATGTTCTATGGATCTAAGACAACCTTGGATCATCTCTCTTGTGCATATGGCCAACCTCTGATCCATGACATATACTTCATTTACTCCAAAAAAACCTGAAAATGTAGGTTACTTAACACAGCTACCTCTTCATTACTTCACTTTTAAAGCAGCTGACAAATCAATATCAGGATCTAGATTTTTCAGGCACTAGTCAGATAGCAGTTCTGAATATGCAGGGGTCAGTTATTTAGCTTTCCAGGTCATCTCCACAGAGCTTCTCTCTTGGATTCAGATGAAAGGAGATGCATTTTTACTCCTCCTCCCTGCACGTGTGATGGGACACTCAACACACTAGCTCTCTCTGAAAATCTTCCATTTCTTAATTTCCAACCTCCCAATTTTTTTTATATCCATGACATGGTTAAGTGGCTTAAGAATCACATAATTGGCTTTCTCCCTTCTCTTCACATAAAAACTGGAGGGTGGTGCCTTATCTTACTCTCACATCTTTTCTTAAGACTCAGCTAAAACAAACAGGGATAGTCCCATTTTAAGATCTTGTTACAGAGAATTCCAAACTACATGAAATTTAGGCAGCAAGGAAAAATAATTCTTTTTCACCAAATAAGAAACAGCAAATACTAGCAGCTGATTTGAAAATTATGATAGCTGAAGTAAGATTACTAAATTAGCAGTGTTTACCTACCACCATGCTTTCATTTGCCAACCATATGCTCATCTTCAAAACAATTAAAAATGTAGAGTTACTGGTGATTTTCATGTATCAAGAACAAACAATGGCTCAAATTCTAGGAAAACAGACATGCAATTCTGTGCTCCAAGTTGCTAACCATATTTCCACTGAACATTGAATCTAAGAAATAAATAAGAGCCCAAGGATAGAAAAATGTCCTCTCTTTCGGCTACATTATCTAAGGGAACTTATAAGCTCTTAAGAAATAATTGACATTATAGAGGTCAATAGATATTTTTCATCAAAGAAAATATTGGCTCTAAAACCCCCCCTTCCCAATAAATTGACTCTATGTAGAATGAATAATCACGAGCTGAGTTTAAACCAACAGTCTTTTAATATAGAGTAAAATTTTAAATGGACTCTGTTGAGTTTAAAATTTTTCTCAAGAACATTCAATGATGCTTGAAGATAATCAAGCTCCTGTAGTATTTGGGTTTAAAATGATTTCTGGAACATCAGAAATCTTACTATTTCAAATGTAACCTTCTATTTTTCTGAACAACTGAGATATAATATCCATACCACTATGGAATGTTTCCTTTACAATTTGCCATTTTAATGAATCTTTGGCCTTTTAATATTTTACCTTTTCTTTTACCATTACCTGTTTTAAGACTGGTTTAATTAGCTTGAAAGTTTTAAGTATTTGTGCAGGGTTATCTAAGATGAAAGAGTAATGTCTAGGAATAAAAATAATAAAAGCTACACTTCAATAAATTTCACCAAAACCCAGAAAGAATATAATGTATAATGATATCCTTCCAGAAATGGCTTTTCAGCACCTGTTTTTGGTTGCTGATTATCTTATAGACTTAGATAAAGAACTGGATGAGCTATATAACTTGGGTTCACAGAGAGCATGTTAAAGCTAAGAGCATTAACTTAAAACTCTTGGCAGAAGTCAAACCTTTAATCATGATTTGAATATAGATTTTCATATCTAATTTCATGAAGGCTCTTTAAAAATTTTTTTCCAGCCCCACAGCCTAATATTACTTTGTTTCTATATGCACTTTCACAGCCCATGGCTTTTGGCAAGGATAATGACAGGCAAACATTTATAAGCCATAGCTTTGTCATAAATCTGATCCAATCAAATGATCAGCAGTCACATTCTTATGGCTAGTTTTCTGTTTCTTTTGAAAGGCATTGGCAACTTTCATTTTGTTTGAGCCATAAATTCAACCAGCCAATTTCCTAGAGCAAACTGAGGTTCCAGTGCCCAGTGGAAAGCTGAAGGAATCTAACATTGCTTCCTTTCCTTCTTCACTCCTCTCTTATGTACGTATGTATATGTATGTATGTTTGCCTGTGCATAATGTAATGAAAACATTATTTTTGCAGCTTTTGGCCTGAATGCTTGTCACTCTATTTGCTATAATTCGATTTACCCCCTTACGAAAAGATAGATGTTTTAAGTTGCAATTTCTGCCTCTTTAAAATCTTCATGCAGCCAAGCTTAGCTAATAAAAAATGTTGATTAATGTAGCCAAATATTAATACCAACTCCCACCTCAAGCCTGCCCTACTTGGCACACTATCATCAGATTGGTCTGTAGAAGAGAAGGAAATAACAGTAAGATTGGGAGGGATGGAGATGGAGTAAATCAGTAATAAAAAGTAATTACATAAAAATGCTAAAGATATAACATCTGTTTTTTTGCTTAACCCACTGAGCTTGACAGTTCCAGATTTATGTTATTGTCCATGTTTAAACAGATATAGAGAAGGGAAAGGGAAAAGACTGTTTATGTGAGATTATTAAATATTGCAGGAAAAATAAGAGTCGTTATTACACTGGTAAGGAAAAGAGAAACTCAGTGAAATTTCTTTCCACAGATTTGCCTTTGTGATCTGCAAGGTGCTGTTCCCCTGCTTACATCCCGTTACCCTGGCAACATACTCCTGTAAAATAAAGATTATTAAAGCGCATATGATTATTTTGCTGCTGAGTGAATAAGACAAGCCGCTTCTGAAATGCCTTATCAGAGAAATTCAATTTTAGGCCAAATTGTGTTTTTGCTTCCTTCTAGCTTTCTCTTCCCTCCCCCACTCTTCAAATAAAACCATCATCTCCACAGTTACTACATGATTTTTGTTACTTATTCACACACTTAGTATTCTGAATTAGCTTTATTTTATTTTAACTTCAGAAAAGAATTTCCCCCGATTTCTCAGCTATTTACCATCTGTTTGCAAATCAAAATTAGAAGGCAGTGTGTACATGCCTCGATTTTATTATGTAGCAGTATTAGGAATATTGGTTTCTATAGCAAATATAGGTGCATGTATCATTTATGGAGTATGCAATATTTGACCAAAGAAGGATGCAGAGAGCACAGGGTGCTGTTCTAACCGCTGTGTAACCAGCAGTGCCAGTTGTCCTTGTCCTTAGTCTAGAGTCTTGTGCTTCCCCGTCTGACACTGCCCTAAGGTGATGTTATAGAGACGGCTAGCTTTATGGCTGCTTTGACAGCTGGTCGCCGCTTTGTTGTCCAATACTTCTGCATTTGCTTCTCAGTTATTGAAGAAAACAGGGGAAAGATCCCTGAGTTCTCTAAAACTGCCTCATAATAAACTTTATAAGGTTTGGTAGTACTACATAGTGATTTCCCCTAAAACTAGCTTTTAGCATGCTCAGTGTTCAAACAAAGGCCAGCTAAAAAATGAATAAATAAATTGGTAACAGTAAACTGTTATTGTATTCATCAGTGTATGAAAAAGCATAATTTAAAATCTTTTAATACGAGGGTTAAACTAATTTTGAAGTAGAGGTGGAAGGAATGAAGTCTGATCAGAAGATAGCAAGGATCCAATAGAACCTACTAAGAATTATTACATGTTTCTTAAAACTAACGAGCAATGTGGGAGGACAAGAACATCTCTGGAGAAAACTTCATCCTACGCTGGCCCAACAGTGGATGGTTATGATGGATGACCCTGTTTCTACGGAGATTGTTTATAGCACATTCTGCTGCCATGATAATGTTGCATCAGAGCATGGAAAAAAACCAATAGTGTACAGTGCTGATAGTCTAATTACAGGTGATTATTAATTTTTCCTCTGTTAACATTATTTTTAGGCTCAACCAAGTACCATATCCTTACATTTATTAAGCAGCCATACTCACTGCCATTTTATTTAGCTAACTGCAAATCCTGATCTTGTAATAAATGACATCGATATTTAGCAGGTTCTAGAAACTGAGCAGAAGCAGAATGCTTTTTCAGTTCTTTTGATGAAGCAAACTAAATTTAGTAGTACACACCGAATCTTTGGTATGTTAACACCAACATGGAACTTATGGCTGCAATTCACTCCCAGCACTGCCCAGAAGGTGTCACCACAGCCTCATTGGCTTGAAGGACTTGGGGACATGTGGGGGAGTAGAAAGCAAAGGGAGAAAAACAGACACAAAGAAAAAAAAATTTTTTTCCTGCAGACAAAGGAAAATAAGAACTACCAGGCAATAATATTCCCAAATGTAGAAACCCAAACATTCACTCCATGCTAAAGCTACAAATCACTACAGGAGGAAGTAGACCTCCACTCATCAGTAAGAAGAGAATAAGGGAGTTTAGAGGCAGGGGCTATTTGAGGTGGTTATTTTGTGGAAAGTTAAAAATGTTGATGAATAGGAAACATCCATGTACTGAGCCTGGTCAAAGCTTCTCACCTAAACTGGTTTACCTCATTATCATATCTAGTTGTAAGCTGCAGCAGGTCTCATGAAAGGGAAGATAAAAGAACAGCTGAGAAAAGATGCTGGGGAGAATCAAGGAATATAAAACACAGTCTTTTATTAAGAAACTGCACAAATTAACTTCAAATTACTGCCACAGTCAAACAGGAGGAGGCTTCAAGGCACAAAACTTGTTGCTGCACTCCATCTTGCTTTTATTGTAGTGTCTTCACTCAAGTACTAGTAGCTAAAAGCCATCCCCTTTATAGTACTACATCTTTTAATCTCTGCTCTTCCCCCCTGTAGTTTAATTAAAAGACAATGAACCTTTTAAAGTAGTCAAATGGAAAATATAAAATTGCACCATTCTATCAAAGCTTAAGATATTTCTGTTCTCAAGCATGAGAAGAATCCAAAATAACACACTTGGTATTTTATTACCCCATGTTCTTTCCTCAAAAGAAGGCTCTTAGTTGGAATAGCCTTTTGGAACCAGAAAGGCAGTTCAACCACAGACTGATAAATAGAGGTAAAATTTTTTTAAAAAAACCAATGGGTCAAATTAGATCAATTTAATTTATTCTCTAGATCATTATACTTGATTTTTAGTTTCTAAAATACTATTGCTGTAACTCTATATTCCTCATATGCTTAGTTGACACAGGTCTGAAAACTAGTAGCCCTCTTACTTAGTATTCCTTACTTAATGCGTTGTTGGTTTTAGGGGATCCTGGCCAAAAAAAGATCAAATATAGCAAAACATTATTGGATAATAAGCAGATCTAAATGCGCAGCTTTTCTCCAAGTCCGTAGCCCAAATCTATTAATTTTGGCAAAGGGTATCAAGACAAATCCATGCCATTTGAAATGTTCCATGGGAGTCTTTAAAAATGAAGGTCTTGTCTACTCTTTATGGACATTAAAATGCTTCATCCCAAGGACCCCTTTATAGCAAATTGCAGGCTGTTCTGTTTTATCTGCTTTGACAGGATGAAGGGCTGAGCTGGCCCTAGAGGGATGGGATACAGGACCTGAGTAGTTCAAACTTGAGATTTCCAATAAACCATCTCCTACAATTAGAGGAAAGGCACGGAGGAGATTCATTTCAGCAGATAGTTTCAATCCATTAAAATTTATTCTCTTCCTTCCTTACTTATTTCATCACTAAAACCCTAACTGAAATCTTGTGCACCCAATGCTTCACTCCAAACTAGCACTAAAACTCTCAAAACTCTAGTAGAACACTGGCATACATAATTCTTTCTTAGTCACTTGATTCTGACACGTGCTATCTTAATTCTTGATTTCTTACAATTTAAAACCCTTTACAGTACTACTTTTGTCCAGTCACTATTATTCTTTATCCTTAAATTCAGTTATCCAGTATAGGGTAAAAACATCTGAAGCTTCTTTTTTAATTACTGTAAATACCTACATATTTCAGTTAGTTAATAAATGCTGGCAGATACAAGATTTAACTTTATTTCTTCAGCTACAGATTTCTACTAGAGGAATCTTCCTTAAAACTTCCAAAGATATCACTGAATTCATTAATGCCAACTCTCTGCCTTTCTTTTGTCTTTATGTAATTACATTTGTCTCTTCTTTCTTAGTATTTCCCTTAGAGAGTAAAATTATAAAAATTAATTCGATTCGAAAAATATAAAGTTCCCAAAGCCATACAATCACAAGTAAGTAACCTTACAGCACAATACAATGAAAGTGGACACTCAGAAAAAATGTATCTTAACATCATCCTTGAAAATTTTTGTTATCTTTTTGATTTATATTGTTTTCTTGTTTCATTGAGAAATAATTAACATACATCACTGTATCAATTTAAGACACACAGGATGATGATTTGATTGTGATTGTGAAATGATTATTGTGAAATATTTTACATATTGTGAAACGATTATTGAAATATTGTGAAATGAGATTTCATTGTGTATATTGTGAAATGATTGTTGAAATAGACTCAGCTAACATCTATCATTTCACATATGTAATAAAAAGAAAAGAAAGAAAACAGCCAAGACATGGAAACCACCTAAATGTCCACTGACAGATGAATGGATAAAGCTGTGGTATATATACACAATGGAATACTATTCAGCCATAAAAAAGAGTGCAAAAATGCCATTTGCAGCAATGTGGGGGCTTCCCTTGTGGCTCAGATGCTAAAGAACCTGCCTGCAATGCTGGAGACCCAGGTTCGATCCCTGGGTCAGGAAGATCCCCTGGAGAAGGAAATGGCAACCCACTCCAGCATTTTTGCCTGGAAAATTCCATGGACAGAGGAGCCTGGCAGGCTACAGTCCATGGGGTTGTAAAGAATTGGACACGACTGAGTGACTAACACACACACAGGATGCAACTAGAGATTATCATACTAAGCGAAGTAAATCAGAGAAAAACAAATACCATATGATATCACTTACATGTAGACTCTAAAATATGACACAAATAAACTTTTATGAGACAGAAACAGACTCACAGACAAGGAGAATAGACTTGTGGTTGCCAAGGGGGAGAGAGGGTATGGGAGAGTGATAAGAGTGGGAGTTTGGGGTTAGCAGATGCAAACTATTACATATTAATATAAAATGAATAAACAATAAGGTCCTACTGTATAGCACAGGGAACTGTATCCAATATTCTGTGATAAACAATAATGGGAAAGAATATTAAAAAAAGAATGTATGTGTGTGTGTGTGTGTAACTGAATCACTCTGCTGTAAAGCAGAAGTTAACATATTGTATATCAAGTATATCTCAATAAAAAGAAAAAATTTTCTCCTAGTGATGAGAAGTTTCATAATTTACTTACATATATCCCCTCCCTTTTGAAACTCCTTCCCATCTCCCTCCCCATCCCACCCCTCTAGGTTGATACAGAGCCCTTGTTTGAGTTTCGTGAGACATACAGCAAATTCCCATTGTCTATCTATTTTACATATGTTAATGTAAGTTTCCACGTTACTCTTTCCTTACATTTCATCCTCTCTTTCCTTTTTGATGATACCCAATTTAACAAACGTGAGGTAATATCTCACTGTGGTTTTGATATGCATTTGTCTGATGATTAGAGATGTTGAGCACATGTTCACGTACCTTTTGGCCACCTGTAAGTCCTTGTTTTTGTTCAGTTGTTCACTCATGTCTGACTCTCTGTGTCCCTACGGACTGCAGTATGCCAGGCTTCCCTTTCCTTCACCATCTTCTGGAGCTTGCTCAGACTTATGCCCATTAAGTCAGTGATGCCATCCAACCATCTCATCCTCTGTCGTCTCCTTCTCCTCCTGCCCCCAACCCCTCCCAGCATCAGAGTCTTTTAGAATGAGTTGGCTCTTCACATCAGATGGCTAAAGTATTGGAGTTCAGCTTCAGCATCAGTACTTGCAATGAATATTCAGAACTGATTTCCTTTAGGATTGACTGGTTGGATCTCCTTGTAGTCCAAGGGACTCTCAAGATTCTTCTCCAATACCACAGTTCAAAAGCATTAATTCTTTGGCGCTCATCCTTCTTTATGGTCCAAACATCCATACATGACTATTGGAAAAACCATAGCTTTAACTAGATGGACCTTTGTTGGCAAAGTAATGTCTCTGCTTTTTAATATGCTGTCTAGGTTGCTCACAGTCTTTCTTCCAAGGAGCAAGCGTCTTAATTTCATGGCTGCAGTCACCATCTGCAGTGATTTTGGAATCCAAGAAAATATTATCTGTTACTGTTTCCATTGTTTCCTTATCTATTTGCCATAAAGTGATGGGACCAGATGCCATGATCTTAGTTTTCTGAATGCCTGCTTTTTCACTCTCCTCTTTCACCTTCATCAAGAGGCTCTTTAGTTTCTCTTTGCTTGGAAAACATTCCAAGTCCTTTGGAAAATGTCTATTCAGTTCCTCTGCCCATTTTTTGATTGGATTGCTTGTGGGGTTTTTTTTTTTCCTCCTTTCTTTTTTTCTATTGAGTTGTATGAGTTCTTTACATATTTTGTATATTAATCCCCTTTAAGATATACAATTTGAAATTATTTTCTCCCATTCCATAGGTTACCTTTATTTTGTTGATGGTTTCCTTCCTTCACAGAAGCTTTTTAATATAGTCTCAGTTTTTTATTCTGTTACTAGTGCTTTAGGTGTCATATCTAATATATCATTTCCAAGGCCCATATCAGGTAGCTTTAGTTCTATGTTTTCTTCTAGGAGTTTCATAGTGTCAGGTTTTACATTTAATTCTCCTATCCATTTCAAGCTAATTTTTGTGAGTGGTGTGAGATAGGGGGTCCAGTTACAGTTTTTACACGTGGATATTCAATTATTCCAGCACCATTTACTGAAAAGACTGTCTTTTCTCCATTGAGTATTTTTGGCTCCTTTGTCAAACATTAGTTGACTGCTTGGGTTTATTTCTGGGCTTTCAGTTATTTCATTGGTCTATTTGTCTGCTTTTATGCCAGTACAATGTTGTTTTGATTACTATAACTTGACACTACAACTTGAAATCAGGGAGTGTGGTATTTCCTGCTTTGTTCTTCATTCTCAGGATTTCTTTGGTTATCGCAGTCTTCTGTGGTTCCAATACAGGGCTTCCCTGGTAGCTCAGTGGAAAAGAATCTGCCTATCAATACAGGAGATGTGGGTTCAGTCCCTGGGTTGGGAAGATCCCCTGGAGAAGCAAATGGAAACCCACTCCAGTATTCTTGCCTGGGAAATCCAATGGACAGAGAAGCCTGGTGGGCTACAGTCCATGGGGTCACAAAAGAGTTGGATTCATAAGTTAGTGACTAAACAAGTTTAGAAGTATATAAATTTTAGATGTGTTTACTTTTGCAAAAAATGTCATTGGGATCTTGATAGAGATTATATCTCAATAAAGTGTTTGTAAAATGTCTGAGGATGCAGCTGACATGTAAACTGGTACAACAACCATGAAGAACAATTTGACAACATCAAATAAAGTTAAACACACACATATGTCCAGTAATTCTACCATCAATTATAGGTATATCAGTTCAGTCCAGTCGCTCAGCTGTGTCCGACTCTTTGCAACCCCATGAATCACAGCACACCAGGCCTCACTGTCCATCACCAACTCCCAGAGTCTACCCAAACCCATGCCCATCAAGTCGGTAATGCCATCCAGCCATCTTATCCTCTGTTGTCCCCTTCTCCTCCTGCCCTCAATCCCTCCCAGCATCAGGGTCTTTTCCAATGAGTCAACTCTTCACATGAGGTGGCCAAAGTACTGAGTTTTAACTTCAGCATCAGTCCTTCCAGTGAACACCCAGGACTGATCTCCTTCAGGATGGACTGGTTGGATCTCCTTGCAGTCCAAGGGACTCTCAAGAGTCTTCTCCCACACCACAGTTCAAAAGCATCAATTTTTCGGGGCTCAGCTTTCTTTTTTTTTTTATTTTTTTTTTAATATTATTTTATTAGTTGGAGGCCAATCACTTTACAACATTTCAGTGGGTTTTGTCAGCTTTCTTCACAGTCCAACTCTCACATCCATACATGACCACTGGAAAAACCATAGCCTTGACCGGGCAGATCTTTGTTGGCAAAGTAATGTCTCTGCTTTTTAATATGCTATCTAGGTTGGTCATAACTTTCCTTCCAAGGAGTAAGAGTCCTTTAATTTCATGGCTGCAGTCACCATCTGCAGTGATTTTGGAGCCCCCAAAAATAAAGTCTGACAGTGTTTCCACTGTTTCCCCATCTATTTCCCATGAGGTGATAGGACCAGATGCGATGATCTTAGTTTTCTGAATGTTGAGCTTTAAGCCAACTTTTCACTCTCATCTTTCACTTTCATCAAGAGACTTTTTAGTTCCTCTACACTTTCTGCCATAAGGGTGGTGTCATCAGCATATCTGAGGTTACTGATATTTTTCCTGGCAATCTTGATTCCAGCTTGTGCTTCTTCCAGCCCAGCGTTTCTCATGATGTACTCTGCATAGAAGTTAAATAAGCAGGGTGACAATATACAGCCTTGACGTACTCCTTTTCCTATTTGGAACCAGTCTGTTGTTTCATGTCCAGTTCTAACTGTTGCTTCCTGACCTGCTTACAGGTTTCTCAAGAGGCAGATCAGGTCTGGTATTCCCATTTCTTTCAGAATTTTCCACAGTTTATTGTGATCCACACAGTTGAAGGCTTTGACATAGTCAATAAAGCAGAAATAGATGTGTTCCTGGAACTCTCTTGCTTTTTCGATATAATCAGGCAAAAAATCTTACAAGTAAGCAAAATGAGACAGGCCCAAGAATGCCCACTGTAGCATTGTTGGCAATAGCTGAAAAGAGAAATTATCCAAATGTTTATGAAGAGATGAATGGAGAGACAATCTGGGGCATATTCTTTAAATGGAATACCATAAAAATATGTCAATGGAAATAAATCTCAAAAGAAGGATGTTAAAAAAAAAAAAAGGATGCTGAGGTAAAAAGCAAACTGCAGAATGACAAACATAGAGTGATACCATTTATAATCCAAAAATATGCTTAATATTATCAACAATTTTGGATACTTAATTGTATAATACCAATCTAAAAATTTTTAGGACTAAAACTCATTAATTTCAAGGTAGGAACTACTTCTGAGAAGGAAGGTTATGAGGCTTGGGAAGACATGAACTGTACCTATAATGTATCATTATTATTATTTAAAAATTCTGCAACAATCATGACAAAATGATAATTTATTAAACCGTAAAATAGGCACATTGTTATTGCTTATATCAGTCTCTTTTATATAGTATGTTAATATACTTTAATGTACACAAAATGGTATAATTCAATAAATTTAAAGTTTCCCCAAACAGTAAAGCTCCTCAAAAAGATTTTTCAATCAATATATCAAGAGTAAATATTACTCATTTGAGCCAGCCTTACAGTATCATTAAAAGTCAAAGGACTCATTTAGTCAAAATGTTAAATTTTTTTAAAAGGTGAAATTACAATGCATGAATTCAAACACTTTGAAAATCAGATGCTCTCTGGCCTTACCACTAAGTGTCACCAGACAAGGTCATTGTTTCAAGAATATAATAATTATTCCTGAATAAGAACATTTAGTGGGGGTATTCTCTCTACTGTTTTCTCAGTAGACATCACAAAAGTGACAACTGTAATTAAATCTTTTTAAAAAATTACCTATGAGTTTAAGTCAGGATGAAAATTATTTCTAACCTTATGAACTTTCACACTGCACAGCACTAAAAGAAATTCCTCTAGTTTTCCTTTTTATCTGCAAAGCATATGACAACTAAATAAATAAGAAATCTTCACTTTCGACCTTTCACAGATATTCATATGGAGTAATTACATTTGGCATTATTTCACTTGCCAAATATACATATGAAACAAGTATAATATTTAACAGTCATCTCTATCCAAAAGAGCTGAATGCTTTAAGAAACACAATGCTCCTTGTAAATGTGATCATACAATATATGACCTTTTGTGACTGGTTTCTGTCACTAAGCTTAGTGCTTCCAAGATTCATCCATGTTATGTCATGTATCAGTACTTCATTCCATTTTATGGTGAATTAATGTTTTATTATATGGAGATATCACAGTTTACTTTTCCATTCATCAGTTAATGACTCTTTGGGTTCTTTTCACTTAAAAATATTTTATTAGATATGTTAAGGAATATAATTTTAAATATTTTATCTTAGAATTTCAGAAAGTGAAACTGAAAAGTGAAAGTGGCTCAGTTGTTCGACTCCTTGCGACCCCAATGGACTATAGCCCGCTAGCCTCCTCTGTCCATGGAATTCTAGTGGCAAAAATTCTAGAGTGGGTAGCCATTCCCTTCTGCAGGGGATCTTCCTGACCCAGGTATCAAACCTGAGTCTTCTGTATTACAGGTGGATTCTTTACTGTCTGAGCCACCAGGGAAGTCCTAGAATTTCAAAGCATTTGGTAAATGATACCCGTTACATCTATGAAACTGGCATTAATATCATGTTTTTATAGTTACTGAAAATTAAGGCAAAAAATCTCTTCTCATTTTCAGGGGTAAAACTTAAAAAGAATCCAGAAATATTGAGACTAAACTTACTGGCTGAAAAACTGAAACAGAGTCACTTCCTAAGTATTTTATCTTTCATATGTTACTGACGAGATACTTAAGAGGCTCAGAGTCTGTTCCAGTACAGAAATAAGGCCAAACAGTTTCTGTATAAGAATCATTAAAAGCACAGAGAAGAGACCAATGCAATATAACTGCTCTCAACGTAATGCCTAACTGCCTAGAATCTACCCAGATTCCATCAGCTTCTAGGAAGTCAATCATTATATAGTCCCAGCACCTATTTAGGCTAATTTTCCAGTGTATTGCCCAGTATATTTTCATTCCTTGATGCAATGGAAAATGCTATTATGGACATGGTATGTAAGTTTTATGTGAATATGTTTTCACTTCTCTTGATTATTCTGTTCCTAGAAGTAGAATTCCTGAATCATATAATTCAGTGTAAGAATTTTTGAAGCCCCTTTTCAAAGTGGCTGTGCCATTTAATTCCCATTAGTAGGACTCCCACTAGTAAGGTTATAATTACTCTATATCCTTGTCAACACTTGTCTTTGTCATTTTCATTTTAGTATTTATAAGTGAGAATGAAGTAGTATCTCACTGTGATTCCCATTTGGATTTCCCTAATGACAATGATATTGAGTACCTTTTCAGGGCTCATTGACCATTTGTATGCCTTCTTTTGAAAAACTTCAAATCCTTTGCATATTTTCAGTTGGGTGGTTTCTTTCTTTTTTTGTTTGCTGGTTCAAATAATTGTGAAAAAATGTTATGAACTATAGAGTTATGCTGAAGGAAAAGGACCTTCTGCAGCCTGTTCTTTGCTATAGTGTATGTGACTAGCCAACACCATGGTTGCAGTGGCTTGCCCTTTTATCCCCATCCAAAACATTCAATATACTGCTGATTTGGCAGGGTAGAAGTGAATGCTAGTGACAATAATAGTATTTCTAACAGTGGTCAATTCTGTATTTTGAATATGAAATGGTTCATAACTATTGGGGAATAAAAAATATATAATAGTTGAGACTGCAAAAGCAGTCAACTTGCCATCTTTCAGAACTTGATGAGAATCTAGTTGAACACTCCCACATTATAATGTCAAGTATGAACCAGCTGAAAATGTGATTATAATAAATTTCTCCTTTCTATTCCTTTCTATATTAAACTGCATGATTTCTATTATTATATGAAATTCAATGCTATTCCCCCTGCTTCTTGTTTTCATTCTCTTCTCCTAAATTGGTAAAGTATAAAATTCTATGAGAGTAAACCTGAGGAAATTTACTTCTGAGGAACATATAGGCCTAACTTAGCATAAACTGTTTTCATAAATTATTTCTGACTATATCCAACAAGTCTGATCTAGACGCTGTTAACTCAAGTTTCTATCAATTCAGAACATCCTAAAGCGGAAGATCAACTCCAATTTGTCTTTTGTCTCAATAAAGTCTATAAATTATTTCACTCCATATTTTTTCATGGTTTGAGAGACTGCTCAGGAACATTGCAGTGATTCTAAAAACTGTATGTTATCATTTAGGGAGAAGAGCATTACAATCCAACTCAATAAGTACTTCCTGAATATAATGTTCCATACTGTGCTAAGTATAAAATTATTCATAACGTAAAAGCAATGTTTAAATGTATGTTATATGTCATTAGTTTTGTTGTCTTTGTTGTTTAGTCCCTAAGATATGTCCAACTCTTTGAGATCCCATGGCCTATAGAATGCCAGGCTCTTCTGTCCTCCACTATCTCCCAGGGTTTGCTCACATTTATGCCCACTGAGTCGATGATGCTATCTAACCATCTCATTCTCTGCTGTCCCCTTCTCCTTTTGCCTTCAATCTTTCCCAGCATCGGGGTCTTTTCTAATGAGTCCACTCTTCTCATCAGGTGGCCAAAGTATTGCAGCTTCAGCATGAGTCCTTCCAATAAATATTCAGTGTTGATTTTCTGTAGGATTGACTAGTTTGATCTCCTTGCAGTCCAAAGGACTCTCAAGAGTCTTCTCCAGCAACAGAATTTGAAAGCATCACTTCTTCGGCGCTCAGCCATCTTTATGGTCCAGCTCTCTCATATCTGTACAGAAAATCTGTAGGGAAAAAACATGCCTTTGACTATATGGACCTTTCTCAGCAAAGTGATGTCTCTGTTTTTCAATTCGCAGTCTAGGTTTGTCATAGTTTTTCTTCCAAGAAGCAAGTGTCTTTTAATTTCATGGCTGCAGTCGCCATCTGCAGAGATTTTGGAGCCCAAGAAAAGAAGATTTGTCACTGCTTCCATTTTTTTCCCCTTCTTTTTGCCATGAAGTGATGGGACCAGACGCCATGATCTTAGTTTCTCTGAATGCTGAGTTTTAAGCCAGCCTTTTCACTCTCTTCTTTCACCTTCATCAAGAGGCTCTTTAGTTTCTCTTCACTTTCTGCCATTAGGTTGGTATTAGAGTGGTATCATCTGCATACCTGAGGCTGTTGGTATTTCTCTAAGCAATCTTGAATCCAGATTGTGATTCATCCAGCCTGGCATTTTGCATAATGTACTTTGCATATAAGTTAAATAAGCAGAGTGACAATATACAGCCTTGTCATACTCCTTTCCCAATTTGGAAGTCATTTGTTCCATATCCAGTTCTAACTGTGGCTTCTTGACCTATATACAGGTTTCTCAGAAGGCAAGTAAGGTGGTCTGGTAGTCCCATCTCTTTAAGAATTTTCCACAGTTTGTTGCAATCCACAGTGAAAGACTTTAGAGTAATCAATGGAGCATAAATAGATGCTTTCTCTGGAATTATCTTGCTTTTTCTATGATCCAATATATGTTGGCAATTTGATCTCTGGTTCCTCTGCCTCTTTGAAACCCAGCTTGTACATCTGGAAATTCTCAGTTCACATACTGCTGAAACCTAGCTTGATGGATTTTGAGCATAACCTTGCTAGCATGTGAAATGAGGGCAGTTGTATGTTAGTTTTAACATTCTTTGGCATTGCATTTCTTTGGGACTGGAATGAAAACTGATCTTTTCCAGTCCTGTGGCCACTGCTGAGTTTTCCAAATTTGCTAGCACATTGAGTGCAGTACTTTAATAGCACTGTCTTTTAGGATTTGAAATAGCTCAGCTGGAATTCCATCACTTCCAGTAGCTTTGTTCATAGTAATGCTTCCCAAGGCCCACTTGACTTCACACTCCAGGATGTCTGACTCTAGGTGAGTGACCACACCATTGTGGTTTTCTGGGTCATTAAGATCTCTTTGGTATAGTTCTTTTGTGTATTCTTGCCACTTCTTCTTATTCTCTTCTGTTTCCATTAAGTCCATACCATTTCTCTCCTTTATCATGCCCATCCTTGCACGAAATGCTCCCTTGATATCTTCAGTTTTCTTGAAGAGATCTCTAGTCTTTACCATTCTATTGTTTTCTTTCATTTCTTTGCATTGTTCATTTAAGAAGGCCTTCCTATCTCTCCTTGCTATTCTCTTGAACTATGCATTCAGTTGAGTATATTTCCCCCTTTCTCCCTTGCTTTTTGCTTCTTTTCTTTTCTTAGCTGTTGGTAATGCCACCTCAGACAACTACATTGCCTTCTTGCATTGCTTTTTTTTTCTTGGGGATGGTTTTTGTCATTGCTTCCTGTACAATGTTACAAACCTCTGTCCATAGTTCTTCAGTCACTCTGTCTACCAGTTCTAATCCCTTGACTCTTTTCATCACCTCCACTGTATAATCATAAGGGATTTGATTTAGGTCATACCTGAATGGTCTAGTGGTTTTCCCTACTTTTTTTCAATTTTAGCCTGAATTTTTCAATAAGGAGCTCATGATCTGAGCCACAGTCAGCTCCAGGTCTTGTTTTTACTGACTGTATAGAGCTTCTCCATCTTTGGCTGCAAGGAACATAATCAATCTGATTTTGGTATTAAGCATCTGGTGATGTCCATGTGTATTGCTGTCTCTCATTTTGTTGAAAGAGAATGTTTGCTATGACCAGTATATTGCCCTGCTTCATTTTGTACTCCAAGGTCAAACTTGCCTGTTCTCTCTTGACTTCCTACTTTTGTATTCCAGTCTCTTATGAGGAAAAGGACATCCTTTTTTGTTGTTAGTTCTAGAAGGTGTTTTAGGTCCTCATAAAACCAGTCAACTTCAGCTTCTTTGGCATCAGTTGTTGCAGCATAGACTTGGATTACTGTAATGTTGAATGGTTTGCCTTGGAAATGAATTGAGATTATTCTGTTGTTTTTGAGATTAGTTTTGTCATTAGCTTGATATCTCATTAAATCCTCATAATAACCCAATTATACACACACACACACACACACACACTCCCTATTAACTGGTAACTAAAGTGAAATTACAAACTATTAAGTGGTGGTATTAAATTTGAACCCAGAACTATCCAACTCTGAAGCCTTCATCCTCAAACACTATATTAAAGTTTTTTCTAATGGTGTATTCACTGGCTCTACAATCTATCTGTGATATAAGGTGCATTCAGGTTTAAATTTCCAAATTTTAATTTTTAAGAGCCAATATACTAACCTGATTTAATAGTCAATACTGGGCCTAGAGGAATTGAAAATATGGTAATATTTTCTAATATGTAAATTTTGATTTTAAGCATTAAAAGAAACTAGGACTACTTGGAGAAATGGCTTATTGAAGGATTGAGAGAAAGAATGTGTAAGATACCTGGGACATCTTGTTAGGTCAGAAAGAAAAGAAATGATCAAAAATGCTAGAGACATTCAAAGGAATATAAAGAGCCAGGTTGAAAAGTTTTCCACTGACTAAATTTGGGACAGTATAAGCATTTAACAAATGTAAAATGCACGAGTCATACTGATGTAAATTTATTTTTTAATAGAGGGAATGAAAAACTCTTCCTTAGGGCAGAATGTAAACTAATAAATGCAGAAGGAATAATACAGTTAGAAAATAACTATTTTTTCCAGATGGTTATATGTTTTTTAAAGTTGAAGTATAGCTGATTTACAATGTTTTAGGTGTACAGAAAGTGACTCAGTTATTCATATTCACACACATATATATTCTTTTTCATATTCTTTTCCATTATATGTTATCATCAGACATTGAATATAGTTCCCTGCGTTATAGAGTGGGGCCTTACTGTTTATTTTATATATAGTCCTGGGTTCTTCTTAATCCAAAACTCTTAATGCGTCCCCACTTTCCCTTCCCCTTTATGAGCAATAAGTTTGCTTTCTATGTCTCTGAGTCTATTGTTGTTTCTCTACAGACATACTAATGACCAACAGGCACATGAAAAGATACTTAACATCACTAATTATTAGACAAATGCAAATCAAAACTACAATGAGCTATAACTTTACACTGGTTAGAATAGCTATCATCAAAAATTTTACAAATAATAAATGCTGGTGAGGATGCTGAGAAAAGAGAACCCTCCTACAATGTTTGTGGGAATGTAATTTGCAACAGCTACTTTGGAAAACAATATGGAGGTTCCTTAAAAAACTAAAAATAGAGTTGCCATATGAGATAGCAATCCCACTCCTGGGCATATATCGGGAAAAGATACAACTCAAATTCAAAAAGATAAATGCACCCGAATACTTATAGTAGAACAATTTACAACAGCCAAGACATGGAGGCAATCTAAATGCCTGTCAACAGATGCAAGGATAAAGAAGATGTGGCATATATATACATATATATACATATACATATATATATATTACTGAGGCATGAAAAGAATGAAATAATGAAATGCTACAGTGACATGGATGAACCTGGTGCTAGTTGTAAAGAACCTGCCTGCCAGTGTAGGAGATGTAAGAGATGCGGGCTTGAACCCTGGGTCAGGAACCCCCTGGAGAAGGGCATGGCAACTCATCCAGTATTCTTGCCTGGAGAATCCCATGGACAGAGGAGCCTGGTGGTCTATAGTCCATGGGGTCGCACAGAGTTGGACATGACTGAAGCGACTTAGCAGGCATGGATGAACCTAGAGATTATCATACTAAATGAAGTAAGTCAGACAGAGAAAGGCAAATACCATATGATATCACTTATACATGGAAACAAAAATAATACAATTGAACTTATTTACAAAACAGAATATCACTATGTGACAAATAACAAAGTAATACTAGATTTAGGCAAATATCATCAATATATGTTACAACTAGTAGGTGAAAGTTTTAGAAGGAATAGGATGTCTTCACAGTCTCAATTTATCTCCCCACAAAATTCTTATTAATTGCAAGGGAAAAAAAATTAACTTTCCAATGGAGAAAACTTGCCAACTATCACTTAAACCAAATGATCAAAGTTAACATCAACAGAAATGGGACAAAAACATATCAAATGCCTCCAAATATGATACACTGAGATAGACACATCACTTATGTGTTATCTTTGTCAAAAATTCATAACCTGAATCTAATTATGAGGAAACATCAGACAAATCCAAATTGAAGGATATCCTTCAAAATATTTACCCTGCATGCTTTAAAAATCTCAAATGCATGAAAAACAAAGACTGACAGAGAAATCATTTCAGATTAAAGGAGACTAAGATATATGACACATATGCAATGTATGATCCTGGTCTGAAAAAATTTATTTTCTATAAATGCTATTGCAAAGAAAAATAGGTGTAATATGAATTAGGTTTGTAGATTAAATAATAATATTGTATCATGTTAATTTCTCCTGTGCTTATGTATCAGAATATTCTTAGGAAGTACAAACTGAGGTATTTTGGAGTAAAGAAACATTATGTCTGCAATTTATTCTCAAATGATTTGGGAAAAATACATAAATACACACACATAATTTTTATTTATAAACACACACACGCAGAAGGTGGAGAGGAAATGATAGAAAGCAAATATGGTAATATGTAACAATTTGAGTACCTGGGTAATTCTTTGCAATATTTTGCATCTTTGTTGAGATGAATATTATTTACAAATGAAAATTTGTCAATAAAGTGTGCTACAAAGCCCCACAATAAACTCACACTTTACAAGCAAAGAGGCAAATGGAGCAGCTGAAATATAAGGTAATGTTCATAAAAATGAACTCTAAGTAATATTCTTTAAATTTCTTTCATATATAAGAAATTATAACATTTGTAGTGTAATAATGATTATTTAAAAATAGTTCCTTTGTGTTAGAGATACATAATGAAATACTTGTGGATATTTATAGATTCAATAATATGCCTGAGACTGACTTTAAAATGACCTAGTGAAGAGGTATGGGATTATGCAAACTGCGGGTTTTATACATTTGATAAATAAGAAATTGTGTCTCAGTACAGTTTTCACTTGCATTTGTCTTGTTGTGGGCAATGTAACTGTTATTTCTGCTACCTTTTATGTCAGAGGATGAGGAACCTTTCTTGATTTATGTTTCCACTTATGCCTTTGACTCAGTTTCCTCCTACTATATTTGAACTTCCTTCCTCAATTATTCATTATTTCTCCAGTACCTTTAATATTCTCACTGTTTCCTTTCTAAGTTCCAATATTTATCATTTCATTATCTTTTGGCCATATATGACATATAAACAATATGTTTTAGAAGGCAGAACATGAAAAGTAAGTCTTTTTCACACACTGAACCTGAAATCAACACCCCCGTGGTGAACCATCATTCTCAGTTTCTTGTCTGTTTCTTCAATCATACTCTATACTGAAGGAAGCATATACTTAAGTATTCAGTTTTACAGACATATTCGAATGGCATCATACTCTTAGGCTAAGGTAACAGTAGCTGCTACAATAACTAAACCCTGAAATCTCTGTGATTTAACAAAAGATTAGTTTATATACACATGACAAATAGTCCAAATGTTCAGTGGGCAGCTTCCATGTGTGCTTTAGGAGCCCAAGTTCTGCCACAGCTCAGGACTTTCAAGTTTTCACTTCAACAGAAAATAGAGGAAAACAAAAGAAGACATACTGCTTCCTAACCATCTTACTTAGAAGTCACCAGATCATACTGCACAAATTCTACTGGAAATAAATCATATGGTCCTTTTAGATGTACAGAGGCTATTTAATGAGAATAAAATCAAGCTTTTAAGAGATATTAAAGTTTTAGTGTAAAGAGAAGGGAAGTAGAATTGTTATTATGAACTGAAAGAGAGAACAGGCTAAAGAAAATAGTGGTGGTGGTGGTGGTTTGATCGCTAAGCTGTGTCCAACTCTTTTGTGAACCCAGACTGCAGCCTGCCAGACTCCTCTGTCCATGGGATTTCTCATGCAAGAATAGTGGAGTGGGTTGCCATTACCTCTTCCAGGGGATCTTCCTCACTCACGAATCTCACCCATGTCTCCTGCACTGCAGACAGATTCTTTCCTGCTGAGCTACTAGGGAAGCCCTAAAGAAGACAGCAAGAGGCTGAGAAATTTAGTCCCTGGCTTGGCACTTACTCAACTTTACTCTAGCATAAATCTTTGGAGAGTAGCTGTTTCTGGGGCTTCTCTGGTGTCTCAGACAATAAAGAACCTGCCTGCAATGCAGGAGACCTGGGTTTGATTCCTGGCTTGGGAAGATTCCCTGGAGAAGGAAACAGCAACTCAGTCCAGTATTTTTTTTAAAAATTATTTATTTATATTACTTTACAACATTATATTGGTTTTGCCATACATTGACATGAATCCGCCATGGGTGTACATGTGTTCCCCATCCTGAAACCCCCTCCCAACCCCCTCCCCATCCCATCCCTCTGGGTCATCCCAGTGCACCAGCCCCGAGCAACCTGTATCATGTTATAGAACCTGGCCCAGTCCAGCATTAGCTTGGCTAATTCCAAAATTTCCAATAGTTTAGATAGGACTGCCCTATGAAAAAACTTTTTAAACAGCAACATAGTACAAGTATTTCTGCCTGAACCAGGAAGTCACATCTTCAATCTTAGCAGCATAACTGCAATACATACAGGTATTTCTGCTACGACAGTCTGTAACACCTGAATTTCTACAAAATCAGGGTGCTGAGAAAAACATTTTCAGGGAGTTACCTGAAGAATGGGAGTTTGCAGGCGTGAGGACTAAGGCAGCTTCCTCTCTCCTAGTCTTTTAGGCATTGGCAATCAGTGTTACATCTTGTAGCACCAGATTTTATCCCATCTTAAAGGCCTAAAGAAGTGTATATTATACACAGATGGTTAGAAGGACAGGAGAATTAAAACAAAAAAGCAGTTAAAGCTCTCTACCAATGACTGATGGGATTCAATGTGAATCTACACCAATACTTGAGAATAATTCTTGAGCCACCTGTATTCCACTATCACCCATAATTTATACACAGGACTCCTAACTTGATATTGCACCCTTTATTAACTACTTATTTTCCCACTTCTCTGTGTTCCTAGGATCACCTCCAAAATAAACTCATCAAATCCTTTTACTCAAATTCTTGTCTCAGGGTCTTTCCTGAGCAACCGAAACTAAGACATTTTTTCCCCCAACTTCCAGCCTGTAGGCTCCTCAACAGTCAGGGGCAATGTTTGAGCTGTAGTAATTATTAATGGGCTAGATAGCATAGATAAAAAAGCATTTGAAACCACTCTTACTTGGTGCAAAGCATTAATATGCTAAACAAAATCACATTAGAATCACCATGACTTCTGGTGTTATAACAACACTCCCCTACTTACGAGGAATTGTATGTAGAATTACATCAGAGTTTCTTTAAATTGTCCTGTCCTGGTAGACATGTATCTTATTTGCACTCTTTTTGTTATTTATAGACAATGTTGCCAGGACTCCTCTTGCACATAGAAACTTCCACACGTAGGTATGAATATATATCCTTGGGATAAATTCTTAACAGTAGAATTTCTGGATCAGAAATCACATGTATAGCAATTTCCAAAACATTAACAAATTGCTTTCTTGAGCTTTTATCAACTTTGACTCCCACTTCAAAATAGGCAGATTCTAAAAGCAGTTGGTTCCTTCTCATTAACCACTTTGAATTTCAATTTTTCTAATCTGTAAAATATATTAATAAATAGTAACTAGTACCTATACCAAACAGATATTTATGAATATTAAAAAGGAAAAACTATGTTACCACTCCATAAAGTGCCTGGTATATAACAGATTGTCAAATAATATTAGTTTTCTTGAAAGTAGATGGTCATCTTTGGGAATGAGTTAATTTCATCTTTGTGATAGAAGCAAATTATTCATAACTCTAAGTTTTTTAAATCTAAAAGTAAACATCACATTTTACTCTAAACTGGTCACCCTAATGTAGTGTTCTTCTAGGCTCCACACTTTAGTTCTTTTAATTTTCTCTCTTTTCCTCATTCTCCAATCCTAGTCAGTCATCAAGTTTCTCCCATTTGAAACAGTCACCCTGGTTCTCCTTTCACATTCAAAGCTTCCTTTCTGTTCTTGTGTATCATAACTCAGGCTACTGACAGTCCAGATTTGATCTGTAGTACACCTTCTGAAAAGGTCTCCCAGTCTATGATCCATCCTATGCATTTTACCTGTTTTATAATATCACTATGTCCTAACATATCATTTCTCTTCTTAAATGGTGATGACTTTTAATGTTGATAGAAAGAACAAAACACTCTGTCCAAGGAAAAATCTCCTGTAATCTCTAATTTGTTGATGTTATTTTTGACTCTTCTCTTCCCCATAAATCTTTTTCCTCAAAGTCCTTGTGCTTTTGGTAGACAGCTGAATCTTATGCTACTCAACGAGCCCCTTGCTTTGTGTATACCTACACTTCATGGTCTAGCCCAAGTAGCATTTTCTTCCAGGGCTTTGACCATTTCAGAAGCAAGCGATTCCAGTCCACATTGAGCATATATGATACTGTTTAAATCAGAAAATTAGAATTTTCTCCCTTATTTGGTAGTCATACATATGTACTATCCATAATACTTCATTTTAAGGTTCTACAGCAGTGTTTTTAAATAGAACTTTCCACATGATGAAAATGTTCTATATTTGTATTGTCCAATACAATAATCACTAGCCACATATGGCTATGAGAATCCAAAATGTGGCTAGTGGCTACATATTAAACAACTTGGTCCTGGAGAAAAATGAATTAGTTTTCTGATCTTAGAATATTTACTAAGAAATACTTATATTTCAGGTCCTGTTTAAACACTTTATACATACTATTTCTATTTCTCAGATAAATAAACTAAGAAAGGTTTAACTACTTGCATAAAGTCCTAATTCTTTGTGATTAACAACAATGATGCCTGTCCACAGAATACTGTGGTGAGACTATCAGAAAACATGGGAAGGAGTTTAGAAAGCCAGATAATCGTATTTTTTTAAATAATTATTTTTATTTATTTGACTGTCCTGGTCTTAGTTATGGCACATAGGATATTTGATCTTCATAGGGGCATGCAGGATCTTTATTCGTGGCATGCGGGATCTACTTCCCCAAGCAGGGCTCCCTGCATTGCAAGTCCAGAGTCTTAGCAACTAGACCAGGGACGTTCCCCAAAATTGTATTCTTAAGAGAGCTATCACTGTAACTTTTGCTCATCCCTCCTACAATGTCTAGCATACCACCTTGTATATCTATGACAATTGTATCTGAGTGAATTGAAAACTTCACATGGTTTAAAAGTAGTCTTCTACCCTTCTACATAATGTGTTTCCACAAAATTGAAAGTAAAGCCCATTATACAGAGTGAAGTAAGCCAGAAAGATAAAGAACATTACAGCATACTAACACATATATACGGAATTTAGAAAGATGGTAACGATAACCCTATATGCAAAAAAGAAAAAGAGACACAGAAGTACAGAACAGACTTTTGAACTCTGGGGGAGAAGGTGAGGGTGGGATGTTTTGAAAGAACAGCATGTATATTATCTATGGTGAAACAGACCACCAGCCCAGGTGGGATGCATGAGACAAGTGCTCGGGCCTGGTGCACTGGGAGGACCCAGAGGAGTCGGGTGGAGAGGGAGGTGGGAGGGGGGATCAGGATGGGGAATACGTGTAACTCTATGGCTGATTCATGTCAGTGTATGACAAAACCCACTGAAATGTTGTGAAGTAATTAGCCTCCAACTAATAAAAAAAATTAAAAAAAAAAAAAGAAAGTAAATTGAATGTGCAAAAATTAAACCAAAAAGTTAAAATGTGACAATATCCACACAATGGAATATTTCTATTCAAAAATAGAAAGGAATGAAGGATTCATGATACAACATGTATAAATCTCCAAAACATGTTAACTGAAAGAAAATAGTCACAAAAGGCCATATATAGTATGATTTTATTTATATGAAATGTCCAGAATAGACAAATCTATAGAGACATGAAGTAGATTAGAAGTTGCTTCATGCTGGGAGGGTTAGACAGAGATAGGGAATGCCTGCTAATGAGCGTAAGTTTTTATTTCCCCGAAGTGATAAAAAAGTCCTAAGATTGATTGCGGTGATGGATGCATAACTGTTAATCAAAATCATTGAACTGTACATGTTAAATGGATGAAATGTATGGTATATGCATTATATCTCAAAAATTATGTTTAAATAAGTGTAATCATAGTTCGTAACTATGTTTATAAAAGGGTTCTAGTCCTAACAGCAAAACATAGACTATGAAATATCTAAAAGCCCCCTTTACTTTTAGGCATAATCTCTGACAAAAATATATTTAAGAGTAAAGTGAAATAAAATTGTGGTTTTCAAAATTACTTCTTTTTTTCCCCAAGAAGTGGAAAAGAGAGCTTTTAAAGAAACCCGATGAAGCAAAAATAATCTGGAGTTGCCTTGGCTGAAACAAAGTGGAGATTTAGACTCCTCCCACTCAGACTCTTGCCCTTTCTTCAGTATTTCTTAAGAAAGCTCTTACAGGTTGGAAGTTGGAAGTTACAGCAAAAAGTAACAAAAGAATAAGTAAATACAACTAAGTAAAGACTGTGCAAATGGAACTGTCTGCTACTCAGCAAGCTATCATGTAACTCAGAACTGTTTCACATTCATAATACACAAACATATGAATTCTATTCATGTCAGTTTGAATTTTGCTTCTAGGATTAGATTTAAGGCATGTTGTTTAGAAGTGTGAATTGTTCTAAAGTCAAGTGAGAAAAAAAGCGAAAGTGTCGTGTCTGACTCTGTCTGACTCTTTGGGAGGGACCCCAGGGACTGTAGCCCTCCAGGTTCCTCTATCCATGGAACTAACCAAGAATACTGGAGTGGGTAGCTATTCTCTTATCCAGGGGATCTTTCCAACCCAGAGATGGAACCCGGTCTCTTGTACTGCAGGCAGATTCTAAAGTCAAGATTTAGCTCTACTTTACATGAGGCTATTTTTTTTTCACCTAGTAGGATTAGGGACTTTTGAATTTTTGTTGTAACAAGAAAAAATATATAAACACCTCAAAACTAAAAAATAAGTATCCTTAATTTGTGATATTAGAAGAGCTGCTTTCCTGGAGCACTACAACTTACTTAGTCAAGAAGAAAAAAATGGGTAGGTTTCAACTCACTGTACCTAACTTTTGTAACTCACCTTTACATGGATGGCTTTTTTTTTTTTTTTTTCATATTTATTTACTTGGTTGTGCCGAGTCTTAGTTGCGGTATGTGGGACCGTTAATCTTCGCTGTGGCATACGTGGGTATGTGAGTGCGCGTGTGTGTGTTCAGTCGCTTAGTCGTGCTCGACCCTTTCGCGACCCCATGGACTATACCCCACCAGGCTCTTTGTGCCATGCAGGGTCTTTTTTTAGTTGCAGCATGTAGCTTGTGGCATGTGGGATCTAATTCCCTGAGAGCGAATTGGACCCAGGCACCCTGCATTGAGAGCCGAGTCACAGCTACTGGACTACCAGGGAAGTCCCTGGATGGCTTGTTAACACCTAAAATTTATGTTATATTATTACATTATATATGACATAGTGTACATTGTTTTAATTATACCAAAATCAGAACTGATCATGTATTTCCCTCAAAAATATTTTTAAATTTAAAAGTCAAAGTAGAATAAAATTGTGATTTTCAAAATTGTTCAGAGGTAGGCAAAAGAAATCATTTATGGAAACTAAATAAAGCAAAATAATCTCAACTTCTGAATTTTCACTTAACAACTCTTAAACCACCACACTATTTTTAAACTCAAATGAGTAGTCTCTCTTTACACTCATAACTTACGACCAAACTATAATATCTGATCTTCCTGTCTGATGGCCGTTGAACTAGAACATGAACTCTGCAGATTTTTAATTCGTCAGCCTCCATAATCACATTATTTAATAGATAGACAGACAGAAAGAAAGGTGGTCTAAACCTCCTTTTCTTCCTTGCTTTTCCCCTTCCTTTCCTAAATATCTACATTCCTATCTCTCCATCCTATTGGTTCTGTTCCTCTGGAGAACCCTATATACTATGTCTATTCCAACACATTGTAGTCCCATTTAACCAGCTCATTTTTTATTAAACCTCAACAGATTCTCCACTCCACTAAATTAAATCTATTTGTTACCTTTTGCATAATCCACACAATTCCATATAAACGCTTTTATGAAATTACTAATATTTATCTATACCACCTATATTTGCTTCTCACATTTTTCTCTCCAGCTATTCTGTTAAGCACTTCAAGGATAGAGCCTCTATTTTCTTTATTTCTTTCTCTAGAGATAATAACAAGAACTATTAATAATAAGGTAAAATATCTAGTGTGTATGTATGTGTGTGTATATATATATATATATATATATATATATATATATATATAAAGTGTAAGTGAAGTTGCTCAGTTGTGTCTGACTCTTTGCAACCCCATGGACTGTAGCCTGCCAGGCTCCTCTGTCCATGGGATTTTCCAGGCAAAGATACTGGAATCGGTTGCTATTTCCTTCTCCAGGGGATGTTCCTGATTCAGGGATTGAATCCGGGTCTCCCGCACTGCAGGCAGACAGACTCTTTACCATCTAAGCCACCAGACATAGATATTTGTGCGTGTGTGTGTGTATACATATACATATATATATATATATATATTTAAAATTTACCTCAAAATCTGGTACATAATTTAATTTTAATTTGTTTTTGTTTTTACTTGGAAGAATCACACTTTGTTTTAAAATTATCTGTTAAAAATTTTTTTCCACATTTATTTCACTCAGCCAGGGACATAAAGCAAAATTACAGAGAAACTTTAGGCCAGATAGTTTAAAAGTACAACTGACAGAATGTTTTAATGTTGGGATGAAGTGCATACTTTACTCTATATTTTTCAAACTCAGTTATATTGCTTTGCTAAAAGTAAATAGTACCTCCAGGACACCATCTGGTAAGAATCTCTCTGTGGATTAACTCAGAAAAGGAAGTGAATGAATTTTTATATATTGCATAGTTGTGGTTGCAAAACTGCAGTAAAAATATGTTTTCAATGCACTGGTATAAGTGAGACTTCAGAGTTCAGCTACCTCATCTGATTTGATCCAAAAAGCTTGGAATATTTAAGGCTAAAGCTCATCAATAGGGAAAAGGAGGGGTGTTTTCTTTTCTTGCACTCCTATGACTTGGAAGAGAAAAAAATAATAATCCAGGAAATTGAAATCCATGAGCTGGAAAGTATGAATTTGGTCTTTTAGAAATCATTCATTAAAAAATAACATGCAGTTTTTAATGGTAGGCCATAACATGTCAGAGAAGTCTGAGACCATCTCAGACAACAGGATGAGACCCAGCAATGTTATTGTGTGCATTCCTGACAATGCAAACTGATCAAATTAGTTTTTACTTGTTCTTTTTTTTAAGATAATGTGTTGTCCAAGCCTTGATCTAGTCCAGTCGCTAGAGCAATGGAAATTCCCCTTACCTCTCTAGGGAATCCATTCCAGAGACTAATAGATTTCACTGTCAGGAAACATTTCCCCGATTCAGTCTTAAATTTCCGTTACTTAATTTCATCCCATTACTTGACTATAAACCCCCTGTTCTACCTTTCAAAATGACTTGGCTTCCATGATGTTTATATCTTTCAAATATTTGTGAAATGTTATCAAAACAAGACTCAGTCAGAGATGGACAAATGTATGTTTTGTTATTTTAATCTTCTCTGACAAACTGAAGTCTGAAGCCCATTACATATTTATTGTCCAGTTTGAACACAACTCTATTTATTTATTTGAGGTATTTATGCTCTAAACTGGCATTCTTGTTGTGATCTTAGTAGCACCATTTAAATAACTTTTATCTTCCACCTTTTGCATATACAGACTACAATCTTATTGACTGATTTTACTGTCATGTTACATTACTAGATCATACATAATTTGCTACCCACTATCATCTCAAAGTCTCTTGGTACTACTGCTTTCCAAGTACTGTATATCCTGCCAATTGAATGGCTGTGTTTCTGATTATTTTTCCCCAGATGTATTAGCTACATTTTTCCAGGTTGAATCACATTTCATTTCCTGCCCATATTTCTAACCACTTTAGGTCCCTTTTATCTGCCCTCACTGGTTTTGTCAACACTATCCAATTTAGTATCATCTGTAAATTTAATTAACATGATGTGTATCCTCTCTTATAAATCATTAATAAAGTTTTTCTATGATTTATTTATTTTTTAAGAGTCTAATGCTGTTCAATGTTTATAGTCTTGCTGCAGTCTTAAGAACATACCACTTTTTTGTCACTTAATATTTGTTTCATTATTTTAGAATTGGCTGATGGTGGACTAAAAACAGAATCATGCTTAGGATCACTGCCATTTCTTAATATTAGTGCTAAGTCACTATTATGATTATTTCTTGGGAGAATGACAATGTTTTACTAACAGCTTTTTATCCTCCAGAAATTGCTACATTTTTCATAAATGTAGTCTAACAGCATGGAAGCCTCATTCTGATGTTCTCATGTCCATGATGTAAATTTACAAAGATATCTTATTCCAAATTCTGTTTGCTGTGTAACGAGTTTAAAGTTTAGATACCAATTTACCATGATAATATTCTGTTATATATATGAATAGGGATTAATTTAGCATGCTTCTAAGTTATTTTGGAATTGATAAGCTGAACCAAGATTAATATGGTTCATGTGAACTGAGTAAAACTCTTTTGTTCCTCCTTTACATTTTTAACCGCAATTTCTTTTTTAAAAAATTTATTGGCTGTGCTGGGTCTTCGTTGCTGCTCATGGGCTTTTTCTAGTTGCCACAAGCAGAGGATACTCATTGTGGTGCACAGGCTTCTCATTAAAGTGGCTTCTCTTGTTGCAGAGTACGGGCATAGGGTGCATGGGCTTTTGTAGTTGCGGCTCCTGGGCTCTAGAGTGCAGGCTCGGTAGTTGTGGCCCTGGGGCTTTGTTGTCCCAAGTCATGTGGAATCTTCCTGGACCAGGGATTTAATTTGTCCTCTGCATTGGCAGGAGGATTCTTAACCACCTGACCACCAGGGAAGTCCTTATAATTTCTTTCTAATTTTTGGTTATTTAAAATTCTTTTCCTGTATTAAAACCTATTTTAAATTTTATTTTTATGAGGAAACATGTCAGATTTCTAAGTGTGTTTTGAAGACAGAATATTAAAAACAACATGTGTGTACCACCACCTAGATTAAAAAATGCCATCACTAGTAACCTTAGCAGCTACCTACATACATCATTCCAATTGCATACCTGCTTTTCTTAGGGGGCAACTGCTTTTATGAATTTTATGAAAATATTTTTCTTTTTTTTTATACCGTTCTCTGAGTGAGTATCCTTATAGCTGAGATGTATTTTTTTCAAGAATTAAATATTTCAGGAATTTTAGTTATCCATTTCCATCTTATACCAATTCATTCTCTTTTCTAAATATTTCATTTTTCCTGTATGAATAATGAATATCTTGTGATATGGCCTCAATAATTGGAAGAAAGCAATCATTTTTTTCTTCAATCCTTCCTTTACCAAAATCCCTAGTGTTAGTTTTACATGCAACTTTCTCTTCTCCTTCTGCTTCTTCTTCAATGCATTCCCCTTAACTTATGTATTTTTGGACCACTTTTTTGTGTTGCCTCTTTCTCATTTATGGGTGCATACATATCTGGAAAAATCCCATGGACAGAGGAGCCTGGTGGGCTACAATCCATGCAGTTGCAAAGAGTCAGACATGACTTGGTGACCGAATAACAACAACAACATATTCTTAAATTACTTATTATGGCCTAATTATGGTATATAGGTCCAATTACACATGGTTAAATCAACAAGAGGATCCCTCAACTTGCTCTTCAGCCGACTCTTACATGTCAATATATTTCTTAAGGGATTAGAAAATGTGTGTGGGTACCTAAATTTGAGAACTACACTTATTCCCTAACAAACGTAAAACTTCTACTTTTTCTAGTTTTGGGTTCCATTTTAATTTCTATTTCTCATCTCTATACCCATGCAACAACTTTTAACCTTTCCATCTTTTAAACCAAAACCTAACTCAAATTTCTTTCTTAAATTATATAGGTGTGACATACATTCTCGGGTTTTTTCATATTTTTCCCATTATCTTGTTATTGCTTTTTAAAAAATTGCATGTGCTCAATTATTTAGAGAATGCTAATCTTCATTTGGTTTACAATAGAAAAAATGAAAACAATCAAAATGTCTAATAATTGAGGCTCTTGCTAAACAAGATATAGGTATAATTCTACATTGGAAAACTAGGAACTTAATTAAAATTAGTCCTCGCCAATCTTACCCTCTGTTAATGAGAGTCTCTTTACTGGATATAGGAGTCAAGTACCTAGGGTGGCCCACAACAGCTGAATAACAAATACAGGGTTAGAAAAGCCAACTCATCATGTTGGACGCATGGAGGGATTGTCCCATAAGAGAGTACTACTCACTCTCCAGAGCTCCCCATGGGATCAAACTGAAGCTAGACTTCTGAAACCACAACTTGGTCTAGCTTCTTCCTCTGCCCTTTCCTATTTTCTTCACTTTCTTTTGAAGAGTGGCCTCTTACTAAATCAATGCACAAGAATCTCTTTCTTGAGCTCTGCTTCTAGGGGACCCAACCTAACAGAATTGGTGACCCAACCTAACAGAAGTGGTCCTACAAAGCATACTTTAAGGATAAGACTCTGGAGCTGATTGACTCACTGACTGGCTAAGGACAAACTAATGATCAGCGACTCCTGGTATGTTGTGGCAGTGCAACTGTTAAGACTTTCACCTAGGTGTACTGAGATGGAATATATGTAGAAAATAATTTACTGCTTGTGCAATAGCTCCAGATTTTGTGTAGTATCAGATAATATTTCAGGGATAGAGTCATCGAGACCTATCAGACAGAACATTTCACTGGGTCCAGTGATGGCATGTAGAACAGAATACTATGACATTAGGCAAAAGGACTCCCATTCTGGTATAATTTGTTAATTAAAACAGAAAAGTAACTTGGAGATTGGGGGAAAAAAATGAGAAAGCGAGATAGTCATATTGTCGAAAGATAGGTGCCAGAGATTATTTTTAGTGAGGATAGAGGAATGATGAATCAGAAGCTACAGAAAAAAGAAAACCCAAAAAAACGAACAATACTGAGCAACCAAAGTCCCAGGCATATGAATATATAATGAAGAAGACATATAGCTTCCACTCTAGAGTGTATCGGGTGTAGTCAAATTCTTGGTGTAGCTCCAAATAAAGTCAGTACAGGAATAATTCTGAGAAAAAAATTTTTTTTTCTCAGAGGACCAGTTCCACCAGTTACAATGAAAGAGCTGAAGAGGAGCAAAAGCACTGAAAGATCATGAGACCAAGCACAGAGCATTACTTGGATGACAGTTTAAGACAGAACAAAGGAGTGTTACAGCGGCTAGTATTTGGACTCATGATCAAGTGAGGCAGAAATATGGAACATGGTGAACTAAGTAATGTTAGGGAAACTAAAAATGCCTGGTACTACAGAAGATACTTCAGATATAAAATCTCATAACAACATTTTGTAGTAGATCAGAAATGTAAGACTGAAAAGCTAAATAATTTTCTCAAGGTTAAACTATTAGTCACTCAGTCATGCCTGACTCTTTGGGATCCAATGGACTGTAGCCCGCCAAGTTCTTCTGTCCATGGGGTTTTCCCCAGGCAAGAATACTGGAGTGGGTTGCCATCTCCTTCTCCAGGGGAATCTTCCTGACCCAGGGTTAGAACCTGGGTGTCCTGCATTACAGGCAGATTCTTTACCATCTGAGTCACCAGGGAAGGCCTCTCAAGGTTAAACCACTCTCAAAGAGAGGTGTAATGATTTTTACTTAAGATCTAAGTCTAAACTCTTATGTTAATAATTGTGCATGCCAGATGCTCTAGGCTCCAGGTGCAAATTAAGTAGGAATTAAGGACAATGATCTTTGCACAGATTCTGTTGGTGCTACCAAAGAAGTCCTAGTCCAGATACACTGGGAAAAGAGTAGTTGGTTTCCTAGACTTCTGTCTTGGTAGAAATTGTTAAGAGCACCTAAAGGATAGAATTTTCTCAATGGAGTTGACTGTGACATATATTGGTGACTTGGAACATTAATCCCAGAGAGAGGTCAAAAGTCATTAATTCTCAAGGAAAACCCTCTTCACCTGTTTTTTTTTTTCTCTTTCACCTTTTGATGACATCAATCTAATTCTGAAGCTTGAAGAAATAGGGGCTTTCCCTTTAATTACTTAAAAAACAGAAAAGTTTTGCTTTTCAGGTAGTCCAGTTTGCATTCTCTGTTTTGCTGTTTCATTTGTACATCCTTTAGAAATTGTCAAGGGCTTAGAAGAGCAGATAAAAATGAATCAGTTATTCTTTATCTAGCATCTTTGGGGGAAAAAATTGAGATTATTGGTTAAAATGAGGTCTGGTATACCTGCACCTTCTATATTTATTGGAATAATCTCTCTTATATGTAAAGAACCATTATATATTATTGTACATAGATTATATATGCAGAAAAAATTCACTAAAAATGCAACTGATCCCAGTACCGTTTAAAGCAAATAATTTCTTCTTAATACCACTACCTTCATTAAGAACAAAATAGAGCTGAGAAAAAGTACTCTGGGTTCTTTCTAATCTGGTCAATGGCGAGAGGGCAAAAACCAGAACATTGTTTCACTATATTAATTTTTAAAGTCCAATTAAAGGTAACATCTACAACCTTGCTTCTGTTGTGTTTGCCAAATATTTTAAAACATTAAACACAGAGTACTGATTGCAACAGAAGACGAAAAGTTCTTGCTGTTATACTCTGCCAGCGATAAAAGCTTTGTCCCTGGGGACTTGGCTAACATTCAGTCACATGATACAAGGTATATTACACAAAACTTCATTCTATTCCAAGGGTTTTTTCATCCAAATGACCAAATGCAGGCTAATGTTACTATTATCTCTGATTTCATTACTGCCTATAAAAGCATAGGCATGTGATTCTGAAATAAGAATATTATACAAACAAAAAACCTGAAACAGTCTAAGTTTGGAAAAAAGTGTTTTAATGAGAAGTGTTACATATTCTTAACTACTCAACAATTTGCATACCTTCCTAATTTTAGGATAAGAGATTTCTATATTTGGACAGACTGAGGTTTAGGTAGTTCAGGGTAAGGATATGGCCACACTGCCAGTCTTGGGGTATCCTAGCTCCCTGATCAGGGACTGAACCCAGGCCCACAGCAGTGATAGAACAGAACCATAACCATTGGACCACCTGGAAATTCCTAGGATATGGATTTTATACCCACATGTACTTCCTACTACCCACTCACTTGCCTATGACTAATTATCAGTTAGGACTCTCCTGGTCATAGATGATAAACTATTTTGAACTGGCTTAGCAAAATTGTACAAGGAAGAATTGTACAAAATGAAGATATACTGGAAACTTATAAAGGGTCTTTCTCATATCTCTTTCCACAGGCCAGGTTAGTTTTCTATCATCACTGCAGTCTGCCTTTTTCCATATAAAGAAAAACATGGCTGCCTATAGTTACAGTGTTGTACATTTCACAGCTTCAATAATGGTGTTTTAGTCCTAAATTCAAAATTATTAGGGGAGGTTCTCATTGACCTAATTAGTGAGTCATGGGTTTATCCCTAGACAAATTAAGTTTGCCTGGGTAGCTAAGGAACTGTGTCCAAGCTTGGGCAAATAGTTCCTGAACTACACATCTGGGACCAAAAGTCATGTTAGGCATATGAATGGGGAGAAATTTTTGCAGAAGAGATATGCTGGACACATTATCCCACAGATGTTTCCTACCCTAAAAAAATCAAATTCTCTCCCAGAAAAAATGCATATTGAAGGTTATTAATGTTACTATGCATTTTTTCCCTACTCAACTAAAAACAGTGACTACAGAGAAAACAGAACTGATCTCATTTTATTTGGCAGTTCTACCAACTTTAACGTCTGTGGGCAATGCTATAACTCCTGGGTTTATTTGTTTATATCCTCTCTCGTTCCAGAAAGAATTTAAGCCAGTTTTAAAAAAAATTACATAATGCCAGAACATAAATTAAATGTGATACAAAAGAGGGAAAAGCAAGGGTGGAAACAAAATGGAATCATAAATAATGTATTCTATATTGCAAGAATACACATTCACTACAGGTAGATTATAAAGTTCTGTGATAAGGTTCCTAATAACTAGCTAAGTTTTCTAATAACTTCACCAGTTATATAATTCATAATTATACATTAGGAAATAAACCAATTCCTTTGTTGTTGTTCAGGCACTAAGTCGTGTCCGACTCTTGGACTGCAGTCCACCCCATGGACTGCATCACGCCAGGCTCTTCTGTCCGCCACTATCTCCCAGAGTTTACTCAAATTCATGTCCACTGAGTCAGTGATGCTATCTAACCAACTCATCCTCTGCTGCCCTCTTCTCCTTTTGCCTTCAATCTTTCCCAGCTTTAGGATCTTTTCCATTCAGTCAGCTCTTCATATTAGGTGGCCAAAGTATTGGAGCTTCGGCTTCAGCAACAGTCCTTCCAATGAGTATTCAGGGTTGATTTCCTTTAGGACTGACTGGCTTGATCTCCTTGCAGCCTAAGGGACTCTCAAGAGTCTTCTCTGGAACCGCAATTCAAAGGCATCAATTCTTTGGCATTCAGCCTTCTTTTTTTTTTTTTTTTTAGGGTATTTTATTTTATTTTTTATTTTATTTTATTTTTTTTTAAATTTTTATTTTTCAGTGGGTTTTGTCATACATTGATATGAATCAGCCATAGAGTTACACGAATTCCCCATCCCGGTCTCCCATCCCACCTCCCTCTCCACCCGATAAGGAAGCTGTGGTACATATACACCATGGAATATTATTCAGCCGTTAAAAAGAATTCATTTGAATCAGTTCTAATGAGATGGATGAAACTGGAGCCCATTATACAGAGTGAGGTGAGCCAGAAAGATAAAGAACATTCAGCCTTCTTTTTGATCCAAGTCTTAACATCTGTCAGAGAAGGAAGTGGCAACCCACTCCAGTACTCTTGCCAGTAAAATCCCATGGACGGAGGAGCCTGGTAGGCTACAGTCCATGGGGTCACGAAGAGTTGGACATGATTGAGCGACTTCACTTTCACTTTTCACTTTCATGCACTGGAGAAGGAAATTGTCACTCACTCTAGTATTCTTGCCTGGAGAATCCCAGGGACAGAGGAGCCTGGTGGGCTGCCGTCTATGGAGTCTCACAGAGTCAGACACAGCTGAAGTGACTTAGCAGCAGCAGCAGCTTACATCTGTACATGACTACTGGAAAAACCCATATCTTTGACTATATGGACGTTGGTTGGCAAAGTGATGTCTCTGCTTTTTAATACACTGTCTAGGTTTGTCACAGTTTTCCTTCCAAGAAGCAAGCGTCTTTTAGTTTCATGGCTGCAGCCACCATCCGCAGTGGTTTTGGAGCCCTAGGAAATAAAATCTGCCACTGCTTCCACTTTTTCCTCTTTTATCTGCCATGAAGTGATGGGACCAGATGCCATGATCTTAGTTTTTTAAATGCTGAGTTTCAAGTCATCTTTTTTTTTTTTTTTTTGCAAATGTGACTGTTTATTCTAGTTTTTTTTTCATTTATTTTTATTAGTTGGAGGCTAATTACTTTACAATATTGTAGTGGTTTTTGCCATACATTGACATGAATCAGCCATGGATTTACATGTATTCCCCATCCCGATCCCCCCTCCCACCTCCCTCTCAACCTGATCCCTCTGGGTCTTCCCAGTGCACCAGCCCTGAGCACTTGTCTCATGCATCCAACCTGGGCTGGTAATCTGTTTCACCCTTGATAGTATACTTGTTTCAATGCTGTTCTCTCCAAACATCCCACCTTCCCCTTCTGCCACAGAGTCCAAAAGTCTGTTCTGTACATCTGTGTCTCTTTTTCTGTTTTGCATATAGGGTTATCGTTACCATCGTTTTAAATTCCACATATATGCATTAGTATACTGTATTGGTCTTTATCTTTCTGGTTTACTTCACTCTGTATAATGGGCTCCAGTTTCATCCATCTCATTAGAACTGATTCAAATGAATTCTTTTTAATGGCTGAATAATATTCCATTGTGTATATGTACCATAGCTTCCTTATCCATCAAGTCATCTTTTTCACATCTCTTTCACGTGTTTTTCTTCTCTTTCACGCTTATCAATAGGTTCTTTAGTTCCTCTTCATTTTCTGCCATCAGTGGTATCATCTGCATATCTGAGGCTGCTGAAATTTCTCCCGACAATCTTGATTACAGCTTGTCAGTCATCCAGCCCAGTATTTCACATAATGTATTCTGCATAGAAGTTAAATGAACAGGGTGACAATACACAGCCTTGTTTTACTCCTTTCCCAATTCTGAACCAGTCAGTTGTTTCATATCTGGTGCTAACTGTTGCTTCTTGACTCTCATACAGGTTTCCCAGGAGACAGGTAAGATGGTCTGGTACTCCTATCTCTTTTCTAGTTTGTTGTGATCCACACAGGCAAAGGCTTTGGCATAGTCAATGAAGTAGAAGTCTTTCCGAAACTCCCTTGCTATCTCCATGATCCATCAATTCCTTAAGAAACATAAAATCCACACACATATAATGTACATGTGCACTTCATACATGATCAGAAAGGGGCTTCTGCTGGAAATCCTCAGTTAACCTGACTTATATTCTTGATGTCTCTCATTTATTACTGACAAAGAGCTATCTTTCTATGCTAGCAAGGGAGCAAAGTGGGAGAGTTGCCACTTTAAAAGTGTTTGGTGATACGGCTCTGAGGAGAGACTTAATTAAATAGATGATGCCAACTTTGAAAATATCTGGGAGCACATTCAGGCAGAGGAACCAATAAGAATAAAGCCCAGAAAATGGAGCATGCTTGGCATGTTCAAGGAAAAGGCAGTGCATCTGGAGCAGAATCAGTGAGGGATAAAATGGCAGGATGTTGAGGTAGAACCAGATATGCAGGGCACTCTATACCATGATGAAGACTGGCTGCTACTCTAAGCATGAAGGGAAACCATTAGAAGATTTTGAGCAGAGAAGTAATATGATCTGACTTTGATTTTAAAAGGATGACTCTGGCTGTTGTGTGGAGAAAGACTTTTAGGAGGTTAAGAGTAAAAGAAAAGAAACAGGTTAAGAAGCTACTACATAGAGGCTAGATAAGAGATCAAAATATTTTTATTAAGGGAGGGCACTAGAAGTGAAGAAAAATGGTCAGACTTGGGATATATTCTGGAGGTAAACCTGACAGCTTTTGCTGATAGATTTAATATAGAGTGAGGGAAGACTGGCAGTTGAAGAACAGTGTCCTAAAGTTGATGAAAATAATATTGGTTAGTATATAGTTCTCTTAAAGTTATTTCTTGACAGCAAGAGATAAAAAATATTAACTGTAAAATAGGGAAATGAAGTTTGTGTAACTTGAAAACTCCTCCCTTAACTTTCCTTTAAGGCCTCAACTGCTCATGTACAAGAATAGAACTGTTGATCACTGTAGCCAATATTAGAATAAATTCTAAATACACTTCTACTAGTCTTTCAGAGTGCCTTTTCATGCCCTAGTGTTGCCTTTTCTTAAAAAGAGCTACACAGTCACCCTTCAACATCCATGGGGGAGGATATTGTTTCAGGTCCCCCATGGATACAAGAGTCCATGGATGCTCAAGTCTCGTATAAAATAGCATAGTATTGCATATAATCTATACAGATCTTCCCATATACTTTATCATTTTAAAAAATATTTATTTATTTGGCTGTGTTGGGTCTTAGATTGGGCACATGGAGTCTTCGTTGTGTCATGCAGATCTTTGGTTGCAGTGCACAGACTCTCAAGTGTGGTGCACAGGCTCAGTGGTTGCAATGCAAGGGCTTAGCTGCTCCACAGCATATGGGATCCTAATTTCCTAACCAGGGATGGAACCTGTGTCCCCTGCATTGCAAGGTGGATTCTTAGCCAAGGGACTACTAGGGAAGTCCCCAACATACCTTAAATCATCTCAAGACTACTTATACTACTTTGCAATGTAAAAGCTATGTAAATATTAATAGTTGCAGTGTGTGGCAAATTTAAGTTTTACTTTGTAGAGCCTTCTGAAATTTTTTTCAAATATTTTTTGATCTGTGGTTGGTTGAGTCCACTGATGCAGAACCCACAGATACAAAGGACAGACTGTAATGCAATGAAATGGCTAGGTCTACCAGACCAACTATTCAAAGTTGATGGGACTAGAGACTTTCTAAGCTGGTGTTCTACATTAAATTTGACATAGACTGGTATTCCTAATAATAGAAATGATGAAAAGAGGAAAGAGGCTATTAAGTGACAGTTAAAGAAATTATCATCTTCCAAACTGTTTGATAGAGTCATCTTGTAATTTGGAAATGAAGCATTTGCCTTCAAAGGGAGCTAGAAAGAGCAGGGTAAAGGTAAGCAAGTAAAATAGGTATTTTATCTAGAATCATCAACGGTGTTGTCTAAAAGCTGCAGTTTGATTAAAATGGCTTTTTAAGAATTCCATATCCCAGACAAACAGAAGCTCAGAGCATTTGTTTTCAGAAGATTTGTACTACAAGAAATGTTAAAGGAAGTTCTTCAGGCTGAGGTAAATACCAGATCTACACAAAGAATGAAAAGCATTGCAAATGAAAAACTGTATGGGTAAACACAAACTACATTTTTTTCATATCTTAATGTCTTTAAACATTGTAAAGTTAGTTTATAATATGATATAAAGAAAGTTTAACAAAAACAAATAGAGGGGTGTCAAATTATATGTGATGTAGTATATTACTTGAAGGCAGATTGTGATAACTTGAAGATGAAATTACAAATTCTTGAGTAACCACCTGATGCTGGGAGGGATTGGGGACAGGAAGAGAAGCGGACAACAGAGGATGAAATGGCTGGATGGCATCACTGACTCAATGAACATGAGTTTGAACAAACTCTGGGAGTTGGTGATGGACAGGGAGGCCTGGTGTGCTGCGATTCATGTGGTCGCAAAGAGTCGGACATGACTGAGCGACTGAACTGAACTGAGAATAACAATACAAAAGATATGGATAATTAGCTGAAAGAGGGAAAAATCATATATTAAAAACTATGAATTTGAAAGTCAGGGAAGGAAGCCAAAAAAATAAATAAATAAAAAAGAAGAGGTAAGACAAATAGAAAACAAATAGCAAGATGGTAGGCTTAACCCAAGACTTAGTCAAAGTTAAATTATCAATAAATGTTAAGTAGACAAAATATTCTCATTAAAAGTCAGAAACTGTCAGCCAATAAAAAACACAAGAACCAATACTTATAAGGAGCATACATTATAAAAATACAGATAGATTACAAGTAAAAGAACAGTAAAAAAAAAAAAAAATACCATGCAAGAATTAAGCATAAGAAAGCTAAATTGGTTATATTCAGATCAGACAAAATAGACTTCAGAATGAGGAATATTATCAAAGAAAGACATTTTCATAATAATAAAAGATCAATTCATTAAGATGACATAACAATGGTAAACATGTTCCATCTCTTAAGAGAGTTTTGAAATACATTTCTAAATACTGACATAAATAAGGATATAGATAAATCTACAATCATAGAGAATTTAATATATCTCTTTGTTAATAATTGATAAGAATATGAGATAAAAAATGAAATAGAAAACTTGGAAAACCAAATTGACCTAAATAACAGTAATAGAAGAGTAAACTCATAAACTACAGAATATACATTTATTTCAAGTACAGAAGGAACCAACTCATAGGTTGTGTCTCAATGAATTTTTAGAAGTCACATAAATTTTAAAACATTGAAAATATATAGTTTGTATTGTGACCAAATCAAATTATAAATCAATTACAAAAAGATATCTCAGAAACCTCTATGTACTGACAATTAAAGCAACATATTTCTAAATAACACTTATGTCAAATAAGAAATTATAGGAAAATCATAAGATATTTTTAAATAATAACAAAAATAACATATCAAATATTTATGGTGCAGCTAAAACAGGGTTTGAAGGGCAATCCATAGCTCTAAGTGCTTTAATTGGAAAAAAACGATTTGCAATCAATTAAGCTTCTATCTGAAAAAGTGAAAAAAAAAAGCACACTAATTTAAATCAAAGCAAGCAGAAAGGAGGAAATAATAAATATATGAGTGGACATCATCAAAATAAAAAAACAGCAGTAAGACAGAAAACCAGCAAAATGCACATACATTCTAATCTTGTAGTTCCTAGATATATATATGAAATCATCATCAAGTAGTAATAGCCATCATAAAAGAATTTATAACTTAAAACACCTGAAAACAACTTAAACGTCAGAAATGAAGGAACTGCAAAGACATCTATATAACAGGGTTGTGCAGTGGTAAAGAATCTGCCTGTCAACGCAGCAGACGGAGGAGATGAGGGTTCTGATCACTGGGTTGGGAAGATCCCCTGGATTAGGAAATGGCAACCCACTCCAGTATTCTTGCCTGGAAAATTCCATGGACAGAGGAGCCTGGTGGGCAGGCTGCAATTTATGGGGTTGCAAATAGTTAGACACAACTGAGCACATATGCAACACAATGCAATTCTGCCTAAACAATTTGTATAAAATTTCATTTGTTTTTTAATGTGGTAACTTTTTAGGAACTATTGTAGTATGATCTGAGATGTCTTAATTTAAAGAAGCAAGGTGAAGAACAAAATAAAAGGAATACTATGTGTGGGTGTGTGCTTTTTAAAGAATGTGTGCATGTGCATGTGTTTTTACATATTTACATGTGCATAGAAATATCTTGGAAATACACACCAGAAACTGGTAATAGTAGTAGCTTCTGGAGAAGAGACCTGAGTGGTTTGAACATAAGGGTAATGTTATGTTTTACTTAGGACTGCTTTGCCTCTCAGAATTTAATACTGTGGCAGCATTTCCTGTTCAAGTATAAATATATATGTATATTTGGCCATGCTGCATGGCTGATGGGATTTTAGTTCTCCAACCAAGGGTTGAACCCAAGCCCTTGGCAGTGAGAGCACAGAGCCCTAACCACTGGCCTACCAGGAGATTCCCTCCAAAATATTTTCAGTTAAAAAAAAAAAAAAAGGTGATAAATATCCTGAAATAACAAATAAGGAGAAGAAAAGCAAGAAGGATTGAAGTCAGAGGTCCTTGATAGGTTACAGATTTGAGTTTCTATATATGGAGTCTCCTTTGAGGAAACAGGCCATTGTTTAGACAGGATAGTCAAAAACAAACAAACAGGAGCTTCCATGGCCTTTTCTCTTTACCCTTACGGTTGTGTCTAAAGCTAGCATGGAAAGTCCTTTGCTATATTCCTAAAGGGATTAAAAAGGTACAGATGAACAAGCTGTTCATAGGAGTCTCTATTTACTGATAAAGTTGCCCAAATTCAGGCATCTTTCTTTGAGCCTGCAGATTCCATCCATGGTTCCATGTATCCTTTGCTCTGTGTCTATGATGGAGAATAAAAGGAATGGTATACTAGTTGTCTCATGACTACATATACAGTGTAGTCACAAAAGTTAGCAGTCAGAACTACTATTGTGGTGTTTTCACTGTGTCAAGAATCCATATAAAACACTTTTCAGGAAGGAAAATAAAAACATTGACCTTTCCTTGTATAAGATGTTTCAATTCTCCAGATTTTAAAATTAAAGCTACCCTCTGTGTTCAGAAGTATAGGAATAGTGTGATTCTATAGTTCTCTAAATAGCCAGGTCCTATTTTATCTTCTAGAATAACTTCACATCTCTGATTACCTTCTTCTGAAACAACTTTTTTTTTTTTTTAAACTGAAGTACAGTTGACATAATCAAAAAAGATTTTAGCATTACTGACTCAATGGACATAAAATTAGGTAAACTCCAGGAGACAGTGAAGGACAGGGAGGTCTGGCATGCTGCAGTACATGGGGTTGCAAAACAATAACAAAAATTGATGTATCAATACAATTTACAAGTGTACAATATAATGATTTACAATTTTTAAAGGTTATAGTCCATTTATAGTTATAAAATATTGGCTAAAATGCCTTTGTTGTACAATATATCCTTGTACCTTATTTTATACATAATAGTTTGTACCTTAGTCTCCTACACCCATACTGCTCTCCCCCTTTCCTCTCCCCTATGGTAACCACTAGTTTTTTATATCTGTGAGTCTGCTTTTTTTTGGTTATGTTCACTAGTTTGTTGCATTTTTTAGGTTACACATATAAGTGATATACAGTATTTGTCTTTCTCTGTATGATTTCTTCACTTAACATCATGCCCTCCAAGTCCACCCATGTTGTTGCAAATGGCAAAATTTCACTCTTTTTTATGGCTGAGTAGGAGTCCACACACACCACATCATCTCTATCATATTCATCTATTGACAGACATGCAGGTTGCCTCCTTATCTTGGCAAGTGCAAATAATGCTGCAATGAACACTGGGGTGCATGTATCTTTTCAAAAGAGCATTTAAATATTTTTTAAATTAGAGGATAATTTATTTACAACGTTTTGTTGGTTTTTGCCATGCAATGTGAATCAGTCATAAGTATACATATACCCCCTCCTTCTTGAGCCTTCTTCCTACCACCCAATCCCATGCCTCTAGGTCGTCCCAGAGCACCAGGCTGAGCTCCTTGTGTTAATACTTCCCACTAGCCATCGATTTTACACATGATGAAGTATATACTCCAATGCTACTCTTTATTTGTCCCACCTTCTCCTTTCCCCACTGTGTCTACAAGTTCATTGTGTCTCTATTCCTGCCCTGCAAATCAGCTCATCAGTACTATTTTTCTAGATTCCATAAATATGTGTTAATATATTTCTTTTTCTCTTTCTCTTTCGGTTCACTCTCTAAAATAGACTCTAGGTTCATCCACCTCAATTTGGCTCAGATTTGCTCCTTTTTATGGCTGAGTGATATTCCATTGCATATATGTACCACAACTCCTTTATCCATTCATCTGTCGATGGACATCTAGGTTGTTTCCATGTCCTGGCTGTTGTAAATAGTGCTGCAATGAACACTGGACTACATGTGTATTTTTGTTTTTTAACTGGAGGAAAATTGCTTTACAATGTTGTATTGGTTTCTGCCATACAACAAAGCAAATTAGCCATAATTATACATAAATCATCCCCCTTTTGAGCCTCCCTCTCCTCCACCATCTCACCCCTCAAGGCATCACAGGGTGCCAGGCTGGGATCCCTCTGTTATATAGTAACTTCTCATTAACTATCTATTTTACACATGGTAGTGTATATATGTTGATCCTACTTTCTCCATTCGTCCCACTCTTTCCTTCCTTCACTGTGTCCACAAGTTCATTCTATATATCTGCATCTCCATTCCTTCCCTCCAAATAGGTTCATCAATACCATTTTTCCAGATTCCACATACGTGCATTAATATACTATATCTGTTTTTCTCTTTCTGACTTATTTCACTCTGTATAACAAGTTCTAGGTTCATCTACCTCACTAGAACTGACTCAAATTTGTTCTTTTTTATGGCTGAGTAATGTTCTATTAGATAGATAGATAGATAGATAGATAGATAGATAGATAGATAGATAGATAGATAGGTAGATAGGTAGATAGATAGATATACACATCTTCTTTATCCATTCACCTGTTGATGGACATCTAGGTTGTTTCCATGTCCTAGCTACTGTAAAAAGTGCTGCTATGAACCCTGAAGTACATGTGTCTTTTTCAGTTATGGTTTTCTCAGGGTATATGCCCAGCAGTGGGATTGCTGGGCCACATGGTAGTTTTATTCCTAGTTTCTAAAGGAATCTCCATACTGTTCTCTATAGTGGCTGCATCAATTTACACTCCTACCAACAGTGTAAGAGGGCTCCCTTTTCTCCATATCCTCTCTAGCATGTATTGTCTATAGGTTTTTGATGATGGCCATTCTGACCTGTGTGTGGTGATACTTCACTGTAGTTTTAATTTGCATTTCTCTAATAATGAGCAATGTTGAGCATTTTTTCATGTGTTTGTTGGTCATCTGTATGTCTTCTTTGGAGAAACATCTCTTCCACCCATCAAATGAGCATTTTTGTTTTTTCAGATATATATCCAGCAGAGGACCTGCTGGGTCATATGGCAGTTCTTTTTTTTTTTTTTTTTGAGATACCTTTATACTATTTTCCACAGTGGCTGCACCAATTTACATTCCCATCAACAGTGTATGTGGGCTCTCTTTCGCCACTTCCTTGTCAACATTTGCTATTTCAGTTCTTTTGGATAGCCATTCTGACAGTTGTGAGGTGATATCTTATTGTGGTCTTGATTTGCATTTCCCTAATAATAAGTGATATTGAGCATATTTTCACGTGCTTGTTGGCCATCCACATATCCTCTTTGGGAAAACGTCTATTCAGGTCTTCTGCCCACTTTCCAATTAATTTTTTTTTTTTTTTTTGATGTTGAGTTGCATGAGCTGTTTACATAACTTGTATATTAATCTCTTATCATTTGCAAATATTTTCTATCATTCAGTAGGTTGTCTTTTTATTTTGTCAATGGTTTCCTTTGCTGTGCAAGAACTTTTAAGTTCAATTAGGTTCCATTTGTTTATTTTTGCTTTTATTTCCTTTGCTTTAGGAGACAGATCCAAAAAAATACTGCTATAATTTATATCAAAGAGTGTTTGCCCCATGTTTTCCTCTAAAACTTTTATAGCTTTCAGTTTCACATTTAGGTTTTTAATCCACTCTGAAGTTGCTTTTTTATTTTTATTTTTTTCCAAATTATTTTTTGAAGTTGCTTTTTTAAAAAAAATATGGTATTAAAGAATGTTCTAATTTCCTTCTTCTGCAAGTAGCTCTCCAATTTTCCTTGCACCACTTATTGAAGAGATTATCTTTTTTCCATTGTATATTCTTGTCTCTTTTGTCTTAGATTAATTGACCACAAGGGTGTGGGTTTATTTCTGGGCTTTATTTTCTGTTCCATTGAGCTATGTGTTTGTTTTTGTGCCAGTACCATGCTGTTTTAAATACTTTAGCTTTGTAGCATAGCCTGAAGTCAGAAAACATGATTCCTTCAGTTCTGCTCTTCTTTCTAAATATTGTTTTGGCTATTTAGGATCTTTTGTGTTTCCATACAAATGTTTCAAAAATTATCCATTCTAGTTCTGTGGAAAACGTCATTAATTTTCATTTTTCTTAATTGATGAAAATTTCTTTCATTAATTTTCTTTTAATCTGAAAGATATGTGTTTGTGTTTTTTTTAGTTTTTTTCTTTTAGTTGATTTCTAGTCTCATAATGTTGTAGTTGGAAAAGGTGCTTGACATGATTTCAGTTTTCTTAAATTTACTGACCTATCCTATGAAACAACTAACTTTTGGGGGCTGTAGTTTAAACATCTTTTCTATTTTAATAAACAGAAATATGAATTCTATCACTCTTGGGGTAGAATATCTTATAAAAGGCTATAAAAACTGAATTACTATCTAGATAAATCTTTGCATAAAGCACTTATACTCATCTTATCAAAATCACCCATAAAATAAATAATTCTTGTTCGACTCATTTGTTCTAACAGTATCATTAATACAGAAAAAGTGTTGTGATAGAAGTCTTAGTATTTAAAATTTATCTTATGTTTAAAGTTCTCCTTGAAGTACTCCTTTTAAGTTTCCCATTGATTTCCTTCACCCATGGGTAAATTATTACACTGTTTTCAGGAAGGACAGTAATTAGACCCTATAGTCATACAAATAAGCATGGCATTAGTAGGTAACAAAAGCAAATGTGCATCCATGTGTCATTTCCTGAACATGGGTTGATATTTAGCTCATAGTAGGCAAAACATCACTTGAATTTGTTTGAACTTTGAGAAAGCATAAATCCATAATTAGGGAAAGTTGAATGTGACTTATAAATGAATCAAGAAATTCTTCAATTTACTTCCAGTCATCAGTAATTATCAACAAAAAAGTGACTATTTATACTTTTCTTCTCTATCCTCAGTGTCAAAGCTAAAGTGAAAATTTATGTATAAAATCATGCTGATCTTAATTTGGGGGACTTGGAATATGCTATGTATTATTTAGGTTACATTTTATTTGTTTATCACTTATTTGTTCAGGCCTAGGGTTTAAGAAATGGGGCTATGGGTGAATGAGGCAAGAGTCAAAAATACCTAAAATTTCACCTCATTGAGTTGGAGTTAAAATAATTAACTCAAATATGTCTCATATGAAATGGAAATGTCAGTTCAAAACATACATGATTATGCTCAAATATATTCCTTCATTTGAAAATTTTATACCTTCCTCTCTCTAGAGCTTTCTCAAAGAGAAAAACAGTATGAGTCCCAAAGATGTAATGTTTTAGTGAGAACCCAGGAGAAAAATAAGAATTACTAATACTGTAGGTAGAAAGACCTTCTTTCCAGGCTACTTTCTAATAATATAACACTAGAGTACTGTTTTAATAATAGACATCAAGCCATTTACATTACAAAATACAATGATACTTTATATTGCTAACAAATACATAAACATGTGGTGGAAATATTAAAAAAATGTATAAGAATGATAACACTGGATTTGTGAAACACTAGAGAAGGAGGGAGGGAAGAGAATGAGATAGCAGAGGAACACAGTTGGAACAGTAATTGTATTTATAATGTGTAATTGGAGGAGAATGAGCAGCAGCGGGAAATCAGCCATAGTGCTAATACTTTACAAAGCTGGGAACAGGTTCATAGGTGTTCATTACATTATTCTCTATTCTTATCTGTATATTTAAAATATTTCCCAATAAAACAAACCATTTACAATGGCCACACAAGAAGTATATGTCATAAACATAACAAAATATAGAAAAGATTCATTAAAAATTACTTTATTAAAAGACAGTAAGATATAAATGGAGATAATAGCAAATGTTTAAAGATAGAAAGGTTATATATTTTAAAGAAAATAGTTCTCTCCAAATTAATCTTTAATTGTAAAAAAATTTCAATAACCTTTTCCTTGAATTTAACAAGTGGTGATAAAATATACATACGAAAAGAAAGAGCAGAGAATGGCCAATATATTCATGAAGAAGAACAAGTTAGGGGGATTCTCTTACCTAAAATCCTCTTCCAAACACCAACACTTATTAAAAGCCAAGATAAAGATGTAATAGTATAGAGACCAACAAACAAAAGAGAGATTTCATAAACAGACACAATGATAAAAAAACTTCACTTTTAACATAGCTGGCATTCATGATCAATGAGAAAAGGTAAGACTAGTCAGTTGTGCAATGGGGCAGTTGGGTTTCTATATGGAAAAAGATTAATCTGGTTCCTTGTTTCTCACCATATGTGAAATCACTGCCAAGTATATTACAGTCCTAAATGTGAGAGAAAAACTACAAAAGTTTTAGAAGTCAATTTGTAACAACATTTTTATATTACACTGGAAAAGATTCCTTAAACAAAAGACCAAAGCACTATTTAAAAAAACAAACATTGATAATTGGATCACATTAAATTAATAACTTTCATAAATAAAGGCACAATTAAAAAAAATTTTTTAAAGGTAAGCCATAACCCAAGAAAAGATGTCTGTAATATAGACACGTGCACCCCAATGTTCATCGCAGCACTGTTTATAATAGCCAGGACATGGAAGCAATCTAGATGCCCATCAGCAGATGAATGGATAAAGAAGCTGTGGTACAAATACACTATGGAATATTACTCAGCCGTTAAAAAGAATTCATTTGAATCAGTTCTAATGAGATGGATGAAACTGGAGCCCATTACACAGAGTGAAGTAAGCCAGAAACATAAAGACCAATACAGTATACTAACGCATATATATGGAATTTAGAATGATGGTAACGATAACCCTATATGCAAAATAGAAAAAGAGACACAGATGTACAGAACAGACTTTTGGACTCTGTGGGAGATGGCAAGGGTGGGATGTTTCGAGAGAAAAGCAACGAAACATGTATATTATCAAGGGTGAAAAAGATTACCAGCCCAGGGTGGACGCATGAGACAAATGCTCAGGGCTGGTGCACTGGGAAGACCCAGAGGGAGCAGGTGGAGAGGGAGGTGGGAGGGGGGATCGGGACGGGGAATACATGTAAATCCATGGCTGATTCATGTCAGTGTATGGCAAAAACCACTACAATATTGTAAAGTAATAAGCCTCCAACTAATAAAAATAAATGGAAAAAAAAATTCTCCAAGCCAGGCTTCAGCAACATGTGAACCGTGAAATTCCAGATGTTCAAGCTGGTTTTAGAAAAGGTGGAGGAACCAGAGAGCAAATTGCCAACATCCGCTGGATCATTGAAAAAGCAAGAGAGTTCCAGAAAAACATCTATTTCTGCTTTATTGGCTATGTCAGAGCCTTCGACTGTGTGGATCACAATAAACTGTGGAAAATTCTGAAAGATGGGAATACCAGACCACCTGACCTGACCTGGTCAGGAAGCAACAGTTAGAACTGGACATGGAACAACGGACTGGTTCCAAATAGGAAAAGGAGTACGTCAAGGCTGTATATTGTCACCCTGCTTATTTAACTTCTATGCATAGTACATCATGAGAAACACTGGCCTGGAGGAAGCACAAGTTGGAATCAAGATTGCCAGGAGAAATATCAATAACCTCCGATATGCAGATGACACCACCGTTATGGCAGAAAGTGAAGAACTAAAGGACCCCTTGATGAAAGTGAAAGAGGAGAGTGAAAAAGTTGGGTTAAAGCTCAACATTCAGAAAAAGTAAAATCATGGCATCTGGTCGCATCACTTCATGGCAAATAGATGGGGAAACAGTGGAAACAGGGGCTGACTTTATTTTTTTGGGCTCCAAAATCACTGCAGATGGTGCAGTGGTGCAGCCATGAAATTAAAAGATGCTTACTCCTTGGAAGGAAAGTTATGACCAACCTAGATAGCATATTAAAAAGCAGAGACATCACTTTGTCAACAAAGATCCATCTAGTCAAGGCTATGATTTTTCCAGTGGTCATGTATGGATGTGAGAGTTGGACTATAAAGAAAGCTGAGCGCTGAAGAATTGATGCTTTTGAACTGTGGCATTGGAGAAGACTTTTTAGAGTCCCTTGGACTGCAAGGAGATCCAACCAGTCTATCCTAAAGGAGATCAGTCCTGGGTGTTCATTGGAGGGACTGATGTTGAAGCTGAAACTCGAATACTTTGGCCACCTGATGCGAAGAGCTGACTCATTGGAAACGACTGTGATGCTGGGAAAGATTGAGGGCAGGAGGAGAAGGGGATGACAGAGGATGAGATGGTTGGATGGCATCACCGACTCAATGGACATGGGTTTGGGTGGACTCCAGGAGTTGGTGATGGACAGGGAGGCCTGGCGTGCTGAGGTTCATGGGGTCGCAAAGAGTCAGAAACGACTGAGCGACTGAATTGACTGAATATGTATACCTATACATCCAACAAAGGATTCATATTCAGAATATTTAAATAACTTCCAGAAATCAATCAACATTGCCAGTGGGAAGTTAGTGGACATGATTCAAACAGAGACTTAAAATGGTTTGCATTGGTAGGCCTGGGCTCTATACTCCTGCTTTTTGCCATGGAGGATAACATTATTTGGTATTCCACTGGTGCCAAAAAAAATGGGAGACACAAGGAGTATACCTGAAACTGAGCTATACACAGTTTATTTCAACCTCCAGAAACCCACAGATGTGTCTGGTGTTGAAAGGCACTGCTTTTTAGGTGGTTTGATATAAACACTAGTGAAAATAGTGAAGAGAAAGTGAAAACTATCAACATCTGGGTGATCCTCATTCCTTTTCCTTATTTATTTTCATCACAGAAGTACTTAAGGTTAAACTACTATATATTTTACGCCTTTGTTGATTGTTTATCCCCCTGCCTACAGAAATGTACATTTACAAATGCACACAAATAAAAGTTCCATGAAGGAAGTAATTTTTGTCCATTTTGTTTTGATCACCCCTGATGGCAAAGGATCTTGAACATAACAAGTACTCAACAAACATCTACTGAATGAAGAAATAAACAATACAAAGTTCTGGCATTCATGAAACTTACATTTTAGTGGGAAAAGCCAGATAATTAACAAGAATTAACAGTAGGGAGACAAGTACAGTGGCCAGGCCCAGGATAGAGATGATGGAGGCTGTGAGGTATGTGGGATATCTTCGGAAGGTAGAGTCAGCAGGAGTGACTGACTTAATGGATGTGGCGTACAAGAGAAGAGGACACATCTGGAAACAGGATAAAAAGGAATCCAGGATGACCACTTAGTTTCTGGTCTGAATAATTTACCAAATGGTAGCTTCATTAACTGAGTTGAAGAGGAGCAGTTATGGGGTAAAAGATATCATGAGCTCTATATTATACATTTATTGATCAACTCTATATAGGGCTGTGCTACACAGATGACACAGGTATCTTGTTCTGAAGAACACTTATGCCTTTGTCAGTTGCTAAATAGAACCAACAGATTCAGAGCTATCTGTATAATACTGGACTCAACTCAGACGAAAATAAATGCATAAAATAGTCCCTGTAAGATGTTATTAGTCCCCTTCCTTCTTTATTAGAAGAATACTGGTTTGTTCTTTTGGTTTAGTTTGGTTGAGACAGCTAGGTGCCAGTTAAAAATACTTATTTCACATACTATTTAAGATTTTTAAAAAGGAGGGGAGAAAAGAACACATATTTGAATCATATATAGTTTTTAAATTTCTAGAAGGATAAAAAGAGACTATTATCAATGGTTACCTGTTTTGTGGGGGCGGGAGGGATGTATATGAAGTTGGAAAAATGAAGGAGATGTGATTTGAAAGAGAGATTCTCACTAAAGAGAGATTCTCACTAATAAGAGAGATTCTTCCTATCTTTGATGTTTTAAGTTTGAGACTGTATTGCCTATTAAAAATAGAAAAAATAATTTTTTAAAATTACTCACCTTTCACGGTATATATACAGTATACACACACACACACACACATACACTCTGCTATATTCCACAGTATATATCACATCTTCTTTTGTGGTGTGTATGTGTATACACACACACACACACACACTATGGAATGCAAGTCAGCCATTAAAAAAAAGAATGAAATTTTGTCATTTTCAATGACATGGATAGATGTGGAGGGTATTATGCCAAATGAAAGAACTCAGAGGAAGACAAAGACTACATTTTATCACTTATATGTGGATATATAAATATAACAAAAAAGAATGAGAATCACAGATACAGAAAACTAGTGGTTACCAGTGGGGAAAGGAAAGGGGGAAGGAACAAGATAGGGATAGAGGATTAAAAGGTACAAACTATTGTATGTAAAATAAATAAGTTACAAGGATAAATTGAACAGTACAAGGAATATGGCCAATATTTTATAATAATTATAAATGGACTATAATCATTAAAAACTGTGAATAACTATGTTATATACCTGAAACTTATTTAATATTCTAAAGCAATTATACCTCAATAATAAAAACATACCCACTTCCTCAAGTTCCTTCACAACTAGGAGTGATCATGTGACAGTACTGGCCAATGAGATATAAATGAAAGTCCCTGAGACAGAGGATGAGATGGTTGGATGGCATCACTGACTCAACGGACATGGGTTTGGATGGACTCCAGGAGTTGGTGATGGACAGGGAGGCCTGGCGTGCTGAGGTTCATGGGGTCGCAGAGTAGGACACGACTGAGCGACTGAACTGAACAGAACTGAGGACAGTTTCACTTTCTTGATAAACACAAGCCAAGCAAGATGAATTCTGCTCTTTGCTATTTCTCTTTTCTCCTTACTTGGGATGTAGATATAATGCCTACAGTCAGAACTATTTTGACTGGAAAAACAAGAGCTGCACACTAATGATGGAAGAAGTATGAACTTCTAAGAATAGAATAGTATTAACATCATTGCAGGCAGATTCTTTACTATCTGAGTCACCAGGAAAACTGGATTGGGTAGCCAATTCCCTTCTCCATGGGATCTTCTGACCCAGGGATCGAACCTGAGTCTCCTGCATTTCATGCAAAACATTCTTTACCATCTGAGCCACTAGGGAAGCTCCATGGTATTAAGTAATCATAATTTCCAAGTCAAATAATTTACCCATTCCAGTATGTGTCTGTTTTGCTGGGTTCTTCACATAAGCAATGTGTAAGTGTCCCTACTGGTGTCTTGTCCTATGTAAGTCATGGAAAGATACTGTGAAAAGCAAAGGTCTGAGGATCTACAGAGAGTTCTTATTATTGGTCATGTCTAACCAAAACCATTAGATATAGCTCAGGATTTGGTTTAAAATCACTCTGTTAACACTGCATTTTTAAAATAAGCATTACAGAACAGATTTTTATTGGAAAGCCTCAAGTCTTACTATTTTACTGGAGAGGAACAGTTTAAGGTGATGACAATGAGGATATATTTTAAGATGAAAATGAAGATATTTTAAGAATTAGGCTTGCAATAAGAATTATTCTTAAGTTTGATTTTCTGTTTTAAATTTCCTTTATAGAATGTTATCTTCTTAGAGCACTTAGAAGAAGAGAAAATGTTTGTGTTAGAGACATCATTTCATCCCCTCTCTGCTCTGGAATGAGGTATGTTATTCAGTGTAACACAGAGTTTAGTTCTTCTATTTATAACACCACAGATATAAACAGAAATATTTTTGAAAAACAGAACTAGCGTAAAAATCAAATACTGCAGTGATAACAGGCACATTTCCTTCCAACTAAACATAGTAATAAATTTTATAGTAAAGATTTTAAGTCATATTTCTAATGTAAACTATCACATGCAAAAACTTCAAGAAAACTGAACTGATGTAGAAAATTTTTTTAAATATTTGGATAAGAAAGAAAAGTAGAAGATTCCTACTCTGTCCTGAGTGTGATTGCTTACAATAGGTTGATCTTAACTATTAGGATTTGTCTGTGGAATTAATTTAGATGAAATTGACCAGATAATAGCAAAAAGTCTGGAATAGCAAAAATTCTTGCTTATTCAGGAACATATATTATTTCTGTGCTGCAAGTAGCCATATCAAATAAATGCCAATTGACTTAGGCAATTTTGGAGAAGATTTTGATATCAGAACTTAGATTGGTATGTACAGTTTTAAAATCATACATTTTTGAAAATAGATAGTCAAATCCAGACAAGCTTATAATCCAGGGACTCATTTAGTCAAGATTTACTGATATGTAAAATATAGTCAACCCAAATTTTATTTCTAAGAGGAAAAGAAAGAGTAAATTTAATAAAAAAAAACATTTAAAAAGTGTGATCAAAATGTTAGAAAGTAGTAAAGGTTTATTAACTAAGAAATGAGCGTTCTCTAAATAGCTGTTTGGGGAAGGATTTTGTTTTGCTGATTGTGTTTTCCTTGGGCTTTGTGGCTAGGAAGATTTTCTTGGCTGATTAAATCACATGTATAGACTGATCATCAGCTTTTGAAAAAAGCGGGTACAAAAGGCTCTAAGACTATTCGATTTCCTTTTGATAAAGCCACATATATAAGAATCGAGGTATGAAATTTGGTTAACTAAAGTAAATAATCATTGGGGAAAAAAATGTACATGCCTGTAATTATCTATCACATCTTTGATGGCCGACAAATCCTGAAAGCAATTTCATAGATGATAATACACACTATATTCCTGAGAAAATATGAATGATATACATTGGTCATACATTCCATTCTTCTAAATGTATTATAGATTCTTAGATCTGGTACTCAAAAGGAATATGCAATAATGCTGAAGAAAAAAAAAATATCCAAGAATTCTAACAGCCCTTCTAGGCCACCTTTCCACAGAAGTTCCAACCTATAACCTCTGAAGCAAAAATTACTATTAGACTCAACTTCTACACTTTGGTTTCTTAGTTTTCTTTATTTCAACCTAAAATAATTGTCAATATTCTTTAGATCTGTAGGGAAAGAAGCAATCAGAAAAGGTACTTTAAGTTCTAATTTCAGTCACCTCCATGAGAACATTGAGAGAGATGTCACATATTCCTAGTTAGTACCCTTTCACTCTTGCTAGCAGTTAAATCATTCCTGAGTAGTAAGCGAAAGGACACAGAAAGGTGCTTTAACTCTTTCTGGCCACTTGGGAACTATTCGGTATACAGCTATGGAAAGGCACTAAATGTGCCCTTTAGCGCATGACTGACTGTCTCAAGTCACTCAAGCAATTGAGAGAAAACTCTATTGCTGTTTAACATTATGTACTAGATTTTGCTGCAATTTAAACTGGGTCTATGCAAAAGTTTTAGGAGGTCATATTCAAATGAAAATATATATACCATAGGCTCAGAAAATAATACCACTATTAGGCAACCATGAAGCTCAAAATTCTATTACACCTTGATAATGCAGTCTTCTCAAATGCTTTCATGCAAAATGAGACCATTTGTTTAAGCGAATTGTGACACTGACTTTTAAAAACTGAAGAGGATGCGCATGCACACACACACGCATATATGTATAGGCACACATTTATATGACATCCAGTTTAATACAGGCGAAATGGCGTAAGTAAATATTTCATAAAGTATTGAATGTATATACAAATGTGATTAGAAGACACAGACTATGAGATCAAATATCCATCTTAAAATTTCACTGCTTTGGTAGTTAAAAGAGTAAGAGAAAAGAAACATTGTTTTGCACTTAGAAACCTGTTTCTAATCAACCGAGCTACTCCTATGGGGTCAAATAAAAATGATTAGCTTATTAAAAGCATAGCTTTGCTATTTAATAAGCAAAAGTGATTGAAAATTCTGTTCCAGATCCTGATAATTTTAGTGTTTCTAGTTAAGCCTGCAAAATTGCATTCATTATTAGTGTCTAGATTCATTAACAATTCAATTTATAGATATTAATGCTTATAATGCATGCTTCGCTTGCCAAAACTTGAAGAGAAATTGTTTCAATTAGCTTTCATGGATCATGAATCCTACCGGCTGGGTATTTTTAGACAAAAGATACAAACACATCCCCAAGCAATGCTAATGCACAGCTGGGACTCGTGTGTAAGGTCACTTGAGCTAACAGTTTAAAAGGAAAAACAGTAAATGAGTTTTACCCAGATGAGCAAGACAGGAACAGTCTTCTATTTCCAACCAAATATTTGAAAGGCATATACACACCTTGAGAAAAATGGCAACAGAATTATTTGCTTTTGTGATTTCTAGAAGATAAAATCACTAGATAGAAATTGGTAATCTTAACCCAGCAAGCAGTAGCTAGCACGTAAGACAACGTAGGAAGCCTCAGTGAGTGATCTTAAATCATTCTTTTGTAGGAAAGAAAGGGAATCTCTTAGTAGTCTCAATCTTAACAGAAATACTAATTCTGTCTCTTGCACAAGGGCCATGCTCTAGGTAGAAGAATTAAAAAAAAAAAAAAAAAAACAGATTTATGTCCCAAAAGATGTAGACAACAATTCAAATTTAGAGAAAATTATTAATTTCCACTTCATTTTGGGCAGCACACAACTAGCTCAAAGTTGCTAATTAATGTCAATAGCGAAAGGAACCCTTAGGTAGAAGAAAATTTTTGGACGATTTCCACCTCCTCCAGTTACATTTCTCTCACACAAATCTTCACATAAATGGACAACAGTAGCCCACTTTCCTTGCACTTTCCACTTATTGTAAAGTAGTGCAGTGTAGTGTAGTGAAACCTACCATAGCATAACACCGTATCTCCATCCCCATGTGGTCTCTCGTTGTTCATAGCTTGGTATTTAGCAGAGTATGAAGAGAATGGGATGACTTTCACCTTAAAGCGAGATCACTTGTCTTCAATGAAATGAAATGCTGACTCACATCACATACTTTCCTTAGTGCCTCAAGAACAATTCCAACTCCTTCAAGGATCCCTTGAGAGAAACTTAGAGAAGTTTAAACTAGTAGTATGAAACAAAAATTAGGTTTGAGAAAACCATGAGATTCCAGAAAACTGATGAGACACTAAATTCTATGGACATTAATGTCAGAAAAGCACAGTTGGGAGAGAGAGAGAGTATAAACTCTTCAGGAATATTTTAGATGAGAAGGTATGAAATGATGTAAAATGTCTCTTCTAAAACTAACCGAACTTTAGATTAAATATTTGATATTGGTCTGGAGGAACAACAAATACATGTCTAGAACAAATGTTCATTTCATTATTATATGTCTTAGCCTGAATAGTGTTATAACATCTCCAATGACAACTGGGAGTCTGCCACAAAAATCACCACAAAAATCATTACTGCCACAAAAGACAATAATACTCACAAATATAAAGATTAAAATCTAGATTTCAGGAAAAATGTATATATAAACAAAGGGAAATATGATTGCCTCTAGAAGGTTATAAAAACTAATGTATGAGAATGAATTAAAGGCTGATGGGAGAAAGTAGAAAAAGAATTTAGAGGGAAAAAGTAAAAATTTCAGTTTCTGAAAGAATAATTTGGAGAAAGATCTAAAAGACTGACAGAAAAAGGACTAGGCTAAAAACAGTGTGTTTAATACATGGGAATAAATACAAGAAATAATGATGTAACTTATTCTTTTATTCAGTCAGTACAATTGCAGAAACATATAAAGTGCATTTCCCACACTGCCAAATTAATAGTAAGTAAATTATTCCTGAAAAACTACAATTTATTTTGTAAGCCAAATAGGTTATTTAATAAGTTAACGGGCCCAAATGCACACACACAAACTCCTATATACCCAAAATGGAATGACAAGGGCCGTGGTCACTGATGAAATCATTAGCACTGCCACATTAGTATTCAGGCCTGTAATTCGTTCTTTAGTATTAGAGTCCATAGGGGCCTGCTTTGCTTTGCCACGCTGAAAATAGAGAACAGCAGGGATCCCTGTTACAAGGGTATCACTTCCCCAGTCTTTCACAAGCTTCCTCCAGCTTTTAAGTGCTCTGATTATTCTTCTGTCTCTCTCTGGCTAACCTATTACTTAAGTAACTTCTTCCACCCTGCTCCTTCCATACCTCTGTAATGGATGTAAAGGTCAGTGACCCCCTCAGGAACAGTAGTATTTTCTGTAAGGAGTGTGGTGAGGTAGTCATGGGATTCCCATTACTGTTAACAGAGCTTGAAGGCTATATTCCCTCACTAAAAATCCAACCCAGGCTTCTGATGCTGAGAATTATGTTTTCACATAATCTGTACTACCTACGGAGCCAATGGTTATAAGACAACAAAGGATTTTTAGAGGATGACAGTGTACAGCAGTAAATATAACCAGGTATACAGATGGTCAGAAATCCAAACTGGCATATATATTAACATATGGAGCAGTTTGTGAAAGTGGCTAAGTGTAGAGGTCTGGAGCTAACTACATCCATGATTTTGAGGAAAACTAGGTGGTGGGGTGACAGTTCATACCATTCACTTATGAGATAAACATTTCAGCGCTTTTCCTATAATGACTTCGCAGAGGAACAAAAAGGTAATTAGTTCAATGTAGTGTTATACAGAACAAACAACATAAATATTACAATTCCATGAAGGCAGGCATACCATCTTACTCACCAGTGTATGCCCATGGTCAACCCTAAAACAATGCCTGCCACACAGTACACTCAAATATTTATTGAATTGATAAATTATTCTTCACAATGTGGCCTAAATTTCTTCTTACAGAAAACAAAATAATAGTAACTTTTTTCTAAGATTGTGTGAGGATTAAAAGAAACCAAGGAGTAATGTAAGATGATAACCTGAGGGGAAAGTGAAATCTGTTAAGAGGTATACTCAGACTCTATACTATCTTTGCAACTTTTCTGTAAATCTAAAGTTATTCAAGAATAAAAAGTTCAGCTAAAAAAAATGTATCAAGCAAAACACTTAAGCCAGGCATCAGATATTTGGCTGGTATGATCAACAAGTATTTCCTGATCTCCCTTACAACGCCACCCATTCATTCAGAGGAAATCAGGAGCATGCTAGTGATGTTGACCGAAAGGACTAACCAACTGACAAATCACAGTAGAGATTTGCTGGGTTTATCTATTTGTTGGTTAGTGCCTGAAAACTGTGAAGTGATGTGAAACTTGCTCAGTCGTGTCCGACTTCTCGCGACTCCATGGACTGTAACCTGCCAGGCTCCTCAGTCCATAGAATTCTCCAGGCCAGAATACTGGAGTGGGTAGCTTTTCCCTTCTCCAGAGGATCTTCCCAACCCAGGGGTCGAACCCAAGTCTCCCACATCACAGGAGGATTCTTTACCACTGAGCCACCAGGGAAGCACAAGAATGCTGGCGTGGGGAGCCTATCCTTTCTCCAGGGGATCTTCCCAATCTAGGAATTGAACCGGGATCTCCTGCATTGCAGGCAGATCCTGAAACCTGTAATGGCCCTATATTATTTTGATTATTCTCACTAGATACAACTGAAGGGCTCTACCATTACCACCTCTCACTTTTTCTTTTTTTCTCTTATATTTTTTTATCCCATGGTAGTTTTCTTTGTTGTCCTCCCAATGTTACCCACTGACACTCACTGGCATTTCTTAGTGGTGACTCCCATCCTAAAATATGGTCACTAAAGCTACTGCTTTTGGAAGAGAAGAGTTAGACTTTATTAAAAATCTAACTCTGGTTCCCAGATGTTCCAATGCCTTAAGCCTAATATTCCTGAATAGGATAGCAGCTAAGTTAAAATATTAAAAATAGTCATTTCCTTGAAGTGCAAAAATAATGTTTCCATAGATAAATCTTCCAAATAATGGCGAAATAACTGCCAAATCTCTATATCTACATATGAGGGTTCTGGTGGGATATTTATTCCTACAACTGACAATTATCTTTTTAAAGTTATTTCAGAAAAAAAATTGGTTCTTTCTAGAAAGCAATCTGCTTCTTTTTTATATCAGAAAGTTGGGAAAAAAAGATTTAACATTGATTATCAGTTTATCTGTCCCATTTTTAATGCCTATACAGAATCATTGCTGAAGGCTTAGAAGCAAAACAAATACAGTAAACGACATCAATTTCCTCATGCACGTTTGTGTGCTAAGTCACTTCAGTTGTGTCCGACTCTGCAATCCCAAAGACTGTAGTCTGCCAGGCTTCTCTGTCCATGTGATTTCCCAGGCAAGAATACTGGAGTGGGTTGCCATGCTCTCCTCTAAGGAATCTTCCCGACCCAGGGATCAAACCTACATCTCCTGGATTTCCTGCATTGCAGGTGGATTCTTCACAGCCTGCAATACAGGAGACCTTGGTTTGATTCCTGGGTCGGGAAGATCTGCTGAAGAAGGGATAGGCTACCCACTCCAGTATTCCTGGTCTTTCCTTATGGCTCAGCTGGTAACGAATCTGACTGTAATGTGGGAAGCCAGGGTTCAATCCTTGGGTTGGGAAGATACCCTGGAGAAGGGAAAGGCTACTCACTACAGTATTCTGGCCTGGAGAACTCCATGGACTGTATAGTCCACGGGGTTGCAAAGAGTTGGACACGACTGATTTAACATCTCTATGGGTGGATTACCAGAAATCCATACTTAGTGAAAACTTCCCTGGTGATCCTAATATAGTCAATCAGACAAGCTTTTTGATCCAAACAGTGCTGCTCCAGAGTTAATAGACAGAAATCAATTATAGCATAGGTTTTCATATCAAGATATATTTTTCTTTAAAAAGAGAAACTATTAAATTAGCTAAACAAACACAACTGACAACTACTATGCTCCTTTTGGTTCCTTGAACAGTAAAGTTCATCCTCATTCATTTTGTTTTTGTCTCTGGCTGCAAAATTCTTTTTCATCACACTCACCATTCATCCAGTTTACTCTTCCTCTCAGACTACTGGTTTTGATAATCATTTTACTTTCCTAGACTTCTTTAAGGATTCCTTGCCCCCCACCACCACCATCCCCTTCCTTTATTAATCTCACTTCCCTGTTACTTCCTTCATGCTACTCATCATAACCGAGAATTATACTGTCAATTTGTCTTTTGCTCAGTCTCTCCCCACTTAACTTTGTCTTTCTTTTCACCATAATAATCCTACTGCCTAGAACATTTGGTTGGGGCGGGGGTGGGGGTAGGTTATACTAGCCGGGCTTCCCAGGTGGCTCAGTGGTAAAGAATCTGCCTGCCAATGCAGGAGATGTGGGTTCTATCTCTGGGTCGGGAAGATCCCCTGGAGAAGGAAATAGCAACCCAATCCTTTATTTTTGCCTGGAGAATCCCATGGACAGAGCAGCATAGCGAGCTATAGTCTTTGGGATCGCAAAGAGTCAGACATGACTCAACTGAGCACACACAGTACACAGGTTACATCAGCCAGTTTGGAAGTCAAAAAACTGACACCAATCCCAGTCAATCAAGCATATAGGTTACCCAGTCAGAAAAAAAGCCCAAAGAAGCATGCCCAGTATGGTGAGAAAACTACTGTCTTTGGTTCTGGGTGTTTACACTGCTGACTCCACTAAAGTAGAATCTGGCGATGGAAACACGGCCATCTCTGGAAAGTGGATAAGACTTTACTCACTGTTCTGCTGGCACAGCACATCACTGAAAACAAAGTCCTAGTCCTTCACATCACCAGGTCTGATTATAAAATTTGTCTGTTTGGCAGAGCCTAGGTTTGATGCCTGTGTCCCTTTCAATAATGTTGCATTTTCAGCCTCTACTGTGGTAGATGAGCTTGGCTTCATACAGAAGGGGTTCAAATATAAGAAAGGGGTTCATATACACCTAAATATAGGTAGGTGGCCAAAATGAAGGATAAATGTGCCCATTTATCTCAGATATTTCTTCAATGAATAAATCCTAAAACATATTCAAAATATTATTTGACTAAGTTTTAAATAAATACATGTAATTATGAATGTTCTCATATTTAACTGCTATCAATTACTCTTTATTCTAATTCTGGTTTCCTCTTTCCAGACTTGGATAAAAAACACCTGTGTTTCCAAGCAGCTTGAATTTCTTTAACAACAGTGTGGGAGAAAATGTGAGAATCTTTTCAGATTCCCTTTAGATAAAGGACTTATTACCCAGCTGCTGGGAGAGTGATCAGCTGTCATCTGACAGGCCCTTCTACAACGGCGTCAGCTGGAGGAAGCCATATTCCCTAAGGTTGGGTCTCTTCTCAGGGTGGCCTGCATCCAACAGCTGATCAAAATAGGAATATAAAGGCTTTATCTTTTGGCCCCAGCTCCAGATAACTTTAAAAAGCCAATCAAGGCAGAGAGTTCCTCACGGGGTCAGTCCAGGCTGGTGTTTGACATTCCAAATGCTTGACTTCTCCTGCTACCCAGCCCTGGTCTCTTCCCCCGCCTTCACCAATGTTGACCCCAAGGACACTCCTTAATAAACACTCCGCAAGCTAAACCACCTTTCAGTGTCTACATCCTGGGGAACAGCCAGGGATAGTTAGTACCACTAGTGATCCGAGAAAGCAGGCATTCAGGTGGAACTGAAACACTCACCTTGCTGACAGAAGAGTGGCACAAGGGAACTTTCTGACGTAATGTAAGTATTCTACACGTAAATTGGGTTAATATTTACATTTGTGTACACAAAATTTGTGTAAGTTTGTTTAATAAGCAATTTTAAATAAAAATAAATAACTTTAAATTAAAACATGTATATGTAATTTGTCTAATAAAATTTATTTTACTGTTTATAAATTATACCTAAATAATATATAAAAAGAGAGAAGGCAGAAAATTAAGAGTGTCTTATTGATTAAGTGGCTTCCAGTTCCTTTCACAGTGGGCACTGACATATGATGTAAAAAAGATAGCAGATAATTCCTATTAGCAAATATCAGCTAATAGGTAGTCAGTGATGCCTTCTGGTCTTTAGTTGAAGGTGTTAGTAGTTTGGAAAGAAGGCCTTTTTGAGGCATTCTCATTGTGAACATATAATTGACACAAACCTATAAAAGATGATTAGGTTCAACTAACAAATTGCTAAAATGAGATCATATGCTAGCTGCCATAGTCTATCTGAATAAGATAAATCATTATCAAGACATTACAGATAGAACAAAGTAATTACCAGGATATTATAATTTTCTCCCTTAAGCTAAGTAGCTTTTCAATGTAAATACAAATAGCAGGTATTGCTTGAGAAACTATTTAGTGTTTAGCACCCTTTTGATTTTGCTTCAAAATTCCAGTGAACACAGACAAAACAATTAAATTTGAGGGCAATACATAACTAAGCCTTTATCTAAATAAGTACCTAAACATCTCAAGGATCAAAATTTGAACACTTTGGTGATCTTTTATTTAAACATGCACAGAAACTGATAGGACATTGAATATCCTCAACCAAAAGTTAAATGAAAACCAAGAACTATCACTGAGAACACTTTCTCTAGTTTTATTTTTAAATGTCACTACTACATAGAAGTCTGGAAAATAAAATTTTAAAATTAAATTTGTACTTTTCTTTCCCTGTAGTTTCCCCTTCTCCCCAATGCAAAAAAATTCCCTGATTTTAAACAAGTAGAATATTAACACTGAAGTTACCTCATAGCTATGGTATCTTTAACTATTATTTTCAGAATATAGGTAGGAAAATGGAACTGAGAAATAGCTTGCCTCAAGGAACAGTTCAGGTTGTAAAGCACTGAATCAACCAAAGCAGGAATTCTCAACCTTACCATCCTACTAACAGATTCTAGGTTGTAGTCTCAAGAAAAATATGTACCCAAACATCCTATGGTGAAAAATCATTTAGCTTAGAAAATAAGTTAAACCTTCTTTATGCAGAAGCAGGTTTTTTGGCGTGACTTCAGGTTAGTGAGAGGAATCCATTCCCTTATTAAGACATATCCAACTATGGAAATAATGTGCAGCTCCAAAATTAGTAACAGTTTTATTATTACCATGGTGTGGAAATAAAGTATATTCTTTTGCTCTGTTATTCAGTCTGGTTAATTATCCATGTAAAGTTATTCCTGGCAACTCCAAAGCCAAAATTCTAACTTGAACGTTGTTAGTGTTAAAAGAGAGATTTCTGCTAAAGGAAAAGTCTTGCTTAATTCTAATATATATGCTATACTTTTCTGACTCAAAGGAATGTTATCCAACAACCATTAACACTGAACACTCTGGTTTCAAGGCTAAATAGATAACATACTTTTTTTTTTTTGCTAATCAGACCACTCACATGATATGAAGCACATTGGTTTTATATATCTATACCTAACAATGGCAGCATTCAAAATGCTAAAATAGGAGCAGGAAGAGGAAGAAAGTCAGAAAGTACTCAATATAAAGCTTCCATGAGCACCATTGTATTTAGGGGGTTTATTTAGGCAATGAAGCATAAAACAACAATTTACAGCACAAATACACTATTATAAATCATGAGAATGTAGAGATTGAAAAAACAAATATACAAAGAGTGGAAAAAGGAAGGACATTAGAAAGTGGCTGCTATATCCCAAAGATGCCTGAACTAAGGCAATAGGAGGTGTGATGGGAAACATGAAGCAAAGTTGGAAGACATTAAGCATCTAGAATTAATGGGACTCAGCAACTAATGGAGGAGAAAAGGGAAAAGGAGGAGTCATAGGAAGCTCCTACTTCTGTGGACTCTACTCGGGCATAACTTTTTCCAAGAAGCTTTTCCTGAGTCCACTATTTGAGTTCTATGTTCTTTTTTGTGATATAAATGTCTATGGCACACACTTCTACCATTGTGTTTACTAAATCATGATGTTATTCTCTGTTCATGTGTTTTCTCTCCTATTAGTCTCTGTGATAGAGGGCAAGGACCTTATCTCATAATGTCTCTATAGCGCTGTACTCCAGAACTTAGAGCTTGGCACAAAACATTTAAAAACAAAAAGAAAAAAAAAAACTTATGAAATTAAGAAGGATGCAAATGGTGCCACCAACTAGGATAGAGAATACACAACAGAAGCAGGTTTATTCTGGGGAAGGCATATGCTGAGGTAAGATAATAATGTTAGGTTTTCCTATGTGACTATGACATGTCCAAATACAAACTGTGAGTCTAAAAGTTGAAGATCAAGAGAGAGATTCAAAATAGAATTAGTAAGTTTCAGAACGTAGGAGGTACAGGCAATAACTAAAACCTTGTGCATGTGGACCAGATTGTCCACTAAATGCATAAAATAGAAGTTAAGGCCAAATAAAGACCGAATCTTGGAAAACTCCTATGTTTAAGGGATAGGGAAAATAATCGGAGTTCCCAAAAGGAGTCTGAGGAGGGATTAGAGAGGAAGAAGGAAAAAAATCAGAGAAAAAATATCAAAGAAGGAAATTTAAAAACTGGTGATTCTGGCAGAAGCAGTTTCAGTGGAGAAAGAGCAGTAAAAAGCCATCCTACTGTTGAGGAAGAGCAAATGAGAGATCAGAAGTGGAAACAGTGAGAAAAGTCAAGAAGCTTGAATGTGAGGTAAAGAAGAAAGGAGGGTGGTCCACGGTCAATGGGCAAACTTCATATTAACTTGTTTATTTAAGACATCTTAACCACGTATATATACTGAGTAGAAGTCAACAGAGAAGCTAAGGGGGAAACTGGGAATAAGTTGATAGAGTGAATCACTGAGATCAAAAGGCATGTAATCAGTTTCAGACAATAAGAATGGATAGGGGTATATAAATACAGGGGAGCAATGAGAAGGCCACATGTAGATAAGGGAGCTCCTTTCTAAATGCCTCAACTTTTGTGGTGACCTAATAGGTGAAGTCACACGCTAAAAGTTTTTTTCATAAGAAAGAAACTCTAAGGACAGTGACAAAAGTTTGAAATAACTGTTGAAAGAAAAAGAAGAGAGCTGAATTGGAAACACAGAGAGTTGCCACATAATGCTAGAGGTTCCAAATGAAGTTAAATCCAAAAATCTACACTAAGTATAGCAGTCTTCAATATTACGTGATTTTCCCCTCCAATCATAGAAGATAAAAGAGTAAAAGTTAAAATGGAAGTGGGAAAGAGAGAAATGAGTTACATATATGGAAAAATTCATTTAAGCTACATACTGCAAATCTGTTCACTCAACTTTTAAGTTACACCTTAATATAAATATTAATTTTTTTAAAAAAGAACTCTATTATATGTCTCAGTTCAAGTACCGTATTCCTTTCACCTTCAAATCAAGAGGCAAAAAACTACCTCTAAAACAATATCTATCTAAAAACAACAGGTTAAAAAAGAAAGTAACAAAAAGACTGAAATAAAAACAAAAACCTGGGAAAAGACCCTCCTCCCCTTCAAATTCTTGTTTTTAATCTGGAGTAAATTACAGACCACCAAGTATAGTCTGACTTGGATATCAAGCACCAGTTCCCACATGAAATTGTTATTGTTGGCTTTAGCACTTTAATCCAAAGAGGACACAAATTCTGCTCATGTTTGAATAACCCTTGCCAACAAATTGATCCCATAGCAGCAGTGCTGCAAGGAGTAGTTTCAAAGATTGAAGGGAAACATAAATGGGGAAAAATTCAGTAAATATATTTCTTCCTACTTAGAACCTAGGCTGCTGCTGCTAAGTCACTTCAGTCGTGTCCGACTCTGTGCGACCCCATAGACAGCAGCCCACCAGGCTCCTCTGTCCCTGGGATTCTCCAGGTAAGAATACTGGAGTGGAACCTAGGCTAGATTCCTTTAAAAAGAAAAAGAAAAAAAGAAAAAAACTTTTAGTCTTTCCTTTTTTTCCCCAAAAGCAACCCAAAAGGGCATTAGAGAACATCTGTAATTTACATAGAAGGGAGCAATGCCAAAGAAATACAGATTCCACAGCTGTTAACCCAGGGGACAACTCAAATCAAGCAAATCTCTAAATAAGGTCTGAAAGGCAGATGATCTGCTAGAGGGCAGCCAACTTCCAAAACCAGGAGTATGGAGTGGGCACTTGGAATGCTAATGTCTGCCTTTCTGGAAAGCTACCTTTTGTCTTTATACGGGCAAACCAGAACAATTCATAATTCCTTTGCCAGTTAAGATACACCCAAAGAAGACTAGAAATTTTGCCTGGACACCATCTAGCACATGAACATAAGAAAGGACTTTCCTTGTGATTACACTATTTATCTTCTTCATCTATTCAATATTACATGTTGGTTTAACAATGTAAAAGCTCCTAAATGTACAATATCGAAGTTGGTAAACTTTCAGAAACTCTCAAAAAGAATAGGCTATAGAAGCAAATTCCCTGGATTCAAAATCCAGCTTCTTCATTTCCTGTGTTGCCTTGGGCAAGTTACCTTACATTTACAGGCCTCAGTTTACCATCTGCAAAGTGAAAATGATATTACCTATTTATAGAGCTATGTAGATTAGACAGTCAATACATCAATACATATAGACACTTAAAATGTTATTTCAGATAGAGACAAGTGTTCCCTTAGTCTTAGTTCTTTTATTAAGTCCCTAACTTATCGGTTTGCAGCAAGCCTGTCTCTTTACTATGACTTCTAAAATTTGCATGGCACCCAGCATTAATTAATGTGGCTTATACCCTGTGAATGCCTGATAGATAGGAAAGAGTCTCAAGCTGTGGCATGGTTGGTGAATTTGCTAGTCAATAACTGTGCTTAGTTGCTCAGTCATGTCTGACTCTTTGCAACCCCATGGGCTGCAGCTCGCCAGGCTCCTCTGTCCATAGGGATTCTCTGGGCAAGAATACTGGAGTGGATTGTCATGCCCTCCTCCAGGGGATCTTCCCAACCAAGGGATCGGACCCAAGTCTCCCGCATTGCAGGCATATTTTTTACCAGCTCAGCTACCAGGGAAGTCCCCACCAATAATTAGCAAGCAAGTATTAATGACTCCATTGTAAAAATAAATACATGCAGACCTGTGATTTGAAGGTTAAAGCCTCAATACACTAACTCCATTTCCCTTGACTAGTAGCCCTCTTCCACATAATATACGTGTTTACTGTTATGACCAACTGACTGCCTTTTCTACAAAATATTGATATATTTAATATTAATGTACTAATATAATATTAATATATGCATACACAGCATCTAGAAGGATTAAGCAGAACACTAGGAAATTAAGTGATACAATTAAGTGAAAATTAAGAAGGAAACAGAAAGAAAAATGGATTCTAAATCCCGAGAAAAGAGTTTTAGTAAGCTTTTGTAGTTTTTCCCCCTTTCTGTTAGGCTAATATTAAATAGAGTCTGTCCCTTTAACTGTCAAACGGCTTTCCAGCCTACAAGTAATCTTTCTCCACAGAGGAGTCTTTTAAAAGTTATAAATAAAATATCCCAAATATTTTCTTTTTCCCACAGATGAGAACATTAGAACACTGACATTTTAATCTGTTCTGTACAAGAATGAGTTGTGTCAACACAGTGCTCCCAGCTATAGCACTGAAAAAAAAAACAAGTTTAATTAAAGACAGAGAAGAAACTGCATGTGGAGCCTAAGCCACTGAGATACAATGAAGTGTGTCATCTTCAGAGTCAGTTCTCTATGAACAAACCTCTTTGTCAGTGTCGGGAAGAAAACAAACGACATAGCAAAGTAAAGGTCTGATGCTATAAAGGAAAAACATGGTGGTGTCAAACTTTAATATTAAGACTAAGAACTGAAACTTAATATTTGTGCAGTACTTGCTACTTAATTCCAGAGTCTGAACACTGCTCCTAACATCATAAAACATTTTTGGATATAAATAGATATCTATCAACTATATGTTGTACAAGATAGAGCTAAAGCACAAAAAAAGAAAGAAGCTTAGCCAAGATCACAAGGTAATGGTTTAGCAAAAATGAATAATGCTTTTACTGGGTTTATTCCAGAATACTGGTTATATTCCTTCCTCAAATTCTAACTTTAAGACAAAAAGTACCAAGATCACAGCAGTAGTTTCCATTATTAAGCACAGCTCTCTTCTAACAGTGGCTTGTCTGTCCATCTCCTGTACTTCTTCCAGGACACCCTACATCAGAGAGGCAGGGCAGCACAGTGAAGAGCAAATGGCACATGGGCCCAGGTTCCCGCCTCAGCAACTTTTGGGCAGCCTACCTATTTTTGATTCTTTTTCCTCATCTGTAAAATAGAGAGGATAGCAACTAGTCAATACTGTCATGGTGAGGCTTCAATGTGATAATACATGTAAAGTACCCAGTTCATTTCTTGACATAAACAGTTGATGCTCTATAAATAATATTCCTTTTAACTGTAGATTTTTATAACACTGGTCATTTGCTAATTGTATATTATAGATATCATCCTTTCCAGATCGTACATTTCTTATGACTATAATCTCTTTTCTTATCTGTAATATTCTCTAACTCACGATAGTGGGGATATTTAGCATTAGGTATAAGTATCTTCTGGTCTGTTGTTTTGTTGTTGTTTAGTTGCTAACTCATGGCTGAGTCTGCCACCCCCTGGACCACCCCATGGACTATAGCCCGCCAGGCTCCTCTGTCCATGGGATTTTCCAGGCAAGAATATTGGAGTGGATGGCCATTTCTTTTTCCAGGGGATCTTCCTGATTCAAGGATCAAACCGAAGTCTCCTGCATTGGCAGGCAGATTCCTTACCACTGAGTCACCAGGGCTCACATATATATAACTTGGTTTTCTTGCAGCACAGTATTACAGAATAGTTATCAGTATGGGCTCAGTGACAACACTGCCCACGGTAGCGAATTATACTTCAGTTCTGGTGTTGATATTTAATACTGAGCAACTTTTGGCAAATTAATTTACCTGTGTTTCAATTTTCTCATTGTAAGGTGGAGATACAGCATTTTTAGATTTATAGGGCTGCTGTGAAGATTAAATACATTCAGTGTAGTTCAGTTCAATTGCTCAGTTGTGTCCGACTCTTTGCGACCCCATGGACTGCAGCACGCCAGGCTTCCCTGTCCATCACCAATTCCTGGAGCTTACTCAAATTCATGTCCATCAAGTCTGTGAGGCCATCCAACCATTTAACATATATCTAATCATCTAATGTATACTAAATATGCTAAATATACATAAAGGTATTAGAATAATGCCTGGTCCAAGTATGGACTTGAAAAACATTTCCTATTACTTGATAAAAACATAGGCACAATGAACATTATTTTGTATTTATTGTAATAGTATTAAATACTTATCAGAATTTATATGATATAAAGTTATAGGGGGAAGGAGTAGGGTAAATATCATTTTAAGAACAATAGGAAAATATATAAAGGGAAAATACTGACAAATATAACACAGAAAGTAAGTGAATAAGAATTAACATAAAGAAGGAATCCAGGCTTTACAGAGGGCACCAAACTTGAGTGAGTTAATGATGCAATCAAATGGAAAAGAATACAACAAACAAAACTGCCATATTTTAACTGTATTAGGGATAGCATCACAGAGAAGAGAGAAGATTCATATAGATGACAAAGGAAATACAAGCTATTCAAAAACAGTAAAAGACACGAGCAAAGGTATGAGAGGAACATGGAAATCCCATTTGGAGACCAGTAAACAGATTTGTTTGCCTGGAACTGAGGTCTCATGTAGAATACCTGATACAGTGCTCTCAATTCCATTCCCCAGAGCTTAGCATGGACACAAGCAGTGCTCATTAAATATCTATGTAAAAAAGTGAATTCCAACTTCAGTCAGTCTATCATGATATTAAGGGACTTCTCTGGCGGTGCAGTGGCTTAAGACTTTGTGCTCCCAGTGCAGGGGGCCTGGGTTTGACCCTGGGTCAGAGAACTAGATCCCAAATGCTGCTACTAAAAAAGATTCCTAACACAATCAAATAAATAAAATAAATATATTTTTAAAATAAATAAAATGCTAGATTAAGCAGTGCTTTCCAATAAGTATACCAAGGCATACCAGTGCCCAAATTAGGTAAATGCTGTGCTGAGAGGGTGATTCAGCCTTTAGAATAAAAATCTCCAGTCCTAAGATGGCTTGCTTCCTATCCTAGTATACCATACTAATATCATCAATTTCTAAGTGTAGTATGCCATAAAAAAGTTGGGAAACATTGAGTTTAAAACATGTTTATGAGGAAGTATGCAATGTGATGAAGATAAAGACTAAATTGAAGAGGGTGGTAAAGAATCTGCCTGCCAATGGAGGAGACACAAGAGATGTGGGTTTGATCCCTGGGTTGGGAAGATCCCCTGGAGGAGGGTGTGGCAACCCACTCCAGTATTCTGGCCTGGAGAATCCAATGGACAGAGGAGCCTGGTGGGGCTACAGTCTGTAGTGTCACAAAGAGTCGGACACAACTGAAGTGACTTAGCACACATGCACACATACTATACAACAGTCATTGCCTGGTTTGGTGGTTCTGTGGAAGATCATGAGAGAAAGACAAGGTGCAGAAGGAGTCATTCAAAAGTGCTCTAGTAGCCAAGGCACCAAACCTTAGCCAAGGCCTAAATAAGAGTAGCTACAAAATAGAAGAATTCAAAACAGATTATGAAAGAATAAGTTGCTTAGAGGTCAGTTTAGTGCAGTTCAGTAAACACTGCTGCCTATTATATATCAGCCATTTGTCAGACACTAGGGATTTAAACTGAAGAAATAACTCCAGTCATTAGGGATTTATTTTTAGTTGTAGAAACAGAATCGCAGGTTTTCCTTAATGCATTCTATTTCACATTAGCTCTAAGGAGAAAGGAAATATTACAAGGTATTACATATTGCACTATAAATCAAAAGTTGTTTTTGTTCAGTGGCTAAGTCGTGTCCAACACTTTGCCACGCCATGGACCACAGCATGCCAAGCTTCCTTGTCCTTCACTATCTCCCAGAGTTTGCTCAAACTCATGTCCTTTGAGTCAGTGATGTCACCCAACTATCTCATCCTCTGTATCCTTCTTTTCCTCTTGCCTTGAATCTTTCCCAGCATCAGGGTTTTTCCCAATGAGTCTGCTCTTTGTATTGGGTGGCCAAAGTATTCGAGCTTCAGCTTCAGTATCAGTCCATCCAATGAATATTCAGGGTTTATTTCCTTTAGGATGGACTGGTTTGAGCTCCTTACTGTTTAAGGGACCCTCGAGATTTTTCTCCAGCACCACAGTTTAAAAGTATCAATTCTTTGGCGCTCAGCCTTCTTTATAGTCCAACAGTCACATCTGTACACGACTACTAGAAAAACCATAGCTTTGACTATATGGACCTTTGTTGGCAAAGTAATGTCTCTGCTTTTTAATATACTGTCTAGGTTTGTCATAGCTTTTCTTCCAAGGAACAAGCATCTTTTAATTTCATGGTTGTGGTTTTAACTTACTTATTAAAGTTTCCAAGAGTAAGCCCTTTTCAGTTAAAAGGCTTAGGTACCAGGAGTCAGAGGACTATAAACAGAATCCTGTGGAACAGTCACATAAATCCAATGGCTATAACAATCATTCTTAATATATTTGTACCCAGTCAAGTGTTAGAATGCATGCTATTGACAAATCTCTTCTAGCCTTTAAGAGAAGATAATACCAGCAATCATTTATTAGGGGATCACTATTTATCAACATTGTGCATTTTACATATATTATCTCATTTATTCTCCAAATATCCCAAAGGGTAGATATTATTATTGCCACTTTGTTCATAAAAATCAAGGCTTAGAATATTAAGTCACCTGTCCAAGGTTATCCAGCTAGTAAAATGGGAGAGCCAGAATTTAACCCAGGCCCATACTCTCAAGCCCATGTTCTTATTAAATGCATTTTAATAAATAAGTCATTCAAGAAAGGGCTTTGAGGAAGACCCCTGAGATATAAAGAAAGAGCTACTGAGGCAAACATGGGCAAGGCCCACCCACGCAGTATTCTAGGAGAGAGTGTGCTTGCCCAAGGCTTATTGACTAGATTCATATTATAAGAAATCTAGAGGTCTGTGTTTTAGGTTTTCATTGCTGCTATAATCAAATAATTTAGTGGCTTAAAACAACACAAATTCATTATGGTACAGTTTCATAGGTCAGAAAGCTGACATGAGTCTCATTGGTCTAAGATCAAAGAGTCAGCAGGGCTGTATTCCCTTCTGAAGATTCTAGAGGAGAATCTACTTCCTTGCCTCTTGGAACTGCTAGAGGCCACCAGCATTCCATGGCCATGGCCTCTGGTCACCATCTTCAAAGCCAGCAATGGTGGGTTGAGCTCTTCTCTGACTGCCATTTCTATTGTTCTTCCATTATCCCATCACCCTTTTCACCACAAAAGAGTTCTCCAATTATAAGAGAACAGGTGATTAGACTAGACACACCTATATAAACCATCATAATCTCCCCATCTTATATACTTTAACTTAATCACATCTACAAAGTCCCCTTTGCTGTGTAAGGTAACAGGTTCCAGGGATTAGGACACAGGTATCCATGGGGATTGGTAGGGAGCATTATTCTCAGTATGATTAAGAGAATAGTGTCACTCAAAGTTTAAACCATGTAACCAGCCTCCTTATTCTAGTTCCATACATGTGAGGCAACTTACTTCAACACTTTAGCTTGCCCTAAAACTTACTTATAGGAGGAGAATGTGCTGTTTGCCGGGGGGTGGTGTGGGGGAGGTGGGTACAATGTCCTATGCCCTGAGCATATACATTTTACATTATACTGACTAATTTTTTTATGAGTCACACATTAGTATCTTTTGAGTGCTGTCAGAATGAGCCAGAATACTTTGGCCAAGAACGGTAGGATTTTGACAAAATCAATATTCTGAATCTTTAAGCTAAAGATCAGAGTTGGGGTATATTTAACAGGTCTATATCTATGATAAAAACAACCATTTGAAAGCCATGTTTAAGAAGCTATACCTATGCATGCAGTTATATGCCACCTTCTTTGGGATTCCCTGGTGGCTCAGATGGTAGAGCAGCTGCCTGCAATGCAGTGCAACCGGGTTTGATTCCTGGGTCGGGAAGATCCCCTGGAGAAGGGAACGGCAATTCACTCCAGTATTCTTTCCTGGAGAATTCCATGGACAGAGAAGCCTGGTGGGCTACAGCCCATGGGGTCACAGAGAGTCTGACATGGCTGAATGACTAACACTTTCACTTTCTGATTTACAAGACTTAATTCAAAAAAGAGAATAATTGTGCTTTTCTGATTGTACCTGTATAATCAATCAAATGGCTTGAAGTAGAATGTCCTTGGAAGGCAGGAGGGAGTTTCAAATCAACAACTTTAAAACTAGGATCGCATTGATAAGTGGTTGCCTAGGGCTGGGAGACTGAGAGAGATTTGGGAGACACTGCTAATGAGTATGGGGTTTTGTTTTGGGAAAATAAAGTGTTCTAAAATTGGTTGTGGTGATGGCTGCATAACTCTGTGAATAACAAAAAAAAAATCATTGCACTCCGTATTTTAAGTGAATGAATTTTATGATATTGAATTATATCTCAATAAAGTTGTTAAAAATGGGTCACAAAGAGAAGGTGGTGAAAGGAGGATCCAATTAAATACTAGGATGAAATGCAGGGGAGTGTCTTATGCAATTTATAATCTTAATGAAGAATCTTCCTTAGCATCTGCTACTTTCCTCTTCTTTCTGTTCGGTACTCTAGCTTTTTAAAGATTCTGCTCTTAGAAAAGTCACAACTTTCCACCTCTTTTCTTTTTTGTTTTTTAGTTTACTAATCAATTAATATACACCAACATACACAGCAAGCTTATTCCAAAAATTATAAACATTATAGAATGTGATTCCAATGTTAACTCCCACTGCTAATGTATGGATGTGAGAGTTGGACCATAAAGAAGGCTGAATGCTAAGGAATTAATGCTTCTGAATTGTGGTGTTGGAGAAGACTCTTGAGAGTCCCTTGGAATGCAAGGAGATCAAACCACTAAATCCAAAAGGAAATCAATCCTGAATATTCATTAGAAGGACTGATGCTGAAGCAAAAGCTCCAATAATTTGGCCACCTGATGTGAAGAGCCGATTCACTTGATGCTGGGAAAGATTGAAGGCAGGAGGAGAAGAGGACGACAGAGGATGAGATGGTTGGATGGCATCACTGATTCAATGGACCTGAGTCTGAGTAAGCTCCGGGAGATGACAAAGGACAGGGAAGCCTAGTGTGCTGCAGTCCATGGGGTCACAAAGAGTGAGACATGACTGAGCGACTGAACAACAAAGTATGAATGAGGGTATGTTCCCATCGTGATCCTCTTTTAGATGCTCATGTTTTGTTATCCTTGTTCTGTGTTGTGTGCTGATTCTCCATATTCCCTAAATCATTCCACATGCCACAATAGACCTGTGCAAGATTCATGTCTCCTTGTATCAAAATTCTCATATTAAATTCAAAGAATTATTGCTCTGTTTTATAGTTGTAACTATTACAGTTCCTAATAGTGACTCCACTGATGTGTACAAAGTTACTGAGTGAGCACTCTGCATTTCTTTTTATCTTCATTCTCTTTCTCAAGAGCAATGATACCCCCTTTATCCAAACACCACAGCAGAGGAAAAACTGCTTGTCAGAAGTCACTAGGTAGTTATGTGGAAGGGCAGGCAAGGTTTTTCATGAAGTTTTCTTATAGTTGGCATGAAAATAATCAACTACTTTTCAAATCATCACTTTGAACAAGTGATGAAGCCATTTCAAAGAAAAAAAACCTTCTTGAGACTGACACATTAAATTTACAGTTTATTTAAATTAATAAAATATTATTACCCAAGCCATAAAAAGGGGTTCCTTCAACCATGAGATGAAATATTTGCCTCATATGAGCTTACATGAAATGATTGTTACTTTTCTACATGAGCATTATAAGAGATCAGTCTCCATTCTCTGACTATCAAAAGAACTGAAGATGCAAACCTTGAGTGTAACTGTGCTTATACATACTGGGTTATCCATAAATCACAAGTCTATCACACTTTGTCATATGATTCCATGAGATAAAATTTATTCCCACATCATGGTATACCTAGTTGATATGCAGAAGGAACTTGATGCTCTATCTACAATTCACACTATTATCCTTGCTTTTAAATATGAAAAACTGACCTTGTAAAACTAAAATACCAAAAATTCAGTTCCTGATATAAACCCACTACCTTTGTCAAATAGTTTATATTATTCATCTTTCCTGGTTTCTGCAAAAAGTAAATATTACAGTTGAAACTGAATACCACTGAATGTTGTTACAAAATACCTTCAGTTCAGTCGCTCCGTCATGTCTGACTCTTTGTGCCCTCATGGACTGCAGCACTCCAGGCCTCCCTGTTCATCACCAACTCCTGGAGTTTACTCAAAATCATGTCCATTGAGTCGGTGATGCCATCCAACCATCTCATCCTCTGTCGTCCCCTTCTCCTCCCGGCTTCAATCTTTCCCAGCATCAGGGTCTTTTCCAATGGCCACATCAGGTGGCCAAAGTATTGGAATTTCAGCTTAGGCATCAGTCCTTCCAATGAATATTCAGGACTGATTTACTTTAGGATTGACTAGCTGGACCTCCTTGCAGTCCAAGGGACTCTCAAGAGTCTTATCCAACACCACAGATCAAAAGCATCCATTCTTTGTCGCTCAGCTTTCTTTATAGTCCAACTCTCACATCCATACATGATTACTGGAAAAACCATAGCCTTGACTAGATGGGCCTTGTTGACAAAGCAATGTCTCTGCTTTTTAACATGCTGTCTAGGTTGGTCATGACTTTTCTTCCAAGGAGTAAGCGTCTTTTAATTTCATGGCTGCAGTCACCATCTGCAGTGATTTTGGAGCCCAAAAAAATAAAGTCAGCCACTGTTTCCCCATCTATTTGCCATGAAGTGATGGGATTGGATGCCATGATCTTAGTTTTCTGAATGTTGAGGTTTAAGATAAGCAATTTATAACACATTTGTAAGTTGGTCAAGATAGTGTTTTAATATACACAGAAATTCATGTTTATATTCTGAGAATCCTTTTACATGATCAAAGGCTGAATTTTCCAAGCAGGCAGATGTAGCTCATTAGATTTGCCGTGGACTGTGAAAGCCACTTGCCAATAGCCTCAAAAGACTATTATTCATTTTAATCTCTCAAAGAGGATAGATCTTTCTTTGACAAACATTAGTGAAAAAACTATGTTTGGGGCTTAGTGATTGGAATAGCTCAGCACAAGGAAATAACAGTGAAACTAAAGACAAATGGAGGAGAAGGAAATGGCAACCCACTGGAGAATCCCATGGACAGAGGAGCCTGGCAGGTTACAGTCCATGGGTTCATGAAGAGTGGGACATGACTGAACCAACTGAGGACGCACACAGCCTTTGTTACATGTAAAATTTACTGAGACCTATATATATCGAGCACAGAAGTGAAGAAAACAAATAAAAATCCTTCCCTTCAAAAAAAAAAAAAATTAATAAAGACAAATGGAGATAGACTGATGTTCTAGCTTTTCACCTTCATAGACCAGAGTTTCCATCTAGGTTTCAAGGGAAAAAAAAAACAAACCAAAACCAAAACACCTGCCCCCCATCTCAAACCCACACAGCAATAACAATGCACTTGCTGCATGCATAATGATCTTGCCATCTGACCTGACAGAACTGTCAGTCTGAAAGGCAAATCCTCTGCATATGATTGAGTTTTGTAATCTCAGCAGGTCAAAACAGAGAACTTAAGGGGCCAATCAAATCAGTTTTGACTGTCAATCACTATCCAAGCAATGGAGTTAATCAGAAAAATCAGGATGACATTCAGAAATTGTCTAAATCCTTGTTCGGGAATCATAAAGACAACTAAGGAAACTCTAGACATTTAAAATTCTGTAGATTTAAACTGAATATTGACATAGCTAGTATATCAAAGATGAAAATGTAACTATCTGGATAATTTGTGCAAATTAAGTAGTCTTGCTCTTCAGGCAGTTTTAAATCTTGATAACTAAATACTCAACTAAATGTTTAGCTGGGTAAATAAAACCTGATGTTAGTTTAGAAGTTATCACTAATAGGGGTTTCAGGGTGCGCTGTTCTGTTTCTTGATTAAGGTGCTAAGTTACATAGTGAAGTGAAGTCGCTCAGTCGTGTCTGATTCTTTGTGACCCCGTGGACTGTAGCCTACCAGGCTCCTCCATCCATGGGATTCTCCAGGCAAGAACACTGGAGTGGGTTACCACTTCCTTCTCCAAGGGATCTTCTCAACCCAGGGATCTAACCCGGGTCTCCCCCATTGGAGGCAGACGCTTTAACCTCTGAGCCAACAGGGAAGTTACATAGGTATCATCAAATTATAAAAATTTACTTAACTATACACTTACAATATATGAATCTTTGTGATCAAAGCAATGTCACATCCTCTAGTCAACTGCCCCATGAATTTAGTCTCTGAGAAAAGTTATAGTATCAAATTCCCATCTAATCTAGATGATCCCTGCTTTATACTTACTTGTTCTTTAGCTTTTCAAGCTAAACAGTTTAAGAATAAACTCAAGTTAGATATATTACAGCAACAGAACATATTTCATTTTATTTGGGCCAATTATCTTTTCACTTATAACAATGAAAATGATTTCTATTCTAAAGTCTTAGGAAGGTATTTTTTTAAATAGTCTTGATAATCATGATACTTTATTCCTGAGAATATCTACCAAACCACAATTCATGCATATTACTCTTTAATAGTCACAAAGTAGTTTGTGAAATATATACATAAGACTGAGTATAATACTTCAGTAATAGTGGGCACTCAAAATATCAATGACAGAGGTAGATCAAGAGATATACTAAGACACTGTCAAAAATATTTAAGGAATATCATGATAGGAAAAAGAATGAAACCCAGATATGAGTTCTAATTTTGCAAAATACTAGTCTTAAACTTAATTCCTTAAAATCCTATATTAGCTTATTATTTTTCTAAGGTAGAATCATTGCTCAAGTTGGTTTAGTTCACTGTATGCACAACTTGGAAACATAAAGGGATCCTTTCCCTTTTTATGAGCCAAGTGTTATACAAATGTGGGATGAAAGGGGCAAAAGAGAAAAAAAAGCATGCTTTTAACATAAAAAATTCACATGTACAATTTTATATATACCATAAGAGTCTCAAAATTATGATAGTATATGAGGCTAAGATAAGTAGTAACTGGCTACATTTCTTAAAAAAAAAAAAAATTTACAGTTATATCCTGTGTTTGTTCTAGAAGCTAAATAATCCAAAAAGGCAAATTCGAAATCAGACTATCGAAAAGGCACAGAATGTAATCTTATTGGTTGATATTTGTTTCTGTTAACAATTTTAAACAGAATTTTAAATTTTGCAACAATTTTAAATTAAATTCAATGAAAGGAGCATTTCTTCCAAAAAGAAAATTTACATTACCCACTATAGCTTAAAATTAATACAATGGGTCAAAATTCTAAGAAAGAAAAGTGGTTAAATTTGGTCTTAACCTTTGGGTAAAATAAATTTTTAAATGCCTGTCTAATATTAATGGCTGTGCAACACTCAGTTTTTCCACATGAGTTATACCTTTTAAAATGTAATTTTAGCAAATCAGCAGCTAATAAGTCCAAAGTTCATCTCACTTCCTCCGTAATATTAACTAGGGTTTCAATGGAATACTCTGCTTAGATTTAGGTTAGTAGCCCAATGTTTTCACATAACCAAAAGCTGAATTAAGTTTTAGTTGGGTCATATGATGATGCCATTGTTGTATCTCAAAAACAGCCAAATCTTGGCAATTTCATGTGTTTTATCTAATACTAGTTTTTTAGACAGTTCAAACTCCAGAAAACAGCAAATACACACAAAAAATTGTTTACATGATGTGAAAATACATGTAAAAAATGTTTCCAAAGGAAACAATTAAATGCAAGGTATAAAGAGAAATAAAGATAGTGGGCTTTATGAGAAGGGGAAAAAAAATCAGGCAGTTCAACAGGTTACTGAAATCCTGGTAGTGATCGATAAATCGACTTCTGCTTCACCTTTTATGAAGAGGCTGTACTTAGCAAATCACTGTGTAAGCTGCCTCAATAACAGGACTCCTGCTATCAAGTTTATGTGAAATGATTCCAACAAAGAAATTAATTTCTTCATGACAAGAAAAGGTTATCCGAAATGGGGAAAACACAGGAGACTGAGCTTTCTGCTAATAAAACAGACAAGTATCAGTCCAGGCGCTGAATTCAGAGCTGTTTTATGCTCTGCAAAATCTGAATTCCCTGTAGCTCATCTACTACCACTGCATTAGAGACATACACATATATACACATGCATGCATATGTAGACACATACTTGCCTGTTACCTGTTTTTGCAAGCTTCCTAGCTTTAGCACTCAAAGTTTCATGATCTAGAAACCCGAGCCGAGGCAAACTGGGAAGATGAGTACCCTGATGTGGAGCTCCCAATCCATGCACCTTGCATGTGTGTGTTTGCGTGTATACACATAACCCCCACACACTCACTGTCCCAAGCCCCCCAAAACGGTTTCCTGTAACTTACAATGAACTTATTAACTCTTTAGAAAATAAGTGGTGTTCTAAAAGTAATCTAAAAGCTGTTACATGTTTTATCGCTATATTAATAAAATAAGTAACTAGCAGTGATCAAATCTGAGAATGTAGAAACAGCCATTCATCACAAGCCATCATACCTACCCTTTCCTAAAAAGTTTCATGCTTCATTCATATGTTGATAAGCATGAACCTCTTACAACTATGCTCTATTTCACAACTATGAGGAAAATCTCTGGCTTTCTATAGGTTCAAATCTCAGCTTCACCACTTACCAACAATGTGACTTTAAGAGAAATTACTTGACCTATCAATTCTCTACTTTCTATTATAGGGTTTTCATGATTATTAAATGATGCAATGTATATAAAATGCTTAGCATAAAATTAATTCTCAATAAAAGTTACTTATTACTATCATTGCTATTAGTATATTGTACAGGTAAGAACTTGCAAGTGCATTGAAGGAGGCAGTCACCCATTCCTGTCTTCTTTGATGGAAACATTTTCTATTAAAAACAACTTATTTCCTTTTATAATATTAAGATTTTCAGAATTATTCTTTCTGAATGCAGAAACTAAGAGAATTCTCAATAGTTTACAAGGTTGTCCTTATAATAAGATTAATTACTTCTTTCATGGAACTTCTTCCAATTACTGAATTTCAATATTGGATATAATAGTACAAGAAGAGAATAAAAATCAAAGTTCCCTGCTACTTTAATAAAGTATAATATTTAATGGGCTAAAATACAGGTGGTAAAGTTCTAACTGTACTAAAAAGAGCAAGTATAAAAATTAAATCAAACTGGAGTCAAATTATAGAGTTTGAGGAAATCTTTACAATCATCTAATCCAATGCCCTCATTTTATAAGACCCAGAAAAGGTGATTTGTCCCATGTTATATGGCCAGAATCAGAAATAATAAAAGAATTCAAGTCTCTTGACACCTACTGCAATTATCTGTTAATATGCTTTTCTCCAAATCACAAGGAAAATCATGAGACAAATTCCTTTTCCAAAATTTCTAATAGAAATTATCTTCGAAAACATAAAGATAATTACAGGGAAATGTGACGAGAAAGATGAAGGAAAAATAACTAGTATTGGATTGGCCGAGAAGTTCCTTTGGTTTTTTTAGATAAAAGTAAAAGACACAGTTTTTGTTTTCACCAAGAACTTTATTGGACAACACATTCACCATTTTGTTCCACTACTTTCTACCATTATGAAGACAACTCCATAATTCAATCTTCCCAAAACCTTTCTATCCTTTTGAGCAAAGAACTATTCCAAGTGCCTTTTACAATCTTCCAGAAAACTGAAATTCTTCCATTAAGAGACTTCTGTAAAGATAGAAATAAATAGAAATCCAAAGGTACAATTTCTGGTGAATACAGAAGATGAATCAGAAGTTCCTAGTCAAGTAACAGTTTTGCCTGGTCATCAAAAAAACATGCAGTCTTGCAGTATCCTGATGGAACATGTGTTTTCTTCTGACTAATTTTGAATGCTTTTTGTCATGTGCCACTTTAATTTGGTCTAATGGGAATAGTACTTGTTGGAATCAATCGTTTGGTTTTCCAGAAGGAGCTCATAATAGAGGACTCACTTCCAATTCTACTGTATATACAACATCACCTTTTTGGATGAAGATTGGACTTCAGTGTGGTTGGTGGTGGTTCATTTTGCTTGTCCCATGATCTCTTCAGTTCCACATTATTGTACAGTATTTACTTTTCATCACCCATCAGAGTTTGTTTTAAAAATGGAACATTTTCATTAAGTTTAAGTGGAGAATTGCATGCAGAAATGAGACCAAGAAATTAAGAAGGTTTTTTCACTTATGTGAAAGCCAAACATTAAAGTAAATAACATAACCAAGCTGGTACAAATGATTTCCAATTTCTGACTTGGACATTTTGAGTACATTTTGAGAGCTATCTCCTTCATGGTGTAACACTGACTGTTCTCGATTAATGTTCGAGTGATTGCTATCAACTTCAACTGGTCTACTTGACAGTGGAACAATGTCCAGTGAGAAATCTCCAGCATGAAACTTTGCACACCACTTTTGACATGTTCCATCAGTCACAGCACCTTCTCCATACACTGAACAAACCTTTTTTTTGTGCGTTTCAGTTGTGTTTTCATCTTTCTTGAAATAATAAAGCATAATGTGCCCAAAACATTACTTTTTCCTTCCACCTTCAATATTAAAATTGCTACACAAAATTCACCAGTTTTGTGAAGTTTTTTTTTTTTTAATGAACACTGATATGACAGCTGTCACAATACAATCTAACAAAATTGTTTCACATGAAGTTAAAGATATCTAAGCACTACTAGAGTTATCTGATAGGAAAAGCCAAAGAAACATTTTGGCCAACCCAATATTATGTCATAGAAAATATACTTTGAAGTCTAACAGAGCCAGCTCTGTCATTTCTCCCTTCTGCAACAACAGCCAAAGTACTTACTCTGTCTGATCTTCAGGTTCCTCATTTGTAAAGTAGGAATAATACCACCTAGAACAAATAACATATAAAAATGATTAGAACAGTACAAGTTGGGAGTCACACTACCAAACTTAGAATTTTAAAACACAACCTACTTGTTTGACCAAGTTATATAACATTTTTGAGCCACATAAAGTACTTAAGCACAGAACATGAGATATAAAAATTGCACCAAGTTTTAATTTTATCAATACTATATATAAATCACCAGGCACTTAGTTGGTAGTGAATAATAGAAATAACTACCACCACCAAAACACCTGCTTTTAAAAATAAAATAGATGACAAAGATAACATGCTTTATAAAATTCAGTGTCATCTATCTTAAAATATGCCTACATATATAAAGCTCATTAGATTGGGATTAAATGTCAATTTTTATAAGTACATTAAGAAAGAGAGTTCCAGAAAAACATCTACTTCTGCTTTATTGACTATGCCAAAGCCTTTGACTGTGTGGATCACAACAAACTGTGGAAAATTCTGAAAGAGATGGGAATAACAGACCACCTGACCTGCCTCCTGAGAAATATGTATGCAGGTAAAGAAGCAACAGTTAGAACTGGACATAGAATAACAGACTGGTTCCAACTTGGGAAAGGAGATTGTCAAAGCTGTATAGTCACCCTGCATTTAACTTATATGCAGTGTTCATCATGTGAAATGCCAGGCTGGATGAAGCACAAGCTGGAATCAAGATGGCCAGGAGAAATATCATAACCTCAGATATGCAGATGACACCACCCTTATGGCAGAAAGCAAAGAACTAAAGAGCCTCTTGATGAAAGTGAAAGAGGAGAGTGAAAAAGTTGGCTTAAAACTCAACATTCAGGAAACTAAGATCATGGCATTTGGTCCCATCAGATCAGTTCAGCTCAGTTCAGTCACTCAGTCGTGTCTGACTCTTTGTGACCCCATGAATCACAGCACGCCAGGCCTCCCTGTCCATCACCAACTCCAGTTTACTCAAACTCATGCCCATCGAGTCGGTGATGCCATCCAGCCATCTTATCCTCTGTCGTCCCCTTCTCCTCCTGCCCCCAATCCCTCCTAGCATCAGAGTCTTTTCCCATGAGTCAACTCTTCACATGAGGTGGCCAAAGTACTGGAGTTTCAGCTTCAGCATCAGTCCTTCCAATGAACACACAGGACTGATCTCCTTTAGGATGGACTGGTTGGATCTCATTGCAGTCCAAGGGACTCTCAAGAGTCTTCTCCAACACCACAGTTCAAAAGCATCAATTCTTTGGCACTCAGCTTTCTTCACAGTCCAACTCTCACATCCATACATGACCACTGGAAAAACCATAGCCTTGACCAGGCGGACCTTTGTTGGCAAAGTAATGTCTCTGCTTTTTAATATGTTATCTAGGTTGGTCATAACTTTCTTTCTAAGGAGTAAGCGTCTTTTAATTTCATGCCTGCAGTCACCATCTGCAGTGATTTTGGAGCCCCCCAAAATAAAGTCTGACACTGTTTCCACTGTCTCCCCATCTATTTCCTATGAGGTGATGGGACCAGATGCCATGATCTTAGTTTTCTGAATGTTGAGCTTTAAGCCATCTTTTCACTCTCCTCTTTCACTTTCATCAAGAGACTTTTCAGTTCCCCTTCACTCTCTGCCATAAGGGCGGTGTCATCTGCATATCTGAGGTTGCTGATATTTCTCCCAGCAATCTTGATTCCAGCTTGTGCTTCGTTCAGCCCAGCATTTCTCATGATGTACTCTGCATATTAGTTAAATAAGCAGGGTGACAATATACAGCCTTGACATATTCCTTTTCCTATTTGGACCCAGTCTGTTCTTCCATGTCCAGTTCTAACTGTTGCTTCCTGATCTGCATACAGGTTTCTTAAGAGGCAGGCAGGTGATCTGGTATTCCCATCTCTTTCAGAATTTTCCACAGTTTATTGTGATCCACACAGTCCAAGGCTTTGGCGTAGTCAATAAAGCAGAAATAGATGTTTTTCTGGAACTCTCTTGCTTTTTTGATGATCCATTGGATATTGGCAATTTGATCTCTGGTTCCTCTGCCTTTTCTAAAACCAGCTCGAACATCTAGAAGTTCATGGTTCATGTATTGCTGAAGCCTGGCTTGGAGAATTTTGAGCATTACTTTACTAGCATGTGAGATGAGCGCAATTGTGCGGTAGTTTGAGCTTTCTTTGGGATTGCCTTTCTTAGGGATTGGAATGAAAACAGACCTTTTCCAGTCCCATGGCCACTGCTGAGTTTTCCAAATTTGCTGGCATGTTGAGTGCAGCACTTTCAGCGCATCATCTTTCAAGACTTGAAATAGCTCAACTGGAATTCCATCACATCCACTAGCTTTGTTCATAGTGATGCTTTCTAAGGCCCACTTGACTTCACATTCTAGGATGTCTGGCTCTAGGTGAGTGATCACAGCATCATGATTATCTGGGTCATGAAGATATTTTTTGTACAGTTCTTCTGTGTATTCTTGCCACCTCTTCTTAATATCTTCTGCTTCTGTTAGGTCCATACCATTTCTGTCCTTTATCAAACCCATCTTTGCCTGAAATGTTCCCTTGGTATCTCCAATTTTCCTGAAGAGATCTCTAGTCTTTCCCATTCTATTTTCTTCCTCTATTTCTTTGCACTAATCGCTGAGGAAGGCTTTCTTATCTCTCCTGGCTATTCTTTGGAACTCTGTATTCAAATGGGAATATCTTTCCTTTTCTCCTTTGCTTTTCGCTTCTCTTATTTTCACAGCTATTTGTAAGGCCTCCTCAGACAACCATTTTGCCTTTTTGCATTTCTTTTCCATGGGGATGGTTTGATCCCTGTCTCCTGTACAATGTCATGAAACTCTGTCCATAGTTCATCAGGCTCTCTGTCTATCAGATCTAGTCCCTTAAATCTATTTCTCACTTTCACTGTATAGTCATAAGGGATTTAATTTAGGTCATACCTGAATGGTCTAGTGGTTTTCTCTACTTTCTTCAGTTTAAGTCTGAATTTGGCAATAAGGAGTTGATGATTTGAGCCACAGTCAACTCCTGGTCTTGTTTTTGCTGACTGTATAGAACTTCTCCATCTTTGGTTGCAAAGAATATAGTCAATCCGATTTTGGTGTTGACTATCTGGTGATGTCCATGTGTAGAGTCTTCTCTTGTGTTGTTGGAAGAGGGTGTTTGCTATGACCAGTCCTATCACTTCATGGCAAATGGGGATGGGGAAACAGTGGAAACTGTGACAGACTTTATTTTTTTGGGCTCCAAAATCACTGCAGATAGTGACTACTGCCACGAAATTAAAAGACGTTTGCTCCTTGGAAGAAAAGCTATGACTAACCTAGACAGCATATTAAAAAGCAGAGACATTACTTTGTCGACAAAGGTCCATATAGTCAAAGCTATGTTTTTTTCAGTAGTCATGTATGGATGTGAGAGTTGGACTATAAAGAAGCACTGAAGAACTGATGCTTCTGAACTGTGGTGTTGGATAAGCCTCTTGAGAGTCCCTTGGACTGCAAGGAGATCCAACCAGTCAATCCTAAAGGAAATCAGTCCTGAACATCCATTGGAAGGACTGATGCTGAAGTTAAAGCTCCAATACTTTGCCTACCTAATGCGAAGAACTGACTCATTAGAAAAGACCCTGATGCTGGGAAAGACTGAAGGCAGGAGAAGGGGATGGTTGGATGATATCACCGACTTGATGCACATGAGTTTGAGTAAGCTCCAAGAATTTTTGATGGACAGGGAAGCCTGGCGTGCTGCAGTCCACAGGGGTCACACAGACACGTGTCTGTGAGTTGGACACGACTGAGTGACTGAACCGACTGACTGATATTGTAAGTATCAAGTAAATAATTCTATAGTGACATATTTAAGGAAATCTGTTGCTTTCAGAGTATTAAATTTTAAACCTCTCAGTTCACAAGTCAGAAAACATGATATAAAGTCAGAAGTTAGGTAATAGCAGAAGTATTACAAACAATGAAATAAAGATAAAATTATAGTATCAGTACATTTGAAAATCTGTAGAAGACTCTATATAGAAAAAACCATATGTTTATTATGACATGGTTTTCATAAGTTCCTAATCAAAAATATAATAAAAGGAAAAGAAACAGTAGAAAAATACATTCAACATATCACGATTTAAGAGAATCAATTCCCCGGTGATTAGAAAAGATCTATCTCTGAACTGGGTGGAAAGGCATGATTTCTAAATCCAAAGGGAAATTAAAACCACAAAGTTTAAACAAAACAGCATGAAAAAAAAATCAATACCTCACAAAATAAAAAGGAATAATTTAGTTTTCAGCTTTCTCTTTACAAAAATTCTATTTTTAGATCTGATACAGTGGTTTAAGATGCTATCATGTCTTCAAGCTCTAGTTGTAGGAAAATACCTGTTTATCTCTGCTACTTTTAAAGGTAAATAGTAGATTTTGTATTTAAGTTACATTGTGGAATACTTCAGAGTAACCTTATGCCAAAATGGCACATTTCTGAGGGACGCAAAGGTATTCAATAAAAAGCTTTTAAAGGCATATTTTTAAACTTGCAGCAGGAAAGCTTTTCTGTGTCAAGACAGTAATTCTTTTAACAGCATTGATCAAAATGTCATTCTTTTATGAGTGTACAATACCTTTTAATGGCATACAACAAGCCATTAGGGTTATACACCTCTGTACAGCAGACAGCTTACTGGAAAAAAGGGAACACTGGCCAAGATACAGTCAGTAGGTTTTATGCTCCTAACAGGCAACCTTTTCCCCCCTAGCTGCTTCATTGTGAAGTCCACAACTGAAATTATCCAAAGATTAAGTGTAAGCTCTCTTCACTTCTGTAATTTAGAAGCATTTTCACAGAGGCATAAACTGCAGGGTCTAAACTGTATCTTTGCAGATACCATGGGATGGCCTTGAAAACTGCCTCTCACCAAGGGCCAGTGAGAAATTATTCATGAAGATTAGAAAAGAATGACGGTTTTATTTACTTTGCTACTTTCTGGGGAAAGAAGAAAGTGAATTTATTTTTTTATTTTTATTTTTTTAGTGGAGCGCAGTTTATTACACCGGCGGGCCCAAGGCAGAGTCTCCTCTTAGCCAAGGACCCTGTCCAGCATTTGTGAAAATCTTTTATACCCCATGTGTACGTGTCCAAGCCCACCACCTCAATTCCCTTGAGACTTACATAAACAAAGGCAGGGTAAATACAACTACAATAACCCCATCAATCCCGTGTTATGTGTTCAAACAGTCAATAATCAATCAGCCCGCAGTTACATTCCAAACAGTTAATAACCGATAAGCCTGTGCTTACATTCTGATAGATAGTGTCCGGAGGCAGGGGTGATTAGTGTCTGTTTTCTCTTAGGTGATGAGTAACCTGGATATGATCTTCAAGGTTCCCCTGTCCGGAGGGGGTCTTATCCTTCCATTGTCGTTCCCACAGGCACTAAGCAGAGAGTTCAGAGTCCACTGGAGAGGCAGCCGAGCACGATCAGCATGGACAGGCCTGAGATGGAGTCCAGGCCCTATGAATTCCTTCTTCATTTCCCCCTCTTGATGCTCTTAGTTTCCATAATGAGCATCATTCATTGAGATATATTGTACCTTAGCCCTCCTGCCACCCATATGAGAGAATGCTATCAACCTCTGGGTTACAAAATTCACAAGACATTATAGGAAGCAGGGCCCATAGAGCAGTATGATTAAGATTACTATAACAGTTACAATGGTTTTCCACCAGTCTCCCTTTACCCAGGAGAGAACTGAAGTCCAAAAGGGAATATTTTCATTAGACATGGCTTTCACTTGATTTTGCATATCCTTCAAGGCAGTAGATACATTTCCAGACAGGTCAGGGATATACACACAACATTCAACTTTAATTACGGCGCAAGTCCCTCCTTGGGCTGCTGTGAGTATGTCTAATGCCATCCTATTTTGAATTACTGCCTTCCTCATCTGAATTTGTTCCTCGTTCAAAGCTTGAATGGCTTTTGTACTGTCTAAGAGGGCCTGTTTAGTGAAATTAGTTAAGGCCTCTACCTTAACCATTATATCCGTTGTCCCTACAGAGGGTACAAACAAGGCAGCAAGATAGTCATACCATTGGAACACAGATCGTGTCCATCTTGCATGCAGATAAGGCAGGTTTACTGGAGGCTGGTGCAGGCTAGGCTTAATTCTGCCATGGGCAAAAGCAAATCCTAATGTGCAACGCTGCACCCAGCCAACTGGTAACCATGGCCATAAGTTAAGCCCACAGAGCCACTGGGTCCCATTGGGGGCTACCCAGCACATTCCAGGATTATATTTCCAGTCGGAAACAGGCCACTGAACAGATTGATTGGGGTGATAGGTAACTTCCAAGATTTGTTTACATTGTTCAGGGGGCAAATAACCCATATATTTTAATTCTTTTGGGTCTAGGGGGTGGTCTCCAAATCCAACTTTCTCTTCTTTTTGTTCCCAGCAAATAGTAGCAGGGGTAATCAACTGTCCTTTCTCAGGAGTCATCCAGACATGTTCATCCCAGACCTAGTAGTATTGCTCAAGGTACCGGGAGGCCTGTCCCCCTTTTGTAAAGAACCCTTCTCCTTTTTATTTTTCACATATGAGGTATAAGCCTTTGTTACTTCTGTAAGGCTGGTGTTCATGTTAAATGTAACCCTATGTCCCTGGCCCATTGATGGCTTCTTTTTACACCAGGAGAGCAAAGAAAGGTTATGGTTGGTGAGAGAGAGGAACAGAGTGGCGATACCCACCAGGGGAGTCTGTCCATTACTGACAGGGGCATAGCCCCACATACCCAACAGTTGGCGGAGTTGTGGTGCACGAGATGAAGACGCTGTACTGTGCAGGAGCAGTGGTCAGGTTCAGAATTGCATCGGTGAGGCCGAGCAGCAGGAGTCGTTTACCCAGCTCCATCCTGTAGAGGGCTCGTTCGGGACCTCGTTTTCTTCTTCCTCCTCAGAATGATCTTGGTTTCCTATGGGTCGGTGGGGTCCTTCTGGGTGGTCCACTTGGCGTCCTCCGGGTCAGCGTGGTATGCCTTCTTTGCTCTGGTGTGATGGATCAAGGGACAATACCTGCAACTTTAACTGAGGCAAATTTGTTGACACCTGTTTTATTATGGGAGGAGGCCTCCCATACACAATTTCGTATGGAGAATAGCCTTGGGACTGTGGGGTCATCCTGAGTCTGAGCAGAGCCGTCAGAAGCAAGTCCACTCAGGAGCAGTCAGTCTCTTTAAGTGTCTGGTTGGTTCATTCCACCATCTCAGAACTCTGGGCCTATATGCAGTGTGCAGTTTCCATTTGATGTTTAAAGTTTTGCTTACTTGTTGTACTAAATCAGCTGCAAAAGCCGGGCCATTGCCTGATCCAATGCTGGTAGGAAATCTAAATCTGGGAACCATTTCCCTAAGCAGCCACCAGGCTACTTCTGATGCTCTTTCAGTCCAGGTAGGAAAAGTTTTTACCTATCTCAAGAATGCACATACCATGACCAGCAGATAATGGTAGCGTCGGTGAGGTTTCATTTCAGTGAAGTCCACTCCCGGGTGTTCAAGGGGCAGCATGCCTTTCAGTTGAATACCCAGAGGATTTTGTCTGAATACCCGAGAGGCAGCATTAACCTCCTCTTTATAGAATGTGCCTTCTTTTTCAACACCCGGTAACCTGCTTCCATCAACAGCTGGAGCAGTGCATTTGTCCCTTTTCAGCATTTTTCCTTGGTCTCAGGCAGCCAGCAGCAGTTCATCCCCGTATTGTAGGAGCTGACATCCATACTCTTCCGGATGGAATGAGTCCAGATCAGAAGCCAAGGCTTCTCCAAAGATGGCTGTGGAGTTAGCCTTTGTTATCTGGTGCTCCCGACTGGATCTTCCCATTCAAAGGCAATGATGGGCTGTGATGCGGGAGAGGCAGGTTCGCTTGGGCGGTTCGGTTGGAGCTGGATCCTGGAAGTGTTGGCCAGAGGCTTCTGTCACCGGGATCGGAGCCTGCCCAAACGGCAGCTCTACGAACTCCGGGAAAGCTGGCGGAGGAGCAGTGGCTGTTGCAGAAACTTCACCTGGCCCTGGATCGGGCATTAAGGCGGCCTCCGGTCCTGGTGGAGCACTGGGAGGCAGGCGCGTCATTATCCAGCATGGGGGAGGGGTCAGGTCATCCCCGTCCAAATCCTTCTCAGACCTTCTTCTACTTTTCCTTTTTGTTCTGTCTGCGAAGTTCTCAGTACCCTATGTACTTCTGATGTTTCCACTCAGTGACACTTAAATTGCCACTCTGCCTCCTTCCTAATTGGGGAGAGAAGAGCCTTACCTGACAGACCCCAGAGGGAGAAGGGGGTTCGGCGTGTCTTCACCTGCCGGTCAGCACAGCTGAACCAGAACATCACATGGTCCGAGACTGTTTCTCCCTTAAAGTCCATTCTGCCTTGGTGGGCTTGATCAGGTGCGGATGAAAACACAGATGGGTTAAATATCTCATGTCCCAGGCCATCTCCGGAAAAGCCAATTCATACTCACTTCTGTATCCCCCTCCTTCTAGCCTAACAATTCCGAGGGGGTCAAGAATTTCACAGCAGACGGGACACCTCCTGGGGGAGGGCAGAATACGAGCATACACGGACCAGTTTCTTATCCTAAGAATCCCCTGGCGATCGCTTGGTAATAATTTTCCCCGAGACGGCGTGGACACACCTCCTAAATGTCCTTCACAAATTTCCTTCCTAAACCCTAGCACGCTCGTCGACCTGTGTACCAAGCAATCGCCACCTGCCTATTCCAGGCTCCTGTGGGTCCCCGCTCCTTCTAGTCCCTCCCAGGGGGGTGATCAGGCCCCCTCTTCCACCCTGCTGGGTGGGTTCCTCCTCCCCTGAGCGCTCAGTTTCCCTGCTGCCGTCCACTACCTGCTGACGTGAAAGGTCCGGGCGTTGAAAAGCAGAATCCTTCCAGAGGGGCGAGGCGCCTTCCCCCCTCTAGGAGATTCAAGCTACAAAGCCTCGGGGTGGCCTCAAATGAGACCTGTCTCCTCAAAGCGAGGAGTTTCCCGGCCAATGCACCAAATGTTATAGCCATGCTTTCCGGGAAACAGACTCACTCAGAAGGACAATGCAGATAGTGGAGTGCAGTTTATTACACCGGCGGGCCCAAGGCAGAGTCTCCTCTTAGCCAAGGACCAAGAAAGTGAATTTAAAAAGTGTTATGAGATAAAATCACTTTTCATATTTATTTATAAAGCCAAATAGTAAAGGAACATTAAACTTATAAAATATTTTACCATAAAATATCTATCTTCATCAACTAACGTTGATTAGGTAATTTTTCGTAAAGGAAAACTATTTAAAAATCATCTTAAAACAAGTCCTCGTCTTTGGGACATTCAGGCTTTAGGAGAGAAAATAAATTCTGAAATTACTTATAAAACTTAATCACATGATTATACAAACTCACACAAAAAAACTTTCATCAATTTACTAAATTTCTAACCATGCAGGAAATGAAGAGCTACGGGATAGAACATAAACAGAAAGGGAAATCATTCCTGCTTTTCATGGTAAACCTTTACGTGTTTTTCACTGTTAAAGCTAATATGACTTGAGTATAAGTAAATTCTTAGAATAACATAAATATCCCAGATATTAATATATTGACTGTAGCCTAAATTTCTACCTTCTGAAAACTATTCAAGGCCTTTACAGAGCTTAAAAAAATGTTACTGGTAATAACTGTAATTATTACAGTCCAGCACCAAAAGATAAAACTCAACCTTACAGACAATATCAGATGAATCTCATAAAGCTTTTCCCTAAAAGAAAGTTTAAAACGTAGAAGAATCTATCTCCTTTTAAAGGTGTGAGTGTGTAGGCAAGGGTGTGGGTATGTGGATGTATAGTGGAAAGACAATGGTAAGAAAATAAGAAAGGTTTCTTTCCAAATTTTATCAAATTTTCAGGCAATGTAGAGAACAAGAATATCTGCACTGGCTGCATCATTGTGAAAGTCACTCAGTTATGTCCAACTCTTTTTGACCTCATGGACTATACAGTCCATGGAATTCTCTAGGCCAGAATTCTGGAGTGGGTAACTGTTCCCTTCTCCAGGGGATCTTTCCAACCTAGGGATCGAACCCAGGTCTCCCTAATTGCAAGCGGATTCTTTACCAGCTGAGCCACCAAGGAAGCCCCACTCTTTGTGACCCCATGGACTATAATGAAAACAATTGAAATGCAAAGTAACAAACAAAGACATTTTAAAATCATCCCAGTTGATAAGAATAGTTAAAAAAAAAAAAAAAGAAGTACAAATACAAAAATCTATATGAAAGTGAAAATTCAGAGAAGGCGGTGGTGTGCTGAATCTGCTTTTGTCCATTTTAAACAGAGTTAAGATGTACAGATCTGGCTTGGAATGAAGGAAAGAAGACAAATAAAAATACCACCTAAGAGTCTAACAAGAGGTTGTCCACCCAAGAAGCTGAGAACTTGGTTACTCCCTCAAAGTAAAGGTGATCCAAGAGTCTGGGTTTAAGGGACTATAAGGAAAGCTGTCTTGGAAATGAGCAAAACAGGAGAAAAAAGAGCAACAAGTTGCAACCACAATCTAGCACTCAACTAAATGTACGAACCAAATTCACATCACCTGAATGGGTCCAAATAAATAAACAAACATAAAATGGCATGCAACTAGTCACATTCCAAGAAGCCAGAATGCAACAAACACAAATGTTAACTGGTGGAACAAACTTATTAAATACACAAGTAAACAAGGCACTGTGAAAGAGAATCAGTAAAAACAAACTTATAAGGATTTCATTTCTTGGAATTATCACAAATAGATTATATAAAACCCTGTTTAATATGTTTACAATAATTTTTAAAGGGAAAAAACATCTTCACAGAACACGGGAAAAAAAACCAAAAACGACATAAAATGTTCACAAGACATTTGTACAAATTAAATACACAGTAGTTGAAATTTTAAAACCTAGTCAAGAGGTTTTCACACATTATCTCAGTAGAGACTAACCCTTCCCAGTAAAAAAATAGCTATAGAAAGTAGGTAAAATATGGAAAACAACAATGTGAAGGTATTAAAGAGCTACCAAAGGCAGTCAAGAAGTATAAAAGAGAAGTTTAGAAAGCTAAGCTCAACTTTCAGCATGGGCTTTATTAAGTCATTTGTCAATCCTCAGACAGGAGGCAGAGACGCTAAGCAGAACTGTTAGTAGTAGTCACATATAGGAGAAAAAAATTTTGTTTCAGCACTGAGGCTTCCCTGGTGGCTCAATCGGTAAAGAATCCACCTGCAATGCAGGAGACTGCCTGCAATTCAGGAAACAAGAGTTTGATTCCTGGGTGGGGAAGATCCCCTGGAGAAGGAAATGGCAACCCACTTCATAATTCTTGCCTGGAGAATCCTATGGACAGAGAAGACTGGTGGGCTACAGACTATGGGGTCGCAAAGAGTTGGACATGACTGAAGCAACTTAGCACGCATGCACACATGTCTTAGGGAAGCACAGCTTCTAGGGGAGAGGACAGTGAATGACTTAAAAGTAATATTATTTGGATGTTTGGTGGTAAGGAGAAAGAAGAAAGCAAGAGAGAAATAAAAAATGAGCCTTCAGAAATAAAAGGAAGCACAAAATTAAAGAAAGGAAAACCTTTTCACCTTCCAAACAAATGCACCATAAATTTAAAATACTTCCCTTCATTATAGAAACAGAATAGGGTGCTTTTGAACTAAGAAACCTTGTAAACCCTCTCACAACTTTCTATACAAACTAGTATCACTGGTCAAGAAAAACAAAACTTTTAAAATGGATCAGAAAACAGTAGACAAAAACAGTAAAAAATTATTATGAAATAATATCAAAAATAAGAACAAAAACTCTTCAGCTGATGAACACTCCTCTCCAAAAAGAAAAAGGAAAGGAAGAAAGAAAAAGAAACCATAGAGAAAACTACAACAATGTCTCAAATTGAACCATATATTGTTAAACCAGTATTTATAGATATTTTTCAAAAACCTTAAATCAAATATTCAATAATTCAGAACAGAAATAGAACAGAATTGGGCAAAAATCTTCACTTCAGAAGATGTGAAATAAGAGATAACTGGTCTCATGAAAGAAACTGAAAAGACAAAAATTATTTTAGAAATCAAAAATAAATTATAAAGTACTCAAGAGAGAAAAGGATTGGATGAAAATACAAGGGGCACTGAACAAAATCCTGACTATAACCAAGGGAATAAAACAAAATGAAGGGAGAGTATAATAAGGTTCAGGGAAACGTTATAACATACCAGAGAAAGAAAGAGGACCCAACATACATAAAATTAAAGAGCTAATATTTAAAACTAATAAAAAAAACAAAACCAAAATAAGAAAACACATGAATATTATAAAGGTCTAAGAAGGGCCTGGGAAAACTGACACAAACAATTCTGAAATCTATGAAAAATACATAATTAGACTTTAAAGATAGAAAAAATTATTTGGGATCACTTGCAAAGGAAGAGAAATCAAACTGGTATCAGACTACTGAGCAGTAACCTACAAATGAAGATAGTAGGAAGGTAGGAATCAAATTATTTTATTTAAACTGATGAAATTGAACAGTGAAATCCTAAGTAAGCAAAAGAAGGACATTATAAATAACAATATCAAGATAACCACTAGAACAAAAATATAAACCTTCCAAAATGCCAAGGAAAATACAAAAAGGGAGGAACATTATACAAAATGAAAGCGAGAAAATGTAGTAACATACATGTGTGTGTATGTGCTCAGTCACTTCAGCTGTGTCTGACTCTGTGGCCGTGCAGACTGTAGTGCTCCAGGCTCCTCTGTCCATGGGATTCTCCATGCAAGAATGCTGGAGTGGCTTTCCATGCCCTCCTCCAGGGGATCTTCCCCACCAGGGAATGAACCTGCATTTCTTACGTTTCCTGCATTGGCAGGCAGGTTCTTTACTACTAGCACCACCTGGGAAGCCCCATAATATATACATATATATATTAATATAATATTTTGTTAGAATTGTGTCATTTCAATAAATATACACTGATTTACCATTCCTGTTAGAAAAAACTCACAACTTTGAATTAACTCACAAAGCCAAACAACTCTAAAATGTATTAGAGAAGCTCATCTAAAATAGAGTAATTAAATTATTAAAAATACAAGGGCTAGACAATGTATTCTATGCAAATAGAGCAATAAGAAAGTAGGTATTGCAATTCTGATATCAGACATGGTAGAACTAACACCAAAAGCACTGCATACTAAAAAGAACATTTTATGATCTAAAAGTCAATTCAAAATAAATATATAATAGGAATATCTATGTGCCAAATAACACAGTGAGTACCATGATAAAATAGAATCAAGAAGATGCAAAAAATAAAGAAAACAAAAAGAAGACATCAACATACCAAACTCAATATAAGTATTCAAAAAATATAAAAGGATGAGGAATATATAAACTAAACAAGCTATGTGAATATCTTTAAACTCCTGTAACAAGTAATTTCCTTTTTAAGTACATATGAAACTTTCATAAAAATTGACTAAATGCATGTGTCTCAAAGAAAAGTTCAATATATTCCATAAAGTAGAAACAATATAAAAATATTTTGATCATAACAATAGAAGTAGAAATTAAAAACAAAAGATTATTCCACCAGATAGTAATAAAATTTAATAGCAATGTCTTTGGTGAAAGGGGAAATATAAACTGACATACTAAATGGTGCAGTTAGATTTTAAACTACTAACAAGATCAAGAGCTGATGTGAATGTAGAATAACTAGAACTGTCATATGCTGTTTATTGGAAAACAAATGAAAACTTTGGGCAAAAGTTGGTAGTAGTTTAAGATGTTAAACATTTATCATATAACTCCTAGGTAGTCATCCAGCAAAAGTAAAAATTTATGACCACAAAAAACCTGTAGGAAAATGTTTATGGCAGCTTTATCACTAACAGCTGAAAACTGGAAAAATCCAAATGTCCATTAGCTCGCTAATAGATAAACAGATTATGGTATATATGTATAATGGAGTACTACTCACACACAAACATAATAAACTGATACATGCAACAACATGAATAAATCTTAAATTCATTTGCCAACTGAAAGAAGTCAGATATAGGCTGCATACTACAGAATTCTATTAACATGATATTCTCAAAGTACAAACCTACAGTGGCAGATAGCAGATCAGTAGTTGCTAGGGGATAGGTATGGGACCTGAGAAATGATGATAAAGGATCATGAGGTAACTTTACAGACTTACAGAAATATTCCTTATCTTGATTATGGCAGTAGTTTACAACTGTTTATATTTGTCAAAACTCATAGAACTATATTCCTAAAAAGTGAACTTTACCATATGTAAATTAAGCCTCAGTAAAACTGACTTCTAAAAAAGAAGCAATCAGGGAGTGGGAAAAAAAAATTACACACAGGAGAACAAAGATCAGAATGACTCCAAATAATCTTACAACACAAGGCAGAAGGCAATAGAATACTAAAGTACTAAAAACATTATATATCCACATTAAAAATAAATCTTTTGGGTTTGCCTGGTTGTCTAGTGGTTAAGAATCTGCCTGCCAGTGCAGGGGACATAGGTTCGATCCCTGATCTGGGAGGATTCCACATACTGGGGAGCAACTAAGCCTATATGCCACAACTACGAAGCCAGTGTTCTAGAGCCCGTGGGCTGCAGCTGCAGCTACTGAGCCTGCAGGTCCTAGAGTCCATGCTCTGCGTCAAGACAAGCTACTGCAACAAGAAGCCAGTATATCTCAATGAAAAGCAGGCTCTGCTCACCTTAAATAAAGAAAGCCTACACACAGCAATGAAGACCCAGTGCAACCAAAAATAAATAAATAAATCTTTCAAAAATGAAAGTTAACCAAAAACATTTTCAAGTAAAAACAAAACAAAAACAGAATCCATTACCAACAAGCCATACCATAAGCAATGTTAAAGGAATTTCTTCAGACAGGAGAAAACAAATGAAAATTTGTATCTACAAGAAGAAATGGGCTTCTCTGGTGCCTCAGATGGTAAAGAATCTGCCCACAATGCAGGAGACTTGGGTTCAATCTCTGGGTGGGGAAGATCCCTTGAAGAGGGGAATGGTTACCCACTCCAATATTCTTGCCTGGAGAATTTCATGGACACAGGAGCCTGGGGAGGTCGCAAAGAGTTGGGCAACAACTGAGACACTAACACTTCACAAGAAGAAACAGAGTGCCAGAAATGGTAAGATGTAGGCAAATATTAATAAAATTTACTCTCATTTTGTTAATTCCATTAAAACCTCCTCACAAAGAAACTGCCAGACTTGGATGGATGCATGCCGTTTTCTATCAAATCTTTGACAGAAAATATTACTAATCCTATACAAAATCTTTTAAGAAATAGAGAATATAACACATCTCAGATCATTTAAAGTAGTCAGACAGCATTGCCCTAATGCTAAAATCAGAAAATCAAAATAAAGCAAAACAAAGACCAATCTTCCTTATGAACACTCTAAAGAAAAAAAAACTTTAAGATCACATTAAAAGATAAAAACAATCAGGATATACTATGTTCATGGATGGAAAGAATGAATACAGTAAAGATGACAGTTCTTCCCAAATTAATGTAGAATATACACATTAATTCCTATCAAAGCAATTCCTGTCAAAACCTAAGAAGATTTCTCACTAAAATTAATATAGAAGATCAAAGCGCTAAGAATAAATAAGAGAACAGCTTGGTATGGGAGTAAGGGGAGCAGTTTAACCTACAGAATATACTGTCTTCTTTCAGAGATAAGGAAATTAAAACACCATGTTATATGTGCAGGGTGAGGCAAATGAAATGGACTAAACAAGCTCAAAAACAAAGGCAAACATATATTTATAGAAACTATATGGGAACATGACATTACCCATTCAGTGAAGAAAGGATGTCTTATTCCAGGGCTTGTAAATTTTTTCTATTAAGGGCCACATGGTTAATACACTAGGCTTTGAAGCTCATATAGTCTCTCTCACAGCTACTCAATTCTGACGCTGTAGCACAAAATCAGCCAGACAACATGTAAATAAGTGGATGTACCTGTGTTCTCATAGAATTTCATTTATATAAACAGATAGTGGACCAGATTTGGCCCATGAGCATGTTTTCCAAATAGCAACAAAAATTTTTTAGTTAAAATCATTTTTCACACATAATACACAAAACTGAGTTTCAGGTGAAGTAAAGTTTTAGTGCAGGAAAAAAAAAACACTTGATGATGTAAATTATATTCAGGATAAGCTACTGGAATTCCACAATAAAAATCATTTTAATATAAGGCATCCAAAACATTAAGGCACAAAAATTACTTTAAGTCTTTAGGTTGATCAACTATTTTCCTAATTAATGTAAAAAGATACAAAATCTCAACTGTGAATGACCTTCCTACAATTCTAGAAAGCACTTCAGTGACTTCTCTAAAATTCTCAACCCAGTGCTCATCTGAAAGTGCTAATACAACTGCTTCAGGGTTTCTCACTTTCCCACTTTCTTCAGAACAAGTCTCAATTCAGAAATTAAATGATGGCCATTTTAAAGAAGTAGAACATTTAGCTGCTTTGGCTGTTTCTTTCTACTTTTAAGAAATAGAAATACACTTCTAGAATACTTGACTGGAGTTCTTCCATATAGATTTAAAACTCCCTGAAATTGATATAAAAAATTTTCCTATATGTATCATATTGTACACAAAAGCTTCAAGGTTTTTCTTGCTTCTTAAAGGGGATTATGACCTCCCATCTCCCCCAACCCCAAGAAAGTTAAACTCTCTTAAACCTTGGTTCCAGAGACTGGACATACAGAAAATCAAGTTGAATTATCAAATTAGAAAGAAAATAGAGGATTTTCATAGTTATAGACAGGGCATGTCAGACAAAATGTTCATTCATACTATAGAACTCCTTAAAGTGGTTCTGAATCTTAACTTGAAAGTCAATAGATGGAGTCGTAGTGAGGGGAGTCAGATCATAATAGACACAGAAGATTAATGAAGAGAAGACTTTTCAATGGGAGTTTGTTTGTTTCGCTTTTTAATGTTTTTAATGATCAAGCCTCAGAGTTTCATTTTACTCCAAAAGATCTATTGCGTTTGTTCTAAGATCCAGACAGTACTCACAATGCCAATATGAAATGTATGTGTCAACAGGGTCCGAGCAAGAACAAAATAGTCATGTTTTCGACAGGAATCCGCTCATTCAGAGTCAGTAAGTTACTTGGGGTCAAGATCTTACATTTCTGTATCCTTTTATACAGAGCTGGCACTTGCTGCTTTCCACGGGAACTTTATTGCGTCTCAGTTGGGAATAAGTGGACAGCAGCATCCTATTCCTTTATAAGGAAAGTTCTGGACTCAGTTTGTGAGATGTGGGGCGCTCCCCAGGTCGCTCGGGAGTTTCCCACCCTATCACGGGCAGGTAGAAAGTTCCTGACAGTGTGGGTGATGAAGAGCGGAATATAACTAGGAAAGAGGTAGGAGGGTAGGAATGAGGCGGGAGTCAAGTGCGCTTGGGGGAGGTGTAAGCACGTCAGAGTTCGAGGGTTGCTACTGAGGAGGGTTAGAAGGTGAGAGACACCAGTTCGTTAAAGAAAAGGGAGGGGAGACTCCCTTCAGGAGCGACAGAAGCGGGGCGTGAGCGTCGTCTCAGACGCGAGGAAAACGTCGTGAGGGAAGAATCTAGAGGCCGTGAGGAGGAGAACGGTGAGCCTGCCTCAGGAAGGGAAGTTCCAGCCCGACTGAAGTCACCCATCTCGAGGCGACCTGTTTAACGCAGCGCCCCTGCTCCTCGGCCGCCCTTTTAGTCATCCTCCCCTCAGGGTCTCTCACCACCGAGTTTGTTGGCTCCCGCAAGACGGCCAGAACCATTGTCACCTCGTGAACTGTCCGCGCCACAAATTCAAATCAGAGTTCCTGAGCCTAGCGCTCCGAACTTCTCCCAGAGTGAAGGACAGATGGACCAATGGAAGCCCCGCTGGCCTCAGACGTACAAGGTGGTGGGCGGAACGGAGGGACGGGGTGGGCAGAAGAGCGTTGTCCTGACGACGGCTTCCGGTGCTGCGGTGACTTACCGCCGGAAGGCGAGAGTCCGCGGGAAAAGCGGTCTTGTTAGGTGATCACTGTGGTGTGGGGATGAGGCGGTCTCCTCAGGAGTAACCGCGGGCCTGAGCCACGGTCACGCCACTATCCTTCGTTTCCTTTAGTCTTCTCGCTCACCAAAAGATTTTCCCGTCCAGTTATAAAGTGCAAGTTGTTTCCCAAAGGTAAGCGTGTAGTATAACACCACCCCCTTGTTTTTTGAGGGTAACGGAAACTTGAGTCCACTTTGTCACCAGGGAGCGGGTACTAAAAAAAAAAGAAAAAAGTGAAAGTTTGGATTTCTAAACATTTAGCAAAGTTTTACCGTGTGTATTTTTACTGTATTGTACGCAGTTTGTAGTCTTGAAATATTGGGTGCAATTTGAGTTACAATTAAATTTAAAATTCTAGTTCTTTAGGACCCGCAAATTTCATCTGAACCGGGTATATTAAAGACCTTTAATTTAAAAATTTTATGTAACCATCTAGAAGCTTCTCTAACTTAAGTTCTTAATCTCCCATAAATCTCAAGTTAGATGGTATAAGATGGGCAGGTTCTTTGCGTTCAAACCATTACAAGAATCAAACTAATTCAGCTGAGGTGCCTCCTTTCATAGAGAATCACTTGAATCTAAAATAATTGAAACCAGATGCTAAGCATGGATCCTTTAGTTCAGTGTGTATCTCTTGGCGATAATGGTCTCACTTCAGTCTCTCCTTTATGGAAGAAAGTAAGCGCTGTTGAAATGATGGAGGAAAAAATAAGGGTTTTTACCGACAATTATTAAAAAAAAAAAAAAGAAACAAACTTAGGAGCTTTGAAACACATGTTTTAACAAAAGTCGTTGTTAAATTCTTGTCACCAAAATCTAAAAGGAAAAGTTCATAACTTATCTGCTTATCAAGAAGAATTTCTTCCTTTACACTTAAGACAGGGAAACATTTATGAAAGGTTAGATCTATGTGTTTAGGTTCCTGCCAACCCTTTTCTTAAAATTCCAACTTCAAAACTCCCTGCTAATGAGCACTTTTCCAGCTGCTTGGATGAAGCATTCTGAATAACTTCCTCAGCCTGGAGGTTAGAAATTTCATTAAATAAAAAATTAAATATATTAGAATACTTAGGTATGAAACATTAACGAACTGAGTAACAATCTTCAGAAGAAGAAGCACTTAAGAAAACATAGGCCACCTGCGTTGCGGAGTCATCTAAAATGATGAGATTTGATAGATAGGCCAGATTTCAAAAGAGAATGTTCTGTGAGCTGCTTATTGCCCTCATAGACCATTTGAAAATAAAACCAACTCTCAGCAGAAGCCCAAGAGGCATTAGAGGTGAACTAGACTATCCTTTGGATGTCAGTATTGTACTGAAAAAGTCAGTTACAGAGGGAAATGCCTAAATTTTATAAGGATTTAGAACTTTAATTTAAAAGTGTATAGTGACTATAGAGTTTAGAAAGGAGACTTGAGTCTAAGTGAGATGAACTTGGGAAAACAGTGTTGTCTGTAGTAGCATTTGACTTTGTACTCTCCATTCATCTTACCTAAATGTCCTCTTACTCCTGCTCTTTTGAATCTTATCTCTCAATACCCAGGTCAAATTCTGAGTTTTTCTGAGCTGTAACTAATAGTTAACTGTCTCCTTCAGAACATCTATAGAATTAAAAATACACTGTTTATTTGGCTTTTTTCTTTCCCTTTAGGCCTGGTAATGTTTTTCTCCTTTATGTTGATGAATGTATCTTACATATAACTTGCCTTATCTGTTGGATTCTAAGCTACTTAGAGTTTTATTCACCACTGTACATGGCAGAATGACTTGAACATGGTAAACCTGTTTTTTTTTTTTTTTTTTTTTGGCTGTGCTGGGTCTTAATTGCACCTTGGGGGATCTTCATTGCCGAGTGTTGGATCGTTATTGCCAGGTGTGGGCTCTTCGTTGCAGCCTGTAGGATATAGTTCACTGACCAGGGATTAAACTTGGGCCCCCTGCGTTGGGGGCACGGAGACTTAATCACTGGACCTCCAGGGAAGTCCCAGTAAACATAATTCTGATGTAAAAATGCCACTGTTAGGATTAATACTAAATATAGTGGCAGCTGCATTAGTTTGCTAGGTTTGCTATAACAATACCACAGACTTGAGAGTGTAAACAACAGAAATTTATTTTCTTACAATTCTGGCGGCTGGAAAGTTCAATACTAAGGTGTCAGCAGGGATAACTTCATTCTGAGGCTTCTCTCCTTGGCATGTAGTTTTGTCTTTGTCTTCACATGGTCTTTAATTCATGCCCACCTGTGTCCAGATTTCTTCTTATAAGGACATCAGTCATACTGGATTAGGGCCCATCCAAAAGACCTCATTTTAATTTAATTACCTCTTTAAAATCCTTATCTCCAAGTTGGTTGCATTCTGAGGTACTGGGGATTAGGACTTCAGAATATGAATTTGGGGGTACACAGTTCAGTCCATACAATAATCAGCATTCAAAAAGCAGAAATGATTGGCGGTAGTTGTCCATTAGCACTCTCATCTTTAGATCTGTAGATAACATAATTGTGTACATTAAGTTTGTGTAAGATAATAGGGAATGGAAGTGAAAGTTGCTCAGTTGTATCCGACTCTGCGAATTCTCCAGGCCAGAATACTGGAATGGGTAGCCTGTCCCTTCCCCAGGAGATCTTCCCAATTCAGGGATCGAACCCACGTCTCCCACGTTGCAGGTGGATTGTTTCCCAGCTGAGCCACAAAGGAAGCCCTGGGAATGGAAGAGCCTGTAGTAAATTAGAGAATATTTGCCAAAGACTTTCAAATTAAAATTTGTCAAAAAGCAGAAAACACAACCCACACACATACACCAGCATGCCACACAATCCTGGGTCATCCAAACAAACAAACAGCAACAACAAAACAAGCAGGCTGATTGGTTTTGGCCCACAGGGGGCTGGTTTACAAAAACCACCGGCATATTTCATTTGGAATCTATAACCTCTTGATACTGGACATATTAAGTATGTTTTTCCATATTCAAAAGACATTTTCTCCAGACCCCATTGGTTCACACATAACTTTAAGTACCTGCTTTGTTGAAAGAATTGTACTAAGTGCCTCACTGAGGTTAAATCCATGAATTTGTCCACATATATCTGATTGTTACAAGGACATCCAGTTTTTGATTAAATTTACAAAATGTGTGGGCTTCCTAGGTGGCACAGAGGTAAAGAATCTGTCTGTGAATGTATGTTCGATCCTTAGGTTGGGAAGATCCCTTGGAGAAGGAAACGATATCCACTCCAGTATTCTTGCCTGGGAAATCCCATGGACAGAGAAGCCTGCTAGGCTACAGTCCATGGGGTTGCAAAGAATCGGACACGACTTAGCGACTAGACACCACCACCACCATAAAATGCACAACCATGCATAATTTAGTATTTTGAGTGGTACAGGTTTATCCTATAAGTGAATTAGAACTCTGAAAAAAAATCTTTGAGATTATGTGCTCTGATAAGGTCAAGGCTCTGATCTTAAGTACAAGTGGAGAGGACAGGACACATATATGAAAATAATTATAGTGCAAGATAAAAATGAGACCATAGGAGAGTTATAAAGTACTGTGGGAAATTAAAGGAGGAAAAGATTTCTTCAAGGTTGGTGTATTACTAAAGTTATTTAATGCAGTTAGATTATTCTTTTTTTTTATAGCACTTGGTACTTCTAATATAGCATTAATCAATGTGTTATATCTAGAGAAACAAGACTACAGTATTCTTGCCTGGAAAATCCCATGGGCGGAGGAGCCTGGCAGGCTACATTGCCATGGGTTTACAAAACAGTTGAACATGACTTAGTGACTAAGCAACAACAAATGTCTTATATATTATTTGCATGCGTTCACATTTCCCCAGTATAATCTGAAATACTCAAGAATATTTTAATCTTTATATGCTTCAGTCTTATGTTTAGGGAGAAGGCAATAGCAACCCACTCCAGTACTCTTGCCTGGAAAATTCCTTGGACAGAGGAGCCTGGTAGGCTGTGGTCCATGGGGTCGCTGAGAGTCAGATGCGACTGAGTGTCTTCACTTTCACTTTTCATTTTCCACTTTCATGCACTGGAAAAGGAAATGGCAACCCACTCCAGTGTTCTTGCCTGGAGAATCCCAGGGATGGGGGAGCCTGGTGGGCTGCCTTCTATGGGGTCACACAGAGTCGGACACAACTGAAGCAACTTAGCAGCAGCAGTGTTGTTTAAAAGTATTAGGGTCACCTCGGTAACTTTTTTTTTTAATTAGAAGATAATTGCTTTACAATGTTCTGTTAGTTTCTTCTATACATCGTGAATCAGGTATGCCAAGTTGCTTCAGTTGTGTCTGACTCTATGCGACCCCATAGACGGCAGCCCACCGGGCTCTGCCCTCCCTGGGATTCTCCAGGCAAGAACACTGGGATAGGTGTACATATATTCCCCTCCCTTGTGAACCTCTCTCCTCTGCCTCATCCCACCTCTCTGGGTCATCAGAGAGAACCAAACTGAGCACCCTGTATTAGGTTGGAACTTTTTAACAGTAAACTTTTTTCAACTCTGGCTCTGTAGATTCTAATTTAGTAGGCCTAGAGAAGTGGTAGAGAATCTCTGTTTTTAAAACGTTTCTCCCGCTTAATGATTCAGATTATCAGCCCCACTTAGAACCTTCTGCCTTGAAGCACCTGGTATGTAGTATGCTTTCAATAAGTTCTTGTTACGTTAAATCAGTGGAGCTGTGATTTAGTAAGATTAATAAGGCCCCTGTGTGTAGGATGAATTAAAGTGGAAAATATCCTAGAGGCAAGGAAATCCTATTACACAAGTCCATCTAAGAAGTGAAGCAGCCTTAAACTAGAGTAGAGGCCATAGGAAAGGAGAGAAATAGATGAGAAATGTTGAAAAGGTAAGAGTCTACAGAACTAGGTAAACTTTATATAAGGCACTAGTTCACAAAACTGTGTGTGGCTAAAATTTACATGAGGTGTTTATTTCATAAGCAGGTTGCTGGACTCTATGTATGAACTCCTGTTTGCTTGGTCCAGGGTGAAGCACATGAATTTGCATTTTTAAAAAAAATTTATACTGGAGTATAGTTGATTAACAGTGTTGTGTTACTTTCAGGTATACAATAAAGAGATTCAGTTATGCATATTCATATATCCTTTTCCCATTTAGATTATTACAGAATATTGAGCAGTACTGTGCTATTGAGTAGGTCCTTGTTGGTTATCTGTTTTAAATATAACTGTCAGTTCCCAGTTCCCAATCTGTCCATTCCCCATCTTTCCCCTTTGGTAATCATAAATTCATTTTCTAAGTCTGTGAGTCTGTTTCTGTTTTGTAAGTAAGTTCATTTGTATCAGTTTTTTTTAGATTCTGCATACAAGTGGTATCATACAATATTTGTCTTTCTCTGACTTCACTTATTAAGATAATCTGCAGATCCATCCATGTTGCTGCAAATGGCATTATTTCATGCTCTTCTTTTATGACTGAGTAGTATGCTTTTGTATATATGTACCACATCTTCTTTACCCATTCATCTATTGATAAATATTTAAGTTGCTTCTATGTCTTGGCTATTGTAAATAGTGCCACTATATATATTCTGTTGCATGTATCCTTTCAAACCATGTTTTTTTTTTTTTGATATGAGCCCAGGAGTGGGAATGCTGAATCATATGGTAGCTCTATTTTTAGTTTCTTAAGGAACCTCCACACTTTTCTCCATAATGACTGTTTAGTTCAGTTCAGTTGCTCATGTCCAATTCTTTGGGATTCCATGGACTGCAGCTCACCAGGCTTCCCTGTCCATCAGCAACTCTCGGAGCTCGCTCAAACTCACGTCCATCGAGTCAGTGATGCCACCCAGCCATCTCATCCTCTGTTGTCCCCTTCTCTTCCTGCCTTCAATCTTTCCCAGAATCAGGGTCTTTCCCAGTGAGTCAGTTCTTCACATCAGGTGGCCAAAGTATTGTAGCTTCAGTATCAGTCATTTCAGTGAATATTCAGTACTGATTTCCTTTAGGATTGACTGGTTGGATCTCCTTGCAGTCCCAGAGATTCTCAAGAGTCATCTCCAACACCACAGTTCAAAAGTATCAATCCTTTGGTGTTCAGCCTTCTTTATGGTCCAACTCTCAACATCCATACGTGACTATTGGAAAAACCATGGCTTTGAGTATATGGACCTTTGCTGACAAAGTAATGTCTCTGCTTTTTAATATGATGTCTAGATTGGTCATAGCTTTTCTTCCAAGGAGCAAGTGTCTTTTAGTTTCATGGCTGCAGTCACCATCTGCAGTGATTTTGGAGCTCAAGAATATAAAGTCTTTCATGGTTTCCCTTGTTACCTCATCTATTTGCCATGAAGTGATGGGACCAGATGCCCTGATCTTAGTTCTCTGAATGTTGAGTTTTAAGCCAACTCTTTCACTTTCTTTCTTTTCTTTCTTTCTTTCTTTTTTTTTTTTTTTTTAGAAATTACAGCACTGTTGAGAGAAAAGAGGTGTTCTTTTTTTTTTCCTTTATTTTCATTAGTTGGAGGTTAATTACTTTACAATATTGTAGTGGTTTTTGCCATACATTGACATGAATCAACCATGGATTTACAGGTGTTCCCCATCCTGAACCCCCCTCCCACCTCCTCTTTTACTTTCATCAACAGGATCTTCAGTTCCTCTTTGCTTTCTGCCATAAGGGTGGTGTCATCTGCATATCTCAGGTTATTGATATTTCTCCTGGCATAATGGCTGTACCAATTTACATTCCCACCAACAGTGTAGGAAGGTTTCCTTTTCTCTACACCCTCTGCAGCATTTATTGTTTGTAAACTTTTTGATGATGGCTGTTCTTACTCGTGTGAGGTGATATTTTACTGTACTTTTGGTTTACATTTCTCTAATAACTAGTGATGTTTAGCATCTTTTCATGTGCTTCTTGGCCATCAGTACATCTTCCTTGGAGAAATGTCTGTTGAGGTCTTTTTTCCATTTTTTTGATGGACATGAGCTACTTGTAAATTTTGAAGATAAATCCTCTGTCGGTTGCTTCATTTGCAAGTATTTTCTCCCATTCTTTGGGTTATCTGTTCTTTTGTTTTTGCCATCCTGGGATGTAGTCAAGATGTGGGCTCTGCTGCCTTCTTTTTTTTTTAAAAAAAAATGCAAATACTTATTTTTGGCAGTGCTGGGTCTTTGTTGCTTTGTGTAGGCTTTCTGTGGTTGTGGCAAGTGGGGGCTACTCTTCGTTGCCATGAGTGGGCTTCTTCTTGCGGTGACTTTTCTTGTTGCAGAGCACAGGCTCCAGGTGCTCCAGCTTCAGTAGTTGCAGCATGCAAGCTCAGTAATTGCACTCATGGGCCCTTGAGTGCACGGGCACATAGGCTTGGTCATTGCGGCAAAAGATCTCAGTTTCTCTTTGACATGTGGAATCTTCTCCTACAAGGAATTGAATCCTTGTCCCCTGCATTGGCAGGCAGTTTCTTATCCACTGTGCAACCAGGGAAACCCTGTCTTTTTGTTTATGATTTCCAATGCTATGCACAGGTTTTTTAGTTTAATTTGGTCCCATTTGTTTATCTTTTGTTTTTATTTCAATTACTGTAGGAGATACTGCTGCAACTTAAGTCAGAGTGTTCTGCTTATGTTTTCCTATAAGAGTTTTCTCGCTTTCTTTCTTTCTTGCTGTGCTGGATCTTCATTCCTGCACGTGGGCTTTCTCTAGTTGTGGCAAGTGGCAGCTTCTTGTTGATGAGCTTGGGTTATAGGTGTGCAGGCTTCAGTGGTTGTGGCATGTGAGCTTCTTCAGAAGTGGTGTTGAATGAAAGTGAGAGTGATCACCTTTGTCTTGTTCCTGATCTTGGAGGAAATGCTTTCAGCTCTTCACCATTGAGAATGATGTTTGCTGTGTGTTTGTCATATGTGGACTTTATCATGTTGAGGTAGGGTCCCCCTATGCCCACTTTCTGGTGAGGAGTTGTTTTTTTTTAAATCATAAATGAGTGTTGAATTTCGCCAAAAGCTTTTTCTGCATCTATTGAAATGATCATTTGGTTTTTATTGTTCAATTTGTGGATGTGGTATGTCACACTAATTGATTTGCAGGTATTGAAAAATCCTTGATTCACAGGATAAATTCCACTTGATCATGGTGCATGATCTGTGTAACATGTTGTTGGATTCAGCTTGCTAGTATCTTGTTGAAGTTTTTTGTGTGGATGTTTGTCAATGATATTTACCTATAATTTTCTTTTTGTGTGATATCTTTGGTTTTGGTAGTGGGTGATGGTGGCCTCATAGAATGAGTTTGGGTGTTTTCCTTCCTCTGAGGGTTGTTTTTTTTTTTTTTTTTTTTTTTTTTGCAGGAAAGGGGAAATAGTTCAGGATAGGTGTTAGTTCGTCTCTAAATTGTGGTTTTATTCTCATGTGTTCTGCCTGGGGTTTGCTGTGCATCTTGGAGCTGTAGACTTATATTTTAATTAATTTTGGCAGGTTTGTCTAGTATTTTATCAAATATTTTTTCTGTACTTTTCTCTTTCTCCTTTCCTCTGGGACTCCAATTTTAAGCGTGCTAGATTGCCTAATTTTGAACATACACATCATTAATGATCTGCTACCTTTTTTTCATACTTTTTCTTTCTGTGTGCTTCAGTTTAGATAATTTCTGTTGAATTGTCTTCAAAGTTATGGATCCTTTCTTCTAAACTATTCAACCTGCTATTCCATTCAGTGATTTCATTAATCATTTTGGATGTTATATTTTTCAGTTCTAGTGTTTCCGTTTGATTTTTAATTTTGGTTTTTATATCTTGACTGGAATTCCTCATGTTTTTACTCTAACTCATCATCACTCAAAAACTGCTGAAATTTCTACTTAGTTCCTTTAGTCTTTTGTCTGTAACTTTCTTCTAGGTTTCATGGATATCACTCTGTACATGCACAGTTCAGGAGTCAGCCAAGGATCTGAGGAGAGATATTGTGCAGATTTTGCTACCTTTCCCTCTTGGCCCCCAGTGGCTTCGCCTTTATGGAGGCTTTCAGTTTCAACTTCTAGCTGCTCCTATAGCCTCAAACTCCCAACTTTTTATCCCTCAGTTCCCCAAACTGTTGCTTTTTGTTTAAGTACTATTCCATGTGCACTATGCAGACAAGGAGGTAATCTTAGCAGAAAAATATAGATCTTATTTATTGGCTACTCTTCTTTCAAGGGTTATATCCCCTTTAGTTTCTACCTGCTATTGATTGCTCCACAGTGCCTTCCAATTGTTGTTTTCTTTTAGTCAAAATTTATAATTGTCACTGTCAAGAGTTATTGAGTTGAATGTACTTCAGTACTTAAGAGTACCAAGTATCATTAAATCTGTATTTTTAAATGGAAAAAACAAAGGTATGGTTTCTAAGAAATTGTTGGCTATTGGTCAATTGCTCAGTCATGCCCAACTCTTTGTGATCCCATGGACTATACAGTCCGTGGAATTCTCCAGGCCAGAATACTGGAGTGGGTAGCCTTTCCCTTCTCCAGGGGATCTTCCCAACCCAGGGATTAAACCCAGGTCTCCCACAATGCAGGCGGATTCTTTACCAGCTGAGCCACAAGGGAAGCCCAAGAATACTGGAGTGGGCAGCCTATCCCTTCTTCAGCAGATCTTCCTGACCAAGGAATTGAACTGGGGTACCTGATGCAAAGAGCTGACTCATTGGAAAAGACCCTGATGCTGGGAAAGATTGAGGGCAGGAGGAGAAGGGGACGACAGGATGAGGTGGTTGGATGGCATCACTGACTCGATGGATATGGGATTGGGTGGACTCTGGGAGTTGGTGATGGACAGGGAGGCCTGGCGTGCTGCGGTTCATGGACTTACAGAGTCGGACATGACTGAGCAATTGAACTGAATTGAATTCCTGCATTGCAGGCAGATTCTTTACCAACTGAGCTATGAGGGAAGCCTGTGTCTTGGAGTATATATCCAAACTCATATCCATTGAGTCAATGATGCCATCCAACCATCTCATCCTGTCACCCCCTTCTGCTGCTTTCAGTCTTCCCCAGCATCAAGGTCTTTTCCAATGAGTCGGCTTTTCACATCAGGTGGCCAAAGTATTGGAGCTTCAGCATCAGTCCTTCCAATGAATGTTCATGGTTGATTTCCTTTAGGATAGACTAGTTTGATCTTGTTAGTTTGTGAAAGGGACTCTCAAGAGTGTTCTCCAGCACCACAATTGGAAAGCATCAATACTTTGGCATTCAGCTGAAGCATATTGTGTATGCAGCTATATTTAGAGAAGTAAAAAGACATCTCCTAGAATGGGTAAAGAGTTAGGTAATATTCTTTCAAAAATAATTTCTGTTATTTTAATATGGTGTAAAATTATGGGCTGTGGTGGGCATGAAAATGTCCTACTTCCACCTCTTTCTTCAGGGACCATAATTGACTGGTGGATCCAGGTACTGGTATGTTTTGGAACCCATTCCCATATTCATGTCAAGGCCCTGATTCCCAAGTGATCCTTCTAGACCATGAGTCCATATGGTGCCGATTGCAATCCAGGTTCCTATAAGATAAGGGACTGTGTTAATGGAATATTTTGTCTAAAGGACTCCCATTTGACTGGTCCAAAACCTTAGATGTTTTGCAGCCTGAGATTCTTCCTACCCAGTTCTCTCTCTTTCCATTTTTCCTTCACAGGTATCCTAAGGCTTTCTTGCCCTCCTTTGCTCCCTCTTTGTTGCCTTTCACAGGTAAATCCTTTAATAAGTGTTTCACATGCTCAATCCCATCTTTGCATCTGCTTTTTGGAAGACCCAGACTAATACATAGACTCAAACTATTAACAGAAAATTGACCAAAGTTGACTTTTGAAAAGAATATTTTTTAGAGAAAAATACCAAATAGCATATGTAGCAGATACTCCCTCCTCTTTGAGGTAGAACTTTATTTCCATCTGCTTGGATATGGGCTGGACTTAGTAATTTGATCCCAATGAATAGAGAGGAATTTGCCAGTCCTTTTTTTCTTTTTTACTACCTCCTCCCCCACACACAAACAGACACATGAACATTTTTTTTGACATTCTCCCCCACACTCCTGATGAAGTTTTAATACCACAAATATACTTTATCTGTTTATGTATTACATGAATATCAATGTTTAATGCATAGTAGAGTAAAATTTCCCCCCAAGATCAAATTTTTATTCCTTTAGGGGCATTGTCATAACCCTTACAGAGAATGCACAGCATAGAGTATAGATAGGGAAAATTTCTAACTTACTCCAGGGGAAACTGGCAAGTAATCAAACAAGTGATCAGAGTTTACATCACCAATGGTGATATCTTGTTAATGCTCTATACCTTAAGTATGATGAAATGCAAAGAGTATTTAGCCTCTGTGATAGTCTACCCAAAAAGCTGTAACCCCAGTCTTATTGTGAGAGAACATCAAACAAACCAAAAATGAGGGGCATTCTATAAAATATCTGACCAGTACTCTTCAGGAGGGTCATGGTAATGAAAAGACAAGACTGAGAAATTGTCATGTATCATTGAGATTATGGAGACATGACTGCTAAATGCAATATGATGTCCTAGATCCTATAAGGGAATGCACTCTACGATCTTTGTAACTTTTCTGTAAATTTAAAATTATTCTAAAATTAAAAGTTAAAAGCACATGAAAAAAGTAAAAACCATTGTGTCATCAGTATTCATTATATGAAAATAATGATTCTAATATTAAAAGTAAATATGTAGCAATTACTAGAACTATAAACATTGAGCTAAACTGAAAATATCAGTTTTCTACATATAATACTAGTAAATTAAAAAATATGGTACATATATTTATCAAATTTAGTGAAGCCTATGATGCAGTGTCTCATGACATCTATGCACAATTAATTCAGATTGTTCTGGATATAAGCAAAGTCACACGGATTCAAAACTGGCTGCAGAATCATAAAAAAATATTGATAAACCATAAATGGAAATGGATCAAGTTGGGTAATATGTGTAGGTGCTGCCGGGATCTGTATTTTGTCCTATCTTACATAGCAGCTGCATTAATGATGTAGAAGAGGGAGTATAACGGATGTTAATGAAATTCACAGATGATATTAAATTGGCAGGTGATGCAAATAACAGTAAGAGCAGCAAAGCAATATAAAGGTACCCAGAGAGCTCAGAAATATGGAGTGGAAACAACAAAATGAGATTCTGCCCCTTCCAAATAGAAACTACAACTGCTTTAGGAGAAAAACAATAAAATAGGTATTCAGAGGGAGCAAAATCTGAAAGTCATTAAATGATCAAAAGGCCTAAGGGTGAAAATGAATTATAAAGTAGATACGAATTTATGACATAGTGATTTTGAAGATTATGGCTACACATACTGCTTGCTACAGAGAAAGAGCAGAAGAGTCTGTTCTTCATACTAATGATAAAATGACATCGAAAGACAGAACTCATTCTGTGTCAAGTTGTTACCTAACTGCCATCAACACAATAGGGGTAGTAATAAAAATGATTAAGCTGTGAACACTACAGAGAAGTATATTCACCTTCAGCAAATTATACTGAGCTATTTGATTAGTCTTGCCATTCGTAGTTGCTGATTCTACTTCATATCCCATATAGGTGACCCTTCCTTCAAGATATATAACTTAGGTTAAACCTCAGAGCAGTTTACCTAACTCTTTAATCTTCTCCCCTCTATCCCAAATTAAATTTACAAACTGCTTCTTTCTAATATGTTCTTAATTTATATTCAGTTATGTATAGGATTCCTTGATTGCTCATTAAAACTGACTTCTGCCTTTGTCACATCTTCATCTAAATGCTCCAACCCTTATTTACAAATACATGCATATGCCCCTACCAGCAGCCATAGAACAAAGAGCATAAGCAAAAGTAACATCTGAGGAGAGTATTGGAATTAATACTTAAGTAAATAACAACCAAAATAAATAGATCAGAATTCCTATAACAATGTAATATTCTAATGATTATAGCATGAATCAGATTGCCCCAAGATGTTATCATCCATTGGCAAGGAGTCATGTAGAATAATAAAAAATCTCTTTTCAGGATGACCACATATGCTTATAAAGTGTTATAAAATAGATGCTGTTTTTGCATTTGGTGTCTTTTTAAAATATAATTTTATTGGTGTATACTTGATTTACAGCGTTCTGTTAGTTTAAGGTGTACAGCGAAGTGGACCAGCTATACATATTTCCACTCTTTTTAGCTTCTTTTTACATACAGCCATTACAGAGGCACTGAGCAGAGTTGCCTGTGCTGTACGGTGTGTCATTGTTAGTTATTTCATACGCAGTAGTATGTACATGTCTCCTGGAGGAGGGCATGGTGACCCACTCCAGTGTTCTTGCTTGATGAATGCCATGGATGGAGGAACCTGGCAAGCTATAGTCCCTAGGATCATATGGAGTTAGACACAACTGAAGTGGCTTTGCATGCACGCATGCATGTATATGTCAGTCACAATTTCCCAGTTTATCCCTCCCTCCCTTAACCCTGGTAACCATAAGTTTGTTTTCTACATCTGTAACACAGCTTCTGTTTTGTGGATAGGCTCAAATGTACCTCTTTTAAAAAAAATTCCACAGTAAAAAAATATCATAATTTACCTTTTTTTGGTCTGACTTAGTTCACTCATTAGGACAATCTCTAGGTCTATTCATGTTGCTTCAGAGGACATTGTTTTGTTCATTTTTATGATTAATATTTCTTTCTATGTACATGTACCACATCTTTATCCATTCCTCTGTGAGACAGGTTCCTTCCATGTCTTGGCTATTGTAAATAGTGCTGCAATGAACATTGGGTTCCATTTATCTTTTTGAATTTATGGTTTGCTCTGGATATATGCCCAGGACTGGGATTGCTGGATCATAAGGCAGTTCTATTTTTAATTTCTTAAGGAACCTCCATACTGTTCTCAGTAATGGTTGTACTAATTTACATTCCTACCAACAATTATATAAGAGAGTTTACTTTTCTCCATACCGTCTCCAGTATTTATTGTTTGTATGTTTTTGATGATGGCCATTCTGACCTGTGTGAAGTGATGTCTCATATAGTTTTGATTTTGTTGCTGCTGCTGTTGTTGAGTCACTTAGTTGTGTCTGACTTTGCAACCCCATGGACTTCAGGATGCCAAGCTTCGCTGTCTTTTACCATTTACTGGAGCTTGCTCAAACTCATGTCCATTGAGTCAGTGGTGCTGTCCAACCATCTTGTCCTCTGTTGTCCCCTTCAGTCTTTCCTAGCATTAGGGTCTTTTCTAGTGAGTCAGCTCTTTGCATCAGGTGGCCAAAATGTCAGAGCATTAGCATCAGTCATTCCAGTGAATATTCAGGGTTGATTTCCTTTAGGATGGGCTGGTTTGATCTCCCTGCAGTCCAAGGGACTCTCAAGAGTCTTCTCCAACACCATAGCTCAGCACCATCAATTCTTCAGTGTTCAGTTTTCTTTATGGTTCAACTCTCACATCCATACATGACTACTGGAAAAACCATAGCTTTGACTAAATGGACCTTTGTTGGCAAAGTAATGTTTCTGCTTTTTAATATGTTGTCTAGGTTTGCCATAGCTTTTCTTCCAAGGAGCAAGTTTTGATTTGCATTTCTCTAATAATGAGCTTTTTAGCCATCTGAGGTTTTTCCAGTGGTCATGTATGGATGTGAGAGTTGAACTGTGAAAAAAGCTGAGCACTGAAAAATTGATGCTTTTGAATTATGGTGTTGGAGAAGACTCTTGAGAGTCCCTTGGACTGCAAGGAGACCCAACCAGTTCATCCTAAAGGAGATAAGTCTTGGGTGTTCATTGGAAGGACTGATGCTGAAGCTGAAACTCCAATACTTTGGCCACCTCATGCGAAGAGTTGACTCATTGGAAAAGACCCTGATGCTTGGAGGGATTGGGGGCAGGAGGAGAAGGGGACGACAGAGGATGAGATGGCTGGATGGCATCACTGACTCGATGGGCATGAGTTTGAATAAACTCCGGGAGTTGGTGATGGACAGGGAGTCCTGGCATGCTGCGATTCATGGGTTCGCAAAGAGTCGGACACGACTGAGTGACTGAACTGAGCTGAAGCCTTCTTTGGAGAGATGTCTACTGAGATCGTCTGTCCATTTTTTCTTTGGGTTGTTTCTTCGTTGTTGAGCTGCATGAGCTGTTTGTATGTTTTGGAGATTAATCACTTATAGGTTATTTCATTTGCAAACTTTTTCTCCTCTTCTGAAGGTTGTCTTTTAATTTTTTTCATGGTTTCCTTTGCTGTGCAAAATCTTTTAATTAGGTTCCAATTATTTATTTTTGTTTTTATTTTCATTAAGAGGTGGGTCGAAAAATTCTGTGACTTGTGATGAAGAATATTCTATGTTTTCCTACAAGAGTTTTATAGATCTGGCCTTTAGGTTTTTAATCCATTTTGAATTTATTTTTGTGTACGGTGTTGGGGAGTGTTCTAATTTCACTCTAACACATGCCCCTGTCAGTTTTACCAGCACCACTTATTGAAGGGATTGTCTTTTCTTCACTCTATATTCTTGGCTCCTTTGTCCATAGGTGTGTGGGTTTACCTCTGGATCTTTTTATCTGGTTTCATTGATCTATATTTCTGATTTTGTGTCAGTATCATACTGTTTTTTAAATGTTTTAAATTAATTATTTTTGGCTGCATTGGGGGTTTTCTCTAGTTGTAGCATGAGGGCTCGAGCATTCAGGCTTCAGTAGTTGTGGCTTGCAGGCTTAGTTGTTGCGGCTTGTGGACTGTAGAGTGTGGGCTCAGTAATTACAGCACATGGGCTTGGTTGCTCAACGGCGTGTAGAATCCTGCCAGACTAGGGATTGAACCCATGTCCTCTGCATTGGCAGGGGGATTCTTAACCACTGGATCACCAGGGAAGCCCTGTTGAAAGATTTTTAATCACAGTTTCAATTCCAGTACTTTTAATTAGTCTGTTCATTTTTTTATTTCTTCCTGCTCAATCTTGGAAGTTTGTACCTTTATAAGAATTTGTCCATTTCTTCTAGGTTGTCGATTTTATTCGCATATAGGTGTGTGTACTAGTCTCTTATAATCCTTTGTATTTCTGTGGGGTCCCTTGTAACTTCTCCTTTTTCATTTCTAATTTTATTGATTTGAGTCCTCTCCCTTTTATTTGATGAGTCTGGCTAAAGGTTGATCAATTTTGTTTATCTTGGAGAACTACCTTTTAGTTTTACTGATCTTTTCTATTATTTTCTTTGTCTTTATTTCATTTCTATTTCATGTGCTATGATTTTTATGATTTCTTTCTACTATGGGTTTTGTTTGTTGTTCTTTCTGTAGTGGCTTTAGGTGTAAGGTTCAGTTCAGTTCAGTTGCTCAATCGTGTCCGACTCTTTGCAAACCCATGGACTGCAGCACGCCAGGCCTCCCTATCCATCACCAACTCCCAGAGTTTACTCAAACTCATGTCCGTTGAGTCAGTGATGCCATCCAACCATCTCATCCTCTGTTATCCCCTTCTCCTCCTGGCTTCAATCTTTCCCAGCATCAGGGTCATTTCTAATGAGTCAGCTCCTTGTATCAGGTGGCCAAAGTATTGGAGTTTCAGCTTCAACATCAGCCCTTTCAGTGAATATTTAGGACTGATTTCCTTTAGGATGGACTAGTTGGATCTCCTTGCAGTCCAAGGGACTCTCAAGAGTCTCCTCCAATACCACAGTTCAAAAGCATAAATTCTTTGGCTCTCAGCTTTCTTTATAGTCCAACTCTCACATCTGTACATGACAACTGGAAAAACCATAGCTTTACAGCTATGGTGTAAGGTTAGGATATTTGAGATTTTTGTTTCTTGAAGTAAGATTGTATTGCTATAAATTTCCCTCCCAGAACTACTTTTGCTGCCTCCCAAAGATTTGGATTGTCATGTGTTTGTTGTCATTTGTCTCTAGGTATTTTTTAATGTCCTCTCTGATTTCTTGAGTGTTCCATGGGTTATTTGGTAACATATTGTTTAGCTTCCATTTTTTAAAGTTTTTTTTTTTCCTATAATTGATTTCTTTGTTGTTGTTGTTGAATCTTTTTTTAAAAATTTATTCATTTTTAATTGAAGGATAATTCTTTACAATATCGTGTTGGTTTCTGCCATACATCAACATGAATCAGCCATAGGTATATACATGTTCCATCCCTCTTGAACCTCCCTCCTATCCCATCCTAACCCTCTAGGTTATCACAGAGCCCTGGTTTGAGTTACCTGTGTCATACAGCAAATTCCCACTGGCTATCTGTTTTACATATGTGTAATTGATTTCTAATTTCATAGCATTGTGGTCAGAAAAGATGCTTGATATGTTTTCCATTTTCTTAAATTTACCAAGGCATGTTTTTTGACTTTAGATGCGATCTATCCTAAAGAATGTTCATGTGCACTTGAGAAGACAGTGTTTTCTGTTGGTTTTAGAGGGAATGTCCTCTAAATACCAATTAAGTATCTTGTCTAAAAGGTCATTTAAGGCTTGTGTTTCCTTATTAATTTTCTGTCTGAATGATTTGTCCATTGATAAAAGTGGGGTGTTAAAGTCCACCGGTGTTATTGTGTTACTGTAGATTTCCCCTTTTATGGTGATTAGCATTTGCCTTATATATGGAGGTACTCCTATGTTGGGTGCATATATGTTTGCCATTGTAATACCTTCTTCTTTTTGGGTTGATTCCATGATCATTAGGTAGTCCTTCCTTGTCTTTTATAATGGTCTTTATTTTAAAGTCAGTTTTATCTGAAATGAATATAGCTACTTCATTTGATTTCCATTTGCGTGGAGTGTCTTTTTCCATCCCCTCACTTTCAGTCTGTATGTGCCCCTAGATCTTAAATGGGTCTCTTGTAGACAGAATGTATATGGGTTTTGTTTTTGTATCTATTCAGCCATTTTATGTCTTTCGTTGGAGCATTAATTCTATTTACATAAGGTAATTATCAACATGTGTGATCCTGTTGCCATTTACTTAATAGTTTTGGGTTTGTTTTTGCAGGTCTTTTTTACTTCTCTTCTTTTTTTAAAAGATTTACTTATTTTAAATTTATTTTTGGCTGTGCTGGGTCTTTGCTGCTGTGGACTTTCTATTTGGCAGCAAGCGGGGGCTACTCTTTGTTACTGTGCACAGGCTTCTCATTGAGTTGGCTTTTCTTGTTGCAGAGCATGGGCTCTAGGCTGGCTTCAGTAGTTTTCGCACATGGGCTTAGTTGCTTTGCCGCATGTGAGATCTTCCCAGACCAGGGATCGAACCCATGATCCTTGCATTGGCAGGTGGATTCTTAACCATTGGGCCACCAGGTCCCTTCTTTTGTTGTTTTCACTTATGGTTTGATGATCATCTTTAGTGTTGTGTTTGGGTTGCTTTTTCATTTTTATGTGTTTATCTATTGTAGTTTTTTGGTTTGTATTTCCCATGAGGTTTTGAAAAAGCAAGATTGTAGTTCTTGTTGCTTCTGGTGTTTGCCCTTTGGTGAGTGAGGTTGGTCCAGAGGGTTGTGCTGTTATCCCCTTGATGGGGGGTTTGACTGGTGGTGTGGTGACCAGAGCCTGCCCTGAATATTGAATGGGGCCTCCTCTTTGCTCTGTGGTTGTGACTGCCCTACCAGGGGCAGTGTCTGCTCCATAGATGTTGGAATAGAGGCCCCCATACCTGTTTTTAGCTGTGTTTCTGATCTGCAGTGTGAGATAGGCAGGATTGGAGCACTCCTTCTGGGAGAGAAGCCTCTGAATATTCCTTCTCTGGAGCTGTCCACTTGTGACTGTGCTCTGTTGTATCCCCTTTCACCCCTTGTGTGGGCTAACAAAATACAGTGTTGTTAGCAGTGTTTGCAGTCCCACCTTAACTGTGCGTATGTCGGCAGTTGGCCCTGGTGGCTCAGGCCTTGTTTTCACCAGGCCACTTGTGCAGATCCAGTGAGGTCAGGTCCCAGGGGCCTGCAGTAGCCTGGACCTGGACCTGCAGTGAGAGCTCTCATCCAGGCAGCGCAGACTCTGACCTTGCTCAGCCTCTGTGTGTGTGTGCCTACAGGCCGACAGTTGCTAAAGCCACACCTGTCTCAGCTGCAGGAGCGCTTGCTGTCCTTTCAGATATTTCACTGGTGGTGAATTTAGGAAGCCACTAGCAGAGCTGTAACTCTGTGGTTCATGCCACAGCATGGAGAGATTTCAGCTCTCTGTCCATAATCACATGGCTCTTAGGTCTCAGCTATGACTTCAGCCCCACCTCTGGCTATATTCCTCCCATAGGGGTTTGTTCCAGAGGTTGCTAGAGCAGATAAGCCTATCAGGCAGGTAGGATCCTAGGCGAGAAGGTGCCGATGTAACAGTTGGAATCTGCGGGCCCTCACATGGCAATCTGGGCAAGTGGACCACCCCAGTGGGATGGTGCTGGCGTAGAAGTACTGGGTGGCAGGAGTATGATGTTTGTGTGTGAAGGGAGGTGATAGCAGAGGCATACAAGCTGCCTACAGTCAAAGACCTTCCTCGTGCACGTGGAGGCAAGGGCCAGCATGTGAGGAGAGAGGCTGCAACGGCAGCCCTGTGCTTTGTACCAGTCAGTGATGGTGCTTTGCTTCTTTGGTGGGCTAGGATTCCTCCGTGAGCGTTTCTGGTTGAAGAGCTCCTCACCTTCATCCACTCAAGCTGTCTCCTTGCAGCCAATAACAGCAGTCCCTCCCTGGGTCAGCTCTCCAAACTACACATTCCAGCACCCGGCTCCTGTGTGCACTGGTGGACAGGAGTTTAGGCTGGGGCTCTTGGGGCTGTGGCACAGACCATCTGTGTCACTCTGTCCTGCCTGCTACAGGAGGATTACTGGGCTCCTCTCTGAGCTGAAGCTGCCTTATGTCCCAGCTGATCTCCCTGCTGGTGAGGGGGCTTCCCCAGATGCAGGACCTGCTCCTCACCTTCAGCTCCCTGCCAAGGGTGCAGGTCCCATTCCACTTCCTCTCCTCTCCCTTTTACCTTATTCTTTTCTTTCATCCTACCTAGTTACATGGGGATCTTTCTTGTTCATTTAGGTGTCCGGGGTCTTCTGCTGGTGTTCAGCAGATGCTGTTAGAATTCTTCATTTGTAGCTGTTTTATTGATGCGTCCATGAGGAGAAATGAACTCCACTTTCTACTCGTCTGTCATCTTGGAGAGTCTCTGTGCTTTTAAAAAGTTTTCTCAACACAAAAAAAGTATATGAATCTTCATTTTTTATGGCTGAAGAATAAGAATACTTATTTAACTTTCACACTTACATATTCAAAAAATACTCATAATCATGAGAGTATACATAATGTTTAAGCTCAATAAGTTCTACGTGGCAACAAATATGAGAATCAATGAGTTACAGAGGATATTTGAGATGTTGTCTCAAACTCCTCCTTATCATGGGCTCACAGACTTGAAGAAAAGACCACCCCCACATGGTTGGTGAAAGAGTGTTGAATGATAAAATAAGTTGGTTTTTCTTGTGTGTGTTTTTGAGAAACTGAGGAGAATGCTACATTGGAGGACTGGATCAAATCTTTTCTAAGGTCCCTTCTCATTCTTTGAGGATATTTTGTGTTAATCATTTGGCTACTTGAATGCCTGTAAGTACAGACACAATTTTTGTTGTCTTGAAATCTGTACAAAACAGAATATTACCTATTCACTTCTTTCAATAAACCTCCCCACTGTTGAACAGCTCTTCAAGATAAAATACAGCAAATTTCATATGTATTACAGCAAGAATATATAAAGTACAATAAGAACACCCTTAATTTGGGTTCTAGTTGCCTAGGTGGTATGTTTGTTTATTACATTATTCATTATTAGACAGCCTACTCTTAACTCTCATAACATTCAGAACTCCAAGTACCAGAAGGATGGAGAGATTAAAAGGTTAGACATAAGCACTTCTAAAATTAATCTTTTAAAAAACTTCATGATGACAAAAAATAAAAAGGGGCATGATGCTTCTGTACCTAAGCAGTTCATACTGTTCATTATTATCTTAGATATTTTTATAGCAAACTCCGAGAAGCTGCCTCCTTTATATTCTTGGAGTAGTTGTCATAATTTTATTCTCACCCATCTGTCATAGGCATATCTGATATTTCTACAGTCACTTCAGCAATATAAAGTAAACTGATCATGTCCATCAATTTAAAGTGTAGAAGAATCTGATTTACTAATTGTGCTTGTCTAGAATATACAACTGAAGTGACTTAGCAGAATGTAATTAGTTTCTTTAGAAAGCTTCATATTCCTCAGTATCCATGTCTCCTAGATGCCATTAGTTTACTGTTTTAAAATTCTTATTTAGGTCTTAAGATCTGTATCTCTTCCTTACAAACTAAGACTGTTCCCTTGACAATGAGTTCTTTGCTGCCTAGTGTATTTTTTTAGCTTTCGCCATGTTATAGTCAAAATATCAGGAACCATTTTGACTATGGTTGGGAAGGGCTTCTTGTCTTCAGTTCAGTCGCTCAGTCGTGTCTGACTCTTTCTGACCCCATGAACCCGCAGCATGCCAGGCCTCCCTGTCCATCACCAACTCCCAGAGTCCACCCAAACCCATGTCCATTGTCTTAGGTAGGGTCAGTTATGTTTTGTTTCAATCATTTCCCAAATATTCTTCATTAGAATGACAGCCTTGATCTGGCCTTTACCAGCTTCCTGTATTTTCATCAAATAATTTTTATGATAAATTGTAAAACAGAAAAACTGAACAAGATGTTTGTTACAATGAAATGCAAACTTGGTTAACCAGTAATGAAATTAAATTGTTGGCTGTTTCCTTTTCTTTTTACAGGAGCAGGATTTTATTAGCCCATTCATTTTGCAGATTTCCAGATTTCTCTGGATTTTTCTTTAATCTTTGCATCATGGTGGGTGGTGGATTTCTCTTGCTGGCTTCACCACCTGGAAGCACCTTTGAAAAGATATGGCAAATAGACTTCCCAACTCTTCAGATTTTATCCTGAGACCCATTGCCTTAGCCTATGACTTTTGATCCTCTCCATAATAAATCAGTCAAAATCCATATCCACCCTCTAAGAAGTCTTAAGATATTTGTGTGTTTCATTCACTCTGAAGCTTAGCTATCATGGTCCCTTTTCATCATCCTTCTTGCTTTACTGCATCTGTCATCACCTATGATATATTGGCCTTTACATAGCCATGGATTGGAATAATCCCATGTAACTCTGGCATCTTTAAATAAACTCTGTTGTTAAAATGTATTTTATATTTGTAAACTTCCAGATAAGTTTTGGTTAAATGTAGAATATGTTTATTTCCAATGTCCTTACTACTGCAAAAGTATAAGACAATCTGGATTCTTTATAATGTTCACAAAGGTGAGAAATACTCTCTTTTTGCTACTGTAGTAACTCTGAAGTTATAAACTTTCAGTCTTGACAACAGTTAAAATATACAAACACTTGTATGTACATCTGTAATTTAGAAATAAAGACATCAGGGGAAAAGGAGTTGATGTGATATAGCTCAAAAAATTTGTTGCTAGACCTGGAATTTTGGTAGAATATGTTCCAACTTTCCATTCTGAATATAATCAATATAGTTATAATAGAAGATAAAGAGTCTTTTTATGATCTAAGAAACACAAGACTTGCCATTCTTTGTCATGAGTGAGTGAGTGAGAAAGTCGCTCAGTTGTGCCCGACTCTCTGTGACCCTATGGACTATACAGTCTATGGAATTTTCCAGGCCAGAATACTGGAGTGGGTAGCTTTTCCCTTCTCCAGGGGATCGTCCCAACACAGGGATCGAACCCAGGTCTCTTGCATTGCAAGTGGATTCTGTACCAACTTAGCCATAAGCCATAAGCCAAGGGAAGCTCATACTTGGTCATACTCATTGCTCAACTAGCATGGTATTCAGCTTCCAGATGCAATGCCAAAGTATGTTTTGTGGAAGTCAGTTAGCTGTTCACCACTTCAAATCTCAGAAGGTTAGAGATTTCTAGGAGTCCTTATAACTTACTATGTATCTGACATTCATGATGTGTAAAATTTTTTTTTTTTTAATTTATCAGGTTCTACTACTGCTTTTGGGTAATGGGTCACTGAAGTTTGGGAGCCATGGTTATTACCTACATTTGTGTTATCTTACCATATGGGTTTGTCTTAGATTCTAAAAAGTATTATCAGGAACTACTTGAAAGATTATGGGGGATATTTTCTTGCTGCTTCTATGAAAAGAAAGGTTAGAATTATTGATTGCCTCAGTTTACCTAGTTATTTCAGAAATTCTTCATTTTAACAGTATGATTACTGTTTCACTTTAACAAATAGATAATTTATTCTGAATCTGGCTCTTCGGTTTTTGTCTTTGTCTTTTACATTACTCAGCTGTTCTGTCTCTTTAGAGAATTTCCCTACGAATTTTTTCCTAATTTCAGATTATTGCCCCTTATTTTTCATACTTTTATTTAGACTATCCAGATATTAAAACAGTTACAGAATTGTCCTGATTATGACACTAGTTTTCCGTTCTGTTATTTTTGTCTTTCACATATTCTAGTCATGAGATAAGATCTCTACACACTTTTTTGTATAATTATAATCCACTTCCTATACTATATTGAAAAAAAAGCAAGTAATACGCTAAACTTTGAGTTACAAACTGTAACAACATTTAGATCTTTTGCAAAACTTCATCTAGTGTTTATCTTCTAATTCTTTCATTATAATTTGAATTCACTTGAGTTATTGTTACTTTCTTTCATAGGGATGTTTACATTTATAGAGGTATTCATAATAGAATCTATAATATCTTTCAAACTGATGTCCCCATATGAATTTCTGAAGCATCCGTGAGTACTGCAGATATCTATAGATGTCAGTTTAAAATGTCTTTTTTTTCTTCCCAACTCATTTTGTCCCATATTACTCTGTCTTTTCCACAAAATTTTGATACGAGATTTCAAAAGTCACCATTTTTTCCTTGTGCATAAAATCTAGAAATAGGATATATATTCCATTAACTTAAAACAAGAGCCAGTGCTTAGTTTAGACACTGATAAAAAGGGAAAGTAATGTGGAGTTTAACTCCATTTCTTCCAGTTTTTCTATTATTATTCCTTTTACCATAGATAACTATTCTTTATCCCCGAGTTATTAATCAGACTTAACATACACTATGATGAACTTTTACTTCACCGTCTTTTGTACTCAGTTCATTACAACTGCACGTAATCAGGCAATATTCGATGAAAATGAAATACTGGGACTTCAGTGTCACCTTTACAGACTCTGTCATATAGAAATCAGTCCACGATAATTTTATGTTTTTGAAATCTATTCATTATCACAAGAGATTTTTAAAATAATAAGTAGCTATTGCAAAATGCCTGATGATATCCAAATATTCTTGCTCTCTCCATTCTAAATTGCCATTAGGTAAATGTAAGTTTTATGACAAGCCTATATGGTTTATTTGATAAGGATTATTTAGGAAAAATTAGGGTTGCTAGTAATCAGTTAGTCATCTTTCTCTTCACTCTTTACATATGAATTAGCAGTGAGTTTATAGTTTCCATGGAGTTTATGCCAGGTTATGTA